>NC_138771.1:340309788-341027053 GCF_965119305.1 Pelophylax lessonae | reverse complement strand
GTTCCAGCTGCATTAGTAAGAGATTTGTGTACTTCAGGCAAATCAAAGAAAGTCGACACTGGAGCATTTACTTAAAAGAAGGACGCAGTGCCTTTGTCAATAATGTGTTTTACTACGCAAAATAAATAAGTTAAAAGACCTCTTTTGGAAATTGTATTGTAGTTTGTTGTTATAGTTTGACATTCCATTCTTTGTTTCTTTAGTTTTTTTTTCATTCTTAAATTGGTCCATAATTCCAGGTTGCCAACCTTGTCAGCTAATTTTATTTTGAACAAATTGCACCTGGAAACAGTTCTTAGTGCTTCTAAGTCAGAGATATTGAAGTTTCTTTTTGCATTTGCCCGTAAACAATTGATTTGTCTTTTGCATGGATCAGAAAACATGGATCAGAAAAGTGGCAGCATTTGCATTAGGGGCACAAGGTAAAAAAGTTGATGATGAAAGTCCAAATTGTCTTTCCAGCATGCTGGAGTTTTTTTTTTTTTTTTTGGTTCAATAGCTTTTATTGAAAGATTTTAGATACAATACAAGGGTAAAAGGGGAGAGGGAAACTTGCCACTACAGGATGGACAACGGAATAAGTATGTGACATCTACAAAGACAGCGATATTGTGTGCCTCACAGGGCAAAAAACATTATTCTTAGGTACATTGTTGCTCATCAGTTTTTATTCTTACACCATTGTGTCCATGGAAGCCATGCCTTTTCAAAAACCTTAAGAGAGTTATTCCTTATAGGTAATAGTTTTTCAGATGTTTAGTGTGATTGGATCATTGTTAGAACTTCAGAGAGGTTTGGTGCCATTTCTCTCTTCCAAAGTCTTGTTATTACAAATCTGGCAGCCAGTAAAATACTGGATATTGTTTTGCGATAAGTGAAAGGATAATTAGCTATACCTATGTTTAATATAGCCAGATCTGGTGTAGGATCCTTCAGGATTCCTGAGACATTGGAGAGAAGATGAAACACGCTTCTCCAGAAGCTCTGTATGTTTTACAATGCCAGAAGATGTGTGTTAGGTTGCCAGTTAGGCCACAACCACGCCAACACAGAGAAGACCCTGTCGCAGAGAATTGTGCTATACGGCAGGGTGTGAGGTACCACCTAGTTACAATCCTTTGTGTCAGCTCCCAGTGATTTGCACAGTGTGATATTTTGTATGCATAGTGGAGAGCACTGCGCATGCTAGAGTTTTTTTTTTCCCACTATTATCTTACTCTGGTTTAACTTCCTCAACATGACCCATAGTTCAGTGAGAGTTTTAATGGCTCTCTTCTACTAAGTTATCCCTAATCAATTTAAATGTTTCTTTTCTACTTGAGGATCATAAAGTTCAAATTTGGCAAATGTGTTTTTAGTGCTATTTTGGCATCCTTTGTTTTTTTGGCTAACGTTATAGGTATGGAAGAGTGAAAAAGTTGGGAGGAAATTAGAAACTAGGAAAGGGATGGTAAAAAAAAAGGGAAAAGGAAAAGGAGGGAAGGAAAAATAGGTTGATTTCCATCTTTACAGTTGATCAAGTTCCAGTTTCAAGCTCATGTATGCAGTATATATAGGAGAATGTCTGAATTCTAGCCATTCTGTCAAAATTCAGTTACATATTTACATAGTTACATAGTTAGTCTGGTTGAAAAAACACAGATTCATCCAGTTCAACCAACAGAGAAACACTCACACACACACTGGTAAGTTTATTGGCTCCTGTCTAAGTTGGCCCTAGTATGTGTATGTATGAATGTGAGTTAGGGACCTAAGCTGCTTGAGGGTAGGGACTGATGTGAATGTACAATGTATATGTAAAGCGCTTATATAACTGCGCTATATACTGTAAGTAACTGAAATAAATGAATATATTTACACAATCCTATACACACAGTTGATCCAGATGAAGATAAAAAAACCCAATTAAGTATTTTCCAATTTGCTCCAGCGGGGGAAAAAAAATCTTCCTGATCCCCCAAGAGGCAATTGTATATTTCTTGGATCAACCTTACCTATACATATTAGTTTCCAGTTATATGTTGTGCATTTAGAAAAAGAATTAAAAAAAAAAAAACAAAAAAAAAACAATTCAATATTCTTTATCATGGATATGCTATGAATAGCTGTGTAGAAGCTACTCTATAAGGTGGATTTGCTAAATTTTACAAACCATTCTGCAATTGTCAGGGGTTCATTGGTCTTTGATTGGGTCTCCAATGTCATGACATCACTTCCGGTTACTGGAGCCTTAAAGGCGCCAGATTTTAAAAAAAATGACAGAATTGAAAACAGCCAAATTTGGTGTTTTGAATGCTTTTAAGTACAGAGGAGGGTTTTGGGGGACTTACAAACCCCAGATCTCCCCATAAAGAGTACCTGCCACTGCCTATTACTGTCACAAGTGATGTTTACATTCCTTTTGACAGCAAGAAAAGTGATAAAAAAAAAAAAAAAAAAAAGAAATTAAAAGGACTGTGTAAAAATAAAAACTTTAAATGTGCAGAATATCGGCACCTAATATCGCCTATCGGCCTAAAGGGTGGCCATAAAATGGGTATCGGCCCTGAAAAACTATAATGGTCGATCCCTACTATAGACATATCCCATTTCTATAATGATAAAGGTATATTAAAGAATCCCTATTATGATCCCTTAACACTTTAACCTTTTTTTTTTTTTATGTAATACTTAAAATTCCCAATTTGACCAAATGAATTTAACAATTTGATATCTCACCCTATGTTTTTAATTCGCCTGGTATACCTGGCAGAGTAAGTCTCACATTTTAAACATAAAATTATCATATTTATAGGCTGCCACCTTATGCACCTTTTTTGTTGCTATCCATTGAATCCTGAAATTCAAAGATTTAAATGATTTGTGGTCAAGTGGGTTCCAGCGATAGGAGAAACAGCACAGGTAAAGCAGGCACCCCTGTCATGACTTATTTTTCAGGTTAAATAGTGGTGACAAACCACCGTCAACTTACATCTAAGCTGCTGTAGTTAAATATATCATCATGATCCAGGCTAACATTTATTGACTTATACACGGAAGTTGAAGGGTTGCTAACAAATAGTATAATAGGAGTCCATCCTGTCAAACTTCTTCTCAGCATCAAATTTGCTGTTTTCCTGCAACATAGTCCTTGTGGGCTTCCCAAAAAAATCCTGGAGAAGCATCTACTGTATTGTGTTTTCAAAAAAGAAAGCAATAGCTAATGCTAATCGATTTACTACTGGGGGGGGGGGGGTCTAACAAAAGGGAATCATACCCCCTCCAAGGAAGTTGCCTGCTCAGGAGTTCAGATAAATCTAGAGTAACTAATACATGCACATAGGCTGATAAGTTGATTGGTTTTATATCTAGGGTGACTAGAGACTCTAGAAACTGGTGGTCAAACAAAACACAGTCAATCATTGAGTACCAGGCATGCACCTATGAGTAATAAGCAAAGTGTTTCACCTTAGTGTTGAATTCTCCAAATGCCTGCAAATTGCTCCAGGTGTAAAAATTCTCTTTACCGCTGATAAATGTGTATTTGCTATTCAAGATGTATCAAAAACTGGTTGAGATAAAAAAATTAAATCTGCCACCAGTATTAGTTTGCGCTCTTTAAACTACACCAGTTTACCAAAAATACATTTCAAATAAGATATTGGTATTTATTGGGGCAATAGACATTGGCTAATGTCCATTCAGCATTGAATAATACTTTTAATAAACAAATAATGCTTTCATGGTGAATAGTACGTTCTTTCAAACCCTATGGCTATGTCTTTCATCCTTTGACATGAAGAGCACCTGTAGTACCAGATCCTATAATACTTAAAATTACATTTTACATTAGAAGACAATGCCATATTGGTCTCCTGAAGAAAATATATTTGCAGAGTAACCCTATTTAACTCATTGAAAACCTCTTAATAGGTGAGTTTAGGCCTCTAATATTAGAATAAATTATATTTAATAGGACCATAGTGGTTGGAAAGGAACACATTTTACCTGCACATTTCCACTCTCTGACATACCTAAAAATAATTAATACACACTAAGGGTTGGTTCACACTGGTGCAACATGGGATCCGACTTGTGAGAGCACAAGTGTCCTGACATGTCAAATTAAATGTTTCCCTATGAGAGCCGTCTTAACTGATCCGACACAAGTCGCTCCAACTTTTGGAAAGGTTCCTGCACTACCTTAGTCCAACTCTGAGATAACTTCAATATCACAGAGTGTAGAATGTCACTTCAAAGTCAGATTCCAAAGCTGCACTGAAAGTCACGCGACTTTGGAGTCAGGCTAGTGGTTAACCAAGCCTAGGGAACAAAGAGCAAGACAGGAAAAAAAATACCCCAAACAAAATAAACAACAATAAAACACAAACACTATTATGACAGACACTGACAGACAAACTGAGATCAACCTCAGGGTTGTCCACTTGGCAGACCACAAGAACTGACGCTATTGGGAGGGTATCACACATGGCAACAAGGTAACAGATCTCATATATGCAATATGAATGACCAGGTGTATTGTTCTTTCACTAGCATCCTAATGTAGCTTCCTATATCCTTCCTTTAGGCTGCTCAAACCTTATTTTAAGATGTGACTGAAGGCATGCTTATCCAATTTACTTAAAAAGAAAGGGGAGGAGAAATTGTTTTTCACCTATAAAAAAATGGTGAGCCTTATTTTTCTTTTTTAACCACTTCACTTCTGGAAGGTTTTACCCCTTCATGATCAGGCCTTTTTTTCACTATTTAGCACTGCGCTAATTTAAAGGATAAGTTCAACTTTCCTAATTTGTTATATGTTACACCCATATTTCGTTTGTAACATGTTATGAATGGACTGGCCCCCACCCACCCGATTGCCTGCTCTGACAGTAAGCGGGGATCTTCTCCCCCCACTAGCTGTCACAATTTTAAAAATAGCGGCCGAGTGGGGCTCCGCCTGCCCAGCTTCATCACTCCTTTCACAGTCCTCTGTGAATGGAAACTGCAAGTCTCGACAGCCATTGCGACTGTTGGCTTATAGTTTTCAATGAACTACCATGGTGCTGTGGAGCGCTATGGTAGTTAATTGAGTCTTCCTGTCAGATTGTTTCTGCTTACCCATACGATGTATGGGCACACAGATACAATGACAAGTCTGCAGGAGACCCGCATGGCACCAGCAATAATGCAATGCTTTGGAGGCTACAGAAACAAAAAAAATTATAAATGCACATTTTTACCTGCAAAAAAAATGTGCATTTATTTATTTTTTGTTAAAAGGTGATCTTTAACCAGTTCTGGATCGGAAGGATTTGCCCCATTAATGACCAGGCTATTTTTTGCGATTTGGCACTGCGTTAATTTAACGGAAATTTGCACGGTTGTGCAAATCTGTACCAAAATAAAGTTGATGTCCATTTTTTCCCACAAATATAGCTTTCTTTTGGTGGTATTAAATCACCTGTGCGATTTTAATTTTTTGCGCTATAAACAAAAAAAGAGCAACAATTCTGAAAAAAAAAAGAAAAATATTTTTCCCTTTCTGCTATATAACATTCCCAAAAACAAAAATCTAATTTTTTCATCCTTTTAGGCCAATTTGTATTCTGCTACATATTTTTGGTAAAAAAAACTGCAATAAGCGTATTTTGATTGGTTTGCGCAAAAGCTATGGCATCTACAAACTAGGGGAAAGATTTATGTCATTTTTATTTATTTTCATTTTACTAGTAATGGCGGCTATCTGCGATTTGTAGCAGGACTGCAACATTGCGGCAGACAGATTGAACTCTTAACTGACCTTTTTGACACTTTTGGGGGGACCAGTCACATTACTACAGTAATCAGTGCTACTAACTGTGGGGGGAGGGGTTTGTGAAATGACCATAGAGACCTGTGATCCTATATAGAAGGATCACAGGAGCTCTGCAAACATTTCAGAGAGAAGAACGGTTGGCTATGTTTACAACAGCTGCCTGTTCTTCTCTCTTAGTGGGGAGTGATTGTGGGTGGCTGGCGGCAATCAGTGCCACCAGCCCTGAGCATCGGCAACCCCGCTGCCTAGTGGGGGTGGGAGCGCGCTGCCGGTGGCGAGCGCTTGCCCCCCAGCACCACGCCCGTGACCGACGTACTCCTACCTCGGTTTGCGTAGAAGGGGCTGCCTGCCGCAGTAAAACTGCGGTGGGCAGTCCAGAACTGGTTGGTTAACTAGTTATCCTATAACTGTTAACTGCAATACTGTAACCAAACAAAAATTATATAATTTTTTTTACACAAATAGAGCTTTCTTTTGGTGGTATTTATCACCACTGTTTTTTTTTTTTTTTTTTCTTTCCGTAGATTATGTAAATTAAATAAGACCAAAAAGTTTGAAAAAAACCCCAATATTATTAACTTTATTCTATAAAACATATCTAATGAAAATTTTTTAAAAAATCTGATTTCTTCATAAAATTTAGGCCAAATTTTATACTGCTACATATTTTTGGTATAAAAAAATCCCAATCGGTGTAATATTTGCATGAAAGTTATAGCATCTACAAACCAAGGTATATATACAAGAATTTTCATTTATTTTTTTATACTAATAATGGTGGTGTTCAGCGACTTAGAGTGGGACAGTGATAGTGCAGTGTCACTGGCTGGGAACTGACACGGACATCACCAGTGGCACTAATACAGTAATCAGTAAAAATAATATACAATAATACTATACACTGTCATTGTACTAATGACACTTGCTGGGAAGGTGTTAACATCTCGGGGTAATCAAGGGGTTAAATGTATGCCTAACAAGTGTAATGTGTGTATTAGGTCTTGTTTTTAACTCTTTATTCCTTCCATTCCCTGTACCCAGAAGAGGTCAGCAATGCACAGGTACGTTGTTGTGCCGGCAGGAGCCGTCTGTCCACAGTATAATGCTGGCCAGCGGTCCTGAAGAGGTTAGGGAAGCAGAGAAAAATGGCAATCATTCCTACTTATGCTTTTCTAATGCAGTTAATGATGGAATAAATATCCCTACACATGCTAGGTTAGAGGTTGTTTAGTTCTGTCTCAACTTTTACACCAAGGTTGGTCCTTCAAAGTGGGCCATTTTGGAATTGTTTCCTCCATGCCTGCAAGAACTGGTGGGGGAGTGTCAAGCTACTTACAGAAATCCTGAAAGTCTTCAGGAAAGTGCAAAGTGGTCTTACACCCATGTCTCTTCACAAACAAGACTCAATGGGAATCCCCATTCATGATGAATATTTGAGTCCCTTAGTTGTTTTTTACTTGATTTAAGAACTCTACTATGCACTGAGGTTTCAGTAGCTATGCTTGAGAATATATACAGTTCAGCTCTATCAAAATCGATTAAGGAAGAGCCCCTGAGTTTATGCACCACTAAATCTTTATTGTAGTTTAATTGTTTTTTTGTTATTTATTTGTGCGGGGTTTAGAAACGATTGGGTTCCTATATTTTATTTTACCACTAAATATTTGTCCTCATAGTGATGAAAGCAGACTATTACATCTCCTGATGATTCTGCTTCAAGGTTACTTTGTCTAAAAGCTCTGTGTCTATCAAAATGCAGGGGAGGTGGCTTCTCTGTTTAACAGTGAATTAAAGATTATCCTTACCAAATCGGACATATCCTCATCCTGTTTTTTTTTTTTTATGGCAGACTACAACTCCTTAAACTGTTGTGAATATTACAATTATCCTGAACTTCTATTTTATAGTGCAGATTTCCTATTTTATTCTAATTTATGCACTATTTGTCTTGCATTTCTGCAATGGCTTGTGCATGCGCATTCAGGAAATCCTCTACCTTCTCCACTCTATGCAACACTAACTTGAGCTCTGACCTCATAGAGATGATATCTGCCTTCAATTTCTGTTCAAGTCGGCCCAACTGGTATGCTACCTCTCGTGTCTGTTAGCACTGCCACCAATGATCTAATTGTCTAGTCATAATCAGAAGAGGTTTCTGTGGATGCCATGGGTGAAGGAAGAGTGGCAGCTGGTACTCTACTGTCCCACTGTGGGCTCTATGATCCACCAAGTTCCAAAGCATGGTGTACTTGCACTGGGGTTCCTTAAACCTGTTCAGGCTTTGATCCTTTCTTTCCCACTCCTTGTGAGTTCTGGTGGGAAGATCAGCGATGGAGTAGGCACATTTTTTTCAGGAGGTTAGGCTAGGTGCTAGGAGCTCAGGCTAGGTGCATCTGCCTAACAACCTACTCTCTTTCCCCCTTCAAAAAAACATGTAATTGTTTATCGAATGATCATTCTTTTCAATTGATGTTATTTTCTACAAAATTTAAAATTCCTGTAAATGTTTTAATGTCCTGTTTTATAGAAAGATTGGGGATTAATTCAAGTGTTCTAAATCCCAAAAGGTTTTTGTAGTTTCCCTTCACACAAAATCACACAAAATGTGCATCTTCTTTTTTTTTAACTACAAATGTTCCAGTAATTTCCCTATCCTTTTTAATACCCCTCGCTAGTTTGTGCTATATACTGCAAAAATTATTACCCATCAAAAAGGTAATCCACTACAACCGTAGAAAAATAAATTGTTGATATGAACACCACACTGAGCAATAAAGCTGACCCAAAATATAGAATATCAAAAAAGTTTTACTAGTAAATCCAGTAATAGGATGCAATACAAAAAAAGCACAACAAATAAATATGCACACTGATCCATCACCAAGTTAAAAGATAACAATGTTGTTACCAAAGAGGCACCCCTTGCCCCCTCCTGATCCAGCTAGTTACCTTCTAGTTTGGCAATAATGTACCTCAATAAACATTTGAGAATGCTATGCTACGTATAACTCAATAAGTCAAAAAATACAGTATGCATCTATAATGATCTGCTTTGATGCATCCCTTGAGCAGCTAGGAGAAAACATTTTTCTTCAATGTAGTTAAAAGTTTGAAGTAGCGACAGATGCAAAAAAAAGCTCAGTCAAGCTCAGTATGCATTGTAACAAAAATTATGCAAATAAAAAGCAACAGCAAGAGAATCAGCAGCAGCCATATATAGCAATGAAAATAGCAGTGGAGGCAATATCTGGCATGGACCCTATTGTAGGGGTATATAAATCAAACCAAACTACAATTTTCAGCCCAGCTGCCTCCCACTTTATTTAAAAAAATTATTTTAAAATGGGTAGGACAAAGTCACATTTAAGTCCAATAGAACATCATACAGTATATCCAAAACATTTATCAATATAACACATTTTCAAGTCCACTGATTAAATGAACAGCTGCAATTTTAGTTAATTGTTCATGCCAAGAGGTGCCAGCATGTTAAGATTACAGATGCTATTCTTGCCCCCTCTTCCTGCAGATAAATTATTATGATAGATACCAACAATTTTGAAAGCCCCATACAGAGATTTTTTGATATTGTAGGATGGTTTAGGTACTTTTTTCTTTTTTGACTATATGCTCAAAGGAATTTATGCCCACGTGTATTGGGAGGAGAAAACCACCCTTTACCTTATTGGTCTTATCCTGTATTTTTTATATGACTAATATTTCACTATAATCTTGACTTTCTATTCTAGAGTCAATTCAAAATATAACATTTTTGTGTAATGATTTTCTATAGATTCTTTCTATCCCTATCTTTAGTTTTTCCAGCTTGATGTTTGGAAAAAATCTCATCTTAACCACTTGTCGACCGCCGCAAGTACATATACTGCGGCGGTCAGCCCCGTGCAGGCAAAGTGACGTACCGGTACGTCACTTGCCTGTGAGCCAATAGGGGACGAGCGCGCGCTGCCGGAAGCGTGCTCCCACCACCGCTCATTCACGGACACCTCCGCGCAAGTGACCGGCAGACCCGATGTCCGCCGGTCACTCGCAGATCGCCACCTTTACTCGTTAAAAAAAAAAAAAACAACAAAAATGACAAAAATCTTTCCCGTAGTTAGTAAATGCAATAACTTTTGCGCAAACCAATCAAAATACGCTTTTTGAGATTTTTTTTACCAAACATATGTAGCATAAAACAAACTGGCCTAAAATGTTAAAAAATTTTGATTTTTACATTTTTTGGGGGGAATTTCATATACAAAAATGTGAAAAATATTGTTATTTTTCTAAAATTTACGCTCTTTTTTTGTTTATAGCGCATGATCAAAAAATCGCACAGGTGATCAAATACCACTAAAAGAAAGCTCTGTTTGTGGAAAAAAAAGGACCTCAAATTAGTTTAGGTACAGCGTCGCACGTCCGCGCAATTGTCCGTTAAAGTCACACAGTGCGAATCGCAAAATCTTCCGGGGGACTTAAGTGGTTAAGCAACACTGCTTGCCATAGGGAGGAAAGAGAAAAGAGAGAGATGGAAAAAAAAATAACCAACATCTTATCAAAAAAGTATACAGAGACTTAATGTAGAGGCAAAACTTTACAGAGCCATAACAAAAACATTTCTTTCTGGGTCCTAAATAGAATTCACAAAAGTCACAATAAGAATCTATTAAAACTAGAATGTAAGTGCATTTAGAGTATGAAATCAAACATTCCAATAGGTTTAAACATTTCAATGAATTTTGCTACTCTCTATTCATTTTTTTACTCTCTATTCTGAGTAATTTGTTATTTACAAGTTGATTTATATTTGAATTTTTTGAATGCCATAAAGAGGATACCTTTTTCTTGGAACGCATTTGAAATTTTGTTTTTAATTATTAATTATTATTTGTCTAAACATCAACCTTTTTTTTATATTTTTTTTAATCCATTTATTTATTCAGGGGCTAATTTTTTGGCAAGAAGTACCTTGTTTGCTACCTATTGTGGAACCCAATATCCTGTGGAAACAATCTTTCATAATGGAGACGTTGTGCAGTGCATTCCTTAGAAGATACCAGTATGCTTGTGCGCTTGTGTCATGACATCATAGCAAGGCACCATGAGCTTAAAGGTGTATTTAAAACCAGCCTAGCCCTCTGTTTCCCTGCCACTGCTTCTCCACTTGAGAAAGTCGCTGGTGAACTGATAAAAATTGTCACAGTTGGGGAAGGGGGAGTTTTCTCAGCCATTCTGACTTGAGAAAATCACCAATATAATGCCAACATATGGACCAGTAATCATCTGAAACAACCAGCATAGAGGTTTGTGGATATATCTGTGGTGAAATAGCCACCATGCCTGGACTGGAATTGTAATCCTTTGCAGTACCCTCTCAAACTCCCTGAGATCAGGTGATGTACATACTGTAAAATCCTCTCTACTATATAGCTTTGTCTATGCTCATTATGGCTTATGTTAACATCTGATATTCTCAAACAGGTGTTATGTGAAAGGAAATCATCTCTTTGTTACTATGCAAGAAATTTAAAATAACTGGTGAGGAGGATAAGTCCAGTACTGTGGCATTCTAAACACCCTATTATTGCTATACAATATATATATATATGCCATCGAAATGCATTTTGAATACCTTCTTTGTGAATAGGAGGGCATACATCCTATTCTTAGATGATTCTGGTGGTCTAAACATATACATTATACATGTATGTGAGACTTACAGCCCACCTCCAGAAAATCAAAAAATTCTCCCTTGCTTGGGTTGTGCCAGCACTGTGAAGATTAAATGCTCATTTAGTCTTGGGAATTGTAAAATCACTTTAACTTACCTGATCCACCACTCCACAATCCCCTGTGCTCCTGCAATGGACTGTCCCTCCGACCCCTCAAGTCTAGTGCAGGGCTATGGACCCTGAGAATATGCATTGGTCTTAATGACAATAGAGGACTATAAACCGCTGGAGTGTAAGAGAGAAGAGGCTGCAGGGACCAGTCTAGCAGTGCAGAGGAGGCTGCTAGAGAAGAGGATAAGGTACATAAATCTGCTTTTCCAAATCCAATACACAGAAGACAGAAGTTTGCCCTTGCATTGTGGATGCAACCCCCTTGCAAAAAATATTTTTTTAGGTTTTCTGGAACCTGTGACTCTTATATCTACCACCAAGGAGACTCCTATTCAAAGCATTTTTTAGGTCCTTGCTTCAACAGGACATACAATATACTAAAACGATACAGAGAAGAGTAGCCTGGCCCTTGCGCAAGGATGACACGCAAATTTGTGAAGCGTTCCATATGTTTTGACATTGAATATATGAATCAATGTGTCTGTACTGTACCAACTAATATCTTGATTAGTCTTATTACAAATGTTTCTATTATTTGTATTGTTGAAAATTTCAATAAAAATATTTTGAAAAAAAAAAAAACATTTTTGTAATTATATGTATCTACATCTGACACCCTAAAAGACATCTATTCTCTATGTTTGGATCAAAATGTTGTTGAGAAATATATATATATATATATATATATATATATATATATATATATATATATATATTATATATATATAAAAATAAAGCTGATACAAACCTTAATAGACATTACATTTATTATGTTTACAGCACATAGAGAGCCAAGCTTGATCTGTATTCAAAAATGGTCAGAAATGTTCTGAGTCAATTGATAAATAGTGATAAATACAGAAGTTGGACTATGTTCTTTTTTCTATTCAAAGGAATAGAAAGTGCCATGAATGTCCTTGATATATTTTTAAATCCAGGATTTGTTTTGTGCCACATATCAAGCGATTTGGAGAATATATTAAACTCTATGCCAATTGTAAATTGTCAAATAGATGTTCCCCTTCAAAGACTGCTGATCACTAAGTTCTTGGGTCCACTCTGATCACAGAGTACTGACTATCAGTCACCGCACTGTGTTCTGCCCCTCCAGTACTGGAGCGCCATGCTGTGGAGGGGGCAGGAGAGGTAGGTTCAGGCTGTCAGCAGTGCGCTGAGAGGCTGAGCTAGCTGCCAGTCAGGGATTCCTGCAAACAGAGCCTGCTGGGCTGGCTCTGTGACATCAAATGACAGGGACACACAGGAGAAGTATGGCTAAAAGAGCTTTGATCATATTTCTCCTTTAAGTGTTTTATTTAACAGGCCATGTGCTTCATTATAGTTATTTGAGAGAAGGAATAAAATGCCTTTTCTACCTAATACATTTAATTGTTTCTTCTGAAACACCCTAAAGGGAAACTCCAGTCAAAAATGAAAATTTTCCTATTAATAGTAGGTTAAATATCTTTATCTTTGATATTATTCATTTTCTGGCTAGCTGCTTGTGTAGCTTAGAAAGTCTTATCTAAACTACACAATCACCTTCCTGTTCTTCACTGACAACACTATCTCCCTTTATCTTAAATATCTTAAATTTGCTAAGCTGTCTTTTACTTCCTGAAAAGGTTGTCAGTCTTTCTTAAAGGAACAGAGCGCACACCGCCCTAGTGTAACACCATTTATTTGAAGTTAATAGAAGCCATAAAAACAGGTACTCACAAACAGATAGGAAGTCATGCATGGAAATAAATATCCCCCGATGATGTTTACAGGGCTGTCTCCTCCTAGCCTCGGCGGCTCAGCTGTTCGTCCTGCACTAGTCAGTGAGTATCGTAAGCTAAGCCAACCGCCTTGGATTACTCAAGGAGACTCGATGTGGTGAGCCTGCGCACGGTCCAGCCGCCGCCGCACACCCTCCAAGAGCCGGATGCTATAGCCGCTCAGAGAAACTGACAATGCGGTTAAGCAGAGGGAGACTCCACGATCGGGACCCAGAGCATGACTTGCATGGGGTTGCTAAGGACAACGTTTCGGAGGCGTAGCCTCCTTCTTCAGATCTCAACGAGAGATTGAGATTGAGATCTGAAGAAGGAGGCTACGCCTCCGAAACGTTGTCCTTAGCAACCCCATGCAAGTCATGCTCTGGGTCCCGATCGTGGAGTCTCCCTCTGCTTAACCGCATTGTCAGTTTCTCTGAGCGGCTATAGCATCCGGCTCTTGGAGGGTGTGCGGCGGCGGCTGGACCGTGCGCAGGCTCACCACATCGAGTCTCCTTGAGTAATCCGAGGCGGTTGGCTTAGCCGTACTATACTCACTGACTAGTGCAGGACGAACAGCTGAGCCGCCGAGGCTAGGAGGAGACAGCCCTGTAAACATCATCGGGGGATATTTATTTCCATGCATGACTTCCTATCTGTTTGTGAGTACCTGTTTTTATGGCTTCTATTAACTTCAAATAAATGGTGTTACACTAGGGCGGTGTGCGCTCTGTTCCTTTATTTTTTGTACAGCTGCTTTGCCTCATATCCCATGGAGAGTTAGGAGAGCTGCCACGCTTCATTCATGTGTCTCACCACAGGCCATATTACAAGATTCCCCAGCTTGAGAATCAATCTCCAGGATCTGCGCAGGGACTGGTAATGTGTGTTTTCTCTGTGCTGTCAGTCTTTCTTAGACAGACATGTCTAGACCCTCCCACCCCCATCCCTCCTATCCTTCTCAGATCATGATCTCCTGTCTTCATAGCCTTGTTTAAGTTGCATAGATAGGAACAGAGCTATTAAAATCAATAGGCTGTGACTTGTCATGCGACTTTGTGTGTCTAAAGTTGCATGACAAGTCACTAGTGGAAACAAAGATTTAGTCTACGTTTCCACTATTGCTACTTTACACTCTCTGGATCAAAGTCGCATCAAAAGTTGCATCAAAGTAGTGCAGGTACCTTTTCAAGGTCGCTAATTTTCAAAGTTTTATAGATAGGAACGGGTGCGAATGATTATTCGCACTAGTGGAAACGTAGACTTAGTGTGGTTGCCTGTACTATGATGATTATAGACTGAGCTGAGTCCCAGGATCTCAATGGTTCCCCGGTTCATGGCAGAATAACCTCTGGTACTTCATCTCAGGTCTCGGTCTCCATACTTTCCTTCATGCATCCAGGTAGTGAGCAGGCTCTCCCTTACAGACCCCTGAGCACATGGCTAGGCCTCAGGCTTTAGGCCTACCCAGCAGCAGCAGCTGTACCTCACACACCCACCCAAATGACAAAGATCACCTGACTTCCTCAAAATAAATACCCTCTTCAAGCATGCTCAGCGACCAGTATGATTGGCTGAGAAAAGTATACATATCCTTAACCTAGACTCACTGTAATTGTAACAGTGCCACCTATTGACAAAAGGGGGAAACCACAGCTAAATCAGACTTAGGAGGAAACCCATTTGATCACAAAGACTACAAATTAGCCAGATTAGCTACTACCTAGCACAGCTAAATTTATTAGCAGCCCTGTTTAGGGCAAGGGTGCTACACATGTTTGATCAATTTTACGCTAATAATGTTTAAAGGAGTTAGCTATGAATAAGCACTGTTATTAGTGTGAAACGCGTCAGCTGTCTTTGATCCAAACCTCTGTATGCTGTGGTATTTTTATACTCTTTTCAATAAACATTTGCATTGGAGTGCGGCTGTCCAGACATACTTTTTGTTTCTATATGGCTTGCACATTGAGCCTGCACCCTGCACCCGTGCTATTACTGTGAGGATTTTTAAAGGCATTTTCACCTGGAGCGGTGTGTGGTCTCTAATGATTAAAGGAAGCGTAGTATAGATGTCTACTTACAATGTCTATGTATAATGCAGCATTTACTTTCTTGTCACTTTCTCAGACTGCATGTTTTACATTGAAGATTGCATTTCTTGGCACCCGTTTACATAAAGGATTATGATAATACATTGATAATTACTGTAGAGGTTTACACAGTTTAACCTACAATACAGTTTTTAATTTGTTGCTGGAATACCAATGATGATTTTGGTTTTGGCCACGGAGGAATAAAATCCCAAGGAATGAGGAAGAGCCCTTCTTCTGCAACTCTCACACTGAACAGATACAAAGCTCATTGTGGCTTCCCTTGGCATTCAGCTCTAATCTGCAATGCCATCTGTTTCCCTGGGCTCTAGGCCAGATTACTTTATTAAAGCAGTATGGGGTTCATAATTGTATTGTTCTTGTAATGTAAATATTGCCTAGCACCGTGTGAGCCAGCGAAGTGGAAGAGAATGCCAGTCTACATCAGTTTGCAATATAAAGATTAAAATAGAACATATAGGCAATAATGAAGCTCAGTGCACCTTTCTGCACACAGAGCTAATTAAATCACAGACATACACTGCTAATGGCCAGGGCCATTAAAATATGGGACTTACACAATGTAGTGCACATCATTAATGGAAATAGACTAGGAGAATAGGGCACTGAGGTGCAGTATGTATTTCATATTTATAATATAGGGGTTGTACAAGAATAAATTGTCCTTAATCTTCTACCACAGAGAGAGTAAAATTCAGGCTTTTAGCTATAAAGGATTTTTTTTTTTTTTTTTTCGGACAGACAAGAATTATGTTTGTTTTTTTTTTCCCTTGAGATTTAACATAAACCTGAGCTGTAGTTTTATTAAGTAGTGAAAATCTTAATTGGCTTAACAAAAAAGTTCATTTTTAAAAAAAAAAGTAATACATGTACGTTTTTGCAGGTAAAATTGAGTCTGCAGAGCATTGCGCATGCTTTCAGTGGATTGTGTTTGCAATGTCAGGCTCCTGCAGACACTGCTGAGAGCTCTCTGCCCATATCTATATACAGGCAGACAGCTACAGGAACTGTCAGTAAACTATGAGGGTGCTGATCATCGCTCTGGTAGTCCATTGAGAATTGCAAGTCATCTGCTGCAGTGGAAGACGGAATTTTAGTTCATTCACCCACAGATTCCTGTGAATAAATGACACGGTTGTGTGCGCCGAGCCCCACACAGCGCACTGTTTTTAAAGTGTGACAGCGGGTGTGGGGATGGGAACCCCCGCCTGCTGTCACGGGGGCCGGGGAAATTGGGGAGTGCAGGACTGGTCCATTATAACATGTTCCATGTTACACCCTAAATAAAATACATGTAACATGTTATTAAAGGTGAACACAGCCTTTAAATACTCAGCCTTTTGGGGTTGTAGTAAATACAGAATAAAGCAGAAAACATTTAAAACTCCTTTTTTTTTTTTTTTTCTCTCTGTGTCCTATTTGCAATATTTTTTTTTAACTTTCTAGTTCCTTAATAGGATGTAACAGCAATTTCTCCAAAGTGAGGGAAACTTCTCTTTTGGATATTTGTCTCTGGAACAGATGTCCTCTTTGAACAATGTTCCCTCCCCTCCCATTTCATTGACAACATTTTGGATTGCATATTTTATGCCATTGTGTTTATTGTCATACCGTGTTTCCCCGAAAATAAACCGGGCCTTTAATTATTTTGGAAACAAAAGACACAGTAGGGCTTAATTTCAGGATAGGTCTTATCATGAAATGTGTATTTGCCAGTTCTCCCCCCCCCCCCCCCCACCACTTGTCAGCTCGGTAGTCAATAGCATTTAGCATTATGAGTTAAAGAGGTTGTAAAAACCTATAATCCCCTCTGTTACAGTATTATATAATGTACGATGTGTGTTTCTATAATATAATTGTAACAAATACCTTTGTTACAGCGCTGCTGGGCAGTTACATGACCCACGGGAGCTTTCTTCCCTGCTACGAGCACTGCAGAGGGAGGGGATGAGATCCCCCATTGACAGCCGGGAGAAGAGGAGGAGAGCAACAGGAGGTTAGGTGAGGCGCTGTAACAAAGGTATTTGGCACAATAATATTACAGAAACACACATATTGTACAATATATAATACTGTAATAGAGTGGATTACCACTTTAAACTAGGGCTTATATCCGGGGTTGAGCTTTTATTGCAGTCATTCTGGAAAATAACAGTAGGTCTTATTTTCAGGGTAGGTCTTATTTTCCGGTAAACATGGTAGAAGGGTAATACTGTATACCAGGCAGGAACACAAATAGAAATCCAACTCTAGAAGAAATGAGGGGGTATCGGGCACTGGCTATAGCCTGTATCGAGTAGGCTGCTCCCTTGGCAATGTACAGATATCCCAGCATCCCAAGTGTATCTACTCTAGGTCGAATAAAAAACTGGAAGTCAACCAGTAAGGGCAGTGCCTATACAACTTAAGTTTTATACATGTGGAATATATTTTGTATGGCAGGGAACATTATTATTTATTTACCATTATTCATAATGTTTAACATTAAATTCCTTGTCATTCAAAAATATATATTTTTTAAAAAATATACACTTCTGTATAATTTTTTTTATCTTTTAGAGTTTTAAAGCACCTACCTTATAAAGTGGCCAGTGTAAGCCCTGAAACGTGTGGATGGTGTGTATCCATTAAGGAACATATTTTACCACACACATTACACTCAAGCATCGCCTTTATGGGCAACTCTAAATACCTCACTATCTATTTTCAAGGCTCAGCTCCTCAAGTACTATTTATTGTGTATTGTTCAGATTATAGATATAATTTCATATATTAAATATTATTAAAAATGACAAATTCACCATGTTATGTATATGTGAATTGGAAAATGAGCAGAGCCTTAAAAAGCAATACAAACAACAGGATTCTAACTCTGACTTCCCCAGTATATTCAAAAGTAAAAATAATAGTTGGCTTTAGATATTCCTTTAAGAGGTTGTTAAGCTACAAGTTGAAATCGCTGGCATCCTCTCTGTTTCAGACATATATAAAGCACTGTGTGTCAATTTTTTCAAATATTATAAAAAATACCTTTTTCCAGAGCTCCGCTGTGTGGTCACATGATTCCCCTCACTCTCCTACCACGATCTCAGGAGACCAGAGAAAAAGACTTTCGGTGCTGCACCCCAAAGGGATTCAAAGGAGTGTTGTAGACACCCCTTATTGATTCCCCTTTATAAGGTTTCTGAATGCAGAGACCCTCTAAAAAAAATTATGGCAGTTGCAATTTTTTTAATAAAAAGAAAAGAGAAGGCGCCTGGCCCTTTAAATAAAAGATTGTTGAACCTGCTGCCCTTTTAATTGTAATAAAACAATAAATAGGTATATATCATAGGTAAAAAGGCGCTGGTAATCTTAATATATCACGTGTTATAAAAATTAATAGGTGATTTAAAGTGTAATATATGTGATTAAAAATTGCTACAAATATATATATGATCTACTATTGGTGCAATTAGCAAAGAAAAGTGCATACCAGTGCAATTTCAATTCAGAAGTGTTTGTGCTTCTCAAAGTAAATTAATCCACAAAGGTGTGGATCAGTGAACCAATAAATAGATATATAAAGAATTCCATACAAAAATCACATAAGAATATATAAAAATATAAATATATAAATGTGCTCCAAGTAGTGTTTAAAAATCCAGGCAATAGCATGCAATCAAAATTGTGCTTGGTGGATTCTTATTAATCCCTTCACAGTGCTCCAGGTGCTGGGATGTGACAACCGTCAATTAAGAAGTGCTTGTGCTTCTCAAAGTAAATTAATCCACAAAGGTGTGGATCAGTGAACCAATAAATAAATATATAAAGAATTCCATACAAAAATCACATAAGGATATATAAAAAAATCACATAAGAATATATAAAAAAGTATAAATATATAAATGTGCTCCAAGTAGTGTTTAAAAGTCCAAGCAATAGCATGCAATCAAAATTGTGCTTGGTGAATTCTTATTAATCCATTCACAGTGCTCCAGGTGCTGGGATGTGACAACCGTGGCCTCTTACCAGCTAGCAGCAGGTCACAAGGACCCCCAACGCCTGTGATCCCTTTATTGGGTGGATCAGACCTCTCCTCGATTGCTTGGATCTCTGGCTCCTATATTACTCGAGTTGGACCATGTAGTCCCCCCATACACATAAAGATATAGAAGAACAAATAGCCTCCAATAGTGAAATACTGTTTTATTCTCCAAAAAACATACACTATAAGGTGACAATTAGCCTCTTACTATTTGTTGTGCCCTCCTGGCACTGGGCAATTCGGCAGTACAAAATCGTTTTTTTGGGTCTTAGGAAGATATTCTCCGGGGATCTGCAGCACCCTGTATCTCCTTTCCCCCTTTCTTTGTATTGCAGCGGTGGATGTGTATCCCAGCCTCTGTTCCGAATGCCATGGGCATTCGGAACAGAGGCTGGGATACACATCCACCGCTGCAATACAAAGAAAGGGGGAAAGGAGATACAGGGTGCTGCAGATCCCCGGAGAATATCTTCCTAAGACCCAAAAAAACGATTTTGTACTGCCGAATTGCCCAGTGCCAGGAGGGCACAACAAATAGTAAGAGGCTAATTGTCACCTTATAGTGTATGTTTTTTGGAGAATAAAACAGTATTTCACTATTGGAGGCTATTTGTTCTTCTATATCTTTATGTGTATGGGGGGACTACATGGTCCAACTCGAGTAATATAGGAGCCAGAGATCCAAGCAATCGAGGAGAGGTCTGATCCACCCAATAAAGGGATCACAGGCGTTGGGGGTCCTTGTGACCTGCTGCTAGCTGGTAAGAGGCCACGGTTGTCACATCCCAGCACCTGGAGCACTGTGAATGGATTAATAAGAATTCACCAAGCACAATTTTGATTGCATGCTATTGCTTGGACTTTTAAACACTACTTGGAGCACATTTATATATTTATACTTTTTTATATATTCTTATGTGATTTTTTTATATATCCTTATGTGATTTTTGTATGGAATTCTTTATATATTTATTTATTGGTTCACTGATCCACACCTTTGTGGATTAATTTACTTTGAGAAGCACAAGCACTTCTTAATTGACGGTTGTCACATCCCAGCACCTGGAGCACTGTGAAGGGATTAATAAGAATCCACCAAGCACAATTTTGATTGCATGCTATTGCCTGGATTTTTAAACACTACTTGGAGCACATTTATATATTTATATTTTTATATATTCTTATGTGATTTTTGTATGGAATTCTTTATATATCTATTTATTGGTTCACTGATCCACACCTTTGTGGATTAATTTACTTTGAGAAGCACAAACACTTCTGAATTGAAATTGCACTGGTATGCACTTTTCTTTGCTAATTGCACCAATAGTAGATCATATATATATTTGTAGCAATTTTTAATCACATATATTACACTTTAAATCACCTATTAATTTTTATAACACGTGATATATTAAGATTACCAGCGCCTTTTTACCTATGATATATAGCAATTTTTTTAATGTTGCATGATATTTGTGCAAGGTTAGCACAATATTCATAATATGCATTTTCAGTTATAAAATTCATTTTATTTATTTTTTTAACATACAAAACACAATTTAATGTCCATTTTTTTTGTACAAAATAAAAGGATGAGGCAGCATTGAGTAAATAGGTACTAAACACGTCAAGCCTCAAAACTGAAGGTGCTTAAAAAATAGCAGAAACTTACAGTCCCAAAATTAACAATATACTGTATCACTTTATATGCCTTTACAGTTCATCAGTGTAAAGTAAATAGAGGGGCTTAGAATTAATGCTTTGACTCCAATGTTTGTGGCCATATATGTGTTACACAAGATACATGGGCACATCCTGTATGTGCATTTGCATTTGTGGGTGTGCTCCGGCTGATGGCAGTGCTTTAATTTTTTTTTATTTTTTATTTTTTAACTTTATTATAATTTTATTTTTTTAAACTTTCTTTTACATTTACCTTATTGCTATCAATGTTTTAGAATTGGACAAGTGACAGGTCCTCTTTACGGGAACATTAGGAGTCTATTAGACCCCTAATATCAACTTTGACCTCCACTGCAGCTAATAAAGCACAGAAGATGCTTTATTATCTGATTTCTTGGATGCAATAGCTGGGGAATTACAGCTCTGAAGCAGGAAACACTTAGAGCTGATTGTTTCCAAATACATACATAACAGAGGAGATTGGAGAATAGATGTTCCCGGATCTTCTCCTGCTCTCCATCCTGAACACATTCGTCGTGGCCCTGGGCTCCTGGGAAGAGGGAGAGAGCCCAGTAACCATATTGGAAAGGTATAGGGCAGCACACTGCGAGTACTGTTACTCACAAAGCTATAAATTGGAGCACAATTAAATACAAATACATTATAATCATCCAATTGCTATCAAAACCCAATTCCTCAGATTCATTAAAACTAATAAACATTAGTTAGTTATTGAGATAATAATATACTGCGCCAACCTCAATATAAACTCATACAAAACAGCAGCCAACACAAAGATCCTGAATAATAGATCGATAGAATAATAGAGGTAGGTGTAGCGCTAGGCAGATATCATATAAAGTCCATATCTACACAGAAAGATAAGTGAAAAGCTAGTGTCCAATAAAACAGGACGTCAGTGCTTGATCCAGGAACCACCACCAGCACGAGAACTCAAGTGTAAGAGCCTCTTACCAGACAGAATTGACCCTCATCACAAAGGTCAATCACGCACGAGTACTCCCATAGATGTGACCAATCCCCTTGCGGTTTTTGAAAATGTGCCAGACGGTATTAACATCAGATCTCCCCTTCAGGGAGCTGTGTGGCCCAATTGCTTTCATGAAACATAGAAACATAGAATGTGTCGGCAGATAAGAACCATTTGGCCCATCTAGTCTGCCCAATATATCTGAATCCTATGAATAGTCCCTGGCCCTATCTTATATGAAGGATAGCCTTATGCCTATGCGGACAGATATTTAGCCAGGTGGCCCAGTGATGTAAGCTGCACCTGTGTCTATAGCTACAGTGCACTCTTCTTTACAGAACAGAACGTATGCACCAGCTGATACCCCCTTCATCTGGACATGCCAAAATCCTTGCTTCTTCAGGCTGAAGTAATGGAATTATAGGTGAACAGAGAAGCCCAGCAACACATGTGAAATGGAGACACAGATCTAGCAGAACACTGCAGTAGTGTTGAGCGAACACGGACTGTATTATTCGTGTTCGTACCGAATAATTGGATTTTTTTTACCCGAACACGGACACGGACACTTTACTGTATGTTCGGGTAAAAATCCGTGTTCGGTCGTTTTATTTCCGGGTTTTGCATGCTTTGGCGCTCTTTTCATGGCGGGCTTTCAACAGCCAATCAACAATCGTTTAACTGGTGTGCCTTAAGCCATCCCAGCCATGCCTGCAAATGTCTTAGTAGCTGTGATTGGCCGTCTGAAGCATGTGACCAAGTCTTTATAAGTTCGAGGCAGCCGCCGCAGCAGCGTCATTCTGCTGCTTAGCTAAGGGACAGAGCACACATCAATGTGCTGGCTGCTGATTAGGGAAAGATAGGCAGGAAAAAACCATTTGTGTCCGGATAGAATTGAGGGACAGGTCGGAGTGTTTAGGCAGGGCGAGTTGTAGGCATTTTAGGGATAGAGTCTGCTGAATTATAGGGTCAGTGTCTTCTACAAACTACAATCGATATTGCTGTGTGGGGGGTGGGGTGAATCTGCACTCAATCCTGATCTACGATCTCTTCTCAATCCTGTTAGGGACAGAGTCTGCTGAATTTTAGGGAAACTGTGTTCTACAAACTACAATCGATATTGCTGTGTGGTGTGGGATTGGAGATAGGCAGGTGTCAGTGATCCACATCCATTTTTCTGTGTGTGAGCTGCAGTGAACACAATCTTTTTGGGCTGCAGTGAACACAATCTTTTTGGGCTGCAGTGAACACAATCTTTTTGGGCTGCAGTGAACACAATCTTTTTGGGGTGCAGTGAACAAAATCTTTTTGGGGTGCAGTGAACACAATCCTTTTTGGTGTGCAGTGAACACAATCTTTGTGGGGTGCAGTGAACAAAATCCTTTGTGGGGTGCAGTGAACACAATCTTTTTGGGGTGCAGTGAACAAAATCCTTTTTGGGGTGCACTGAACAACATCCTTTTTGGGGTGCAGTGAACACAATCTTTTTGGGGTGCAGTGAACAAAATCCTTTGTGGGGTGCAGTGAACACAATCTTTTTGGGGTGCAGTGAACACAATCTTTTTGGGGTGGAGTGAACAACATCCTTTTTGGGGTGCAGTGAACAAAATCCTTTTTGGGGTGCAGTGAACAAAATCATTTTTGGGGTGCAGTGAACACAATCTTTTTGGGGTGCAGTGAACACAATCTTTGTGGGGTGCAGTGAACACAATCTTTTTGGGGTGCAGTGAACAACATCCTTTTTGGGGTGCAGTGAACAACATCCTTTTTGGGGTGCAGTGAACACAATCTTTTTGGGGTGCAGTGAACACAATCTTTGTGGGGTACAGTGAACAGAATCTTTGTGGGGTGCAGTGAACACAATCTTTGGGGGGTACAGTGAACACAATCTTTTTGGGGTGCAGTGAACACAATCTTTGTGGGGTGCAGTGAACACAATCTTTTTGGGGTGGAGTGAACAAAATCATTTTTGGGGTGCAGTGAACAACATCCTTTTTGGGGTGCAGTGATCAAAATCCTTTTTGGGGTGCAGTGAACACAATCTTTTTGGGGTGCAGTGAACAAAATCCTTTGTGGGGTGCAGTGAACAGAATCTTTGTGGGGTGCAGTGAACACAATCTTTGGGGGGGTACAGTGAACACAATCTTTTTGGGGTGCAGTGAACACAATCTTTGTGGGGTACAGTGAACAGAATCTTTGTGGGGTGCAGTGAACACAATCTTTGGGGGGTACAGTGAACACAATCTTTTTGGGGTGCAGTGAACACAATCTTTGGGGGGTACAGTGAACACAATCTTTTTGGGGTGCAGTGAACACAATCTTTGTGGGGTGCAGTGAACACAATCTTTGGGGGGGTACAGTGAACACAATCTTTTTGGGGTGCAGTGAACAACATCCTTTTAGGGTGCAGTGAACACAATCTTTGTGGGGTGCAGTGAACAACATCCTTTT
This sequence comes from Pelophylax lessonae, assembly GCF_965119305.1. Taxonomy (NCBI): domain Eukaryota; kingdom Metazoa; phylum Chordata; class Amphibia; order Anura; family Ranidae; genus Pelophylax; species Pelophylax lessonae. The sequence goes on along the minus strand of NC_138771.1, from coordinate 341,002,390 downwards.
AGGGTGCAGTGAACACAATCTTTGTGGGGTACAGTGAACAGAATCTTTGTGGGGTGCAGTGAACACAATCTTTGGGGGGTACAGTGAACACAATCTTTGTGAGGTGCAGTGAACACAATCTTTGTGGGGTGCAGTGAACACAATCATTGTGGGGTGCAGTGAACTCAATCTTTGTGGGGTACAGTGAACACAATCTCATACTTCTGAAGATTTGAGGGTGCTGCCTGTTCCATACTCCCCCTACTCCTCATCTAGCCTTTTAGGGGTACAAACAATAGTAATTGGGGCCTAGTGTGGTTGTGTACGTGTGATATACATACACTTTTTTTGGATCATATTTTCTACTCCGCTATTTAATCAAAAACCTTTGGGGATCAGTTAAATTGGGGGATAGTCTGTGTTGGTACGTGTGAGAGAGATCCACCTTTCCAAGTTGTTGGGGTTCATCTCATACTTCTGAAGGTTTGAGGGTGCTGCCTGTTCCATACTCCCCCTACTCCTAGCCTTTTAGGGGTACAAACAATAGTAATTGGGGCCTAGTGTGGTTGTGTACGTGTGATATACATACACTTTTTTTGGATCATATTTTCTATTCCGCTATTTAATCAAAAACCTTTGGGGATCAGTTAAATTGGGGGATAGTCTGTGTTGGTACGTGTGAGAGAGATCCACCTTTCCAAGTTGTTGGGGTTCATCTCATACTTCTGAAGGTTTGAGGGTGCTGCCTGTTCCATACCCCCCCTACTCCTCATCTAGCCTTTTAGGGGTACAAACAATAGTAATTGGGGCCTAGTGTGGTTGTGTACGTGTGATATACATACACTTTTTTTGGATCATATTTTCTATTCCGCTATTTAATCAAAAACCTTTGGGGATCAGTTAAATTGGGGGATAGTCTGTGTTGGTACGTGTGAGAGAGATCCACCTTTCCAAGTTGTTGGGGTTCATCTCATACTTCTGAAGGTTTGAGGGTGCTGCCTGTTCCATACCCCCCCTACTCCTCATCTAGCCTTTTAGGGGTACAAACAATAGTAATTGGGGCCTAGTGTGGTTGTGTACGTGTGATATACATACACTTTTTTTGGATCATATTTTCTATTCCGCTATTTAATCAAAAACCTTTGGGGATCAGTTAAATTGGGGGATAGTCTGTGTTGGTACGTGTGAGAGAGATCCACCTTTCCAAGTTGTTGGGGTTCATCTCATACTTCTGAAGGTTTGAGGGTGCTGCCTGTTCCATACTCCCCCTACTCCTCATCTAGCCTTTTAGGGGTACAAACAATAGTAATTGGGGCCTAGTGTGGTTGTGTACGTGTGATATACATACACTTTTTTTGGATCATATTTTCTATTCCGCTATTTAATCAAAAACCTTTGGGGATCAGTTAAATTGGGGGATAGTCTGTGTTGGTACGTGTGAGAGAGATCCACCTTTCCAAGTTGTTGGGGTTCATCTCATACTTCGGAAGGTTTGAGGGTGCTGCCTGTTCCATACCCCCCTACTCCTCATCTAGCCTTTTAGGGGTACAAACAATAGTAATTGGGGCCTAGTGTGGTTGTGTACGTGTGATATACATACACTTTTTTTGGATCATATTTTCTATTCCGCTATTTAATCAAAAACCTTTGGGGATCAGTTAAATTGGGGGATAGTCTGTGTTGGTACGTGTGAGAGAGATCCACCTTTCCAAGTTTTTGGGGTTCATCTCATACTTCTGAAGATTTGAGGGTGCTGCCTGTTCCATACCCCCCCTACTCCTCATCTAGCCTTTTAGGGGTACAAACAATAGTAATTGGGGCCTAGTGTGGTTGTGTACGTGTGATATACATACACTTTTTTTGGATCATATTTTCTATTCCGCTATTTAATCAAAAACCTTTGGGGATCAGTTAAATTGGGGGATAGTCTGTGTTGGTACGTGTGAGAGAGATCCACCTTTCCAAGTTGTTGGGGTTCATCTCATACTTCTGAAGGTTTGAGGGTGCTGCCTGTTCCATACTCCCCCTACTCCTAGCCTTTTAGGGGTACAAACAATAGTAATTGGGGCCTAGTGTGGTTGTGTACGTGTGATATACATACACTTTTTTTGGATCATATTTTCTATTCCGCTATTTAATCAAAAACCTTTGGGGATCAGTTAAATTGGGGGATAGTCTGTGTTGGTACGTGTGAGAGAGATCCACCTTTCCAAGTTGTTGGGGTTCATCTCATACTTCTGAAGGTTTGAGGGTGCTGCCTGTTCCATACCCCCCCTACTCCTCATCTAGCCTTTTAGGGGTACAAACAATAGTAATTGGGGCCTAGTGTGGTTGTGTACGTGTGATATACATACACTTTTTTTGGATCATATTTTCTATTCCGCTATTTAATCAAAAACCTTTGGGGATCAGTTAAATTGGGGGATAGTCTGTGTTGGTACGTGTGAGAGAGATCCACCTTTCCAAGTTGTTGGGGTTCATCTCATACTTCTGAAGGTTTGAGGGTGCTGCCTGTTCCATACTCCCCCTACTCCTCATCTAGCCTTTTAGGGGTACAAACAATAGTAATTGGGGCCTAGTGTGGTTGTGTACGTGTGATATACATACACTTTTTTTGGATCATATTTTCTATTCCGCTATTTAATCAAAAACCTTTGGGGATCAGTTAAATTGGGGGATAGTCTGTGTTGGTACGTGTGAGAGAGATCCACCTTTCCAAGTTGTTGGGGTTCATCTCATACTTCTGAAGGTTTGAGGGTGCTGCCTGTTCCATACTCCCCCTACTCCTAGCCTTTTAGGGGTACAAACAATAGTAATTGGGGCCTAGTGTGGTTGTGTACGTGTGATATACATACACTTTTTTGGATCATATTTCCTATTCCGCTATTCAATAAAAACCTTTCTAGGGCAAGATCTTAAATTACAGAAATATGAGGAGACCGTCAAATAAGGGCCGTGGCCTGGGTCGTGGTGCTGCTGGTAGAGCTCCTGTTGCAAGGAGAGGACGTGGTCGATCTGTGCCAGCTACACGCACAAGTGAAACACCTTCCTCAAGTGTGAGTAGGCGACAGAACCTGCATCAGTATTTGGTAGGGCATCAAACGCCCCTAGAAGTGATGAGGCCAGAACAAGTTGAGGCGATAGTAGATTGGTTTGCTGCTGACAGTGCCTCCAGTTCCTTCACATTGTCTCCCACCCAGTCTACTGCAGAAAGGTCAGAGTTGGCACCTGCAGCCAATGTCCAACCGTCTTTCACCTCACCCCCTTGCAAATCAGGCCAGCAGTCTGAGCCCCAAGCCATACAGCAGTCTCTTATTCTTTTTGAGGACTCTGTCAGCAGGGTTTCCCAGGGCCATCCACCTAGCCCTGCCCCAGAAGTGGAAGAGATTGAGTGCAGCGATGCCCAACCACTTATTTCTCAAGATGAGTACATGCAAGGATCATCGCAGCACGTCTCCGATGATGACGAAACGCAGGTGCCAACTGCTGCGGCGTTCAGCATTGTGGAGACCGACAAGGAGGGCAGGGGTGAAGAATGGGTGGAAGATGATGTGGAGGACGATGAGGTCCTCGACCCCACATGGAATGAACGTCATGCAGGTGACCTGAGTAGTTTGGAGGAAGAGGCGGTGGTCGCACAGAGCCACCAGCACAGCAGAAGAGGGAGCAGGGTGCAGAAGCGGAGCGGCCGTGCCCTAGACACTACGCCCGCTACTGCCCAACGCAGCAAGGGAACGAGCGCACCAAAGTCAGCTCAAAGGAGTTCTCTAGCGTGGAAGTTCTTTAGAAAATGTGCTGATGACAGGACACGAGTGGTTTGCACCCTGTGCAATCAGAGCTTGAAGCGAGGCATAAACCTTCTCAACCTGAGCACAACCTGCATGATCAGGCATCTAAGTGCAAAGCACGAGCTGCAGTGGAGTACACACCTTCAAAACCAAGAAACGTCTCTGGCTCATCCTGCTTCCTCTTCTGCTGCAGTCTCGGCCGCTCCAGCCACATCTGTAGTGATACCGGCACCTGCCACCCCGCAAACAGACGATCTGTCAGCAACACCACCACCTGGGTCACCAACAACCATCTCCACAATGTCCCGTGGAAGCGTTCAGCTTTCCATCTCCCAAACACTTGAGAGGAAGAGGAAGTACCCCCCTACCCACCCGCGATCCCTGGCCCTGAATGCCAGCATTTCAAAATTATTGGCCTTTGAAATGCTGTCATTCCGTCTGGTGGAGACGCACAGTTTTAAAAACCTTATGTCGGTGGCTGTCCCACAGTACGTCGTGCCCAGCCGCCACTACTTTTCCAGGCAAGCCATCCCTTCCCTGCACAACCAAGTGGGGGAAAATATCAGGTGTGCACTGCGCAACGCCATCTGTGCCAAGGTCCACCTAACTACGGATACGTGGACCAGTAAGCACGGTCAGGGGCGTTATATCTCCCTAACGGCACACTGGGTAAATGCAGTGGCGGATGGGCCTGAGGCGGATAGCAATTTGGCGCATGTCCTTCCACCACCGAGGATTGCAGGGCGCTTCAGTTTGCCTCCTGTTCCTAACTCCTCCTACTCCGCTTCCTCATCCTCTACCGCCTCCTCATCCGGACAGCGTAACACCTTCACCACCAACTTCAGCACGGCCAGGGGTAAACGACAGCAGGCAGTTTTACAACTTGCCTGTTTGGGGGACAAACCACACACCGCGCAGGAGTTGTGGAGGAGCATGGAACAGCAGACAAATGAGTGGTTGCTGCCAGCGAGCCTCAAGCCCGGCCTGGTGGTGTGCGATAACGGGCGAAATCTCATAGCAGCTCTGGGCCTAGCCGGTTTGACGCACATCCCTTGCCTGGCGCATGTGCTGAATTTGGTGGTGCAGAGGTTCCTTAAAAACTACCCCGATATGTCAGAGCTGCTGCAGAAAGTGCGGGCCGTTTGTGCGCACTTTCGGCGTTCTCACCCTGCTGCTGCTCGCCTGGCAGCGCTGCAGCGTAACTTCGGCCTTCCCGCTCACCGCCTCATATGTGACGTGCCCACAAGGTGGAACTCCACCTTGCACATGCTGGAAAGACTGTGCGAGCAGCAGCAGGCCATAGTGGAGTTTCAGCTGCAGCACGCACGCGTGAGTCGCTCTGCGGAACAGCACCACTTCACCACCAATAACTGGGCCTCCATGCGAGACCTGTGTGCCTTGTTGCGCTGTTTTGAGTACTCCACCAACATGGCCAGTGGCAATGACGCCGTTCTCAGCTTAACTATCCCACTTCTATGCCTCCTTGAAAAAACAATTCGGGCGATGATGGAAGAGGATGTGGCACAGGATGAGGAGGAGGAGGAGGATGAAGAGGTAACATTTCCAAGGCTTTCAGGGCAGTCATTCGCAAGGGGCTCCGAGGGTGGGTTCCTGCACACGCAAACGCCAGGGACGCAATTGTCCAGCAGGGGCACAGTTCTGGAGGATGAGGAGGATGAGGAGGAGGAGGAGCTGGAGGAGGAGATGGAACCATGTTCACAGCAGGGTGGCACCCAGGCCAGCTCATGGCCATCACTGGTGCGTGGCTGGGGGGATACAGAGGACACGGACGATACACCTCCCACAGAGGACAGCCTTTCGTTGCCTCTGGGCAGCCTGGCACACATGAGCGATTACATGCTGCAGTGTCTCCACAACGACCGCCGAGTTGCCCACATTCTAACTTGTGCTGATTACTGGGTGGCCACGCTGCTGGATCCCCGTTACAAGGACAACGTACCGTCCTTAATTCACTCACTGGAGCGCGATCGCAAGATGCACGAGTACAAGCGCACGCTGGTAGACGCCATGCTGCTGGCATTCCCATCTGACAGCGGGGCCACAGTGGAAGCACAAGGCAGAGGAGGAGGAGGAGGAGGAGGTCGCCAACGCAACCAGGGCACCGCCAGCACCTCAGAAGGCAGGGTTAGCATGGCCGAAATGTGGAAAAGCTTTGTCAGCACGCCACAACAAACAGCAGCACCAGCAGCTCAGATGGAACGTCTTAGCAGGAGGCAGCATTTTACCAACATGGTGGAGCAGTATGTGTGCACACGCCTACATGTAGTGAATGACGGGTCTGCCCCCTTCAACTTCTGGGTCTCCAAATTGGGCACATGGCCTGAGCTTGCCCTTTACGCCTTGGAGGTGCTGGCGTGCCCTGCAGCCAGTGTATTATCTGAACGGGTATTTAGCACGGCTGGGGGCGTTATAACAGACAAGCGCAGCCGCCTGTCCAGAGACAATGTGGACAAGCTCACGTTCATTAAAATGAACCAGGCATGGATCCCACGGGACTTTTCCGTACCTTATGCAGAATAGCAATGGATACCGACCTTACCCACCCATTGTTCCATTTTTGCTCTTTCTCACTCTTTTGGGGTGTACCCTCATTTAAAATTTTTGAAAAGAAGCAGTGTTGGCTACCTCGTCCTCCTCCTCAGGGCCAGATTAATGTAGGGGCTATTGGAGCTGCAGCTCCAGGCCCCTAGCTTTTATATAGGCCCCGGGTTGGCCATATTCACTGTTACCGCTCTTCTGTCACTTGTAAACACAGAAGTCTGGCTTCTATGCTCGCTTCCCCAGGCAGCACCCTCAGAACCTCCCCACACAGCGTGAAGGCCGGACAAGGAGGGACAGTTGGCGATGCATGGATGTGTTTATGGGCTTCAGAGACAGCATCCCATGTTGAATTAGGCATGCATGGCTGCACCCTTCCTCCTCTGGGTGCATGGCAAGGCACGGCCCTTAAGGCCCTTCAAAATCCTCAGCACCAAGCCCATGATGCTGTTAATCCGGCCCTGGTCCTCCTCCACCGCCGCTTCCACCTACACCGCCCATAGGTGTGCGCAGCCTATTGCATTAAGGTGTGCACCCCAAAGTTGAAATACACATGCATGTGTTTGCCAGCAGGGAGAGTAATGTATCGGGGCCATGTACCTGTAGGCAAGGAGAAATAGAGCAGAGCAGGTCCCAGGGAGATCTTTCCCATCTCCTCACTGGCAATGCTATGTGCCCTAGGTGATTAGGGTGTGCCCAGGCACACCCAGCACACCCTGTGCGCACGCCTATGTCACCGCCACATCCACCACCACCTCAACCTCCCTCCTACTGCATATGGGCCTCGTCCTTCAGAGATGAAGAAGAACATTGTTTTATTTTTCTGTTTTTTTTTGTTGTTTTAAGTTATTTCCCTATCCACATTTGTTTGCAGAGCACTTGCCATGCTCTTAATTACGTTTTGCTGCCATTTGCAGCACTCTAGCCCTTTCCTTTGGTGTTTTAGAGCCATTTTAGTGCCTTAAAGTTCGGGTCCCCATTGACTTCAATGGGGTTCGGTGTCCGGGAAAAGTTCGGTAAAAGTCCGGGACACGGACCCGGACTTTTTTTTAAAGTTCGGCCGAACCCGTCGAACACGGACATCTAGGTGTCCGCTCAACCCTACACTGCAGCAAAGAGAGATACTCAATCAAGACCGGGAGGTGAGATTATCTTTGGTGGCTCAGATCCTTCATACTACTCCGGTAAATTGCATTACTTCAGCCTGAAGAAGCAAGGATTTTGGCATATCCAGCTCCCTGAAGGAGAGGTCTGATGTTCATACTGTCCAGCACATTTTCAAGAATCGCAAGGGGACTGCTTACATCTATGGGAATACTCCTGGCGATTGTGAGTTCCTGTGCGTGATTGACCTTTGTGATGAGGGTTAATTCTGTCCAGTAAGAGGCTCTTACACTTGAGTGCTGGTGGTGGTTCCTGGATCAAGCACTGACATCCTGTTTTATTGGACACTAGCTTTTAACTTATGTTTCCGTGTGGACTTTATATGATATCTGCCTAGCTCTACACCTACCTCTGTTAGGTATTACTCATAAAATAAATAATTATCTATCGGATACTCATGATGGATACAAGATGTATATATATATATACTGTGTATATATATATATATATATATATATATATATATATATATATATATATATATATTTTTTTTTTTTTCTTTATACTGGAGAAACTATACTAGCACATCTTACTATTTGGATCAAGGACACATTCTGCATACATTTTTTTTGGAGTATATACATTGTGTAGAATTGCAATGCAGGAATTGGTGCCCTTAGGTAATTACAAATTATAGAGCCAAAGATTTTTTTCTAATGAATGCATATCAGTAAGAATATTTACACCAAGCTAATTTTTAACATGTATATCTACAAACTAATCTTTATAGTAAACCTACAAGTACACAAAATTATAAACTGTATGCCTGACCAACATTCAAGCATTGGGCATTGCATCCACTTACCATTACATGTTATCTCAAGCATTCAGGGAACCTTGTGTCCAAGTGCAAATTACAACGCTTTATTTTTTTTAGAGGTGAAAAGAAGGGGATGATCCAGTTCTTACTACTAATGGAAAGTACTGGAATTTGCATTACAATAGATTGCCCTTTAGTTCAGGGCTTCTAGGGTGTTTGAGATGTTTAAACACATGTATAGATACTTCTAGATGCCTACTTGTTTCTCCTTGTCACGGGGCTTACCTTTGTTGGAGTCTGTAACGCAGAGATGTATGCTCACCCTTGCAGATATCCACAGTCCAAGGTGACCAGGTAAGAAAGCAACCTGAGCTGTGAATCTGTGCATGGGGGCTTGGCAGGGAAGGTGCTCCAATAGGCAGGACCAGCAGGAATACAATGGGAAGGGAAGTCCAGGAACAACAGAAGTCACTGGATGACACAAATCTGGATAAGGTCGCAGGAACAAAAAGGAGCGAAGGCAAGGATGGAAGCCGGAGTCAGTCTGGAACACACACTTAGGAAACAGGAACACAGGAACAAAATCTGTCAAACAGGAACAAAGATCAGCAACACAGGAACAAAGATCAGCAATGAACTGACACTGCTCTAAGCTTGCTTAATGAGCAATTAGCTTCAGGTGGACAATGAGAGACAGGAGTATACTCAGGTGAAGTCCAGCCCCCTAGTGCTGCAGGCAATACCAGATTAACAGGACTGGATCCATATGAGCTGAAGAGTGGCTCAGAGGTAGGATAACAGGGCAGAATGTTAAGTAAAGTACACAGGTTCAAATCCCATGTCAGGTACTTAACGGCGACCATGCCTGGCTGTCTGTAAGCCATGGCAAGAACCGTGACACTCCTGAAGCCAATTTATAAAATTGTGATTATTATTAGCTATAATTTAGACCACCTAAGTACTATCTCTTACTATCTAAATTAACAACATTTACATTATATCGTAATAGATATATTAAAAGTAAAAGTCAAAAATATTAGAATACAGAGAAGGATAGTTGTGGAGGTCAATGTTTAAGCATCTGCCCATCTGGAAGGTGGGGGATATAATTTATTCTGCTGATCACTATCTTCATTAGAACTGATGCCCAGTTTGTCTAGATAAAAACCAAAAAGTGCAGCGCTGAAATCAGTATACAATTATATAGCTGAAAAGCTCATATAAAGAAAACAAAAAAGGAGAGGGGATAATGTCCAAATGAATAGTCCCAATATTAAGTGCAGAGATGTGAATCCACGTGCAAAATAACTTTCTTCCAGTGACACCAGGGAAAAGTGTAGGAAGGGGACACCCTTGTGCTCAGGTATAACAAGCAGCTTACCGAAATTCCGTGGCTGCTCAATTTAATGAGACAGCCTCTCCCAGCTAGTAGTAAACCAGTAGGTCAACCGATATCAAGCTCAGGTGCTTCGAAAGACTCCAAAAGCCGAAAGCCGTTTCCGGTGTGTTGTTAAACCGATCACATTAATATGTGGCACACTTGGAACTTCTCATATACTCCATTGAACGTAAAGCCATATGTAGAAAGAAACAGAGGCCCATAGCGTAATCCCGTAAACCAATAGGTAAATTTATTAAAAAAACTACTTACAATTTAAAAGACAAAAACAGGCATGTAGTATGTGCCGGTCATGGATCTAACCGCGGCGTCCCGCAAGTCTCCAGATCAGCATATGGATAAACGGCCGGCTTCGTTGGGGGGCGTGTGGACGTTTATGTCTGGGATCGCCAACGTTTCGTCATAAGAAAGACTTCTTCTGGGCGTGACCCCAGACGCAACACACACACCTATGTACCCCCACACCTATGTCACATGACGGTCACCTCTGCCAATGGGTGTTCAATCCCAGGGGGGCGGGAGTAATATGTTAATAACTCGATTCCAATAGGTTAAAAGACCAAAGGAAACCGTCTGGAGATAGGTGGTACAAAACGCTAATAGGAAGTGATGATCCGTCTTCCTTAATGCCCATTCGTTCAAAAGGCAAGGGGGCAGGGAGACGGTCGTCACGTGATGCACATCACATGATGAACAGGAAGTGATGATCAGTATCCTCCGATGACTCATCGTCATTCGGGCGGAAGTGACACGCTCACGCCCATAGCTGACAGGGTAAGAGGGCGGAGGCGGAGGTGCGGTCGTCACTCCAGACACATCCCTTGTAACAGGAAGTGATGATCCTCACTGTTCAAGAGTGGTGTCAGCAGAGTATGTCAAACCCTTGTAACAGGAAGTGACGATCCTCGCTGTTCAAGAATGGTGTCAGCAGAGTATGTCAAACCCTTGAAACAGGAAGTGATGATCCTCACTATTCAAGAGTGGTGTCAGCAGAGTATGTCAAACCCTTGAAACAGGAAGTGATGATCCTCACTATTCAAGAGTGGTGTCAGCAGAGTATGTCAAACCCTTGAAACAGGAAGTGACGATCCTCACTGTTCAAGAATGGTGTCAGCAGAGTGTGTCAAACCCTTGTAACAGGAAGTGATGATCCTCACTGTTCAAGAATGGTGTCAGCAGAGTATGTCAAACCCTTGAAACAGGAAGTGAAGATCCTCACTGTTCAAAAATGGTGTCAGCAGAGTTTGTCAAACAACACCGTCGGTATTCAGGCGCCCCTGTGTACAGAGTGCAACCTCCAACAACATAATATGGTTAAAACCAAAATACATATATACCAAGGTCTATAACGGAATTAAAAATTATTAAGGATGTGGTGGAATGCTAGATAATCATTGAAACAGGCAAAGGAGTTGATGTCCAATTCCTTCTATGTAATGAAAAATTTCTTTTACATATTTAATAATTGGCCATTGTGATACTTCATTCCATTGATATAAAACGCCATCTAGTGGCCAAATAAGTGTGACACCACTGAAGGAGATAAAAATCAAAAAGGATAAAAATTAATTATGTGAAAAAACACTGTTGGTGAAAACAGTGAAAATGGGAGTGGGTTAAAATAAGTGATATTTAATCGAATAATATAAATTAACATGTGAATGAACACATATTATTTTGTGAAATAATTAACCCTTACTTACTCTCCCTATATCCAAAATTTCCATAAAATTTTTTTTTTTTTTTTTTTTTTTTTTTTTTTTTTAGTGAGTGAATAAAAATAGTGATAAATATGTATAAAATGAAAAATATGTGAAAAATGCAAAATATTAATAAATGGAATGTGTATCACACATAGCCTCACAATTTAGAACCAGCCTGTATAAATCAAGATATACATCAACTTATGAGAAAGATTAAAAGGATTAAAAAGGTTGAAATCAGCTATTATTAATAAAACAATTTACATCCCATTCCACATTTAACCCATAGGGAATATAGGATTTTAGGCAATAGATCCAGCGAGTTTCCATCCTGGAAATTTCTCGCCTTACGTTGGATCCTCGCCAGTGAGCTTTAAACCTATCTATCCCTATAAAGAGTGTGTTTTTTGGGTTCTTGTGGTGGCATTGGTCATAGTGTTTGGAGACACTATGACCAGGGAAGCCTTTCCTAATGTTGCCCACATGCTCTCCTAGCCTGATCTGTAATTTCCTCGTTGTGCGTCCAATGTATTGTTGACCACATTTACATTGCAACATATAAACGACGTTGGTGGACGAGCAAGTGATGAAAGAATCTATCTTGTATTCTCGTCCAGTCGTGGAGGATACAAATTTTTCGATTTTTCTCCCTTTGAATGAATTGAGGGAGCAGATCTGGCATCTGTGACAGGGGTAGAAACCTCTAAAATCTCCAAAGAAAGTGGGCTGAATAGGCCTTTCAACAACGTTTTGAGCTATTTTATGTCTCAAAGATGGGACTCCCCTGAAAATAACTTTGGGATGTTCAGATAAAACAGGGCCCAGAACCCGGTCATTTTTAAGGACCGGCCAGTGTTTTTTAATAATATTTTTAATTAAAAAATGCTGGGTAGAATATGAAGTAATAAAAGAATTTTTAAAACTTTGGTTGTTATTACCCTTTAGACTTGGACGTAGCAACGAGGATCTGTCGACAGCCGCTACGTCTCTAATGGTAGTGTCTAATTGGGAAACGTTGTACCCTTTCTCTATAAATTTCATTTTAAGGGTGTTAGCCTGTTGAAAAAAGTCATTTAATTGGGTGCAGTTTCTGCGTAATCGCAGGAACTGTCCCTTTGGGACAGCATTGAGCCATGATTGGTGATGACAACTATCATGTGGAATGAAGCTGTTCCGGTCCGTTTTCTTAAAATGAGTGGTGGTAATGATTTTATCCTCCTGTACCACCAGATTCAGATCAAGAAACGTGATTTGTGTAGAGCTACTAGTGTGATCTACACAAATCACGTTTCTTGATCTGAATCTGGTGGTACAGGAGGATAAAATCATTACCACCACTCATTTTAAGAAAACGGACCGGAACAGCTTCATTCCACATGATAGTTGTCATCACCAATCATGGCTCAATGCTGTCCCAAAGGGACAGTTCCTGCGATTACGCAGAAACTGCACCCAATTAAATGACTTTTTTCAACAGGCTAACACCCTTAAAATGAAATTTATAGAGAAAGGGTACAACGTTTCCCAATTAGACACTACCATTAGAGACGTAGCGGCTGTCGACAGATCCTCGTTGCTACGTCCAAGTCTAAAGGGTAATAACAACCAAAGTTTTAAAAATTCTTTTATTACTTCATATTCTACCCAGCATTTTTTAATTAAAAATATTATTAAAAAACACTGGCCGGTCCTTAAAAATGACCGGGTTCTGGGCCCTGTTTTATCTGAACATCCCAAAGTTATTTTCAGGGGAGTCCCATCTTTGAGACATAAAATAGCTCAAAACGTTGTTGAAAGGCCTATTCAGCCCACTTTCTTTGGAGATTTTAGAGGTTTCTACCCCTGTCACAGATGCCAGATCTGCTCCCTCAATTCATTCAAAGGGAGAAAAATCGAAAAATTTGTATCCTCCACGACTGGACGAGAATACAAGATAGATTCTTTCATCACTTGCTCGTCCACCAACGTCGTTTATATGTTGCAATGTAAATGTGGTCAACAATACATTGGACGCACAACGAGGAAATTACAGATCAGGCTAGGAGAGCATGTGGGCAACATTAGGAAAGGCTTCCCTGGTCATAGTGTCTCCAAACACTATGACCAATGCCACCACAAGAACCCAAAAAACACACTCTTTATAGGGATAGATAGGTTTAAAGCTCACTGGCGAGGATCCAACGTAAGGCGAGAAATTTCCAGGATGGAAACTCGCTGGATCTATTGCCTAAAATCCTATATTCCCTATGGGTTAAATGTGGAATGGGATGTAAATTGTTTTATTAATAATAGCTGATTTCAACCTTTTTAATCCTTTTAATCTTTCTCATAAGTTGATGTATATCTTGATTTATACAGGCTGGTTCTAAATTGTGAGGCTATGTGTGATACACATTCCATTTATTAATATTTTGCATTTTTCACATATTTTTCATTTTATACATATTTATCACTATTTTTATTCACTCACTAAAAAAAAAAAAAAAAAAAAAATTTTATGGAAATTTTGGATATAGGGAGAGTAAGTAAGGGTTAATTATTTCACAAAATAATATGTGTTCATTCACATGTTAATTTATATTATTCGATTAAATATCACTTATTTTAACCCACTCCCATTTTCACTGTTTTCACCAACAGTGTTTTTTCACATAATTAATTTTTATCCTTTTTGATTTTTATCTCCTTCAGTGGTGTCACACTTATTTGGCCACTAGATGGCGTTTTATATCAATGGAATGAAGTATCACAATGGCCAATTATTAAATATGTAAAAGAAATTTTTCATTACATAGAAGGAATTGGACATCAACTCCTTTGCCTGTTTCAATGATTATCTAGCATTCCACCACATCCTTAATAATTTTTAATTCCGTTATAGACCTTGGTATATATGTATTTTGGTTTTAACCATATTATGTTGTTGGAGGTTGCACTCTGTACACAGGGGCGCCTGAATACCGACGGTGTTGTTTGACAAACTCTGCTGACACCATTTTTGAACAGTGAGGATCTTCACTTCCTGTTTCAAGGGTTTGACATACTCTGCTGACACCATTCTTGAACAGTGAGGATCATCACTTCCTGTTACAAGGGTTTGACACACTCTGCTGACACCATTCTTGAACAGTGAGGATCGTCACTTCCTGTTTCAAGGGTTTGACATACTCTGCTGACACCACTCTTGAATAGTGAGGATCATCACTTCCTGTTTCAAGGGTTTGACATACTCTGCTGACACCACTCTTGAATAGTGAGGATCATCACTTCCTGTTTCAAGGGTTTGACATACTCTGCTGACACCATTCTTGAACGGCGAGGATCGTCACTTCCTGTTACAAGGGTTTGACATACTCTGCTGACACCACTCTTGAACAGTGAGGATCATCACTTCCTGTTACAAGGGATGTGTCTGGAGTGACGACCGCACCTCCGCCTCCGCCCTCTTACCCTGTCAGCTATGGGCGTGAGCGTGTCACTTCCGCCCGGATGACGATGAGTCATCGGAGGATACTGATCATCACTTCCTGTTCATCATGTGATGTGCATCACGTGACGACCGTCTCCCTGCCCCTTTGCCTTTTGAACGAATGGGCATTAAGGAAGACGGATCATCACTTCCTATTAGCGTTTTGTACCACCTATCTCCAGACGGTTTCCTTTGGTCTTTTAACCTATTGGAATCGAGTTATTAACATATTACTCCCGCCCCCCTGGGATTGAACACCCATTGGCAGAGGTGACCGTCATGTGACATAGGTGTGGGGGTACATAGGTGTGTGTGTTGCGTCTGGGGTCACGCCCAGAAGAAGTCTTTCTTATGACGAAACGTTGGCGATCCCAGACATAAACGTCCACACGCCCCCCAACGAAGCCGGCCGTTTATCCATATGCTGATCTGGAGACTTGCGGGACGCCGCGGTTAGATCCATGACCGGCACATACTACATGCCTGTTTTTGTCTTTTAAATTGTAAGTAGTTTTTTTAATAAATTTACCTATTGGTTTACGGGATTACGCTATGGGCCTCTGTTTCTTTCTACATATGGCTTTACGTTCAATGGAGTATATGAGAAGTTCCAAGTGTGCCACATATTAATGTGATCGGTTTAACAACACACCGGAAACGGCTTTCGGCTTTTGGAGTCTTTCGAAGCACCTGAGCTTGATATCGGTTGACCTACTGGTTTACTACTAGCTGGGAGAGGCTGTCTCATTAAATTGAGCAGCCACGGAATTTCGGTAAGCTGCTTGTTATACCTGAGCACAAGGGTGTCCCCTTCCTACACTTTTCCCTGGTGTCACTGGAAGAAAGTTATTTTGCACGTGGATTCACATCTCTGCACTTAATATTGGGACTATTCATTTGGACATTATCCCCTCTCCTTTTTTGTTTTCTTTATATGAGCTTTTCAGCTATATAATTGTATACTGATTTCAGCGCTGCACTTTTTGGTTTTTATTGTATTTTTTGAATCACTGTTAGTTGATTTTGTGCCAGCTGCTCACTATTGTTCTTAATCATTTGGTTTTCTGTCACATCTAGCGCGGAAATTTTTCTTCTATTTATATTACAACAGTTTGTCTAGATGCCCAATCCGGAAGATTTTTAATAATTCAAAATAATTTGAAAAAAAGAAAAAACAGCAAACATTAAAGGGCGGAGAAATCTATATGTGACAATATGAGTACTATCTATCTGAAGCAACATGACTAGGTAACATTACATAAATGACATGACAAGGTGTGAGTTTGCAGTTTGGCATGAAGTCATTACCCGAAACAGCAGGTGCAATGCTAGCCAGATGTGTTATTATTTCATTCTAATGTTATCCATGTTTGCTCTTGGTGGGTCCCTATAACCATGAGCTTGAGGTAAATTTCGCCTGCCATCTCTGTATACTGATATGCTCCATATTTCTGTCTTGGCAGGTTAATGTGTTATATTACAGTATATGTGAAATGTTACATTTCTTATTAAGTTTCTTTCACTTGAGATAAGTGATAGTTAGATTTTATTGCAGATTATAAAATAAACTTGAATTTGTGGCAGACATACAGCATTGTTATAGTTTATGCATGACTCTTATATAGATTAGAGAGTGAAGCTAACCTTTTAAAAATAAAAGTATTTTTTGCCTTTTTTAATTAGCCAGCATTAGGATTATCTGCACAGTAGAAATCTGATACACACTCCGAGAAAGTGCCTGAAGGCAGAAGAGTCCTGTAAAAGATATTTGAACAGACAGTCAGCAGTTACACTATATCATAACTATTAGAGTTGGATACAATCAATATGGAGATTATTGTAGAGTACTTTGTCTTAAGCATTATATGGCATCAGAACTATGTAGCCTAATAGACAGACTATACAAATGTAGAATCTGATTATTAGTAACGTATTTAAAGATTCAGATAAGCAGACTTTTAAAACCTTGACGATCACTATAGCAAAATATTGAATTTTTTTTAAATACTGCTCACATTGTTTAGGGGCATACTTGTTTTTAGCTCTTTTCATTCTTTGTTGCATCTTACTGTTAATCTCTTGCTGCCCTTTTGAAGCCACTGCCTGACTGCCTGCATGTAATTCAGCTGCATGGAATTTCCCAAGGTAGGTTTACCATGACAGTAGTGAGCAATGACTGATTAAATGTGCTTAAAACAGCCACATCAGAAATGCAACTAACATGAAAAAATGCTGCCATCCTATAATAGGAAAGGCCTGAACAAGAACCATCATAGCATAATCACAAGGTATTATTATAATAAAGGTGCATTTAGCTAGGCGTAGTTTATTCTCAGTTCTGTAGGTGGTGCTGTGTTACTGTGCCTCTGTGCAGATGGAGTGGAGGTTTAGAGGAACATTTTTCCTCTGCAAACTCCTTAGGTGACACCAGGGGAGCAGTGGTCCAACTGGACACTGTAACCCTAAGTGACCCTTGGTGGCCATCTTTAGTATGTGAAGTGTTACTAAATACCAGTGCCCTGCTGGATTTGGTGTGCTTTTGCGAGCAGCTAGAATAGGGAGAACTGTGCTTGTCAGGTACAGTAAATTAGCTTTAAGGATAAGTTCCTATGCTAGAATGGAGAGAATAGGGACACCGCTGTATGACCTGCTATTTGCCGGTCTCTGGGATTCTTGTATAGAACTTGTACAGCTACCTCAAGTGCCACCACTCTGCCAATCAGCCACCCTTCTTGCAGATGCCATCCGGGTAATGTATATATAATGTAATGTATATATACTGTTGTACTACTTTTATTACCTTGATTTCTACTATCAGCATTACTGTACCTGTACTGTCATTTTTACTGAGTTTGCTAATATAAGAGTGTCTGGAACTGTTACTTCAAGTTTTCTGCAGCAGTTGCTGTAGCCATATTATTAGTGCTAGGGATTGCCATTTACATTGTTATCTATTTTACCTAAAACCCATCAATACAATAACTGTTTAACCTTTAACTGGACATTTTATGTCTTTCCTTCAATTTGGGTACCGATCTTCTGACACCGCCCACACGCAGATTAAAAAATATTGAAAATTACTTTTGAAATGAAATGTTAAAGAGTAACCCCAGTTTTGGTGAGAAAAAGACTATTCCCTCTGGGCAGGGATAGCAGTGATTTTATAATCTGCAGCAGATTCCTAACTTTTGCTGGCACTTTAGTTGGACCTTTTGTTGATGTGAAGAAATAGCTGATTGATTCTGTACAACAACAGTGCACAGAAGGCCTCCAGGTTGCCATATTGCCATGAATATTGCAAAAAAATTACAGCGGTTGCAGATTGAAAAGGAAAGGTAATGTTTAAAAACATTAAACTACAAAATAGCCTGTGAAACAATTGTATATCCTATAGTTTTCTTTTTGTTTGTAATTTTTTTTAATACAAAAGTGAAGTTACCCTTTAATGCTTTTATGAGGTCTTAGTAATAGGGTTTAAATTTCATTAACCCAATCATTTGAGATTGAGAGTTATGTTTTTTTTAAGCGAATCTCTGGGAAGCAAAAATTGTGACGAACAATGGATTTATCTGTGACTGCTTTTTAGATTTTTAAGGACTTGTTAAAAATTTGGGTGTTTTTATTTCTAGGTTAAAATTCTTCTTTTTTTTTTGAATGAGTAGGGGTACTATGTACCTCATACTCATTCATGGAGGGAAGGGGCAGTATCGAGGTAATATTAAATATTAAATCCTTAATATTAAAAGGGGCTTTCAGATTCCAATAAGCCTCCCGCCCTCAAGCCCTCATGACCACCTGCCAGGGTTGTGGGAATGAGGCCCTTGTCCTCATCAACATAAGGACAAGGTGCTTTGCTGAGGGAATATACATGCTGAAACCATGTGGCCTGATATGGTTCAGGTGGAGGGTTCACACTCTTCCCTCAACATTTCAAGGTCAGTCAGGCTGCATGGTTGGATTAAGGGTCTGGTATAGATTTTCTCACACATTTTTTGTGAGGTACCAAATCCATACCAGACTTAAAGGGTCCGATATGCATTTTGAGGGTGGAAGGGGGGTCTACACAATCTTTTTTTTCATTCTTGCTGTAGGATGTGCTACAGCAAAAGTGACATTTACAAACCATATTTATATAACGATTTTACAGTTTAAATTGCTGACAAATGACATTCATTGCCAGCTTCTTAGAAAAAAAAAAACAAAAAACAGCACACAGACCCCTTTAAAAGGTCCCCAAAATACATAGCAAACCCTTGGAAAGGTCTGATTGATGTTTTTTTTTCAAAAAAATTTAAGAATGAAATTTCATTTTCCAGCAATTTTAAAAGTTTTTTCCCTTTGTAAATGTCATCACAGGGATGTGCACCTTCACAGGCAGGATCAGGGCACCCCCAGGCATAGTATTTAAAGCAAGGGGACATATTTAATGTTTTACTTTAAAGTTGATCTTCACCCCTCTCAATTGACTTGGCTTTTTTTTTTTTTGTTTACTTGCCTTATTTTTACATTAGGTTTAGGCCTGCCCCCCCCATCCTCTGTAATTCACATAGGCGCATGAATTTAGTGTCCCCAGTCAACATAAAAAGGGAAAGGCTGTCACCACAGAAATCAGTGAAAACGTGTACACTTTATTAATATAGGTGAAGAACAGTCATAAAGATCCAACGCGTTTCAGCCGTCAGGCCTTAAAGTGGAGTTCCACCCTAAAAGTGAACTTTACAACATCAGTTAGAGTAAAAAATCCTGAAAAAGAATTGGATAATTAATTTTTTTTTGTTTCACTTACCTTGTTTTTAATGAAAATTAACTTACCTTCCTTCCTCTTCCTCCTTATGCGGCCACAGCCCCCGACGTCACTTCCTCCTTTGCATTGCGTCCTGGGAGATGAGTGTCATCAATCCCAGGATACAATGGGAATGGCCGGCCGCTACTCTGATTGCCGATCGCAATCTATAGCGCATGCACGAGATTGCAATCGCCATTCTGGTTAGCCGGGAACCAGGAAGAGGGACACAGTGATTGACACAGCAGCATCAGATGCCCACACCGGAGATGGCCGCGCTCTGCAATCAATTTTAAAGGTAAGAATTTATCTTTATTCCATAACTGTACTGTACTGTAATGTGGGGTTAGTGTTAGTGTAATTGGCGATAGCTTAGGATTAGGGGGGTATTTGTATGTAAAAAATGTTTTTGTGGCTGGAACTCCGCTTTAAGCATTGCTAATTTTGGAGTATGGAGGTCTACAGAGACCTCCCAGGCTGCATGCCGTGCTCCTGAGGCTGATGATGAATCACTCAGAGGTAGTAGCTAGGATGCACCTGTTCCAGTGCCCCCGTGCCTCCTGGGATATTTGATAAACAGTTCACCCCATTCACTAACAGAGGAGGAGGGCTGTCCTAGCAGTGCATCATCTAGAGACTGCGCCAGACCTGTAAGAGATGATGTTACAGGGGAGCATGGCAGGAAGGGACCCAGCGGTAGATGCAGAGAGAAGGGTCTCAGCAGGACATTGCTGGTTCCACTATGTGGGTGAGTATCTAAACTGTCACTAAACTGAACTAACACCTTTGGAATGAATTAGAGTGGAGAAGGCGAGCCAGGCTTTCTCGTCCACAACACTGCCTGACCTCATAAATGCGCTTCTAGAAGAATGGTCATAGACACACACTCCTAAACCTTGTAGACAACCTTCCCAGATGAGTTGAAGCTGTTATTGCTGCAAGGGGTGGGCCAACTCAATAATTAACAATATGGACTAAGACTGGGATGCCATTAAAGTTCACGTGCGTGTAAAGGCAAGTGTCCCAATACTTTTGGTAATATAGTGTATATGTATAAGCCATCTATTTTAGCAATTTTATTTTTATCTTGATGTGTAATATAGTAATAGTATTTATATTCTCTGTTTCTGGGAGTCCCTTTTTTAAAGGACAGTTCAGCTCATTTGCAGTAGATATTCAACGTTCATTGCACCCATCTTGCTTAATTGATAGACAGTATAGCTTCCACATAAATCTCTTTGTATTTCTTTTTTGACACATATTCACATAGGAAAGCCCTACCTTGAGTCCATTCGCGTTTCTTATTTTAACTGAAGATATGCATAGGTCACTTTCATGTGCAAGTCCAATTTTTATACCACACTTGTTGCTGCTTTCTTTCTATCTATCAAGAGTTGGGAAGATTGGCTCTATATGCATGCTGGGACTTGTGGTTCCTCCTTAAGGATAGTGTTTTCTTCATCACTGTGTACTTTCACTTTATTAGGCATGGACACTTTCTGATTAGGACACTTCCTGGATCTTCATGTATGTTTTTTAAATATTTATTTGTGTTTTTTTATATATACCACTGTGGTCTATGTAAGACTTTGTTGTCACAACGCATGTTATATCACTTTATTGCTAGCGCTGCACGTATTATTTTGTTTGTTGGGTTTTGTCTATTGACCCGTACAAGCTGCTGATTATTTATATACATTCATTTATTTATTGATCTATTTATCGTTTGCAATTTTTATCTAGCACAGGTTTTTCTCTTGGTTTTTTTTAAGGTCTCAGGTGTGAATGGGGAGCAGGTGCGTTAAATTTGGTGTTATCGCTCTAACTCTCTCATACTGGTCACTAGAAGTTGAACATGGCACTTCATGGCAAAGAACTCTCTGAAGATCTGAAAAAAAGAATTGTTGCTCTACATAAAGATGGCCTAGGCTATAAGAAGATAAATAAATTAGTCCCAGATGATAAGTGACATAGAATTGCCATCATCCCATAAAGTCAATACAAAAGAAATGTAACACTAAAAAGTGTTGGTCTCCTCTAAGAAAGGGGGGGGGGGGGGTTTAAGGCAATGAAAAAAAAAATGAAATATATATAGAAAAAACAATTGCATAGCAACAATATATAAAAAACTATGAAAGTTTATTGAGTACAATTAGAGTATAAAATGACAATAAAGTCAAACTGGAGATATTGACATCCTGATCTTGAATTCCATGGCCAAGACTGGAAAAAACCACACTGGGTCATGGATAACAAAAGGCCACAATGGATAAATACAATAAAGCAGTGGAAGAGAAGTAAGAGGAAACAAGGGATAGCAACCCCAGGGAAGGGAGAATGTTGAATCCAACGAATCCAACACGTTTCTAACTGTTTATTGAACTTCTAAGTTCCGATCTTCATCAGGGATATAAGGAAAGCCTTACGGCTTTGCCGTGTCCTCTCTTGGCCATCAGCCATTTTAAAGACTTCTGGATTCTAGCAGTCATATATCTAATTCATTGAGAACAGGAAGACTGGGTGGGTATTTGCCAGCAATTTTAGTGCTCATATCCTTAGCTGCTGTGTATAAGGCAAGCTTTGCAGCGCACTCATGTATATATATAGTTTCTTATACATATTTTTTCTCTTTCTATGTGTATGTTTGTTTTCTGTTTTGTTTTCTTTAAGAAGAAAAAAGGGATCACCAATCCTTATATCCCTGATGAAGATCGGAACTTAGAAGTTCAATAAACAGTTCGAAACGCGTTGGATTCAACATTCTCCCTTCCCTGGGGTTGCTGTCCCGGGGCGGGAGTGGTGTATTCCTTGTTTCCTCTTGCTTCTCTTCCACTGCTTTATTGTATTTATCCATTGTGGCCTTTTGTTATCCATGACCAAGTGTGGTTTTTTCCAGTCTTGGCCATGGAATTCAAGATCAGGATGTCAATATCTCCAGTTTGACTTTATTGTCATTTTATACTCTAATTGTACTCAATAAACTTTCATAGTTTTTTATATATTGTTGCTATGCAATTGTTTTTTCTATATATATTTCATTTTTTTTCATTGCCTTAAAAATCCCCCCCCCCCCCCTTCTTAGAGGAGACCAACACTTTTTAGTGTTACATTTCTTTTGTATAGGCTATAAGAAGATAGCCAAGACCCTGAAACTGAGCTGCTGCACAGTGGCCAAGACCATACAGCGGTTTAACAGGGCAGGTTCCACTCAGAACAGGCTTCACCATGGTCGACCAAAGAAGTTGAGTGCACGTGCTCAATGTCATATCCAGGGGTTGTCTTTGGGAAATATACGTATGAGTGCTGCCAGCATTGCTGCAAAGGTTGAAGGGGTGGGGGGACGGTCTTTCAGTACTCAGACCATACGCCGCATACTGCATCAAATTTGTCTGCATGGCTGTCATTCAAGAAGGAAGCCTCTTCTAAAGATGATGCACAAGAAAGCCAACAAACAGTTTTCTGAAGACAAGCAGACTAAGGAAATAAATACTGGAACCATGTCCTGTGGTCTGATGAGACCAAGATAAACGTATTTGGTTCAGATGGTGTCAAGTGCGTGTGGCAGCAACCAGATGAGGAGTACAAAGACAAGTGTGTCTTGCCTACAGTCAAGTATGGTGGTGGGAATGTCATGGTCTGGGGCAGCATGCGTGCTGCCAGCACTGGGGAGCTACAGTTTGTTGAGGGAACCATGAATGCCAACATGTACTGTGACATACTGAAGCAGAGCATGATCCCCTCTCTTCAGAGACAGGGCCGCAGGGCAGTATTCCAACATAATGACCCCAAACACACCTCCAAGGTGACCACTGCCTTGCTATGGAAGCTGAGAGTAAAGGTGATGGACTGGCCAAGCATGTCTCCAGACCTAAAAAATATTGAGCATCTGTGGGGCATCCTCAAATGGAAGGTAAAGAGTGCAAGGTCTCTAACATCCACCAGCTCCGTGATGTTGTCATGGAGGAGTGGAAGAGGACTCCAGTGGCAACCTGTGAAGCTGTGGTGAACTCCATGCCCAAGAGTGTTAAGGCAGTGCTGGAAAATAATGGTGGCCACACAAAATATTGACACTCTGGGCCCAATTTATACATTATCAATTAGGGGTGTACTCACTTTTTTTTGCCAGCGGTTTAGACATTAATGGCTGTGTGTTGAGTTATTTTGAGGGGACAGCAAATTTTCACTGTTATGCAAGCTGTACACTCACTACTTTATATTGTAGCAAAGTGTCATTTCTTCACTGTTGTCACATGAAAAGATTTAATAAAATATTTACAAAAATGTGAGGGGTGTACACACTTTTGTGAGCTACTGTAAGGCCCCTTTCACACTAGGGAGTCTGTCGGCGGACTCCGTTTATCTCAGCGAGGGATCGATCCGCCGATTCCCCTGCTGAACAGGAGGATGACAGCTTTGTCTCCGCTCTGTGTGTGGAGACAGAGCTGTCAGGTCCCCATGCATCTCTATAGGGGAATCGGATGGGAAAGGACCGTCTGTAGGTTCTCATCCGATCCCATCTGATCCGATCCGCTGGATGGATGGAAAATAGGGTTTCCATCTGTCCAGATTTGACGGATCGGATCGGATGTCAGAGGACATGTCTCCGCTGACATCCGATGCCCCATAGAGATGCATGGGGTGACTGTTCAGATCCGTCAAAAAAACTGACAGGAGGATCTGAATGGTCCGCCTGTGTGAAAGGGGCCTAAATGAGGTTCACCTGAGACCTACTCTTAGGCCTTCTTCATCCACATTTTTGTTTCTTAAATAGGGAGTCATTCCATATTGCCATCCCACTGCTTGACCCCTGGCAGTCCTAGTTAAATGAATATGTTTCACTGTTTATCGCTGGGGTGGTTTCTCTGGATTGGGCACAACTTGACAGCCATTGGAATGGTGACCTTGCACGCCTTGGATGACTCTGAGATAGTGTTCGCCCTCTCAATGATGGGGCATCCATTTGTTGCCCCTCTTATGAGTATCATTGTCTCTGCTTCAACACTTGCATGGTTACAACAAAAAAATGCACTGTCCTTTTTAAGGGTTGATCTCACTTAAACTCGTTCAGGTAAACCACACCCACCATACACGATTTCCTGTGTCTGGCTAATGGTCCCAAGTGTAAAGCTTCAAAGACTCAGTCCACTTACTTGCATTTTTAGGGGTTTAAAAGAAAGGTTCATTTACAGAAGGGTTTCTCACCATCACATTAAACCCAAAGCAATATAATGCTTTCAACTTCCCTGATATTGAGTTGATCAGTTTGGGCTGTACAGGCTTTCTGACTATTCAAACACTGTCTCTCACTGTGCAGGACAGTGGCCCTTTAGCATCTCATTAGACAATGGTGTGATGAAAGTGCCTCTCTGTGAGGCCTTGACACAAAATGCCTTCATGTCTGTCCATACACATACTGCTCCCTGGAGTAAGAATCTCCTGGGGAGGGAGGGCTCTGTTTAGTCCACTTTAACACAGAGAAATCAGGGCCTCATAACCACTATTCAGGTCTGGAATCAATGGTATATTATATATAAATCTTTAATGTAAAAACAAAAGAAAAACCTTCATAAAGGATTTCAGCAGACGGCTCCTCAAACCTAATTATATATTTCAACCAATATTCAAAGATGATTTGTAGAACATTGACTCCTAAAATTATTATTTATAACAAAATACAGAGAAAAATAACAAAAGTTTATACATACACACATAGTGAAAAATTACCATAATATATGTAATGTGTGTAGCCAGATGCTTGGCTAAGAATGGAGAGTGAGAGAAACGCTGGCTACAACTGCTCTCAGTAGCTGCAGTGGTTAAAAGCCGTTTCAGTTCAATAAATTCAAGAGTTCAAGAGTTCAATAAATTGAATCAGGCAGCAATGCACAGTGGGAAACGTAGTCCAGAGGAGGAACTCTGTTGTGGTGATCAAAAGTTACATTTTCCAGAGGGAGATTGCCAGCAGGAAGGGAAAAGGTGTCATTTTCCTGGGCTGTGCAGGAGATAGAGTGTGGATAATTGACTCACCATTATACTTTTTGATCACACGA
Source organism: Pelophylax lessonae (assembly GCF_965119305.1). Lineage (NCBI taxonomy): Eukaryota > Metazoa > Chordata > Amphibia > Anura > Ranidae > Pelophylax > Pelophylax lessonae. Next base: position 340,976,736 of record NC_138771.1, on the reverse strand, counting down.
AAAAGAGCTCATCTAAGGCATTTGTTTATTATATGGTACTAAAAACTGTACATTGTGAACACAAATTATACACCTAAAACTGTCCTGTCCAAGCCATAACCATCCCTCAAGAAAGTCTTGCATTTGTCATTCAACAGTCTAGTGTGTGTGGCTTATAGAGCCTTCTGAATTAGACTTTTAAAGGTGAGGGTGAAATGTAGTTCAAGGATGAGGAGAATATAGCTCCTAACTGAGAAAAAGTTCAGGTCCTCTGTATACTGGGTGCAAAAGATCCCAAAGACCATATGTTGAGAATTAACAACAATTCTTACAGACATAGCCTTGTTTTCACCTAACAATTTTATTTTTAAGTACCCATTTGAGTTGAGCCGAACACCCCCCAGTTCAGTTCACACCAGAACTCCCGAACATGGAAAAAGTTTGGATCCGAACCGCGAACCCTAATAAAGTCTATGGTAATCAAATTTGAAAAATCAAAAGTTCCCATTTTGAAGGCTTGTTTGCAAGTTATTGGACATACACAGGGTATGGGGGCCTGGGTACTGCCCTGGAGGACATGTATCAATGCAAATATCAGTTATTCTTGAGAATAATTTACAATGATACTTGTCCTACCGCCACTTTTGATTATTTACATAAATGTCTAGTTACCGCTACACAGGTATGAACAACAACATAAAAAAAGAAATGTGTATAAGATTGTATTGAGGCTATATATGCAATATTTCTAATTGTAATGTTTTTATTTTAGAAGAAAACCTATTTTCCTAAATATGTTTGTGTCCCTGATAGGGTTGAGCGGACACCTAGATGTCCGTGTTCGACGGGTTCGGCCGAACTTTAAAAAAAAGTCCGGGTCCGTGTCCCGGACTTTTACCGAACTTTTCCCGGACACCGAACCCCATTGAAGTCAATGGGGACCCGAACTTTAAGGCACTAAAATGGCTCTAAAACACCAAAGGAAAGGGCTAGAGTGCTGCAAATGGCAGCAAAACGTAATTAAGAGCATGGCAAGTGCTCTGCAAACAAATGTGGATAGGGAAATAACTTAAAACAACAAAAAAAAACAGAAAAATAAAACAATGTTCTTCTTCATCTCTGAAGGACGAGGCCCATATGGAGTAGGAGGGAGGTTGAGGTGGTGGTGGATGTGGCGGTGACATAGGCGTGCGCACAGGGTGTGCTGGGTGTGCCTGGGCACACCCTAATCACCTAGGGCACATAGCATTGCCAGTGAGGAGATGGGAAAGATCTCCCTGGGACCTGCTCTGCTCTATTTCTCCTTGCCTACAGGTACATGGCCCCGATACATTACTCTCCCTGCTGGCAAACACATGCATGTGTATTTCAACTTTGGGGTGCACACCTTAATGCAATAGGCTGCGCACACCTATGGGCGGTGTAGGTGGAAGCGGCGGTGGAGGAGGACCAGGGCCGGATTAACAGCATCATGGGCTTGGTGCTGAGGATTTTGAAGGGCCTTAAGGGCCGTGCCTTGCCATGCACCCAGAGGAGGAAGGGTGCAGCCATGCATGCCTAATTCAACATGGGATGCTGTCTCTGAAGCCCATAAACACATCCATGCATCGCCAACTGTCCCTCCTTGTCCGGCCTTCACGCTGTGTGGGGAGGTTCTGACTGTGCTGCCTGGGGAAGCGAGCATAGAAGCCAGACTTCTGTGTTTACAAGTGACAGAAGAGCGGTAACAGTGAATATGGCCAACCCGGGGCCTATATAAAAGGTAGGGGCCTGGAGCTGCAGCTCCAATAGCCCCTACATTAATCTGGCCCTGAGGAGGAGGACGAGGTAGCCAACACTGCTTCTTTTCAAAAATTTTAAATGAGGGTACACCCCAAAAGAGTGAGAAAGAGCAAAAATGGAACAATGGGTGGGTAAGGTCGGTATCCATTGCTATTCTGCATAAGGTACGGAAAAGTCCCGTGGGATCCATGCCTGGTTCATTTTAATGAACGTGAGCTTGTCCACATTGTCTCTGGACAGGCGGCTGCGCTTGTCTGTTATAACGCCCCCAGCCGTGCTAAATACCCGTTCAGATAATACACTGGCTGCAGGGCACGCCAGCACCTCCAAGGCGTAAAGGGCAAGCTCAGGCCATGTGCCCAATTTGGAGACCCAGAAGTTGAAGGGGGCAGACCCGTCATTCACTACATGTAGGCGTGTGCACACATACTGCTCCACCATGTTGGTAAAATGCTGCCTCCTGCTAAGACGTTCCATCTGAGCTGCTGGTGCTGCTGTTTGTTGTGGCGTGCTGACAAAGCTTTTCCACATTTCGGCCATGCTAACCCTGCCTTCTGAGGTGCTGGCGGTGCCCTGGTTGCGTTGGCGACCTCCTCCTCCTCCTCCTCTGCCTTGTGCTTCCACTGTGGCCCCGCTGTCAGATGGGAATGCCAGCAGCATGGCGTCTACCAGCGTGCGCTTGTACTCGCGCATCTTGCGATCGCGCTCCAGTGAGTGAATTAAGGACGGTACGTTGTCCTTGTAACGGGGATCCAGCAGCGTGGCCACCCAGTAATCAGCACAAGTTAGAATGTGGGCAACTCGGCGGTCGTTGTGGAGACACTGCAGCATGTAATCGCTCATGTGTGCCAGGCTGCCCAGAGGCAGAGCACCCTCAAACCTTCAGAAGTATGAGATGAACCCCAACAACTTGGAAAGGTGGATCTCTCTCACACGTACCAACACAGACTATCCCCCAATTTAACTGATCCCCAAAGGTTTTTGATTAAATAGCGGAATAGAAAATATGATCCAAAAAAAGTGTATGTATATCACACGTACACAACCACACTAGGCCCCAATTACTATTGTTTGTACCCCTAAAAGGCTAGGAGTAGGGGGAGTATGGAACAGGCAGCACCCTCAAACCTTCAGAAGTATGAGATGAACCCCAACAACTTGGAAAGGTGGATCTCTCTCACACGTACCGACACAGACTATCCCGCAATTCAATTGATCCTCAAAGGTTTTTATTGAATAGCGGAATAGGAAATATGATCAAAAAAAGTGTATGTATCTCGCACGTACACAACCACACTAGGCCCCAATTACTATTGTTTGTACCCCTAAAAGGCTAGATGAGGAGTAGGGGGGGTATGGAACAGGCAGCACCCTCAAACCTTCAGAAGTATGAGATGAACCCCAACAACTTGGAAAGGTGGATCTCTCTCACACGTACCGACACAGACTATCCCGCAATTCAATTGATCCCCAAAGGTTTTTATTGAATAGCGGAATAGGAAATATGATCAAAAAAAGTGTATGTATCTCACACGTACAGAAACACACTAGGCCCCAATTACTATTGTTTGTACACCTAAAAGGATGGATGAGGAGGAGGAGGAGGAGTATGGAACAGGCAGCACCCTCAAAGCTTCAGAAGTATGAGATGAACCCCAAAAACTTGGAAAGGTGGATCTCACACGTACCGACACAGACTATCCCGCAATTTAATTGATCCCCAAAGGTTTTTATTGAATAGCGGAATAGGAAATATGATCAAAAAAAGGGTATGTATCTCACACGTACAGAAGCACACTAGGCCCCAATTACTATTGTTTGTACACCTAAAAGGATGGATGAGGAGGAGGAGGAGTATGGAACAGGCAGCACCCTCAAAGCTTCAGAAGTATGAGATGAACCCCAAAAACTTGGAAAGGTGGATCTCACACGTACCGACACAGACTATCCCGCAATTTAATTGATCCCCAAAGGTTTTTATTGAATAGCGGAATAGGAAATATGATCAAAAAAAGGGTATGTATCTCACACGTACAGAAGCACACTAGGCCCCAATTACTATTGTTTGTACACCTAAAAGGATGGATGAGGAGGAGGAGGAGTATGGAACAGGCAGCACCCTCAAACCTTCAGAAGTATGAGATGAACCCCAACAACTTGGAAAGGTGGATCTCTCTCACACGTACCGACACAGACTATCCCGCAATTCAATTGATCCTCAAAGGTTTTTATTGAATAGCGGAATAGGAAATATGATCAAAAAAAGTGTATGTATCTCGCACGTACACAACCACACTAGGCCCCAATTACTATTGTTTGTACCCCTAAAAGGCTAGATGAGGAGTAGGGGGGGTATGGAACAGGCAGCACCCTCAAACCTTCAGAAGTATGAGATGAACCCCAACAACTTGGAAAGGTGGATCTCTCTCACACGTACCGACACAGACTATCCCGCAATTCAATTGATCCTCAAAGGTTTTTATTGAATAGCGGAATAGGAAATATGATCAAAAAAAGTGTATGTATCTCGCACGTACACAACCACACTAGGCCCCAATTACTATTGTTTGTACCCCTAAAAGGCTAGATGAGGAGTAGGGGGGGTATGGAACAGGCAGCACCCTCAAACCTTCAGAAGTATGAGATGAACCCCAACAACTTGGAAAGGTGGATCTCTCTCACACGTACCGACACAGACTATCCCGCAATTCAATTGATCCTCAAAGGTTTTTATTGAATAGCGGAATAGGAAATATGATCAAAAAAAGTGTATGTATCTCGCACGTACACAACCACACTAGGCCCCAATTACTATTGTTTGTACCCCTAAAAGGCTAGATGAGGAGTAGGGGGAGTATGGAACAGGCAGCACCCTCAAACCTTCAGAAGTATGAGATGAACCCCAACAACTTGGAAAGGTGGATCTCTCTCACACGTACCAACACAGACTATCCCCCAATTTAACTGATCCCCAGAGGTTTTTGATTAAATAGCGGAATAGAAAATATGATCCCAAAAAAGTGTATGTATATCACACGTACACAACCACACTAGGCCCCAATTACTATTGTTTGTACCCCTAAAAGGCTAGGAGTAGGGGGAGTATGGAACAGGCAGCACCCTCAAACCTTCAGAAGTATGAGATGAACCCCAACAACTTGGAAAGGTGGATCTCTCTCACACGTACCAACACAGACTATCCCCCAATTTAACTGATCCCCAGAGGTTTTTGATTAAATAGCGGAATAGAAAATATGATCCCAAAAAAGTGTATGTATATCACACGTACACAACCACACTAGGCCCCAATTACTATTGTTTGTACCCCTAAAAGGCTAGGAGTAGGGGGAGTATGGAACAGGCAGCACCCTCAAACCTTCAGAAGTATGAGATGAACCCCAACAACTTGGAAAGGTGGATCTCTCTCACACGTACCAACACAGACTATCCCCCAATTTAACTGATCCCCAAAGGTTTTTGATTAAATAGCGGAATAGAAAATATGATCCCAAAAAAGTGTATGTATATCACACGTACACAACCACACTAGGCCCCAATTACTATTGTTTGTACCCCTAAAAGGCTAGGAGTAGGGGGGAGTATGGAACAGGCAGCACCCTCAAACCTTCAGAAGTATGAGATGAACCCCAACAACTTGGAAAGGTGGATCTCTCTCACACGTACCAACACAGACTATCCCCCAATTTAACTGATCCCCAGAGGTTTTTGATTAAATAGCGGAATAGAAAATATGATCCCAAAAAAGTGTATGTATATCACACGTACACAACCACACTAGGCCCCAATTACTATTGTTTGTACCCCTAAAAGGCTAGGAGTAGGGGGGAGTATGGAACAGGCAGCACCCTCAAACCTTCAGAAGTATGAGATGAACCCCAACAACTTGGAAAGGTGGATCTCTCTCACACGTACCAACACAGACTATCCCCCAATTTAACTGATCCCCAGAGGTTTTTGATTAAATAGCGGAATAGAAAATATGATCCCAAAAAAGTGTATGTATATCACACGTACACAACCACACTAGGCCCCAATTACTATTGTTTGTACCCCTAAAAGGCTAGGAGTAGGGGGAGTATGGAACAGGCAGCACCCTCAAACCTTCAGAAGTATGAGATGAACCCCAACAACTTGGAAAGGTGGATCTCTCTCACACGTACCAACACAGACTATCCCCCAATTTAACTGATCCCCAAAGGTTTTTGATTAAATAGCGGAATAGAAAATATGATCCCAAAAAAGTGTATGTATATCACACGTACACAACCACACTAGGCCCCAATTACTATTGTTTGTACCCCTAAAAGGCTAGGAGTAGGGGGAGTATGGAACAGGCAGCACCCTCAAACCTTCAGAAGTATGAGATGAACCCCAACAACTTGGAAAGGTGGATCTCTCTCACACGTACCAACACAGACTATCCCCCAATTTAACTGATCCCCAAAGGTTTTTGATTAAATAGCGGAATAGAAAATATGATCCCAAAAAAGTGTATGTATATCACACGTACACAACCACACTAGGCCCCAATTACTATTGTTTGTACCCCTAAAAGGCTAGGAGTAGGGGGGAGTATGGAACAGGCAGCACCCTCAAACCTTCAGAAGTATGAGATGAACCCCAACAACTTGGAAAGGTGGATCTCTCTCACACGTACCAACACAGACTATCCCCCAATTTAACTGATCCCCAGAGGTTTTTGATTAAATAGCGGAATAGAAAATATGATCCCAAAAAAGTGTATGTATATCACACGTACACAACCACACTAGGCCCCAATTACTATTGTTTGTACCCCTAAAAGGCTAGGAGTAGGGGGGAGTATGGAACAGGCAGCACCCTCAAACCTTCAGAAGTATGAGATGAACCCCAACAACTTGGAAAGGTGGATCTCTCTCACACGTACCAACACAGACTATCCCCCAATTTAACTGATCCCCAGAGGTTTTTGATTAAATAGCGGAATAGAAAATATGATCCCAAAAAAGTGTATGTATATCACACGTACACAACCACACTAGGCCCCAATTACTATTGTTTGTACCCCTAAAAGGCTAGGAGTAGGGGGAGTATGGAACAGGCAGCACCCTCAAACCTTCAGAAGTATGAGATGAACCCCAACAACTTGGAAAGGTGGATCTCTCTCACACGTACCAACACAGACTATCCCCCAATTTAACTGATCCCCAAAGGTTTTTGATTAAATAGCGGAATAGAAAATATGATCCCAAAAAAGTGTATGTATATCACACGTACACAACCACACTAGGCCCCAATTACTATTGTTTGTACCCCTAAAAGGCTAGGAGTAGAGGGAGTATGGAACAGGCAGCACCCTCAAACCTTCAGAAGTATGAGATGAACCCCAACAACTTGGAAAGGTGGATCTCTCTCACACGTACCAACACAGACTATCCCCCAATTTAACTGATCCCCAAAGGTTTTTGATTAAATAGCGGAATAGAAAATATGATCCCAAAAAAGTGTATGTATATCACACGTACACAACCACACTAGGCCCCAATTACTATTGTTTGTACCCCTAAAAGGCTAGGAGTAGGGGGAGTATGGAACAGGCAGCACCCTCAAACCTTCAGAAGTATGAGATGAACCCCAACAACTTGGAAAGGTGGATCTCTCTCACACGTACCAACACAGACTATCCCCCAATTTAACTGATCCCCAAAGGTTTTTGATTAAATAGCGGAATAGAAAATATGATCCCAAAAAAGTGTATGTATATCACACGTACACAACCACACTAGGCCCCAATTACTATTGTTTGTACCCCTAAAAGGCTAGGAGTAGGGGGAGTATGGAACAGGCAGCACCCTCAAACCTTCAGAAGTATGAGATGAACCCCAACAACTTGGAAAGGTGGATCTCTCTCACACGTACCAACACAGACTATCCCCCAATTTAACTGATCCCCAAAGGTTTTTGATTAAATAGCGGAATAGAAAATATGATCCCAAAAAAGTGTATGTATATCACACGTACACAACCACACTAGGCCCCAATTACTATTGTTTGTACCCCTAAAAGGCTAGGAGTAGGGGGAGTATGGAACAGGCAGCACCCTCAAACCTTCAGAAGTATGAGATGAACCCCAACAACTTGGAAAGGTGGATCTCTCTCACACGTACCAACACAGACTATCCCCCAATTTAACTGATCCCCAAAGGTTTTTGATTAAATAGCGGAATAGAAAATATGATCCCAAAAAAGTGTATGTATATCACACGTACACAACCACACTAGGCCCCAATTACTATTGTTTGTACCCCTAAAAGGCTAGGAGTAGGGGGAGTATGGAACAGGCAGCACCCTCAAACCTTCAGAAGTATGAGATGAACCCCAACAACTTGGAAAGGTGGATCTCTCTCACACGTACCAACACAGACTATCCCCCAATTTAACTGATCCCCAAAGGTTTTTGATTAAATAGCGGAATAGAAAATATGATCCCAAAAAAGTGTATGTATATCACACGTACACAACCACACTAGGCCCCAATTACTATTGTTTGTACCCCTAAAAGGCTAGGAGTAGGGGGAGTATGGAACAGGCAGCACCCTCAAACCTTCAGAAGTATGAGATGAACCCCAACAACTTGGAAAGGTGGATCTCTCTCACACGTACCAACACAGACTATCCCCCAATTTAACTGATCCCCAAAGGTTTTTGATTAAATAGCGGAATAGAAAATATGATCCCAAAAAAGTGTATGTATATCACACGTACACAACCACACTAGGCCCCAATTACTATTGTTTGTACCCCTAAAAGGCTAGATGAGGAGTAGGGGGAGTATGGAACAGGCAGCACCCTCAAACCTTCAGTATGAGATTGTGTTCACTGTACCCCACAAAGATTGAGTTCACTGCACCCCACAATGATTGTGTTCACTGCACCCCACAAAGATTGTGTTCACTGCACCTCACAAAGATTGTGTTCACTGTACCCCCCAAAGATTGTGTTCACTGCACCCCACAAAGATTCTGTTCACTGTACCCCACAAAGATTGTGTTCACTGCACCCCAAAAAGATTGTGTTCACTGCACCCCAAAAAGGATGTTGTTCACTGCACCCCAAAAAGGATGTTGTTCACTCCACCCCAAAAAGATTGTGTTCACTGCACCCCACAAAGATTGTGTTCACTGCACCCCAAAAAGATTGTGTTCACTGCACCCCAAAAATGATTTTGTTCACTGCACCCCAAAAAGGATTTTGTTCACTGCACCCCAAAAAGGATGTTGTTCACTCCACCCCAAAAAGATTGTGTTCACTGCACCCCAAAAAGATTGTGTTCACTGCACCCCACAAAGGATTTTGTTCACTGCACCCCAAAAAGATTGTGTTCACTGCACCCCAAAAAGGATGTTGTTCACTGCACCCCAAAAAGGATTTTGTTCACTGCACCCCAAAAAGATTGTGTTCACTGCACCCCACAAAGGATTTTGTTCACTGCACCCCACAAAGATTGTGTTCACTGCACACCAAAAAGGATTGTGTTCACTGCACCCCAAAAAGATTTTGTTCACTGCACCCCAAAAAGATTGTGTTCACTGCAGCCCAAAAAGATTGTGTTCACTGCAGCCCAAAAAGATTGTGTTCACTGCAGCCCAAAAAGATTGTGTTCACTGCAGCCCAAAAAGATTGTGTTCACTGCAGCTCACACACAGAAAAATGGATGTGGATCACTGACACCTGCCTATCTCCAATCCCACACCACACAGCAATATCGATTGTAGTTTGTAGAACACAGTTTCCCTAAAATTCAGCAGACTCTGTCCCTAACAGGATTGAGAAGAGATCGTAGATCAGGATTGAGTGCAGATTCACCCCACCCCCCACACAGCAATATCGATTGTAGTTTGTAGAACACAGTTTCCCTAAAATTCAGCAGACTCTGTCCCTAACAGGATTGAGAAGAGATCGTAGATCAGGATTGAGTGCAGATTCACCCCACCCCCCACACAGCAATATCGATTGTAGTTTGTAGAACACAGTTTCCCTAAAATTCAGCAGACTCTGTCCCTAACAGGATTGAGAAGAGATCGTAGATCAGGATTGAGTGCAGATTCACCCCACCCCCCACACAGCAATATCGATTGTAGTTTGTAGAAGACACTGACCCTATATAATTCAGCAGACTCTATCCCTAAAATGCCTACAACTCGCCCTGCCTAAACACTCCGACCTGTCCCTCAATTCTATCCGGACACAAATGGTTTTTTCCTGCCTATCTTTCCCTAATCAGCAGCCAGCACGTTGATGTGTGCTCTGTCCCTGAATCTAAGCAGCATAATGACGCCGCTGCGGCTGCCTCGAACTTATAAAGACTTGGTCACATGCTTCAGACGGCCAATCACAGCTACTGAGACATTTGCAGGCATGGCTGGGATGGCTTAAGGCACACCAGTTAAACGATTGTTGATTGGCTGTTGAAAGCCCGCCATGAAAAGAGCGCCAAAGCATGCAAAACCCGGAAATAAAACGACCGAACACGGATTTTTACCCGAACATACAGTAAAGTGTCCGTGTCCGTGTTCGGGTACAAAAAATCCAATTATTCGGTACGAACACGAATAATACAGTCCGTGTTCGCTCAACACTAGTCCCTGAAGAAGAAAAGAAAAAGAAATTAAATTTCAAAACGTGTTGTCTATCACTTGAATTTCCTGCATGGTGCTATCAATTGGAAATCCGAGTGTACTAGAGTATATCTAGGATTTGTGAAATATTCATTTTAATATTGAGTAATGTATATTTTCTTTTTATATTTTAGTTACAACAATAACGATTTTGCATAATGTTAGCAGTTGACACCCCTTTTTAGGTTTAACTATGTGTTGCCTTTAAAAATCTCATTATGAGGGTTTGGCAACTGTCAGCTACTTTTTCCATTTATGGTTCAGGAGGGGGGAGTTTGCTCGTTTGTCCCCTTCCTCTCCTGGCATGCATGGCTGCATTCTCAGGTAAGGGTCCAGTATGGATTTTGAGGGGACCCAGTGCCATTTTTCTTTTCATTTTGGCGTATGGGTTCCTCTCAAGGGTCTGGTATGGAATTTTTTGGGGGACCCCACACCATTTTTAAAAATAATTTGGTGTGAGGTTGGATTGGGAGGGACCCCACGCCATTTTTTTCCCATTTTTGTATAGCTGGCAATGTTTTTTTTTCATTCAGCTGTCAGCAGGGAAGCCCACTGACAGCTGAGGATTCATCTGTTGTTAAGGACACTGTGACCAGCTTCCTGGTCTGTTCCTTAACAACCAGCTATTCACTGTGCCCTAATTGGTCAAAGCCTTGCACCTGACCAGCGGTCAGGTTTCAGCCAGTCAGGGCTTAGAGTGCACTGTGCAGCGTGCAGTGCATTGTGGGGCGCTCAGCAGGTGAAAAATCCCACAGAGCGCCCCGCAAATTTGGGTGTTCACTGAACAGGTAATGTTCAGGCCTGGACTTATGCTCCTCCCTGAACTGCTCGCCCAACAACACTAGTACTCATATATTTTTAATTTTTCTCCAAATTTGTAACACAAAAAGTAGTGTTGAGCGAACACGGACTGTATTATTCGTGTTCGTACCGAATAATTGGATTTTTTTTACCCGAACACGGACACGGACACTTTACTGTATGTTCGGGTAAAAATCCGTGTTCGGTCGTTTTATTTCCGGGTTTTGCATGCTTTGGCGCTCTTTTCATGGCGGGCTTTCAACAGCCAATCAACAATCGTTTAACTGGTGTGCCTTAAGCCATCCCAGCCATGCCTGCAAATGTCTTAGTAGCTGTGATTGGCCGTCTGAAGCATGTGACCAAGTCTTTATAAGTTCGAGGCAGCCGCCGCAGCAGCGTCATTCTGCTGCTTAGCTAAGGGACAGAGCACACATCAATGTGCTGGCTGCTGATTAGGGAAAGATAGGCAGGAAAAAACCATTTGTGTCCGGATAGAATTGAGGGACAGGTCGGAGTGTTTAGGCAGGGCGAGTTGTAGGCATTTTAGGGATAGAGTCTGCTGAATTATAGGGTCAGTGTCTTCTACAAACTACAATCGATATTGCTGTGTGGGGGGTGGGGTGAATCTGCACTCAATCCTGATCTACGATCTCTTCTCAATCCTGTTAGGGACAGAGTCTGCTGAATTTTAGGGAAACTGTGTTCTACAAACTACAATCGATATTGCTGTGTGGTGTGGGATTGGAGATAGGCAGGTGTCAGTGATCCACATCCATTTTTCTGTGTGTGAGCTGCAGTGAACACAATCTTTTTGGGCTGCAGTGAACACAATCTTTTTGGGCTGCAGTGAACACAATCTTTTTGGGCTGCAGTGAACACAATCTTTTTGGGCTGCAGTGAACACAATCTTTTTGGGGTGCAGTGAACAAAATCTTTTTGGGGTGCAGTGAACACAATCCTTTTTGGTGTGCAGTGAACACAATCTTTGTGGGGTGCAGTGAACAAAATCCTTTGTGGGGTGCAGTGAACACAATCTTTTTGGGGTGCAGTGAACAAAATCCTTTTTGGGGTGCAGTGAACAACATCCTTTTTGGGGTGCAGTGAACACAATCTTTTTGGGGTGCAGTGAACAAAATCCTTTGTGGGGTGCAGTGAACACAATCTTTTTGGGGTGCAGTGAACACAATCTTTTTGGGGTGGAGTGAACAACATCCTTTTTGGGGTGCAGTGAACAAAATCCTTTTTGGGGTGCAGTGAACAAAATCATTTTTGGGGTGCAGTGAACACAATCTTTTTGGGGTGCAGTGAACACAATCTTTGTGGGGTGCAGTGAACACAATCTTTTTGGGGTGGAGTGAACAACATCCTTTTTGGGGTGCAGTGAACAACATCCTTTTTGGGGTGCAGTGAACACAATCTTTTTGGGGTGCAGTGAACACAATCTTTGTGGGGTACAGTGAACAGAATCTTTGTGGGGTGCAGTGAACACAATCTTTGGGGGGTACAGTGAACACAATCTTTTTGGGGTGCAGTGAACACAATCTTTGTGGGGTGCAGTGAACACAATCTTTTTGGGGTGGAGTGAACAAAATCATTTTTGGGGTGCAGTGAACAACATCCTTTTTGGGGTGCAGTGATCAAAATCCTTTTTGGGGTGCAGTGAACACAATCTTTTTGGGGTGCAGTGAACAAAATCCTTTGTGGGGTGCAGTGAACAGAATCTTTGTGGGGTGCAGTGAACACAATCTTTGGGGGGGTACAGTGAACACAATCTTTTTGGGGTGCAGTGAACACAATCTTTGTGGGGTACAGTGAACAGAATCTTTGTGGGGTGCAGTGAACACAATCTTTGGGGGGTACAGTGAACACAATCTTTTTGGGGTGCAGTGAACACAATCTTTGGGGGGTACAGTGAACACAATCTTTTTGGGGTGCAGTGAACACAATCTTTGTGGGGTGCAGTGAACACAATCTTTGGGGGGGTACAGTGAACACAATCTTTTTGGGGTGCAGTGAACAACATCCTTTTAGGGTGCAGTGAACACAATCTTTGTGGGGTGCAGTGAACAACATCCTTTTAGGGTGCAGTGAACACAATCTTTGTGGGGTACAGTGAACAGAATCTTTGTGGGGTGCAGTGAACACAATCTTTGGGGGGTACAGTGAACACAATCTTTGTGAGGTGCAGTGAACACAATCTTTGTGGGGTGCAGTGAACACAATCATTGTGGGGTGCAGTGAACTCAATCTTTGTGGGGTACAGTGAACACAATCTCATACTTCTGAAGATTTGAGGGTGCTGCCTGTTCCATACTCCCCCTACTCCTCATCTAGCCTTTTAGGGGTACAAACAATAGTAATTGGGGCCTAGTGTGGTTGTGTACGTGTGATATACATACACTTTTTTTGGATCATATTTTCTATTCCGCTATTTAATCAAAAACCTTTGGGGATCAGTTAAATTGGGGGATAGTCTGTGTTGGTACGTGTGAGAGAGATCCACCTTTCCAAGTTGTTGGGGTTCATCTCATACTTCTGAAGGTTTGAGGGTGCTGCCTGTTCCATACTCCCCCTACTCCTAGCCTTTTAGGGGTACAAACAATAGTAATTGGGGCCTAGTGTGGTTGTGTACGTGTGATATACATACACTTTTTTTGGATCATATTTTCTATTCCGCTATTTAATCAAAAACCTTTGGGGATCAGTTAAATTGGGGGATAGTCTGTGTTGGTACGTGTGAGAGAGATCCACCTTTCCAAGTTGTTGGGGTTCATCTCATACTTCTGAAGGTTTGAGGGTGCTGCCTGTTCCATACCCCCCCTACTCCTCATCTAGCCTTTTAGGGGTACAAACAATAGTAATTGGGGCCTAGTGTGGTTGTGTACGTGTGATATACATACACTTTTTTTGGATCATATTTTCTATTCCGCTATTTAATCAAAAACCTTTGGGGATCAGTTAAATTGGGGGATAGTCTGTGTTGGTACGTGTGAGAGAGATCCACCTTTCCAAGTTGTTGGGGTTCATCTCATACTTCTGAAGGTTTGAGGGTGCTGCCTGTTCCATACTCCCCCTACTCCTAGCCTTTTAGGGGTACAAACAATAGTAATTGGGGCCTAGTGTGGTTGTGTACGTGTGATATACATACACTTTTTTTGGATCATATTTTCTATTCCGCTATTTAATCAAAAACCTTTGGGGATCAGTTAAATTGGGGGATAGTCTGTGTTGGTACGTGTGAGAGAGATCCACCTTTCCAAGTTGTTGGGGTTCATCTCATACTTCTGAAGGTTTGAGGGTGCTGCCTGTTCCATACCCCCCCTACTCCTCATCTAGCCTTTTAGGGGTACAAACAATAGTAATTGGGGCCTAGTGTGGTTGTGTACGTGTGATATACATACACTTTTTTTGGATCATATTTTCTATTCCGCTATTTAATCAAAAACCTTTGGGGATCAGTTAAATTGGGGGATAGTCTGTGTTGGTACGTGTGAGAGAGATCCGCCTTTCCAAGTTGTTGGGGTTCATCTCATACTTCTGAAGGTTTGAGGGTGCTGCCTGTTCCATACTCCCCCTACTCCTAGCCTTTTAGGGGTACAAACAATAGTAATTGGGGCCTAGTGTGGTTGTGTACGTGTGATATACATACACTTTTTTTGGATCATATTTTCTATTCCGCTATTTAATCAAAAACCTTTGGGGATCAGTTAAATTGGGGGATAGTCTGTGTTGGTACGTGTGAGAGAGATCCACCTTTCCAAGTTGTTGGGGTTCATCTCATACTTCTGAAGGTTTGAGGGTGCTGCCTGTTCCATACCCCCCCTACTCCTCATCTAGCCTTTTAGGGGTACAAACAATAGTAATTGGGGCCTAGTGTGGTTGTGTACGTGTGATATACATACACTTTTTTTGGATCATATTTTCTATTCCGCTATTTAATCAAAAACCTTTGGGGATCAGTTAAATTGGGGGATAGTCTGTGTTGGTACGTGTGAGAGAGATCCACCTTTCCAAGTTGTTGGGGTTCATCTCATACTTCTGAAGGTTTGAGGGTGCTGCCTGTTCCATACCCCCCCTACTCCTCATCTAGCCTTTTAGGGGTACAAACAATAGTAATTGGGGCCTAGTGTGGTTGTGTACGTGTGATATACATACACTTTTTTTGGATCATATTTTCTATTCCGCTATTTAATCAAAAACCTTTGGGGATCAGTTAAATTGGGGGATAGTCTGTGTTGGTACGTGTGAGAGAGATCCACCTTTCCAAGTTGTTGGGGTTCATCTCATACTTCTGAAGGTTTGAGGGTGCTGCCTGTTCCATACCCCCCCTACTCCTCATCTAGCCTTTTAGGGGTACAAACAATAGTAATTGGGGCCTAGTGTGGTTGTGTACGTGTGATATACATACACTTTTTTTGGATCATATTTTCTATTCCGCTATTTAATCAAAAACCTTTGGGGATCAGTTAAATTGGGGGATAGTCTGTGTTGGTACGTGTGAGAGAGATCCACCTTTCCAAGTTGTTGGGGTTCATCTCATACTTCTGAAGGTTTGAGGGTGCTGCCTGTTCCATACTCCCCCTACTCCTCATCTAGCCTTTTAGGGGTACAAACAATAGTAATTGGGGCCCAGTGTGGTTGTGTACGTGTGATATACATACACTTTTTTTGGATCATATTTTCTATTCCGCTATTTAATCAAAAACCTTTGGGGATCAGTTAAATTGGGGGATAGTCTGTGTTGGTACGTGTGAGAGAGATCCACCTTTCCAAGTTGTTGGGGTTCATCTCATACTTCTGAAGGTTTGAGGGTGCTGCCTGTTCCATACCCCCCCTACTCCTCATCTAGCCTTTTAGGGGTACAAACAATAGTAATTGGGGCCTAGTGTGGTTGTGTACGTGTGATATACATACACTTTTTTTGGATCATATTTTCTATTCCGCTATTTAATCAAAAACCTTTGGGGATCAGTTAAATTGGGGGATAGTCTGTGTTGGTACGTGTGAGAGAGATCCACCTTTCCAAGTTGTTGGGGTTCATCTCATACTTCTGAAGGTTTGAGGGTGCTGCCTGTTCCATACTCCCCCTACTCCTAGCCTTTTAGGGGTACAAACAATAGTAATTGGGGCCTAGTGTGGTTGTGTACGTGTGATATACATACACTTTTTTTGGATCATATTTTCTATTCCGCTATTTAATCAAAAACCTTTGGGGATCAGTTAAATTGGGGGATAGTCTGTGTTGGTACGTGTGAGAGAGATCCACCTTTCCAAGTTGTTGGGGTTCATCTCATACTTCTGAAGGTTTGAGGGTGCTGCCTGTTCCATACTCCCCCTACTCCTCATCTAGCCTTTTAGGGGTACAAACAATAGTAATTGGGGCCCAGTGTGGTTGTGTACGTGTGATATACATACACTTTTTTTGGATCATATTTTCTATTCCGCTATTTAATCAAAAACCTTTGGGGATCAGTTAAATTGGGGGATAGTCTGTGTTGGTACGTGTGAGAGAGATCCACCTTTCCAAGTTGTTGGGGTTCATCTCATACTTCTGAAGGTTTGAGGGTGCTGCCTGTTCCATACCCCCCCTACTCCTCATCTAGCCTTTTAGGGGTACAAACAATAGTAATTGGGGCCTAGTGTGGTTGTGTACGTGTGATATACATACACTTTTTTTGGATCATATTTTCTATTCCGCTATTTAATCAAAAACCTTTGGGGATCAGTTAAATTGGGGGATAGTCTGTGTTGGTACGTGTGAGAGAGATCCACCTTTCCAAGTTGTTGGGGTTCATCTCATACTTCTGAAGGTTTGAGGGTGCTGCCTGTTCCATACTCCCCCTACTCCTCATCTAGCCTTTTAGGGGTACAAACAATAGTAATTGGGGCCCAGTGTGGTTGTGTACGTGTGATATACATACACTTTTTTTGGATCATATTTTCTATTCCGCTATTTAATTTAACTGGGCCTCCATGCGAGACCTGTGTGCCTTGTTGCGCTGTTTTGAGTACTCCACCAACATGGCCAGTGGCAATGACGCCGTTCTCAGCTTAACTATCCCACTTCTATGCCTCCTTGAAAAAACAATTCGGGCGATGATGGAAGAGGATGTGGCACAGGATGAGGAGGAGGAGGAGGATGAAGAGGTAACATTTCCAAGGCTTTCAGGGCAGTCATTCGCAAGGGGCTCCGAGGGTGGGTTCCTGCACACGCAAACGCCAGGGACGCAATTGTCCAGCAGGGGCACAGTTCTGGAGGATGAGGAGGATGAGGAGGAGGAGGAGCTGGAGGAGGAGATGGAACCATGTTCACAGCAGGGTGGCACCCAGGCCAGCTCATGGCCATCACTGGTGCGTGGCTGGGGGGATACAGAGGACACGGACGATACACCTCCCACAGAGGACAGCCTTTCGTTGCCTCTGGGCAGCCTGGCACACATGAGCGATTACATGCTGCAGTGTCTCCACAACGACCGCCGAGTTGCCCACATTCTAACTTGTGCTGATTACTGGGTGGCCACGCTGCTGGATCCCCGTTACAAGGACAACGTACCGTCCTTAATTCACTCACTGGAGCGCGATCGCAAGATGCGCGAGTACAAGCGCACGCTGGTAGACGCCATGCTGCTGGCATTCCCATCTGACAGCGGGGCCACAGTGGAAGCACAAGGCAGAGGAGGAGGAGGAGGAGGTCGCCAACGCAACCAGGGCACCGCCAGCACCTCAGAAGGCAGGGTTAGCATGGCCGAAATGTGGAAAAGCTTTGTCAGCACGCCACAACAAACAGCAGCACCAGCAGCTCAGATGGAACGTCTTAGCAGGAGGCAGCATTTTACCAACATGGTGGAGCAGTATGTGTGCACACGCCTACATGTAGTGAATGACGGGTCTGCCCCCTTCAACTTCTGGGTCTCCAAATTGGGCACATGGCCTGAGCTTGCCCTTTACGCCTTGGAGGTGCTGGCGTGCCCTGCAGCCAGTGTATTATCTGAACGGGTATTTAGCACGGCTGGGGGCGTTATAACAGACAAGCGCAGCCGCCTGTCCAGAGACAATGTGGACAAGCTCACGTTCATTAAAATGAACCAGGCATGGATCCCACGGGACTTTTCCGTACCTTATGCAGAATAGCAATGGATACCGACCTTACCCACCCATTGTTCCATTTTTGCTCTTTCTCACTCTTTTGGGGTGTACCCTCATTTAAAATTTTTGAAAAGAAGCAGTGTTGGCTACCTCGTCCTCCTCCTCAGGGCCAGATTAATGTAGGGGCTATTGGAGCTGCAGCTCCAGGCCCCTAGCTTTTATATAGGCCCCGGGTTGGCCATATTCACTGTTACCGCTCTTCTGTCACTTGTAAACACAGAAGTCTGGCTTCTATGCTCGCTTCCCCAGGCAGCACCCTCAGAACCTCCCCACACAGCGTGAAGGCCGGACAAGGAGGGACAGTTGGCGATGCATGGATGTGTTTATGGGCTTCAGAGACAGCATCCCATGTTGAATTAGGCATGCATGGCTGCACCCTTCCTCCTCTGGGTGCATGGCAAGGCACGGCCCTTAAGGCCCTTCAAAATCCTCAGCACCAAGCCCATGATGCTGTTAATCCGGCCCTGGTCCTCCTCCACCGCCGCTTCCACCTACACCGCCCATAGGTGTGCGCAGCCTATTGCATTAAGGTGTGCACCCCAAAGTTGAAATACACATGCATGTGTTTGCCAGCAGGGAGAGTAATGTATCGGGGCCATGTACCTGTAGGCAAGGAGAAATAGAGCAGAGCAGGTCCCAGGGAGATCTTTCCCATCTCCTCACTGGCAATGCTATGTGCCCTAGGTGATTAGGGTGTGCCCAGGCACACCCAGCACACCCTGTGCGCACGCCTATGTCACCGCCACATCCACCACCACCTCAACCTCCCTCCTACTCCATATGGGCCTCGTCCTTCAGAGATGAAGAAGAACATTGTTTTATTTTTCTGTTTTTTTTTGTTGTTTTAAGTTATTTCCCTATCCACATTTGTTTGCAGAGCACTTGCCATGCTCTTAATTACGTTTTGCTGCCATTTGCAGCACTCTAGCCCTTTCCTTTAGTGTTTTAGAGCCATTTTAGTGCCTTAAAGTTCGGGTCCCCATTGACTTCAATGGGGTTCGGTGTCCGGGAAAAGTTCGGTAAAAGTCCGGGACACGGACCCGGACTTTTTTTTAAAGTTCGGCCGAACCCGTCGAACACGGACATCTAGGTGTCCGCTCAACCCTAATAAAAAGTTAACACAGCAATCTCATGATTATTTGTTGCACAAGAGAGAAATGCAGTATTACACTTTTACTCACTGATAAAATAAATATTATAATAATATAGAACGACTTCTGGATGACAATAAAATATCTTTTTTTTTATTTTTTTTTGTGACATGGATGATCTATTGTTATATGACTCTCTGTTAATCCCCTTGGAGTGCCTTTAAATGGTATTAAAATTAATAATCCCATGGATTATACAAGGGAACCGCAATGGCTTTTCCAGGGAAACAATACCACAGACAGCACTGTTTATGGGATTACACAGAATATTTAATATTCATATTTTGTGAGTGCCACATTATAAGAATAGCTATTTCTGTGACTGAAAGTTTGTAGTGTCAGATCTGCTTGAGAAATGTCTTTCGTGCACACATTTTTCTAGAGTAATATGAAAATGTTCATATATTTTGAGTAATTTACCTTTGACAGATGAACAGCTTTAACAGGGCTTCTGGGACATGATAAAGTCACTATCATGTACAATACAATAGACCTTTCAAAAAAATCATCCTCTGATGGATTGCTTTTCTTGAAGGTGGTACAGAATACTCAAAGTGAAAAAAAATAGTCTGACAATAACCCTTTGTTTGTCATACCCTTCTTACTGTAGATCCACTGAATATATATATATATATATATTTTTTTTTTTAACACATATGAGCTGATGTAACAACAAAAGGTGAAACTTCTATTCAGAAAGAGAACGCTAATGAGCAAAAGACAAATAGGAGGTATTGAACTTAACTTTTAAATCGCCCCTTTTAAAATTTCTTATCATTATGAAACTACCACACACAAAAAGAATTTTGGTGGTATAAGCTATCAGCTAGCAGAATCCTCAGCCTCAATTAGTTCTTACTTAAAGCAAACCTGTAGTTTGCTTCTAAAAGGTGTAATAATGGGTTTTCTACATAGTAGACAAGGCAAGAAGAAATAACTTACCTTCCCATCTCTACTCTGCCTTCCTAATCTGCCATATGTACCCCAAAACTACTGTACTTCTGTATCAGGGGGGACAATGACGACACAAGGAACATGTGACAGTCCTTCTTCTGCCATATAATACAGTGCTAAGCTAAGCAGGCAATCACCAAGCTTGAGTGATGTCACGTAGGGATTTGAAGGAGCTTACTGAGCAACATGGCTATCAACTAGGACTTAGGGGTAGCATAATAAAAATATGTACATTCACCTTAACGTGTCTATAGTGTGGCCAACCTGTTATTTTTAACTATGTGTTAGATTTTATGTTTTTTAACACAGTATTGGGATCAGCATTTTGGATGTGATAGGAAAATGTTAATGCTATATTTGTGGAATTATCATTGTGTAGTTAATACAATTATATAATATTACTTGGGCCCTGTGGATCGACTTTTCCTACACGGATGATTACCGCCGTCTACTGACTGGTTAGATATGGTTTCTGGTTGCAGCCTGTCTCCTTTGTCCAGTCCATGCTTGGGGGAGTGCACCCACACTCCTCTCTGTTTGCTGGCATTCTGCTGCCCCCCCTACCCCCCTACCACCCCCTTTTTTTTTTTTCTTCCCCCTTCCCTTATTCTCCCCTCCTCTCCTTGTTTGCCATTTTTTCCTTCCTCCTCGCCTCTCCCTCCTCCACCTCCACTGTCTTAAGATGCTCCTTGTGCCTGTCTTCTTCTGCTGCTCGTCCCAACCCCCTTCCTATTTTCCACTGTCCCCACGTTTCCTGATTCATTGGGGAGTCGTTTGCTAACACTACCGGATGGTCGTCCCATGGAAATTAAACACAGTTAGTTCCCCTTGGGGGTGTCCATTCCTGGGGCGCACCATCTACATGTAACTTTTTGCTGCCCCCCCCCACTGCCCCCTCCACTTGTTTACAGGTAGTTGCGACAGGGAACTCCCCTCACCCCTCCTAGTTACGTTTTTTCTCCACACCTCACTTATGAGTGCTTCTTCCTTGCGTGGAAGCCCTCGTAGACTTACCACTCACTTGCTTTGCCTATTATAGCTAGGGCACGTGCCCATGATACATCTGCACACTTGTGTACTGTACCTATGAGTTGTTACGATGTAGTTTGCCCTGATTTTACATGTTATGCTCTATTTGCCTGTTTTAATGATACCGGGATTTGGGTACAATGTACGATGCTCTCTGTTGTATTCAGCTGCCTGAATACAACAGTTATTGTTCCTTTTATATATTTTTTTCAATAAAACGTTTATTAAAAAAAAAAAAAAAACAATTAATAATATTATTGTAATATTTATAATATCGCAGTTAGTGATAAGGTTCATATTAACTGTTAGTTCATGGGTGCCTTTATCCCAAGGTGGATTAAGTATTGGCTTTAGAAACTAGTAAACCACTCACTAATGGCCCCTATATTCACTGTGCTGAAGAATATGGCTTATATTCAATTTCTCAGCATTCTGTGCACCTTTCAAAAAAAGTGCCTTGCAAAAAAGTGATAATTGTGGATGTTACTCTAATTTTTTTTGTAAACCCATCCTCACTTGTGTGACTTTTGCAGTAGTGCACAAACTTTCAGATGCAACCGTGCTTTTGAATCCCCCATCCTAGATCTGCAGTGGCCTTCACCAGGTCCTTCATATCAATAACATATCCAGCAAAATAAATTAGGTCTATGCTTATGTTGAAAAGCACAATGCAGAGCTGTTGCAGGTCATGGGAATTAACATGCTGGTTTCAAGTCACATGGCCCAGAATCAGAATTCCATGGGACCTTGGTTGAACATCTCAGAGATAATTTTCAATTCATATAGAAAATATACAGCAAAGGATCAATTCTAAATAACCTTACCTTTTCAATGATGAGCCTCCTTTCAAATGACTTACTCACATATACATTGTTATTTTTACATTGTAGCTGGTGTGAAATCACTGCCGATGTGATATATATTTTCTATATATAAATATGATGACATTTTTTTTTTGTTTGACCGAGATCTGATATACAATTTCCTTTAATTTTAACAGTAAACTTTATTTAGGTTTAACAAAACTAAACAGTTAGCAGTGGTATATCTGGGGGGTATGGTTTGATCTCTAAAAAGCTAAGACAGTTTTGGTTGCCTCCGTCCCTTGGTATATAGTGGGGGGTTGTTATGGTGCCTCAGGCCAAAAGAGTGAGAGTGGGACTTTATGGGCAAGTGATCATGTACACGGGTTATACATAATATCAAAGATAATTTATTAAATAATAGATAATTTGAACATAAATTCAGGAAACACATATAAAATTGTGTTGGTAAGTGTTTGGGTTAGAGACCCAAAAGTGAAAAGGTTAGAAAAGAAGATTTGGAAAATTCAGTGACAGGTGTGAATAATATGGTGACTTAATATGGATGCTGTCTCTGTTTTCCATGCTTGGAGGCTTGGAAAGATATTCACAGAGGTCATCCAATATTTATCTGACACATTTCGGCTAATTTATAGCCTTTTTCAAGGATTTATCGCCCAGTCTGTAAAAATGGCAATAATAAGTAAATTATTGGCTATATGGACCACGGTCAATCAAATAATGTGTCAATGATACAGTAGTCATATGACGATACATACATTAGTTTGCCTGTTTCATGTGTGCTTCTTAATGTCCTTTTAAATCGCAACGGGAACCAATGGATGCGGCCTGGAATGGTATATATAGATGGGTTATTTTGGGAATTGTAGATTGCATGGAGTTAGAGTAAAAATGAAGAAAATGATAAGGAGTAACTAATTATATATAGATTTGAGGACAGATAGTGCTGCAAAATAGCAGTCACACTGGTGCTCCAAGATAATGGGAGCTTCTTGGGGTTTCTTTCCTTGGTCAGGATACTACAAATACAGATACATTTGTTGGTTTTAAAAGGCAAGTTCTTTCAGATTTAGGTTAGTGATTTATTATGACTTTTTTATATCATCAGGTAGATGGTGATGGTTTCAGATTGTTAAATTGTGCAAAGTTTATTGGTGACTTTGAAATAGCGTTAGGTGGATAGTGGTTCCACTCTTTAACACTTACAGTTTTTTGGATGGGTATGAGGTTGGGGAGGGAAGGGAAGGGGGGAAAGAAGGGGGAGAAGAACCAGTGGGATAGCCCTATCAAGGCAAAAGAGGAAAAAACCCAAAGAAATAACATTATGAAAGTGACCTTTGGAGAATAACAAACTCCAAACCCACTACAGGGACAGCTTTCTAGCCACCCAATCTGCCCATATTTTATTAAACTTCTTTAGACAATTATGCCCCATTTACATCAGTTTATAAAGTTGCATAGTTAGTCAGGTTGAAAAAAGACACAAGTCCATCTTGCTCAACCAATAAAAAAAAAAAAAACAGTCAATGAAAACCCAACCATACAATCCCATATACACAATCCTATACCCGCAGTTGATCCAGAGGAAGGCGAAAAAACCCCAGCAAAGCATGATCCAATTTTCTACAGCAGGGGAAAAAAATCCTTCCTGATCCCCCGAGAGGCAATCTGATATTCCCTGGATCAACTTTACCTATAAATATTAGTACCCACTTATATTAAGTACACCCATGAAAGAATCCAGGTCTTTTTTAAAGCAATCTACTGAGCTAGCCAGAACCAACTCTGGAGAGAAGCTACTGTATTCTACATTTTCACAGCTCTTATGGTGAAGAAACCTTTCTGTATTTGGAGACGAAGTCTGTTTTCCTCTAGACGTAAAGAGTGCCCCCTTCTCCTCTGTGTTGACCTTAACCACTTGCCGACCACCGCACGACTATTTACTGCGGCGGTCAGCCCCTCACAGGCAAAGCAACGTAGGACTACATTGCTAGCCTGTGAGGCTCTAGGGAGCGAGCGCGCACTGCCAGAGACGCGCTCCCATTCCGCTCGCTCCCTGCCCCCCCCCCCCGCGCGTGTGCCCGGTGGACCCGATGTCCGCCGGGCACTCGCGATTGTCCGTTACAGCGGGAGAAAGGCAGGCGGCTAATGTAAACAAAGCCGCCTGTCATTCTTACCTGTGTAAGAATGGAGATCATACGGTTCTGCTATGTAGGACCGTTGATCTCTGTTCTTACACCTCAAGCAACATCCAATCACAGTTAAAAGCACGCCCCTAGGGACACACTTAACCCCTCCCTCTCAAAAGAAGTTAAGCCCTTCACTGCCAGTGTCATTTTTACAGTAACAGTGCATATGTATAGCACTGATTACTGTAGTAATGTCACTGGTAACTAGGGATGATCAAATGGTTCGGGTCGACCATCGATTCGACCCGAACATTGACTGTATGAGATTTGGCCGAATTCCGAACTTTTTGCTGAAAAAGTTTGGTATTTGGCAACCAGAACCGACCAAAATGCAATGGGGCAGGAAATGGGCTTTAAAAGCCCGTGATTGGACCAGAACCATCAGTAAAAGCCAATTGAGGGGGCAGGTGAATGCTAGGAATGTGATTGGAGTGACTAGGGGGTCCAGAGGCCAATCATTAGTGAATACGCCCCCCAGTATATAAGATAGCCCCGCCAAATTCCTAGCATTGTAATACAGGGCTGTGGAAGAGAGTGGAAGCAGTTCTGTTACTTCTGCTCTCAAAGTGTCATTTAGCAATTATTAGTGTGAGGAAAGGGATATCTAGTGTAGTTAGGGTGCTATTTTCCACTTTAGTTAGATGCAAAAATCTAGTTTCTGTAGGGAAAGTGTTAAGTGCCAGGGTGACCGTAGTGTAGTGTAGGGTGAACTGACTCTGACTGCTATGGCAGGGTGACCAAACCCTTCCATGTCAGGGTGACCGCTATAGAGAAAAGATCGTTTGTATTAGAACACTTATAGAACAGGGATATGGCTCCGCTATTTTCACACCTTGCCGATTTTGTAGCAAGCCTTTTTTCTGGCATTTTTTGGGGGTTATTGGAGGCAGGCATAACATCAGAACTTCTGTGTAGGGGTATATATACACACACACTTATATGTATATATACACATACACATATATAGGTGTGAAAGTAGCAGAAACCTATGCTTGCGCTAATGAAATAATTAACACCCATATGGCTTCTCTGCTATCACACCTATATGTGTGTATGTGTATAAATACATATAAGCGTTTGTGTATATATACCCCTTTACAGAAGTTCAGATGTTTTGCCTGCCTCCAAAGACCCCAAAAAAATGCCCCCAAAAAACGCCTGCAATAACACACCTGGGCGTTTTTTTTGGGAGCAGGTGTTTTTTTGGGCATTTTTTGTGGGTCTTTGGAGGCAGGCAAAACATCTGAACTTCTGTATAGGGGTATATATACACACACACTTATATGTATTTATACACATACACACATATAGGTGTGATAGCAGAGAAGCCATATGGGTGTTAATTATTTCATTAGCGCAAGCATAGTGTTCTGCTACTTTCACACCTATATATGTGTATATATACTGTGACAGGAAGTCAGGTAAATCTGTGGATGTAGTCACAGACAGGAGATACATTTCCACCTGGTTTGGAAAGTTCACCAATTACTATAGGGTGTTGGCTGCAGAGATAGCCAGTAGGAAGTTGAAAACCATTCAGCTGTTCAGAATGAGGAAATGAAGGCCTCTATAATTTGTCCAAAGGAAGTCTAAGGATTGCTGCCTCCTGCCACTGTGTGGGCATGGGGAGAGGAGGACAGTCAGATGTGTGCCCCCTGAAAGCTGTGTGAGCATGGTGAAGACCTCCTGAAGCGATGTGGCTGAGGAGGGTAACAAGTGTGAAGACTACTCAAAGTGAGGTCTTGGATCGTTTCTAGGTGAAAAGAAACCAATGGACATTTCCTGTGTGAAGGGGAAATTAATTAAGACTGAAGACTACTCAAGGTGAGGTCTTGAACTGTTTGCTATGTGAAGAGCCAAGCAAAGGAATGGTTGCTATGTGAAAAGAAACCAATGGACATTTCCTGTGTGAAGGGGAAATTAATTAAGACTGAAGACTACTCAAGGTGAGGTCTTGAACTATTTCTATGTGGAAGAAAATAAATGGACTATTGAGTGTCTGCTGTAGGATCAGCAAAGTTTGCTCCAACAGTAGGTTGGAGTCAGACTTCATTAGATAGGTTCCTGTGTGTGTAAGGTAGCCGCCCACAGTGGCAGGGATTTATTTTGTGTTTTATTTTATTTTGGATGTTTTTGCTGCATGCACTTGTTTGAAGAAAATTGCATGAATAAACCAAACTGTTGTTTGCAACCACTTCTCGGCTATCTCCCTGTATAACGAATCCCCCCAAGGGGTCACCCACGCCTACCACCAAGCTAATCAATCCCACATATGGTGGAGGTATGCATTGGGCAGAAGCAGAGATCCCTGCAAAGAAGTGCATATGTTCTATGAACTTTGTCTGGTGCATGAGATTGCACAATCTGTGTGTGTGCAGGAGAGAAGATCCTGAAAGAGAGAAAAACTACATGTTTAAAGAGACAGTGGTCTCAAAATTTTTGATGAACATTGTCTGGTGCATCAGACAGCACAAACTGTGTGTGCAGGAAAGGAGATCCTGCAAAAGAAAGAGAAAAGCTACTGGCTTTAAAGGGACAGTGGTCTCAACATTTTTTGCTGGACTGTGAAAAATTTATTGTGGAGTTATTGAAGATGGGGCGATCAAAACGCCTGAAAGATGCAAAGATAGCTGAAATGAGAGACCGGATTCTATGGATGGAGGGGATGCTACCGTCTGAACGAGCCCCATCCATGCCTGAACAGAATCTGCTAAAGAGAAAGGTTGTTGTCCCTAGCAACACTCAGGCAAATGTGGATTTTCAGTGGAGCTTTGCAGCTCAACAAAAGGCTCACCAAGAGAGCATGGCAGGCTGGAAGCAGAGACACCAGCAGCCAATGGAGGCAATCGGTTTCGAGGAAACCGAGTATGTGTGCAGGGCTGAGATGGATGCCTTGAAACGGAAAATGGAAGAAAAAGAACGAGCCCTGGAGTTGCTTAGGATGGAGCATAGAAACTTGCAGGCTCAGGTGTTCCAGTGGGAAGAATCCACTGCTCTTCTTTTTTCCGAGTTGCAAAAACGCAGAGAGACTATAATGGAGAAAGATACCATCTTCATGGAAAAGGAAATTGAAATTCAGACTTTGCAGAAGCAAAGTATGTGTGAAATGTTGGAGTTGCGTAATCAGCTGGAAAAAAGTCTTCAGTCTTTGGAAGCTACCAAAATAGACCTGCAGGGGGTGCAGGAACAGAATGTCGCTCTGAAAACGACATTGTCTCTCAGCGACAAGGAGAAAAGTCAGAGAGAGGCTAAATTACTGAGTACTGTGTATGAGCTCACCACTTTGAGCAATGTGGTAGATGAATTGCGTACGGACTGTGAAAGTTGGAAAGATGAAGCCCAACGTGTCCAGCAGCAGTTAAAGGAGAAAGAAGCCTGTGTGGCAGAATTACTGTCTCATTCCCAGAAACTAGCCAATGAGGTGAAGGCTCTTATGCAGGGAAAAGGAGATTCTGAACACAAGAGAAAAAAAGTAGAGGCACAGCTGCAGGAATCGCAAGTCAAGGTGTCAGAAGGTGACCGATTGTGTGCTAAGCTGTCAGAGAAGGCAAACCGACTGCAGGTTGAGTTGGACAATGTCACGAATCAGCTTTCTCAAGCAGACAGAAAATCTAGAGAAATTGCCAAAGAGAACTCTTACAGGAAGAGAGGTTTCAAAGGCTGAGTTTGAGCACAAAACTCAAAAAAATGGAAGATGAGAAAAATAGCTTCCTGGAACAATTAAAAGAGGAGGAGGAAGCAAAGAAAAACCTATCAGAGCAAGTCGCAACATTGCAAGCTCAGATAGCGGATATGAAAAAACGCATGGAAGAAAGCGTTGGTGCTTTAGAAAATGTTGAAAATGTGAAAAAGAAGTTTGATCAGATGCTTGGTGAGCAGAAGACTGTGTCTGCAAAATATGCAGAAGAACGCGACCGTGCAGAAGCGGAGGCGCGTGATAAAGAGAGCAAAGCCCTGTTCTTGGCTTGCTCCTTGGAGGAAGCTCTAGAGTGTAAGGCTGAACTAGAAAGTGTTAACAAACAGCTGCGTACAGAAATGGAAGAATTGGTCAGCTCCAAGGATGATGTTGGGAAAAACGTTCAGGAGCTAGAAAAGTCTAAGCGAGCCTTAGAACAGCAAGAAGAAGAGATGAAGATTCCGTTGCAGGAACTGGAAGAGGAATTACAGGCAACAGAGGATCTTTCCCAAAGAGGGGATAGTGTGCCTGATGCAGTTTTTAAAAGGATCAGTGTTTTGGGGTCTGTCCTGAGTGAGCCTCAGAAATGTGATGACATGTGGCTTGAATCGCCCCTTTGGAATAAACTGTTCCTTCAAAAACTTCAAGCATTGGAAAATGTATCATTAGAACTTCAGCAAACAAAGGAGCTATGTAAGAAATGTGATGATTTCTCAGTTCAGGCTGAAAACCTAGTGGAGAAAACTAAAGCGGAGAAAACTAAAGCAAGTGATATAAATCTGGGAGAAAAAAGCAAACACCACCTAGTGGAGAAAACTAAGGCTGTTGGTGAAAACGTGAAGCAAATGAATTTCAAGTGCCTTTCAGGGAATATTTCCAAAATGGAACTGGTGAAAGACAGGTGGCAGAAGTTTGAGCGTGATCTTGAGATACATTCCATGTGGAGTTCAGATAGAGAAAAGGAACTAGGTGACCTTGAGCGGTCAAATAGTTCAGTAGAGATGCAATTCAACCGAGGCAAGGAAATGCTGGGGGAGCTGCAGGGGAAAAGTGGTGCAATGGCAGAAGGTGCATTGAAGAAACCTGTAATAGACTGTGTTGCAGTTCCATGCTTCTTCATTGATGCAGAGAGGAGGTCTGTAATGGATACCACCCAGATCGCTGGGTTCAACTGTCTACGGCTAATTAATGAAGCTACTGCCTTTGACCCATATGATGGTGGAAGGAAAGTTGATAAAGTACAGACATTTCTTGGAACAAAGCCAAGTGAAGCAGAGGTTCTCAAAGTGTTGTGGAAATCATTTGTTGATTTCAGAGAGAGGCGTCTTAAGAATGTTGAAGACATTAAGACTAGCACAATTGAGTTGCCTATGGATCACGGACCTCCATGGTGGATAGGAAAGATGGTTATGCAGGGCAAACCTGAGAAGGAGCAAAATTAGGCCAAAAATGCAGTTGAAGAATGTGTATATGAGATGAGGGACAAGTTGTCTGACATTTATGAGAAATCTGTCAATGAAGATGACAGAAACAGTTTCATCCTGAAGCTTGAAGATACAGAGAATTGGCTATATGAAGATGGAGAGGATCAGCCAAAACAAGTGTGTATAGACAAGCTAACGGACTTAAAGAAAGAGCCACCCCTACAAGCATTTCAACAAAGGTTAGCAGTTGTTAATGAACTGGGGAGGGAAGATACTAGAAGGCTTATCAGTGAGAGTCAAGAGCAAGGCCTGACACATGCGTGCCTGGAAATATGTGTCCCAACCCTAGGGTTGAAACAAGAGGGGGGGGGTATGTGACAGGAAGTCAGGTAAATCTGTGGATGTAGTCACAGACAGGAGATACATTTCCACCTGGTTTGGAAAGTTCACCAATTACTATAGGGTGTTGGCTGCAGAGATAGCCAGCAGGAAGTTGAAAACCATTCAGCTGTTCAGAATGAGGAAATGAAGGCCTCTATAATTTTTCCAAAGGAAGTCTAAGGATTGCTGCCTCCTGCCGCTGTGTGGGCATGGGGAGAGGAGGACAGTCAGATGTGTGCCCCCTGAAAGCTGTGTGAGCATGGGGAAGACCTCCTGAAGCGATGTGGCTGAGGAGGGTAACAAGTGTGAAGACTACTCGAAGTGAGGTCTTGGATCGTTTCTAGGTGAAAAGAAACCAATGGAAATTTCCTGTGTGAAGGGGAAATTAACCACCTCCCACCCGGCCATTGTACATATACGGACGGGTGGGAGTCTCGTCCTTCTGAATGGACGTTCCGGAACGTCCTTCAGAAGGAGCGAGATGGTGCCGCCGCGGGCACGCACAGCGGCGCAATCTCGATGTGCCTGTGTCCCTCGGACACAGCGCAACAAGATGCGTCAGGAGGGCCCTGTGATTGGCCCTCCTGATCACATGACGGCTGTGTCCAATCACAGCCGTCATGCAATGTAAATACAGCCGTTGTAACGGTTTCGATCTCTTCTCCTCCTGACAGATCCTGTCAGTGAGGAGAAGAGAAGAGGATCGATACTGGAGCTGGGGTGATCAGTGAGTATTTCTAAGTACTCACTGATCACAGGGGGGGTCTGTGCTGGTAATCAGAACATTGATTACCAGTGCAGCCCTGGGGGGGGGGGTGGGGTGCCACTAGAGCCACCAGGGATGCCCACCCATGACCACCAGGGATGCCCACCATGGCCACCAGGGATGGCAAACAGCCTGCCAGTGGTGCCCTCCTATCAGTGCTGCCCACAATGCCATATATCAGTGCTGCCCACCAGTGCCCGTTATTGCCATCCAACAGTGCCGCCCACCAGTGCCCATTATTGCCCACCAGTGCTGCCTATGAGTGCCCATCAGTGCCCCCCATCAGTGCCAATCAGTGCCCCCCATCAGTGCCAATCAGTGCCGCCCATCAGTGCCGATCAGTGCCACCTATCAGTGCCCACCCGTGCCCATCAGTGTCGCCGATCAGTGCCCATCAGGGCTGCCTATCAGTGCCCATCAGCGCTGCCTATCAGTGCCCACCAATGCTACATACCAGTGCTATCTATCAGTGCCACATATCAGTGCCCATCAGTGCTGCATATCAGTGCTACCTATCAGTGCCCATCAGTGCTGCATATCAGTGCCACCCCATCAGTGCCACCCCATCAGTGCCACCCAATCAGTGTCTCCTCATCAGTGCCTGTCAGTGCGGCGTCATCAGTGCTCATCAGTGCAGGAAAAAACATATCTATTCACAAAATTTTATAACCTAAACAAAAAACTTTTTTTTTTTTTCAAACTTTTCGGTCTTTTTTTATTTGTGCACCAAAAAAGAAAAAACCTGGCAGTGATCAAATACAACCAAAAGAAAGCTCTATTTGTGGGGAAAAAATGACACAAATTTGGTTTAGGTACAGTGTTGCATGACCGCGCAATTGTCATTCAAAATGCAACAGCGCTAAAAGATGAAAATTGGTCTGGGAAGGAAGGGGGTTTAAGTGCCCAGTATTAAGGTGGTTAATTAAGACTGAAGACTACTCAAGGTAAGGTCTTGAACTATTTCTATGTGGAAGAAAATAAATGGACTATTGAGTGTCTGCTGTAGGATCAGCAAAGTTTGCTCCAACAGTAGGTTGGAGACAGACTTCATTAGATAGGTTCCTGTGTGTGTAAAGTAGCCGCCCACAGTGGCAGGGATTTATTTTGTGTTTTATTTTATTTTGGATGTTTTTGCTGCATGCACTTGTTTGAAGAAAATTGCATGAATAAACCAAACTGTTGTTTGCAACCACTTCTCGGCTATCTCCCTGTATAACGAATCCCCCCAAGGGGTCACCCACGCCTACCACCGAGCTAATCTCCCACAATACATACATGTGTGTGTGTATATATACCCCTACACAGAAGTTCTGATGTTATGCCTGCCTTCAAAGAACCCAAAAAAATGCCCCAAAAAAACGCCTGCGCCAAAAAAAAAAACGCCCAGGTGTGTTATTGCAGGCGTTATTTTGGGCATTTTTTTGGGGTCTTTGGAGGCAGGCAAAACATCTGAACTTCTGTATAGGTGTATATATACACACACGCTTATATGCATTTAAACACATACACACATATAGGTGTTATAGCAGAGAAGCCATATGGGTGTTAATTATTTCATTAGCGCAAGCATAGTGTTCTGCTACTTTCACACCTATATGTGTGTATGTGTATAAATACATATAAGTTTGTGTGTATATATACCCCTATACAGAAGTTCAGATGTTTTGCCTGCCTCCAAAGACCCAC
The DNA here is from genome assembly GCF_965119305.1 of Pelophylax lessonae. Lineage (NCBI taxonomy): Eukaryota > Metazoa > Chordata > Amphibia > Anura > Ranidae > Pelophylax > Pelophylax lessonae. The sequence goes on along the minus strand of NC_138771.1, from coordinate 340,944,270 downwards.
AAAAAATGCCCAAAAAAACGCCTGCGCCAAAAAAAAAAACGCCCAGGTGTGTTATTGCAGGCGGTTTTTTTTGGGACATTTTTTTGGGGTCTTTGGAGGCAGGCAAAACATCTGAACTTCTGTATAGGGGTATATATACACACACGCTTTTATGTATTTATACACATACACACATATAGGTGTGATAGCAGAGAAGCCATATGGGTGTTATTATTTCATTAGCGCAAGCATAGTGTTCTGCTACTTTCACACCTATATATGTGTATGTATATGTATATATACATATAAGTGTGTGTGTATATATACCCCTACACAGAAGTTCTGATGTTATGCCTGCCTCCAATAACCCCCAAAAAATGCCCAAAAAAACGCTTGCTACAAAACCGGCAAGGTGTGAAAATAGCGGAGCCATATCCCTGTTCTATAAGTGTTCTAATACAAACAAACTTTTTTTCTGGTTCTGGACATGCTACAGAGCTGAAACTTCACAGGTACACTTTTTAGACCCACCAGACACTAAATCCAAAGAAATCTCATTTTTTTTTCCAATAATTTTTTCAATAATTGTCTCTCTATCAAAAATGAAAATTTTTAAGAACTTTTTTTGTGTGATTTATAGTCCCTGGGGCATGACCCAGAACCCTAGGCACTTTTTAGGGGCATTTATTAGGTTTTAGGGCTTCAAAATGGTGTTTTTTTATTACCGAAGCTCGGGTCCCATTGATTTCAATTGGGTTCTTAAAACAGGGCCGAACTTTCGGGAAGTTCGGGTGTTCTGGTCGAACCGAACTTTTGAAAAGTTCGATCATCCCTACTGGTAACCCCAAAAGTGTCAAAAATGTCAGTCAAGGGTCCGATCTGTCTGCCGCAATGTCGCAGTCCCGCAAAAAAAATCGCAGATCGCTGCCATTACTCGTTAAATAAAAACAACAAAAATGACAAAAATCTTTCCCTTAGTTAGTAAATGCAATAACTTTTGCGCAAACCAATCAAAATACGCTTTTTGAGATTTTTTTTACCAAACATATGTAGCATAAAACAAACTGGCCTAAAATGTTAAAAAATTTTGATTTTTACATTTTTTTGGGGGGAATTTCATATACAAAAATGTGAAAAATATTGTTATTTTTCTAAAATTTACGCTCTTTTTTTGTTTATAGCGCATGATCAAAAAATCGCACAGGTGATCAAATACCACCAAAAGAAAGCTCTCTTTATGGGAAAAAAAGGACGTCAAATTTGTTTAGGTACAGCATCGTACGACCACGCAATTGTCCGTTAAATTCACGCAGTGCCGAATCGCAAAATAGGCCCTGGTCAGGAAGGGGGTAAAATCTTCCGGGGCTTAAGTGGTTAAAGTGAACAACTCAACACCAAGTTCACTATATGGACCCCTTATGTATTTATACATGTTGATCATATGCCCCTTAATCTCCTGTTCTCAAGAGAGAATAAATTCAGTTCCTTTAATCTTTTTTCATAGCTAAGCTCCTCCATGCCCCTAACAGTTTGGTTGCCCTTCTCTGCACTTTCTTCAGTCCCCCAATATCCTTTTTAAGAACTGATGCCCAAAACTGAACTGCATAGTCCAGATGAGGTCTTACTAATGATTTGTACAGGGGCAAAATTATCTCTCTCTCTCTGGAGTCCATGCCTCTGTTAATACAAGAAAGGACTTTGCTTGCTTTGGAAACCACAGCTTGGCATTGCATGCTATTATTACGCTTATGATTTACCAGAACACCCAGATGCTTCTCTGCTATTGATTCCCTTAATTCTACTTCACCTAGTATGTATGCTGCATGCATATTCTTAGCCCCCAAGTGCATAACTTTACATTTATCAACATTAAACCACATAGTTGCCCTATGAAACAGTGCATTGAGGTCAGCTTGTAAGTTGGAGACATCCTGTAAAGACATTATTCCACTGCAAAGCTTGGTGTCATCTGCAAAGACTGAAATGGTACTTTTAAACCCAGAGCATATATCATTTATAAAGATATTAAAAAGTAAGGGTCCCAACACTGAACCTTGGGGTACACCACTGATAACCTTAGACCATTCAGCGTAAGAATCATTAACCACTACTCTCTGAATTCTTTTAGCCAATTTTCTACCCATTTGCAAACTGATCTTTCCAAGCCTGTAGACTTTACCTTACACATTAGCCGTGTGTGGGGAACTGTGTCAAACACTTTTGCAAAATCCAAGTATACTATGTCCACAGCCACCCCTCTGTCCAAGGTTTTACTTACCTCCCCATAAAAAGAACTCAGGTTTGTTTGACAACTTCTTAAATGAATCCATGCTGTCTGTTGCTTAAAATATTTTTTCCAGCAAGAACTCATCTATGTAGTCTTTTATTAAACTCTCCAGTATCTTCCCGACTATAGAAGTTAAGCTGACAGGTCTATAGTTACTTGGCAAAGACGTTGATCCCTTTTTAAATATAGCTACCACATTGGCCCTACGCCAATCCTTAACGAGTCCCTAAAAATTAGAAACAAAGGCTTTGAAATTACAGCGCTCATTTCTTTTAGGATGCTTGAGTGGATGCCATCTGATCCAGGTACCTTATCCACCCTTATTCTGTCTAAATATTTCTGGACCATATTACTTTTGAGCCATTGTGGATCATTTGGGGCTGTGTCAATACCATCCTCATTATGGTCATGAACTCCCCCATGCTTTTTTGTATACACAGAGCTGAAGAAAGTATTTAATAAATTTGCCTTCGCTTTGTCCCCAGTCACCCACTACTGATTATTTTGTAAAGGGCCTATATGCTCATACCTAACCTTTTTACTATTAATATAGTTGAAGAATTTTTGGGGATTTGTCCTACTATCTTTTGCAATCTGTCGTTCATTTTGAATTTTTGTGTCCTTGATTTCCTTTTTACATATTCTGTTATATTTTTTGTAACAATTAAACAATGATAGTGTTCCTTCATTTTTATATTTTTAAAAAGCCCTTTTCTTTTTATTTATAGCTTTTTTAACTTTGACCGTGAGCCACATAGGTTTTATTTTTAGACTTTTGATTGTATTACCCATGGGAATATACTTTGCAGTGAACTTGCACAAAGTCTTTTTGGATATTTCCCATTTCTGTTCTATGCTCATCGATGCCAATATTCCCTCCCAGTCTAAGTCCTGGAGAGCAGCCCTCATCCTTGGAAAATTTGCTCTCTTAAGGTTAAGTGTTTTTGTATTTCCTGTATGCATTTTTTGCTTACAGCTAACATTAAATGAAATCATATTATGGTCACTGCTACCCAGATGTTCTTTTATATGAACATTATTAATAAGCTTTGCATGGTTTGCGATTACCAGGTCCAACAGAGCATTATTTCTAGTGGGGGCTTCAATAAACTGCACCATAAAATTGTGTTGTAATAGGTTTATAATTTTTTGCCCTTTAACTTTTCCAGCAGTACCATTGCTCCAGTCAATGTCTGGGTAGTTAAAATCCCCTATTATTAGCACTGTCCCAGCCCTTGCAGCCTTTCTATCTGTGCCAGGAGCTGAGTCTCCACCTCCTCATTAATACTGGGAGGTCTATAACATACTCCAATGATAATCTTTGTATTATGCACACCCATGTACATTTCAACCCTTACTGCTTCAGACTCAGCACACTCTCCATCAACTACATCCTCTTTCACACTCACTTTGAGATCACTTCTCACATAGAGACGAACACCACCACCCCTCCGTTTTGCCCTGTCTTTCCGAAAGAGAGCATAGCCAGGAATATTAATAGCCCAGTCATGTGAAGAATGAAGCCAAGATTCAGCAATACCAATTAAATCATAGTTCTCCTCATGCACCAGAGCTTCCAACTGGCCTACTTTGCATGACAGACTTCACGCATTGGTGAACAAACACTTTAATTCATTGTCACATTTTGCACAATTATTTTGCATTTTTTAAATTTTGGTACAAATAGTACCATTTCGAATGGTTGTTTGTAACATGGAAACCTCATCCTCTGCCATAACTCTCCCCCCATCTTTCCCCAATCCACCCACCAATAGGGGCTGACCCCTGTCTGACCTATCTGTCCCATTATAATCTAATTCACCCTCCCCCCTCAATCCTTGTTTAAAAACTCCTTTCAGACTTCCCATAAACCTCTCCCCTAGCCCAAAAGACCCCTTCCATTTAGGTGCAAACCATATTTAGCATATAGGTTGCACCCCAATGAAAAGTGAGCACAGTGCTCTAAAAACCCAATTCCCTCCTTCTTACACCAGGTCCTTCCCTTCAACTTGCAGCCTAGTTCATTAAATTGGATCTTAAGGAGCCTCCACCTTCCATATATTCTGTCATTGGTTCCAATGTGGACCAAGACAGCTGGGTCATGCCCAGCCCCTCCCAGTAATTTATCAACCTGGTCCACCACATGCCAAACCCTGGCACCAGGGAGACAGCAAACCATTCGGTTGAGGTGATCCTGGCGACAAATTTTTCTATCAGTCCTTCGGATTATAGAATCCCAAATTACCACCAACTGTCTAGGCCTACCTACAGTCCCCTCACCACCTCTACTAGACGGACTGCTCTGCTGGCTGGTAGGGATAGCAGTGACATCTAGGGCTGCCACCTCTGAGCTTGCCACCCCCACATCTTCACCCAACATGGCAAATCTGTTAGGGTGCTCAAACCCAGGGCTGGCCTTCCTTTGCTGTGAGCTCCTACCACTCCCTCTGACTGTATTAACCCATCTTCCTACCTGATAAACCTGACTTACCCCTCCATCCTCCCTATTAACCCCACTAGCCACCTGCTCAGCAAGCAGAGGACCCCTTTTAAGGTTGTCAGTTCTGCCCAGTGTTGCAATTTGCTCCTCCAGATCTCTAATGTGAGCTTCCAGAAGGGCAACCCGCTCACATCTTTCACAGCGGTATCCATCCTGGAGCAGTTGCTCCGTTATTGTATACATGCGGCAAACTGTGCGCTGCACAAAACCTTCAATCTTGCTAGCACACATTTTCCCGGTTACAATCATAATACAACTAATAGAAAATTTCAGATGTTACTTTCTGGTCAGAAGATTCTGTTATAGTCTTCTGTTTTTAACTCTGGTTTTTAACTCACCACTTAGTCAAGGTCCACTTGGTCAGAGATCTAGCAAGCAAAAAAGGTAGCAAGCTCAAAAAAGAGAAAGCTCAGAAAGGAGTCCTGCAGAAATTTAAATAGCACCTGAAGCACCTGTGACCAATTAACCACTTCCCTTAATTAGTAGTCTGAAGTACGAAAAGAAAGAAGAAAAAAAAAGGCTATTTAAAAAGTGACAGAAAAGAGAGTAAAAAAAAAAAAAGGAAAAAACAAAAACCCCAAACACTGCAAGGAAAGAGCCCCTTAAAATGCAAGCAACAGTCACCAGCAGTCAAAGGCAAAACTGTTTATCACTCTCCACTCAAATGTCCCACTCTTCAGCCTCCAAACAGCAAATCTGACAAGCTGTGGTAGGGCTACATTAACTTAGGTCCTCCATTGTTGTACAGTCGGAAAGTCAGTCTTTTTCTATTGAAGCAAAAAATGTTCTCCTGGCATAGAATACTGTGTAAAATACAAATATTTGTTTAGATTGGGAGGGTCACAGGGTCACAAGAGATGCATAATTTACCAATCAAATTAATATCCTCCACCACTCCGTTGCAGAACTCCTGCCCTTGTGGGCAGGACCAGACCATATGAATGAATGTGTCTGGGTCAGAGCGACATTTTGGGTAAACTGCCTCCCCGAAGGCATATATTTTTACAGGGGAGTAATAAACTTGGTGTAGAAATTTAAGTTGGGTAAATCTATCTCACGCTAAAATCATCATTGGTAAATATTGCTAAATTCTCCCTCCTCCTCCTCCATGCCCTCCTCTGCTGGATTGTCCTATGAACCACCAGCACCCCCTAAGCATTCAAGGGGCCATGCAGTGCTTCAGCTGGTCTGCCTAGGAGACAAGAGCCACACTGGAGCAGAGATTCATTCAGCTCCGCCACGGAAGCTTAAGCCAGGAATGGTGTTGTGCAATGATGGCACTAACCTTCTGTCCACCCTGCGACAGAGAAAGTTGACATATGTGCCATGCCTGACACATGTCCTCAATTGGATGTTACAGCATTTCTTAAACAGGTACCCAGGTTTGCAAGATCTTCTGAAGCAAGCCAGAAGAGTCTGTAGCCATTTCAGGCTGTACTATACAGCCAGTGTTCATTTAGCTGAAATTCAGCAGGAATTCCATTTTCCTTTACCAACAAGTGCAGCGTCATGACGTCACGGCGCACTGCACATGCTCGTTAGTGCCGCCTTTTGGCCATTTTGGAGAGGAAATGCTCTATATAAACAAAGAGAGTTGATGTCAGTGCATGACAGCCTCTGAAGCAACCGGTACGCCCGGTCAGGCTCTGGGCATTAGCCTACTACTTTCTCTCTTGAGTGGCACTATACTTGTGATACACCAAAGATATACAGTACCTTATGAGTGGAAGTCCACCTGGAGGAATGGCTACAAGAGAGGAATTTAAATGATAAGTACAGTAACTTCTTTTTGATTACATGGGAGTTCTACTGAATTTGTTAAAGTCTAAGTGTTGGCAAAAGGACTTTATCTTGGTATGTATTACATAGTAACATGCTCTCCACAAGGAGGACTATTGTGTGACCAGGGATACTGATATATCACTCAATCCAAATGCACATTATGCTACACATTTACCTTTGGAAGATGGTTTAAGTGAGATATACTCTGCGAGTGTGTTATTATTATGCGTATTTCATTGGAACTCTTTATCTGATACACACTATGTGCGAGGGAGGTGAAGATCCTTCTATACATTGTCTAATTAGGATACATCTGTGTCCAAATACCTCCTCTGGACCACAAGTGCGGGTGAATTACATTTCAATTTTACTGGTTCTTGTATGTAAAGGGACAAAACCACTGCTCTTTGGGTTTACATCTAACCCTTAAGTGACATCAATAGCACCTTTATGGAGATGATTAATCTCTAGATACATTTTTAAAGGAGCCAACATATGAAACACCAACAATAAACCTCTGAGAGCATATGAATAAAATGGGAATTTTGGGAGCCATGGCGTCCAAGGGATGAACTTCCACTTACACAAATAGCCATTGGATATTTACCTGTCCATTATATGTTTGAAAAAAGTAAAGAATAGTAGTATGGAATGTCAGATATACTATTACATATAGATACATGTGTACACATGAGACAGGTTCAACAGGGAGCAGAGTAGCTAGAATATGTTTTTACAGTGCCTTGCGAAAGTATTCGGCCCCCTTGAACTTTTCGACCTTTTGCCACATTTCAGGCTTCAAACATAAAGATATAAAACTGTAATTTTTTGTGAAGAATCAACAACACGTGGGACACAATCATGAAGTGGAACGAAATGTATTGGATATTTCAAACTTTGTTAACAAATAAAAAACTGAAAAATTGGGTGTGCAAAATTATTCAGCCCCTTTACTTTCAGTGCAGCAAACTCTCTCCAGAAGTTCAGTGAGGATCTCTGAATGATCCAATGTTGATCTAAATGACTAATGATGATAAATAGAATCCACCTGTGTGTAATCAAGTCTCCGTATAAATGCACCTGCACTGTGATAGTCTCAGAGGTCAGTTTAAAGCGCAGAGAGCATCATGAAGAACAAGGAACACACCAGGCAGGTCCGAGATACTGTTGTGGAGAAGTTTAAAGCTGGATTTGGATACAAAAAGATTTCCCAAGCTTTAAACATCCCAAGGAGCACTGTGCAAGCAATAATATTGAAATGGAAGGAGTATCAGACCACTGCAAATCTACGAAGACCTGGCCTTCCATCTTAACTTTCAGCTCATACAAGGAGAAGACTGATCAGAGATGCAGCCAAGAGGCCCATGAACACTCTGGATGAACTGCAGGGATCTACAGCTGAGGTGGGAGACTCTGTCCATAGGACAATAATCAGTCGTATACTGCACAAATCTGGCCTTTATGGAAGAGTGGCAAGAAGAAAGCCATTTCTTAAAGATATCCATAAAAAGTGTTGTTTAAAGTTTGCCACAAGCCACCTGGGAGACACACATCTTAACTTTCAGCTCATACAAGGAGAAGACTGATCAGAGATGCAGCCAAGAGGCCCATGAACACTCTGGATGAACTGCAGGGATCTACAGCTGAGGTGGGAGACTCTGTCCATAGGACAATAATCAGTCGTATACTGCACAAATCTGGCCTTTATGGAAGAGTGGCAAGAAGAAAGCCATTTCTTAAAGATATTCATAAAAAGTGTTGTTTAAAGTTTGCCACAAGCCACCTGGGAGACACACCAAACATGTGGAAGAATGTGCTCTGGTCAGATGAAACCAAAATCAAACTTTTTGGCAACAATGCAAAACGTTATGTTTGGCGCAAAAGCAACACTGCTCATCACCTTGAACACACCATCCCCACTGTCAAACATGGTGGTGGCAGCATCATGGTTTGGGCCTGCTTTTCTTCAGCAGGGACAGGGAAGATGGTTAAAATTGATGGGAAGTTGGATGGAGCCAAATACAGGACCATTCTGGAAGAAAACCTGATGGAGTCTGCAAAAGACCTGAGACTGGGACGGAGATTTGTCTTCCAACAAGACAATGATCCAAAACATAAAGCAAAATCTACAATGGAATGGTTCACAAATAAACATATCCAGGTGTTAGAATGGCCAAGTCAAAGTCCAGACCTGAATCCAATCGAGAATCTGTGGAAAGAACTGAAAACAGCTGTTCACAAACGCTCTCCATCCAACCTCACTGAGCTCGAGCTGTTTTGCAAGGAGGAATGGGCAAAAATTTCAGTCTCTCGATGTGCAAAACTGATAGAGACATACCCCAAGCGACTTACAGCTGTAATCGCAGCAAAAGGTGGCGCTACAAAGTATTAACTTAAGGGGGCTGAATAATTTTGCATGCCCAATTTTTCAGTTTTTTATTTGTTAAAAAAAGTTTGAAATATCCAATAAATTTCATTCCACTTCATGATTGTGTCCCACTTGTTGTTGATTCTTCACAAAAAATTACAGTTTTATATCTTTATGTTTGAAGCCTGAAATGTGGCAAACGGTCGAAAAGTTCAAGGGGGCCGAATACTTTCGCAATGCACTGTATGTGTCCTGTCATTTTGATTTATGTGGATTTTGTTAAATTTCAATTAAAGATGGTAATGTTTGCATGCAAATGGGAGTGATCGCACATTATTTACCATTCATTCTCCTGCAGACTTATGGCTAATTAATGATGTACACGGAATAACTGAAATCTTTATGTACATGAACACAAAAGGGAAGGTGGAGCTTGTATCCATCGAAGTTTGGCTATGTGTGTTGCGATTCAAAAACACATATTGCATAAAAATAAGAAAAGGACAGTGGTATAATTTATATCTAGTAGTACAGAAAAAGAGTATAAAGTAAAAGAAGTTTATCATATGTCAATCTACTCATGTATCCTACCTAATAACTTGTCCATGTGGGTTACAGTATATAGGTCATACCACAAGGAAGTTAGGTACTAGGATTAATGAACTTGTGAAAAATATTAAAAACATAGTCTGTCTAATCACTTTAGGACCACAATAGGAATCCTCGTCATTTTTCCTTTCTGGCATTAACAGAATTGAACAACATTGGGGGGAGGGGGGGAAATATGACACAGAAAATCTCCCAAAATAAAACGGTATGGACTTTTGAGATGAATACCTTACACTCTGTAGGTATGAACATAGTTATTGATTTAAACTGTTTCATTTTGATTTATTGATAGTGCATATTTTGTATACTATGTGAAAAATGTTTCAGTTGGATCCATTCCTATTGAATTAAGCATGCTTACTAAATTAAAATATGTGTATTATGGTGGTATCACCACTAGAGGGCATGGGATATTTTTTAATAACGTTTAACCACTTACCCACTGGGCACTTACACCCCCTTCCTAACCAGGCCAGTTTTCAGCTTTCAGTGCTTTCACATTTTGAATGACAAATACTCAGTTACGCAACACTGTACCTATATGAAATTTGTGTCCCTTTTTTCACACAAAGAGAACTTTATTTTGGTGGTATTTAATCACCACTGGGTTTTTTATTGTTTGCGCTATAAATGAAAAAATATCGAAAATTATGTAAACAAGAGCTTTTTTCTTCGTTTTGGTTATAAAATTTAGCAAATTAGTAATTTTTTGTAAATTTTCTTCATAAATGTTGGTCAAACGATATACTGCTACATATCTTTGTTAAAATAACCCAAATAAGTATATATTATTTGTTTTTTGTGAAGGTTATACAAAACGGAAATACCCACAAAATGACCCAATTTTGGAAAGAAAACACTCCAACACATAATCTAGGAGGCATAATGAGTCTTTTGAACATGTAATTTTTTTTCCACAAGTTTTTGAAAAATGTGGAGAGAAAATGAAAACTTTTTTTTTTTATTTTATTTTACACAAAGTTATCCATTTTTAGGAAATTTCTAACATGTAGCATGTACGTAGCAAAAATTACACCCCAAAACACATTCTGTTGCTCCTCCTGAGCATGGCGATACCACACATGTAAAACATTTACACAGCATAGCCACATACAGAGACCTACCATTCAGGGAGCACTGTGAGGTGCCCTAGGGACATCAAATTGCAAATCTAATTTCATGGCTACTATTACACTTTTGTGATGCACTGTAGGGCACTGATAAGCACCGTAGTGACACTGATGTGGCATGGATGAGCACTGATGTGCTATGGATGAGGTACAGATGAGCATTGATGTGACATGGATGTGGCACGGATGAGCACTGATGTGGCATGGATGTGGCACAGATGAGCACTGATGTGGCATGTATGTGGCACGGATGAACACTGATGTGTCATGGATGTAGCACGAATGAGCACTGATATGGCATGGATGGGTATCGATGCGGCATGCATGTGGCATGGATGAACACTGATGTGGCATGGATGAGCACTGATGTGGCATATATGTGGCACGGATGAGCACTGATGTGGCATGGATGAGGCATGGATGAGCACTGATGGGGCAAGCATGAGTCCTGATGTGGCATGGATGGGCATGAATTAGGCATGGGTGGGCATGTATAGGCAAGAATGAGCATGTATAAGGCTCAGATGGGGCACAGGTGGGCATGAATGAGTCACATATAAGGCACAGATGGTCATAAATGAGGCACAGATGGGCATGGATGAGGCATGAATAGGTAGAATGAGGCACAGATGAGGCACAGATGGGCATAAATGTAGCACAACTGAGGTACCAATGGGCATTAATGAGGCACAGATAGGCATGGATGGGGCACAGGTGGGCATATATGTGGCACAGATGGGCATGAATGAGGCACAGATGAAATACAGATGGGCATGAATGAATCATGGATAAGGCACAGATTGGCATGAATGATTTACAGATGGGCATGCATGAGGCGCGGATGAGGCACAGATGTACATGATTGCGGCATGAATGAGGTACAGATTGGCATGAATGAGGCACAGATGGGCATGAATGAGGCATGGATGAGGCACAGATGTACATGATTGCGGCATGAATGAGGCACAGATGGGCAAGACTGAGGCACAGAAGGGCATGAGTGAGGCCCGGATGAGACACAGATAGGCATGAATGAAGCACAGATGAGTCCCAGATGGGCATGAATGCGGCATTAATGCGGCATGAATGAGGCACAGATGGGCATAATTGTGTGGATATGTTGTAGTCCTGGGTCCCCTCTCAGTGCTTCCCAAGTTTGGTGTCCCTGTCACTTATGGTTCAGGAGCATTGCCATGTTAAGCTGACCAAGATTTCCCATAGATGCCAATAAGCACTAAAAGCAGGAAAATTGGTCTGAGAAGGCAGGGGGTGAAAGTGCCCTGTATTTAAGTGGTTAAGGGGAGCTCCACACCAAAAAAAAAAAAAAAAAACAGCGTGGGCCATTCCCCCCAAAAATCCATACCAGACCCTTTGGGTCTATAGATTTTAAGGGGAACTCAATGCCAAAATTAAAAAAAAACAGTGTGCAATCCCCCCAACAATCCATACCAGGACCCTTATCCGAGCATGCAGCCTGGCAGGCCTGGAAGGGGACGAGCGAGCACCCCCCTCTCCTGAACCATAGCGGCCGCTTGCCCTCAACATGAGGGGGTGCTTTGGGGTGCCCCCCAAAGCACTTTGTCCCCATGTGAAAGGGGACAATGGCCTCTTCCCGACAACCCTGGGCTGTGGTTGTTGGGGTCTATGGGTGGGGGCTTATCTGATTTCGTGGATGGCTTCCCCAACATTCCAGATGGTGGCAGATTGAAAATAGGCCACTGCTTCTGGATGATCCTTATCTTGTTTCCCTGCCCTATAATTCTCTGCCACTGTTGATATGTACAGTCAGTCTTTAAATGGCACATAGGATAACTGACAGCTTACGACATACCAGCAGCCCTTTGATCTCTGTTACTTGAGCCATGAGCCTCCACACAGCAACAGATTAGCACATGGTCCATGGCTCTCAGTACACCCAGACTATGTCCTCTTTTAGCATTTGGTCTCCACTAAAATGGCTGCTGTTTCTCCTATGATAATGGCCCTTTTAAAACTTTGGACTATATGTTACGCAAACTTCAACCCAATTGTACACGATTCTTCTACAAGACCAATACATCTACCAGTTGGTAACCAAATCTGATGGTTGGTTGCTAGCCAATAGAGAGGCACAGGACAGGAAGGGGCAGAGTAGAGTGTAAGCATACAAGCTCTGATTGAAATTAGGTGTTTCCCATAGTGATCAGTCAATGTAAAAGGCAGCTTCATATTAGTCTATCCAGCAGTGGCCAGTAGAAGAGCGACATGTGAATATAATATGTAAAATCTCCATCCCTTGGTCGGCCAAAGGCTTTGCATGTACAATTAATCATGAATGAATTAGCATCTTTGCAAGAACACATTAACCTGTTTCATCACATAAAATGTATGAAGTAGGTAAAGCACCTATCACTTCCAGACAGGGAGAATAGAAATTGAATACTAAACTCTCACACATCTTTGCTTTCCACTAGCGAGGCAGATGAAGACTTCAGCATAGGTGAAAAAACTGAGTTAAGGCAGCAGATCTGCATTTGTATATAGAACATTCCCTATTTTATGCATCTGCAACTTGGGTTCTATCTTCCCCTTCTTATCCCAGTACTTTTTTCGTTCTTCTTCCGGATAGAGGAGGCACTGAAGACAGAGTAGACACATTGATGCTTATGTGAAAAACTTCTACAGGCCCAAACCTCATGTTTATATCATAAACACTTTCTTCCACTGTAACTGGAGTGACTGAAAGAGGGTCCTGATAAAAATGTGCCTGAGTATATAGGCATAGATATAGCTGTGATGTTTTAGCCAAAAAATCAAATTGTTTACCTAAACTAGAAATATGTTGCACAACACTCTTTTAGCTGTACCCCTGTGCTCTTTCTCACCCTCTGGATTCTTATTTGTACTAGATGCCCAACTTTGAGATCCACCTGCCATAATTCCTATAAAGTGTTCTGTTGTGTGTTGCATTGTTAACTCAATAACTCAACAGGGGGAATGGAACCTTAATGGCCACATACAGTATGGTTTAGAGCTGTAACCTGAAAAGAAAATCTCACTAACAGAATCTCCAAGAGATGCAAGAAATTCTCAGTTGGTTTCAATTTCTAGCATCTTCAAAAAACAGAACTATCTGTTACAGCTAGACTGATCCTTTAGGCTTGCACAGTCTATTTGTTGGTAATATTGTGAGTTAATCTTCTTTGGTCAGCAGTTCCATACCATAAAAATGTCCGTTATATGGCTCCTACCAAAAACAAACTAAATGCCTATGTTCCCAAGAGTGTAGTCCCAACTTTGGTTTACTTTGAAGGCCAATTGGGTTCTGAACCTGAAACAGGTGGTGTTTTTTGCTGAGTGGCTGAAAATGTGTGTCCTTGGAGAATGGCTCACTGCACGCTTTCAGCACAGTAACTAAGATGTCATGGGCAGCTCACAAGGTATACTTACAATCGAGAGCTTTGGATTATGTGATCGCTGTGAAGGCCAACCACAGCAGTCACAGGATCTGAAAACCCACCTGGCATTTAGATCCTGTTGAATGGCCAGGGATGGCAATGGGGATGGCAATGGGTAATGAATGAGTGATAAGTCAGTGCTCAGATTGTATATATACTGTATATTCACTCAGAGACTGTTTTCTTTCCCCAGTTTTTTTTCAGTGCTCTAAGATCCAAAACTGTTAACTTTGCAAGGTCAGATTCTGTATACTTTGTCTTTAACATATCACAGAGAATATTTACATTGTCCTACCAAGAAAAAGGAAAACAATCATGTAAGCGAAACTAGACATATTGGGATCAAGCTTGTCATTTGACCAAATGTTGACATTTAAATGCAGACAGCTTCAGAATTTATATATATAGTATATCTCCAGAACACTATGCAACCACTGGCAGACAGTATTTGCCCTCTGTCTATTAATCCATCCATCTTCACAGAACAGGCTTTACAACACAACACAGAGGTCATAACAAACTTTCTGAAGCAAAGTGAGTTTGTTTGTGATACATGATGCCAATTTTGAATATTCTGCAGAGAGAACTGCTTCAGGATATAATTGATTCTAGTAATATTTCATGCTTTGGTGAACTACAATTTCAAATGGCATTTTTTAATAAAAAGTTGAAAAGTTTTTTTTTTACATGAAAAATTCCAACTTCAACTTGTTTCTTCATAATGCTGAAAGGAAATTCTCTCAATCATTTTTACCCTGCTTGAAAACCAGAGTCTGCTAACCCACAGGCAGTAAAGTCATCCACTTTCAGCGCTGTGATGGAGATGGCCCAACTGGGGTGGGAGACTCTCCTGCCTCTGCTCTGTGAATAACTCCAGCACTCTGCAAGACTGATCTTTCAATTTACAGATCAGTCCTGCTGACTTTTTATACTAGGAGAGCAATCAACAGGGCTCCACTGTCTATGTGACAGCTGTACATACATTTTATCAGACACTCCTGATAAAGAGAGCATACAGGAGAGTTGTCACATGGATAGCAGACCCATATTGATTTGATTGTTGGACCGACCTCCCAGTGTAATCTACAGTGCTTCATTTTAAATGTAAGAATTCACAACAAAAGCTAGTGTAGCACCCTACAGGTAGGTGCTAGGTAAAGATACAGTGGGCCTTGTCTGCCTAACAGCAGGGCTGTGATTTAATAGTTAGGGTATCATGGTTTCCAGGTGTGCCAGGCTTCTCATAGGGCGGTGGAGGAAACCCAATTAGGGGACTCATCCAGGCTTGTAACTACCCCAGGATTCTGGGAGTGGGTATAAGTAATGTCTTTGGCGGGAGCAGAGTCCCAGGAAGGAGAGTGCGGCTGTCTCTCCTTCTGTCTGAGGAAGGTGGATGTCTCGGGGTGTCGCCTGAGTGTCCAGAGCATGCTGAGTGAGCTGAGGGGATGAGTGTGCCGAGAGCCTGTGGAGAGAGAGAGAGGGGTCCAGACCCAGGAAAGACTACACAGGTCGTGAGTACTGAGGATTGCCCCTGGGGGTCTGCCTGAAGTTAGAGGGGACCACTCCTGAAGAGGTTCTGGGATCCAGTGCCAGCTAGCTGTAAAGGGAGTACCTAGGTTGAGGATCCTGAAGCTACAGAGGGGGTACATAGTCAGAGGACCCTGAAGAGTTCAAGGTAAAGGGGGCACCTGCAGTTGGGCCCTGAACTGTGCAGAGAGTGTCAGTTTCAAGTACAGCTATACAGAGTTCTACTTCATACTACCGCAAGCTAGTCAAAGCGGGGGACAGTATTCAGTGACTTCTACAGTACAACAGTGTCAGGAGTTCTACAGTTCTCAGTCCTGGATGTTCTGGACTAACAGTCGAGGATTCAGCACTTCTTTGTTCTACAGGATATTTACAGTGTTAGTGAGCGTTAGCTGGCACCGGCTGGCGTCAAGGAAGCGCCAACGGGCATTTTCAGGAGTAAAGACCCACATCAGGCCACAGGCCTGGAAACCTTGCTACATTTGGGGGCTCATCCGGGATTTTGCCATTAGCTACTGGGCCAGTTGCCATTAGCAACAGCACAAGAAAAAGTCCATAAAATCAATTTTTTTGTCCGGAACTGCTACATCAGCATCAGGCCAGGTGTGAGACTGCAACTGCGGGAGGCAAGGAGAGTGGACTGAGGCTGGAGGCCCACAGAGAGGGATGCTTGTGGCAAAGCAAATGTTCCAGGAGGGACTGTAAAGTGATCAAGACTCTTCATATGGATTATGAGATGTGTTCTGCTGTCAGGAAGTGGAGAGCAGGAGACAAGTATGTCAGGATGCGTGAATGCAGCAACTGCCTGATAGCAAGGAGTCCTAGGGTGGACAGTGAAAATGGCATCAAGGGTCCAGGGAAGGACAGAGATGTGGAGGCTGGAGGTCCTAGTGTGCAAAGTGAAAATGGAGGCCAGGGGCACGGGAAGAGAGGTGCCAGGGGCCGGGTGGTGGTGCAAGCTATGTGGAAGAATGTTGACCGTGCATCTGATAGCGGGACATTTATTCTTTATGGCTGGGGCACACATACTATGGGGATTGTAGTCAGCCATGTAAAGGAGGGCCTTGGAGCTAGTCCCGGAGCCAGTATAGAAGATGTTAATTGCACGTGTGTGGCAAGGAAGAGAAGTATCGACCGTGCAGTTGGTGGCGGGATGCTGCTCTTGCCAAGAAAGAGAGGGCGGCTGGCTTCAGGCAAGAAAAGCGCAGCGGAGGCACTAGTGCAATTAAGGTGGGAGGATGTATGTCTGGCAAGTGACATACTCCGCTTTGCAGCTACTTCCCAAGTGTTTACAGATCAGCAGCCTGGCGGGGGAAGAGTTACATCACCGGGGGGGAAAGCACGTCAAGAGCAGGACTGCCCAAGGGGAGGAATGACCGCCCAACATGGTGAATGGGAGGAGGCAGCGGGACCGACTAGCCAATCCAGAGAGGCCCAGGGGACCCTATTGATATCCCCTTCTCCGGGCGTGGCCATGCGGGAGACACGTGGAGAGGAAGGAGACATGTCGTTCACCAGAGGAGGAGGCGAGAGCAGATCTACCAGCCTGATCCCCGCTAGTTTGGGATACCAGTATCCGGATGGTATCGGACGGCGGGCTCATGCTGTGGTACCGGAGGAGGCCGGGAGTTCCTTGAAGTGGTATGTCCCCAATGTGCCACTGTTACTCTGAGGGTGCAGGCGTGGGTACAATGTGGGCAATGCGGTGATTTGCTGCTCAGGACAGAGAAGAGCGAGGGCCATCCCAAGAAGCTTACAATGATATGGGATACAGGACTCACTCAATCACCCGCATAATTTGTGCTTAGCAGTGTATGCTAGGAAGAATATGAGCATGCAGAGTCTCAGTAGACAATAAACCAAAAGGATATGAAACTGGTGGAGGAGTTACCGCCATGACAGTGATCGCCATATTGAAGATAGGCCCACACAAGAGGACGATTGTGAGAAGTCAACGATGCCTGTGGCAGGATGAGGAGCCGTTAGAGTGGCAGGATACGCTAAGGTAAATTTGATGGCTTTGAGGTATAGAGCCTGGCATAATGGCTGGAACGCCTTTCTACGCTTTGTAACCTCCTGTGAGTAGTCTGCAAAGACCAGTAATTTGTGGCCATCAACTTGGAACGATTCCGAGTTCCGAAACGATTTGAGGATATTTTGTCTGTCCATGTAGTTCAGGTATCTCACTATGACAGGGCGAGGGGTACGTCTTTCATTCGATGGGGCCCCCTAGGGATGAGCTATTTCCACGGTGCACGTGGTGTCAATCCCCAGGACCAGATGAAGGCAATTTGTGGCTAGATCCAGCAGGGTGTCAGTTCCATATGATTCAGGGAGGCCTATGATCCGGAGGTTATTTCTCCTGGATCGATTCTCCACATCGTCCAGTTTATCCAGCAGATAACGTTGGGTCTGCCTAGCTTGTTGGTCCATGGAGAAGGAGCCTTGAAATTCGTCCTCCACATCTGAGACCCTATGCTCAAGGTCCTGCAGTCTGCGGGAGTGTTCCCCCAGTTCTCTCTGTAGCTGGGCCATCCCCTGGGCTATGGCTTTGTCCACAGCCTCAGTTATGGTGGGAGAGAGGAGACTGGCCACTGCTTGCACCAGGGAGGCTATTTGGGTGTCAGGCATTTGTGGGGGTGACTGACCTTGCAGGACTGCTGCGGATGGAGGGGCAGTGTCCGCCATGTCCGCTTCTGTGGAGGCCAGAATTGAAGCTGCGGGCTTGATTTGCAGCGGGACGGAGGAGCCGCCGCGGTGAAGAAAGCGGTCCATCCTGCGCGATCCCCAGATGATGTGGACTAGGATCGCAGGGTCGGAGGGTGCGACTGGACCTACAGGAATTATCTTATATGCTGGTCAGAGCAGGAGCCGTTGTCCCACGCAGCCGTTCACATGGGCGCCGAAACCGGAAGAGTGAACTAACCCTTTAATAAACACCTTTATTATTGTTGTTGTTATTACTATTTGCTATAAAAAGGTAAAAAAGATTAAATATTTGAAAGCTACCCACAAACTTGGATCAATATCTCAAAGAACACAAAAAAAATAAAATCCAAAATATTGACAAAACTGAGTTTTATAGAACATTTGTTTAGCTCCATTACATGAAAGCAAGGTTAATAAAATAACTTAGATTACAAAATCTTTAGTTTTACTCAAATTAGTTGATGCAAACCACCCCTCCCCCCCACCACAAAAAAAAAAAACACAAAAAAAATACTACATCTAGTATTTTGTATGAAATTCATGATTTGTAAGGACAGTACCAAGACTTCTAGACATGGGTGACCAAGTTAGAGACATATTGCACCACCACTTTTAGAGCCAGGAAACTGGATAGAGAGATGCTTAACTTGTCTCTTTATAATTCTCCATAGGTGTTTGATTGGGTTCTGATCAGGAGACAAACTTGGCCACTGAATCACCTTCACCCTGTTCTTCTTCAGAAGTGCAACATTGGCCTTAGATGTGTGTTTTGGATCATTGTCATGTTGGAAAAGCGCACGATGATCAAGGGCACAAAGTGATGGCAGCATCTTCTCTTTCAATATAAAACAGTACATCTGTGAATTCATGATACCATCAATGAAATGCAGCTCCCGACACCAGCAGTCCCACAGAAAGACACTGCCACCACCATGTTTCACTGTAGGCCCCATGCATTTTTCTTTGTACTCCTCACCTTTGCCAACGCCATACAGTTTTGAAGCCATAAGTTCCAAAAACATTTATCATGGTCTTATCACTTCAGAGTAAAGAATCCCAGTAGTCTTCTTCTTTTTTAGCATGGGCCCTGGCAAATTTCAGGTGGGCTTTTTTGTGCATTCGGTTTAGGAGAGGCTTCCTTTGCAGACAACACCCATGCATGCCATTCTTCTGCAGTTTGTCATATTGTGTCAAGGGAAACAATTACCCCAGTTTGGCTTTCTACTTCTTTAGCTAAATGCAGTGAACTTGCATGGCAATTTTCTTCAAGCCTTCTCATCAGAAGTTGCTCCTGCCGAGGTGTTAACTTCCGTGGATGGCCTGGACGTCTCTGTGAGATTGTAGTTCCATCTTTGTTCATTTTTTGTATCACTTTTGCTACAGTATTCTGACTGATAAGTAAAGCTTTGCTGATCTTCTTGTAGCCTTTATCTTTCTTGTGTAAAGAAATAATTTTCTTTCCCAGGCCTTGTGACATTTCTCTTCCATGTGTTGCTATTGCTGACAGCATGAAATGGGAAGGGGTTTACTTTGTTACGTAACACCCTTTTAAAATAAACTGTCAGCTAGACACCTGTTTAATGAATAATTAGACTCACCTGTAGTTGAATTCTTGTTAATTAGGATCTTGTAAGGAGTTTAGGATGTCTAAAATTTAGTTTTGCTCCTAAGGGCTCTTTCTCACGGTCCGCCTCTGTAGGCGGATCCGTGCTGCTCAGCGGGGATCGATCCGCCGATCCCCACTGAGCCGGCGGATGACAGCTCCGTCTCCGCTTGCAGTGTGGAGAGGGAGGTGTCACAGCTCCCGCTGCTCTCTATGGGGGATCGGATGAGAGCGGACCACCTGTCCGCTCTCATCCAATCCGATCTGATCCCTGGACGGATGGAAAAATAGGGTTTCCATCCGTCCGGATTTCACGGACAGGATCAGATACGGATGTCAGCGGGTGTCAGAGGAGGTGTCTCCGCTGACACCCGCTGCCCCATAGAGCTGCATGGAGGATCCGATCAGATCTGCCTAAAAAACTGACAGGCGGATCTAATTGGATCACCTGTGTGAAAGAGCCCTTAGACTTTCATTGGGGTGTATTCATATTTGCAACATGGTCTTAAATGAATTTGTTAGGAAAAATACTTTTTTTATGTGTGCAAATTAACAAATCTTGATTTCAATCAATGGCCTGCATTTGTGGTAGGATTTTGTAGTATAGTGTCCCATAGAAAATGTTGATTCTGAAAGGAAAGGAAAGTCTGAAAGGAAAGTAAAGGTATTCTGACAAATCGTCGGGGTGTACTCATTTATGATGACCACTGTGTATATATATATATATATATATATATATATATATATATACACACACACACACATATGTTTATGGCATGGTTATTAAAAAGTAATTCTACATTTTACTTTAATCTTATGTATATGGACTTCTCAATATGGCTCATATTTTTAATTTTAAATATTTTAACCACTTGCCGTCTGCTCACATTGCTGCTACTGCAGCAATGTGGCTCGTTATCGTCCAGCGACGTAGACCTACGTCGCTGGACTCCTCACCTTGTGGGTGGCGTGCGCGCGCCTCCGGAGGCTCGCTCCTGCTGTGTTCAGTCGCCGCTGCTCTTCCCCCGATCGTCGGGGAATCGAGTCTGGAGATCCGCCCGCTTGTGTAATCAGAGCGGGCGGATCTCCTAAGTGACAGGCAAGGTCAGATTGCAGGGTTCAGCATAGCTGAACATGCGATCTGTCCCTGTGTCACTCAGTCACCTCCCCCCATACATGTCAGTAGGCACCAGGCATACATTAGCCCCTTCCTCTCCAATAAAATTAACCCCTTCCCTGCCAGTGTAATTTTTACAGTAACAGTGCATATTTATAGCACTGATTACTGTAGTAATGTCACTGGTACACCCAAAAGTGTCAAAAATGTCAGTCAAGGGTCCGATCTGTCCGCCGCAATGTCGCAGTCCCGAAAAAAAAACCCAGATCGCCGCCATTACTCGTTAAAAAAAACCACCAAAAATGACAGAAATCTTTCCCTTAGTTAGTAAACGCAATAACTTTTGCGCAAACCAATCAAAATACACTTATTGTGATGTTTTTTACCAAACATAGGAAGCAGAAAACAAATTGGCCAAAAATTTAAAAAAATTTAGATTTTTACATTTTTTTGGGGGGGGGGGGGGAATTTCATATAAAAAAACATGAAAAATATTGTTATTTTTTCAAAATTTACGCTCTTTTTTTGTTTATAGCGAAAAAAGTAAAAATCGCACAGGTAATGAAATACCACCAAAAGAAAGCTCTGTTTGTGGGAAAAAAAAGGACGTAAATTTCCTTTGGGTATGGCGTCGCACGACCGCGCAATTGTCAGTTAAAGTCGCACAGTGCAGAATCGCAAAAAGTGGCCTGGACGTAAGACAGCAAAATCCTCCGTTGGTAAAGTGGTTAATAAGGTTATGCTTTTCTCTAGAGGATTTAAGAATATTTGTTTAATAAAGCATGTTGCATTTTTGCATAACTACTTTTCATCTATCTTTTTCTCTGTGTCCGTATATATCCTAGTGATTTTTGTAAAATTATACTAAATTATCTTGATTATTTTTTGCACTTACAAGGCATTTAAAAGCTAAAACCTTCTTTGCACAACAATGACAAGGGTTCAAATGCTTTTTGCTCTATCCAAAGAAAAAAAAAAGGTTATAGCTCTAAAAGCATATCTTTAGTCAATCATACACATAAACATTTCATATCATATTATACCAAAGCCATGCCAAGAAATTACTTCCCCACTGGTCATATAACTTTCAATACTAGAAATGCCTCTTTTTTCTATCCAGTACTATTTTCTGGTGTATAACCTAGCTAATCATGTGTACTATTTTCAATCTATTTTATGTATTTACTTTTGTGCAGCAGGTGTTTTCCTAGCACTTCAATAACACACTTTTCTTGCTTATTGATTCAGACAGCCATACATTTATTCCCTTGTAATTATTTATAAGGCGACTGTCCTTTTTCATACATTCCAAGAAAAAATATTCAGAAAAGTTTCTGCTTGTGCTTTGCACTTTGGTATTAGTGCCTATCTTAAACAGTTTTATTCTTCATAACTACGTTTATAAGTTTTGTGTAATGTGCACATGATCTTTATTTTGTTTATATCATTTTAGAAGGAATGTATTGAGGTTTTGCATATATTTTTATTCTTTATTATCATGAGGACTAGAAAACTTTAATATTTTTTTCTTCCAGAATAAGGTAAATAAAAAATATTGCAAACAAGTGGTACTTTCATTTCCAGTCTGCTAAGTGTTTGCCTTCTCTTTACATGTTTATTTGTCTATTTTTAGATAATCTGTTGAATAAACTTGCTATTTATAGATCTCAATAACTCAAATTAAAATGTATATACATTCCAGGAGTGTCTAATGCCTGTGTTCCCTTTTGCATGCTGTGGCTCTGTCCTTTGACCCCAATATCACTACAGGACTCAGAAGTTAGTAGATAGCAGTTGGCTAAAAGATAGATATCAGAATGTAGTTGTGCTTTGGAACAGAGGCCTGCCACTCGTAGTGTATCATGAGCCTTTATACTAGGTCCTGTTCCGCTTAAAGTGGAAGTAAACCCATCAATTTAACAGTTTAAAAAATAACAGTTACATTCCCAGCACGTGCTGGGAATGTAACTGTCATTTTGGTTGTGCTCTTTTTTTTTTTCTTTTTTCCAAAACATTTTATTGAGATAAAATGGAATGACATAACAAGTGAACATTACTTTTAGGCAATACAAAGTGCATCAAAAAAAAGAAACAAGAAAAAAAACAGTGGACACAGTAACAATATGCACAGTGAATAGGGTTGAGTGAACAAACCACGACACAATCATACAGTGAAGTACAGGAGTATACAAGATCATCACATGTCAGGCAGTGTAAACCGTTTAGTAATGTGAGGACAATCTTGGGCCCCGTACTCTTGGTGCAGGGCCATGGGGAGAACACTCAAGCAAAAAAAAAAACGTTGCGAGCTCCACCGCGGTTGGGTGTGTAACGGATAAGGCACTTTCAAGGGCAGTGGTGGCTCCCCCCATGTCCGGACACCCCCCAGGGGGATCACGCTGTATCCGGGCAAAGGGGGCAATCACCAACAGAGTGTAGGTCGTCTTGTGGTGGGCAATTCTGAAGAAACCCACAGAGGGGATCAGTGGAGGTAAGTGTTCCAGCCCGCGGGCGGGGTCGGGTCTGCGGCTTGGGGGGAACAGGGGAGCATCAGGGTGGGGGGGAGGGAAGGAAGGGAAGAGGGGGGAGGGAGGTTGGGGGAAAAAACAAGAGGAGAGGACGTTAGATAGGAAGAAAGTGAGAAGAAAGGGAGAGTGAAGGAAAAGAGGCTCATATGGGGGGGCATGAGGCCTGTGGCATCGGTGAGAGGGACTCGACCGAAAATTTAATCATTGGTATATGGGGAAAGATGTCCGAAGCATCCCACGTCCGGCAGGTCTTAGCTAGCATCTAGGATGCAGTGGTCAGGATCTGAAATTCAGGAAGAGTCGTAAAGTGTATCCAGGAAGCCCAGATCGTGTAATATTTGTGGTGGGTATCCTTATCCTATGCAATAGTGTCCTCCATTGCTGCCACCCTCTGAACCCTCTTCAGCCATTCTGCAACTGTGGAGGGGGGGGGGGGAGGTAGAACGCCAGTGACATGGCACACACATTCTGGCTGCATTGATGAGGTGAAGTGTGAGGGACTTTTTGTAGCTGGAGTAGGGTAAGGATGTGTGATGAAGCAAGTATTGTGCCGGAGTGAAGTCGGGAGTATAGGTGGTAATACAGGGAATCAGAGAGTGTACCTCCTTCCTAGAATGGCTGGACGAGAGGGCATTCCCACCATACATGCAAAAGGGAGCCCGGGTGTTGGCCATATCTACCGAGAACTTGTGTAACAATTCAGGAGTTCTGTACCACTTAGCATAGAGTTTGTAACCAGTTTCTTGAGCAAGGACATTCAGGGATCCCTTATGCATGTGGTAGTGAATTCTCGTCCAGTCGTCTTCAGAGAAGTCCCTGCCAAGGTCCCTCTCCCACCTAGACCTAAGGGCCTCTGTGTGTGTGTGGGCAGTCGGAAAGAGCATAGGGTATAGTATTGATATCAGATGGAGATGTGGCCCCGGCGTCTCACAGAGTCTTTCGAAGGAAGTAAGAGAGCGGGTCCAATCCGCCACCGGCTGTGCGCTGTGTAGGAAGTGTCTAATCTGTAAAAAGATGTAGAAAAGAATTTCAATGGACAGGTATTTGAGGCGAAGGGCTTGGTGTGTGAGAGGGCGAGCGTCGATAAAGAAATGATGCGCTTGAAAGGGCATGTCTACAGTGGGCCCCGTGAGTGGGACGAAAGGGAGATCGGGTGGGAACTCCGGGGAAGCGCATAGGGGTAATAGTGGACTACGTTTCGGAGAAAGATCCAATTTGCGGCGTATCGTATGAAAAATGCGCAGGGTTGCACCCGTAACGGGGTGAGCCAAAATTGATCGTGGAGTCCTGGACGGTGTTACCCACGGGAGATGATACGCGGGGATGGCATATTCTGCAGACTCCAAATGCACCCAGTCCTTAGAGCCTGCATGCGCGTGCCAGTCAATTATCCGGGTAAGGTGACAGGCCCAGTGATATTTAAGCAGGTGCGGCAAGCCGACCCCCCTTCTGCTTTGGGGCGAGTGAGCGTGTCCCACCGGATTCTCGACTTCTGGGACCGCCAGATAAAGTCTGAACAGATACGTTGGTAGGACTTGAAGAAGGCCGGAGGAACATGGATGGGGAAGGCCATCTGGGCCCGGTGCTTTGCCCGGTTTAGATTGCTTCAAAGCCGCCAAGATCTCAGTCGAAGTGATGGGGGCGTCTAGCTCAGAAAGAGCATTGTCCGGCAGGGGGGAGGGAGAGTATTGTTCCAGAAACCGTCTAATGTCCTGGAGTCTGGAACACTGCGACTCCGGAGAGGCCGACTGCGGCAAATTGTACAGTTGGGAATAGTAGCTAAAGAATTGGGCTGCTATGTCAGGGGTTGAAGCTATTTGGTTGTGCTCCTTACCAAGCTGTCAAACCATGTAATGGCTGGTGTCAGAACTGATCACATGTGCAGCATCATGGCAGTTGAAGATTAAACAAAGGCCAAGATGGCAGCTTTCTTGGCTGAAAACAATAGGTGGGTTTACTTCCATTTTAATATATTTGCATGTGCTACTACTAAAGGTTTATTGGGTAACGTATGTGAGTGGGGCTTGAGGCACCCTAGTGGGGACACTAAGAAACTACACTCGCTGATGCCTACTAGGCAGGAATTTGTGGTCATGTGAAATCAACATTAAGGGATGACTGCAGACTTTAAAGCGGGAAGCAACTTACCCAGTTAAACCTTCTGTAACTTGTAGCCAAACCTTTTTTTTATTATCTCTAGCACTACTTGACACAGCTACTCAAATAGAGAACACCACTCCCCAAGTGTTGAGCATTTAAGGGACCAGTACCAAAGAGCCTGTACTGGTCTTCCCCAACACAGCAATCCCTGTCACTTGACTCCCAGTAACATGTTGACCTATTGCTACTGGATACAGGAAACAATAAAGTGAACCAAAAAAACCTCAGTGCAACCAATACTATATTCGAAAAAAAGCCTTTTTGTTAAAAATATGGTTACTGCTGCCCACGCGTTATGTGTTCCCACATGTGATCATAAATGAAATTTATCAAACAGTGCCACACAGTAAATCTAAAATAAATTTGCCATGAATAAAAAAATTGAAATAATATACTTAATGTGCAATAATGCCCAAAAATGATATCAAAGCATGTCCATTCATACTTATATATATTTATATAAATAATCACACTATTATACAAAAAACACCCCACAAAGAAAGTTTTTTTTTTCTTTCAATAAAATTTATATGCTGTCTATTCAAAATCAAAAAGTCCATATTTTTTTATGTCTTGTGTGGTGAAAAAATATATCTCACTCAACATGCTCTGATAATCCACTATCCACAGAGCAATGCCCACCACCTCCTCTCAACAAATGCTTGCACCTGATATTTTGACCCATAAGGTATGACCTGTAGAAGTATGTAACCTTGCTAAAAATGATGGAAAAAAAGGTTAACCTTTCCAGCTTAGTTACCCACACCTCACAGGTCAACCTAAGAACACAGTGCAACATAAGACATTGCAACATTTTGCACCTGACTGGTCAAATTAACTTGAGGGCACAAGCACAGACAGTAAAATCAGGAACACAGAAAGAAAAACACTTTTACTCTCTTGTAGGTACCTGCCTATAGGTATGTCTTCTTTTTTTTTTTTTTTTATGACATAGGTTGCAATAGGGTTGATATTCCTTGAGGTGTCTGTGACATGGAAAATGATTTGTCATTGCTGGAAAATTGGTCAAAGCAGTGGAAATTACAGTTTAACCATATATATATATATATATATATATATATATATATATATATATATATATACACATAATTGTGCTTCTTCCAGGTTGGGAGTTTGCAGTGTGCTCCTCCTGGGACCTGGCTTTAACAGCCATCAAGAATAATTACATGTGAAATCAAACAGGCTGGTTGTACCCAAGTTAATCGATCAATCAACTTGGGTAGATTCAGCCTGCCCATACGTGGTTTGAATCTCGGTGAGTTCAAACCGTCTATGGCTGGCTTATGTTTTTATAGCCAAATTCCCAGCCATTCTTGCAGGCAAAGTTCCAATGCATTCAGTTAGTGTATGATCTTGCAATTGCCCCATTTTCTCTAATATTCCCATTTGTCTATCACTATTACTGTATTTGCAGACACATCTAGGTATTTTTTTTCTTAAGACCTGCTTTCTTTAACCACTTGCCTACAGCGGCTCTTTACCACGTGATCGCTCCATCCAATAACGGAGCGTTCAGTTGTCGAACCGGCGCATGTCCGGTTCAGTTCTCTCCTCTCCTCAATACAAGGCACAAGGAGAGGAGAGACACTGCAGCACTGATAACCCCTGCCTCATTTATGCCTTATTCATGCCTTGATTGTGCCTCAATCATACTTCAATCATGCCTCAATCATACCTCAACCATGCTTCAACCATGCCTCAATAATTCCAATCTGTGCCACAATCATGCCCATTTGTGCTTCAATCATGCCTCATTCTTGCCCATCCATGCCACATCCATGCCTCATCTGTGCCCACCCATGCCACATCAGTGCTCATCCGTGCCACATCCGTGCTTATCCATGCCACATGCATGCAGCATCAGTGCTCATCCATGCCACATCAGTGCTCATCTGTGCCACATCCATGCCACGTCAGTGCTCATCTGTGCTACATCTATGCCACATCAGTGATCATGCCACATCAGTGATCATCCATGCCACATCCATGCCACATCAATGCACACCCGTGCCACATCACTGCTCACCCATGGCTCATCTGTAGGGATGATCGAATGGTTCGGGTCCACCATCGGTTCGGCCCGAACATTGGGTGTTCGAGGTTCGGCCGAATTTAGAACTTTTTGCCCAAAAAGTTCGGAATTCAGCAACCAGAACCGACCAAAATGCAATGCTTCAGGAAATGGGCTTTAAAAGCCCGTGATTGGACCAGAACCATTAGCAAAAGCCAATTGAGGGGGCAGGAGAATGCTAGGAATGTGATTGGAGTGACTAGGGGGTCCCTAGACCAATCATTAGTGAATACGCCCCCCAGTATATAAGATCGCCCCCGCCAAATTCCTAGCATTCTTGTACGGGACATTTAAGAGAGTGGAATGCTGTTCTGTTCTAATGTGTTACAAAGTGTCATTTAGCTATTTTTAGTGTGAGGAAAGGGATATCTAGTGTAGTTAGAGTGCTCCTTTACACTTAAGTTAGCTTCAAAAATTTAGTTTCTGTAGGGAAAGTGTTAAGTGTAAGGGGACCGTAGTGTAGTGTAGGGTTAACTGACAGTGACTGCTATGGAAGGGTGACAAAACCCTTCCATAGCAGGGTGACCGCTATAGAGAAATGATCATTTCTCTGAGTTGCTTCGGGACAGGAATATGGCTTCTCACCAGCCAAGCATTTTTCATGCTGCAGGGGCTGCCACTGCCAGTGCTTTTTTGAGGACATGTTTGATGTCAGACATGACATCTGAACATGTGTATATGGGGTATATATACACATATATGTCTGTATATATACCCCTAGACATATATAGGTGTGATAGTGTAACGCTCATGCGTTTTTTGTTAGTGAATGGATTTGCAGCTGCAGAATTATTACACTCAGTAGTCATGTAGAGAATGTGTTGAACAACATATCCAACTCTCAGGACTTCATCACTGTGTACAGCCTGTTATGCAAATATACATACACTCAATATGATGTTCCTGGAGTGATAGAATAGAGGTGAGAGACAGGCAATAGAATGGTGAGCACTTAGTAGTAGTATTCAAGAGAGTGGTAGGTGATGATAGTATGCAGATAGGTTTTAGCAATCATGTATAGTAACAGGTGGTAGGGGACAGCAGATGAAGTATGCAAGAGAGAGTAACCTAGTGCAATGATAGGTGATGGTAGTCCCAAGAGCTAGCAATCTATGCAGATGATAGAAATAGCTTAGATAGTAATAGTCCCTTTAGTATACAGTAGTAGATAGTGAAGGTTAGGTTGAGGAAGGAATCCCCTGCGGGGTACTTATCACTAGATGGGTTAGTAGTAGCAAGGTCCAAGAGTAATGGAGTAATCCGGTAGCGAGATACTGGATCGGTAGCAAGGTTCCGGTCTTGTTCAGGCAAGGGAATAGCTTGAAGCTCCGGCAGCAATGGACAAGACAAGGCAACATGCGGTTTGAACTAGCAATGAGTGAGAGAAAGCCGGCGATTGAAATAGCCGCTCATAGCGGCGCCCGGCGATGACGTCATTGCCCTTAAAGGTGTATGCGTTCCATTTGGATAGCAAGATGGGACGCAATATTAAGAGAGAAATGTGGAAATAAGGGTACCAGAGGTACTAGAACATTGCAGTACCCCCCCCTTAAGGCCGGCTCCGGAAGGCCTCTAGAACTGTTTTTTCCGGGTATTTCGAGTGGAAATTGCGAATCAGTCTAGGGGCATGTATATCGGAGGTATCCAGCCAGGTGTCGTCTTGGGGCCCATAGTTCTTCCATCGTACTAGATATTGGAGTCTTCTTCTATGAATACGAGAATCCAGAATCTCCTTTATCTCAAATTCTTCTCCGCCTTCAACTTGTACAGGAGGTGGAGGTGAGATGGTAGGCCTTATTCCTTGGTTAGGAACATGGGGCTTTAGTAGAGACACATGGAAGATGGGATGTATCTTGAGGTCTGTTGGTAATGTGAGTTGTACTGCAGTTTTTCCAATAAGCTTCTTTATTGGGAAAGGTCCCAGGAATAAAGGTCCAAGTTTTTTACTAGGGATCTTTAATCTCAAATTTTTTGTAGAAAGCCAAACAAGATCCCCAATGGCATATTGGGGAGAGGGTTTTCTACGAAGGTCGTAGTACCTTTTTTGTTGGCTATGGGCATGTGAGATGGTGGTGTTGAGTAAACCCAGGGAATCCTTTATTTGGGTAAGATAATCAGAGGCCACTGGATTACTTGATGGCAAGATACGTGGTGGAAGAAGTGTGGGATGAAACCCATAGTTTAAGTAGAATGGACTTTGTTTAGTAGTGCTGTGGGTCGCGTTGTTATAGGCGAATTCCGCCAGCGGGAGGAGGTCCACCCAATCGTCCTGTAGATATGAAGTATAGCAACGTAGATATTGCTCAATGCATTGGTTGACTCTTTCTGTCTGTCCGTTGGTCTGAGGGTGGTAAGGAGAAGTAAGTTTTCGCTCTATTCGTAGAATCTGACATAGAGCTTGCCAAAACTTTGAGATAAACTGTGAACCACGGTCAGACAGAAGTGTTTTTGGAATACCATGTAACTTAAAGACATGTTTCACAAGTAATTCCGCTGTTTGCTTGGATGAAGGTAGTCTTCGGATAGGAATGAAATGTGCCATCTTGGTCAGATGGTCCACTGACACTAAAATGGTGTTGAATCCTTTGGAAGGTGGTAGTTCTACTATAAAGTCTAAGGACACCACTTCCCATGGAACCTGGGGTATTGGTAAACTACAAAGTAGACCCGATGGTTTTGTAGTGTCAATTTTGGACCTTGCACAGATGTCACAAGATGAAACGAACTTTTGTACGGTCGTCTTCATGTCAGGCCACCAAAATTGCCTAGTAAGTAAATTGAATGTTTTAGTCATACCCATATGTCCTGCAATAGGTACATCATGCGACAATTCCAAGATCTTGGTTCGCATAGTAGGGGGTATGTATAGTTTATCGTTGTAATAGAGGAAGCCTTCTGCATCAGCATTTAGTTGTGGTGGAGGTGAATCCAGTCCTATGCTGTGCAAAATCTCTTCCTTCAGGGAACGGACAACACCGACAATACGTTCATAGGGTATTATAGGAACTGAGGGAACCTCGGCGTAGCTATCTTCGGTTAATCGTGAAAGCGCATCCGCTTTTTTATTTTTGTCTGCAGGTGTATAGGTCACTAGAAAATTAAATCTCAAAAAGAATAATGACCATCGTACCTGCCGGTGGGAAAGAGTTCTATTAGTCTGAAGGTATTGAAGGTTTTTGTGATCTGTGTATATAAGGATTGGCAATCGAGTACCCTCAAGTAGGTGTCGCCAATTCTCTAATGCCAGTTTTATGGCTAGTAACTCTTTTTCACCCACTGGGTAATTCACCTCGGGGCTGCTTAGTGACTTTGAGAAGAAAGCAACTGGGTGAAGTGGTGAAGTGTTTGTTGGTCGTTGTGAGAGAACTGCTCCTACTGCCATATTTGACGCATCTACCTCCAAAATATATAGAAGGGATGGGTCTGGATGGCGTAGTATGGGAGCAGAAGTAAAGCTTGATTTCAACAAGCAGAAAGCTCCATTTGCTTCTTCTGACCATTTGAATTGTTTTTTTGTACTTGTGAGTTGTGTGAGAGGTCTCACAATAGCAGAGAAGTTCTTGATGAACTTTCTATAGTAGTTAGAGAATCCGAGGAATCTTTGTAATGCTTTGCGAGTTGTTGGCACAGGCCAATCTAGAATACAGGATATTTTGCTCATGTCCATTTTGATTCCATTTTTGGATATAATGTATCCTAGGAATAGTACTTCCTCTTTATGAAATAAAAATTTTTTTTAATTTAACATATAAATTATGTGCAAGTAGTCTTGACAACACGAGTCTTACATGTTTTATGTGTTCAGATAAGGAATGGGAATAAATAAGTATATCGTCCAGATATACTACAACACAAACATCAAGCAAGTCTCTGAATATGTCATTTATAAATCGTTGGAAGGCTGCGGAAGCATTACACAACCCAAATGGCATCACGATGTACTCAAACAGTCCGTATCTGGTTCTGAATGCTGTCTTCCATTCATCCCCGTCACGGATTCGAATTAAGTTGTATGCCCCTTTTAGGTCCAATTTCGAAAAGTAGGAAGCTCCGCGCACCTGTTCTATAAGTTCAGAAATAAGAGGTAAAGGATAACGATCCTTTATTGTAATGGTATTTAATTGTCTGAAATCAATAATAGGCCTGAGACTTGAATCTTTATTGCGGACAAAGAAGAGTCCTGCAGCAGTGGAGGAAGTAGAAGGTCTGATGAATCCTTTCGCCAAATTTTCATCCAAGTATTCCTTGAGATGAGAGAGTTCATCCTGTGAAAGAGGATAAACGTGACCGAAAGGCAATTTGCTATTAGGGAGTAGATCGATACAACAATCATAGTCCCTATGGGGAGGCAACACTTGAGCGTTTTTCTCAAGGAAGACTTCCGACAAATCCTGATAACATATTGGTATAATCTCATCCGACACCACAGACAGGATCCTTCCATGTGATGAGAGATTACACGTGGTTTCGCAGTAGTGAGAAGAGAAGGTTAGAGTTCTTGTTTTCCAATCGATGATTGGTTGATGTATGTGTAACCAGGGAAGTCCCAAAATAATGGGAAAATGTGGTGAGGTCAGTACATCAAAAGTGGTGGTCTCCACATGAGACCCGTCAGCAGTGACAAGGAGTGCCTGTGTCTGATTAGTGATGGGACCAGAGGATAACGGAATACCGTTAATGAAACTAACAGAGACAGGTTGAAGTTTTGAAATAATAGGTATTTTATTTAAGGTAACAAAACAAGTATCAATGTAGTTCCCACAAGATCCTGTGTCGACCATAGCCTTGGTGGTGATCCTAGTTTGGTCCCACTGTAATGTCAAATGAATAAAAAGATAAGGATTAGAAAATTAAGTTGTTAGTCCCCCTAGCAAGACATTTGAACACTCACCCTCTTTTTTGCGGACAAGGGGACAGCCGTTTATCAAATGATCCGGGGATGCGCAGTACATGCAGAGATGTTAGGTTTTCCTCCTGGCACGTTCGGAAAAGGTCAAAGGTGGGCGTATCATTCCTACCTCCATAGGAGTAGGGTTAACAGGCGACATCCGAGAAGGACTGGACAATGGCAATCCCATCTTCTCAGCCTTTCTTTCTCGCAGTCGTCTGTCAATATTGATACTGGTCTGTATCAGGCCATCCAAGGTGTCAGGTAAATCCGCTCGGGCGAGCTCGTCTTTAACGGCTTCTGATAGGCCGAGTCTGAACTGCGTTCGCAAGGATGTGTCATTCCACCCTGAATCAAGGGACCATCTTTTGAAATCTGCCACGAAGTCCTCAACAGGTCTCCTTCCTTGTTTTAAAGCCCTCAATTGGGTATCAGCAGTACTCTGCCTATTGGGGTCTTCATATAAACTAGCGAGTTGCGCTAGGAATAAAGGATAGGAGTTAAGAAGTGGGTCATCTTTCTCAAAGAGAGAGTCTGCCCAGGCCCGGGGATCACCCGTCAGATAGGAAATAGTGGTACAGACTTTGATTTGGTCAGTGGGGTAGGTATGAGGTTTCAACAAGAATAGCAATCGACATGCGTTTTTAAATTCACGAAATTTACTCCGATCACCCACTAGAGGAGGGTTTATCTTAGGCTCACGGGGCTGAGCAGCAGAGAGCTGCGCAAGATGGCCAACCTGCTGTCTTAAAGCCTGATTTTCGTTTTTTACCTCTGTAAGAGCAAGTATCAATGCATCTACTTGTTGTTTTAATTGCATTACTTGAGTGGGTAATTCTGCTAAATCCATATTTTTTCGGGCTCGTTCAATTTGTAACGCTCATGCGTTTTTTGTTAGTGAATGGATTTGCAGCTGCAGAATTATTACACTCAGTAGTCATGTAGAGAATGTGTTGAACAACATATCCAACTCTCAGGACTTCATCACTGTGTACAGCCTGTTATGCAAATGTACATACACTCAATATGATGTTCCTGGAGTGATAGAATGTATATGATAGAATAGAGGTGAGAGACAGGCAATAGAATGGTGAGCACTTAGTAGTAGTATTCAAGAGAGTGGTAGGTGATGATAGTATGCAGATAGGTTTTAGCAATCATGTATAGTAACAGGTGGTAGGGGACAGCAGATGAAGTATGCAAGAGAGAGTAACCTAGTGCAATGATAGGTGATGGTAGTCCCAAGAGCTAGCAATCTATGCAGATGATAGAAATAGCTTAGATAGTAATAGTCCCTTTAGTATGCAGTAGTAGATAGTGAAGGTTAGGTTGAGGAAGGAATCCCCTGCGGGGTACTTATCACTAGATGGGTTAGTAGTAGCAAGGTCCAGGAGTAATGGAGTAATCCGGTAGCGAGATACTGGATCGGTAGCGAGGTTCCGGTCTTGTTCAGGCAAGGGGAATAGCTTGAAGCTCCGGCAGCATTGGACAAGACAAGGCAACATGCGGTTTGAACGAGCAATGAGTGAGAGAAAGCCGGCGATTGAAATAGCCGCTCATAGCGGCGCCCGGCGATGACGTCATTGCCCTTAAAGGTGTATGCGTTCCATTTGGATAGCAAGATGGGATGCAATATTAAGAGAGAAATGTGGAAATAAGGGTACCAGAGGTACCAGAACATTACAGATAGTAGCAGAAATATATGCTTGCGCTAATGAAATCATTTACAGTAATATATTTCTGCTACTATAACACCTATATATGGCTAGATGTCTATATACATATAATGATGTGTGTATATATACCACTATACACAAGTTCAGATGTTTTGCCTGCCTCAAAAGAACCCCAAAAAATGCCAAAAAAAAACCCGCTAGCGTCAAAAAAAAATGCCCAGGTGTGTTTTTGCTGGCATTTTTTGGGGGTTTTTGGAGGCAGGCAAAACATCTGAACTTGTGCACAGTACCACTATACACAAGTTCAGATGTTTTTCCTGACTGCAAAGAACCCAAAAAAATGCCTTCTATTAAACTGGTAAGGTGTGAAAACCGAGAAGAGAAGCCAACCCCCTGAGCTGAAAGTGTTCTAATACAAACAATCCTTTTTTTTATGGTTCTGGACATGCTACAGAGCTGAAACTTCACAGGTACACAGGTGATTTTTACTTTGGATTTCAGATCTGGTGGGTCTAAAAAGTGTACATGTGAAGTTTCAGCTCTGTAGCATGTCCAGAACCATAAAAAAAAACATCTGAACTTGTGTATAGTGGTGTATATACACACATACATATATTTATATACACACCTAGACATATATAGGTGTGATAGTAGCAGAAATATATGCTTGCGCTAATGAAATCATTTACAGTAATATATTTCTGCTACTATCACACCTATATATGGCTAGGTGTCTATATACATATAATTATGTGCGTATATATACCACTATACACAAGGTGATCACACATACAACATGTATTGACCATCCAGACCCCATGAGTCTCCTGTTCTCAGTCACACTGCAATGGATTTCTGTGAAATAGAAGAAGCCTTCCCTGATTCAGTGCTCATACTGTATAGGCATGTACAAAGTCCCCTTTACCCTCCGGTGATATTATTACATTGTTTTTGCATGTGTACATAATGGGATTCTATTGCACACCTTTTATATTTGTACCAGTGGGCACAGCTTCGCTAGTCTAGTTCTAAAGCTAATGTTCAGTAGGTATTCTAGATCATCCTTTTCATTTGGAAGGATTAAGAGCATGTTAAGCTTCTTGTAACATGTATTTGACAGATGGACCTAATCCTGCTCTAAAACAGTAAAGAATATACAAATACAACAGCAAACAAAAGGAGGGATTAGCGGGGGACAGGTCTTATTACCTGGCAGCTTTAATCATAAAAAGAAAAACCTGCTCTATGATATGATCCACCTCAAACTGACCAAAGCCGAGCCAGCAGCTGCTGCCATTCTGTATTTACACAAGCAATCAAAATAATGAAACCTCATTTCTTTAATTTCTCCCTCTGTCTAAAAATGTCATTGTAATCAGGTCAGTTCACAAATAACTGAGCCACACACGCGCACACACAAACATTCATTGTGAAGAGAGCAAGGCTGTCTACAGTATATAATACATTGAACCAACGATATGTTAAATCACATGCATTGCAAAATATGGACCAAACATCTTTTGTTGTTGTTCATTTTGATAATAGATGCTAACGTGATTATTTATAAGTGGATGTATGTGAACTGTTTTAACATGGAATCATTTCCTTTGTTTTTAATTCCTTGTGTGGTTATATAGCATCCTTATTGCCTGATTGAATAATGAGCAATTAAACATTGCTGAACATTGAACATCCTCCCTCCCTATTGGTCCTATATTGTGATGGCCTCATTGACTAATGGGATAGCTAGGGTAGTTGGAGATCACGCTGTCAAGCTTGTTTTTGTAGGTGAGCTTTTCATGTTATTTCAGTTGTCCACAGCTCTTTATTTACTGATTGTTTTAAAATTAGTTTTTTACTGAAAATGCCCTCTAAGAATACATTTTTTTTATTTTATTTGTAATCAATGGTATAAATTATCTTAGGCATTAGAAAGTTGTATTCCTTGCGGCTTCCACTGATGTCAACATCTCTCAGCTTTTTCTTTGAAGAGGGACTGGGATCTTTTTTTAGTTTAAAAGAACGTGCAGTGGTTTTGAATATTTCTTCCTTTAATTATGGTCAAGGCTCTTTTTTTAAATAATAGATTTTATTTGAAGTTGTATTAAATCCCCCAAAAAATATTGTAGTCTGTACAATAAATTTGTATATCATTGTGTGCTTTTTTTGCACATTTGAAGCTTTGGTTTAGTCCGTATTTTTATTTATTTATTTATTTTTGATACAGCACTAAACACATTGGTTGTGTGAAATGGTGTCTAAAGCCTAGTACACACTAGTCATTTTTTTCTGTTCAACCCAGCAGGTACTGGGTTAGCCGCTGTACTAACAATCTGATATTAGTACAGCCCTTGCTGTTCTATTGTGCCCCCCTATCAGAACACTATGGTCTGTGCTCTCAGCCATTGGCTTAGTTTAGGAGCCCATCAGGAGAAAGTTGGCTTCTATCGGTCCTACTGTTATATACATGGGCTGAATGTCGGCCGCTTTCTACGGAAGCGGCTGATACCACCCAGCATTTGGCCCCTGTGTACTAGGTTTTAACCATTACCTGCGGATGGCTTCCCCATTTTCCTCTGCAGTAGTGTGAACCGAAGCACTCAGTTCTAAGTACTTTCTGTTCAGTTGTCAGAATCCTGGCTAAAAAGCCAGATGCACAACTGATCAAACACACTCCTAAGCTTGGTCAGTTGAAGCAGAGAGCAGGAAAGTCATTAGGGGTGTAATAAACCCCTGATGTCCCCATAAAGAGAACCTGCCACCTGCTCAATGCCTGAGCATAGTGCGCTTACTAACCCCTATGTGATAGCAATAAAGTTAAATAAAAAAAATAAAATAAATCACAAAGTGTGAAACACTAATATATTTTAAAATAAATAAATAGAAAAATCTAAAAATAATAACTCCCCCTCTCACCCACATGTGTGAACACAAACATGCCTGTGGGGTGGGTATATGGATGTAAATGAAGATTGCACCCACACATGTTACAGTGGAGGGAACAAGTATTTGATACACTGTAGATTTTGTAGGTTTTCCTACTTACAAAGGTAATGAGTGGAGAACAGGAGGGCTTCTTAACCACTTCAGCCCTGGAGGATTTGGCTGCTCAAAGACCAGGCCCTATTTTGCGATTCGGCACTGCGTGAATTTAACGGAAAATTGCACGAACGTGCGACAATGTACCCAAATGAAATTGACGTCCTTTTTTTCTCACAAACAGAGCTTTCTTTTGGTAGTATTTGATCACCTGTGTGATTTTTATTTTTTGCGCTATAAACAAAAAAAGAGCGACAATTTTGAAAAAATAACAATTTTATTCACATTTTTTTATATGAAATTCTCAAAAAAAAATGTAAAAATCAAAATTTTTAAACATTTTAGGCCAATTTGTTTTCTGCTACACATTTTTGGTAAAAAAACATCACAATACGCGTATTGCGCAAAAGTTATTTACTAACTACAGGAAAGATTTATGTCATTTTTATTGTCTTTTTTTTTTAACTAGTAATGGCGGCAATCGGCGATTTTTTTGCGGGACTGCGACATTGTGGCAGACATATCGGACCCCTGACTGACATTTTTTACACTTTTGGGAGTACCAGTGACATTAATACAGTAATCAGTGCTATAAATATGCACTGTTACTGTAAAAATGACACTGGCAGGGAAGGGGTTAACTTAACTGGTGATCAAGGGGTTAAGTATGTCCCTAGGGGCATGATTCTAACTGTGGGGGGGCATGGCTTGTGATGTAATCACAGAGACATACAATTCTGCATAGCAGGATCGCATAGCCTCTGTGATTACTTTAATGAGAATGACAGACGGCTGTGTTTACATCAGCCATCTGTCTTTCTCCCTCTCCTGCGGGAGATTGCGAGTGGCCGGCGGACATCTGAGCCACCGGTCACACGCGCTGGCTCCCCAGGGAATGAGCGGGGGCGGGAGCGTGCCGCTGCTGGCGCACGCTCGCCCCCTACAGGCTTGTGGGCGAGCGACGTAGTACTACGTCGCTTTGCCCAGGGGCGGCTGACTGCCGCAGTAAATAGTCATGCGGCGGTTGGCAAGTGGTTAAAGAAAAAACAGGTCTGTGAGAGCCTGAATTCTTACTGGTTGGTAGGCGATCAAATACTTATGGCATGCAATAAAAATGCAAAATACCGGTAATTATTTAAAAATCATACAATGTGATTTTCTGGATTCCTGTCTCTCACAGTTGAAGAGTACCTATGATAAAAATTACAGACCTCTACATGCTTTGTAAGAAGGAAAACCTGCAAAATCGGCAGTGTATAAAATACTTGCTCTCCCCACTGTACAGTCAGGTCCATAAGTTTTGGGACATTGACACAATTCTAACCTTTTTGGCTCTATACACCACAATGGATTTCAAATGAAATAAACAAGATGTGCTTTAACTGCAGACTTTC
This sequence comes from Pelophylax lessonae, assembly GCF_965119305.1. Classification (NCBI taxonomy): domain Eukaryota; kingdom Metazoa; phylum Chordata; class Amphibia; order Anura; family Ranidae; genus Pelophylax; species Pelophylax lessonae. Next base: position 340,905,445 of record NC_138771.1, on the reverse strand, counting down.
AGCTTTAATTTGAGGGTATCTACATCCAAATCAGGTGAAAGGTGTAGGAATTACAACAGTTTGTATATGTGCCTCCCACTTTTTAAGGGACCAAAAGAATTGGGACAGAATAACAATCATAAATCAAACTTTCACTTTTTAATACTAGGTTAGAGATGGCCTTGCGGTTCGCCCGGTGGTTGGTTCGCGGCAAATTTTGCTTGTTCGCAAATTCGCAAAAAATCGGACTTTTGCTGATGTTCACGAATATGTCCGCGCCGCCATTTTCTTTTTCATTCAGAACTTTGACCCATGACACAGCCGTCAGGTGGAACGGGACAGCCAATTGAAACATTCCAGCACATGGACAGTCCCCCTACCCTATAAATAGACCCGATCTGGCAGCCATTTCACATTCCGCTTTCTGCCAGTGTAGAGAGAGGTCTGCTGTGCTCATAAGGGAGAGTTTGCTAGACACAAATAGCGCTGTGAAGATCCACAAAAGTCCTTTTCAGGGCTGGTATTTATCGGTATAGGTCTAGTATCTTTTGAGCTTAGGGAGAGGTATCCTGTGGTTGCTTTAGGGGCAGTTAGAGATCGGCTGCAGTCACACAGAAATCGCTTTGTCAATGTCCACAAAAGTCATTTAAAATGCTCCAATGTCATTTTAGAGTCTATTACAGTCTCTTTACTATAGGGCCAGGTATCCTGTGGTTGCTTTAGGGGCAGTTAGAGATCGGCTGCAGTCACACAGAAATCGCTTTGTCAATGTCCACAAAAGTCATTTAAAATGCTCCAATGTTGTTATAGGGTCTATTACAGTCTCTTTACTATAGGGCCAGGTATCCTGTGGTTGCTTTAGGGGCAGTTAGAGATCGGCTGCAGTCACACAGAAATTGCTTTGTCAATGTCCACAAAAGTCATTTAAAATGCTCCAATGTCGTTTTAGGGTCTATTACAGTCTCTTTACTATAGGGCCAGGTATCCTGCGGTTGCTTTAGGGGCAGTTAGAGATCGACTGTAAGGATGATCGAACTTTTGAAAAGTTTGGTTCGACCAGAACACCCGAATTTTCCAAAAGTTCGTTTCGGATTTCAGAACACCATTGAAATCAATGGGACCCGAACTTCGGTAATCAAAAAACACAATTTTTAAGCCCTAAAACCCAATAAATGCCCCTAAAAAGTGCCTAAGGTTCTGGGTCATGCCCCATTAACTATTAATCACACAAAAAAAAGTTCTTAAAAATTGTCATTTTTGATAAAAAAAGCCAATTATTGAAAAAATTAAAAAAAAAAAAAAGAGAGATTTTTTTATTTTTACTTTGGATTTAGTATCTGGGGGGTCTAAAAGGTGTGCATGTGAAGTTTCAGCTCTGTAGCATGTCCAGAACTATGAAAAAAAAAACGATAATTTTTCAGTAGAACAGGGATGTGGGTCGGGACCCTCCTTTAACTTTAACACCTATATGATTTTTTTTATGGTTCTGGACATGCTACAGAGCTGAAACTTCACAGGTATACATTTTAGACCCCCCAGACACAAAATCACACAAAAAAAGGTTCTTAAAAATTGTCATTTTTGATAAAAAAGCCAATTATTGAAAAATTAAAAAAAAAAAAAAAGAGATTTTGGATTTAGTATCTGGGGGGTCTAAAAAGTGTACATGTGAAGTTTCAGCTCTGTAGCATGTCCAGAACCATGAAAAAAAGATCATTTGTATTAGAAAACTTTCAGCACAGGAGGTTGGCTCCGCTGCTGTAACACCTTGCCGGTTTAATAGAAGGCATTTTTTTGGGTTCTTTGCAGTCAGGAAAAACATCTGAACTTGTGTATAGTGGTACTGTGCACAAGTTCTGATGTTTTGCCTGCCTCCAAAAACCCCCAAAAAATGCCAGCAAAAACACACCTGGGCATTTTTTTTTTTTTGACGCTAGCGTTTTTTTTGGCATTTTTTGGGGTTCTTTTGAGGCAGGCAAAACATCTGAACTTGTTTATAGTGGTGTATATTCACACATACATATATTTATATACACACCTAGACATATATAGGTGTGATAGTAGCAGAAATATATGCTTGCGCTAATGAAATCATTTACAGTAATATATTTCTGCTACTATCACACCTATATATGTCTAGGTGTGTATATAAATATATGTATGTGTGTATATATACCACTATACACAAGTTCAGATGTTTTGGCTGCCTCAAAACAACCCAAAAAAATGCCAAAAAAACGCTAGCGTCAAAAAAAATGCCCAGGTGTGTTTTTGCTGGCATTTTTTGGGGGTTTTTGGAGGCAGGCAAAACATCAGAACTTGTGCACAGTACCACTATACACAAGTTCAGATGTTTTTCCTGACTGAAAGGAACTCAAAAAATGCCTTCTATTAAACCGGCAAGGTGTTACAGCAGCGAAACCAACCCCCTGTCAGAAAGTTTTCTAATACAAACAATCTTTTTTTTTTTATGGTTCTGGACATGCTACAGAGCTGAAACTTCACATGTACACTTTTTAGACCCCCCAGATCTGAAATCCAAAGTAAAAATCAAAAAATCTTTTATAATTTTAAATTTTTTTCAATAATTGGCTTTTTTATCAAAAATGACAATTTTTAAGAACTTTTTTTGTGTGATTTTGTGTCTGGGGGGTCTAAAATGTGTACCTGTGAAGTTTCAGCTCTGTAGCATGTCCAGAACCAGAAAAAAAAGGATTGTATGTATTAGAAAACTTTCAGCTCAGGGGGTTAGCTTCTCTCCACACCTTGCCGGTTTCAAAGCAGGCATTTTTTTGGGTTCTTTGCAGTCAGGAAAAACATCTGAACTTGTGTATAGTGGTACTGTGCACAAGTTCAGATGTTTTGCCTGCCTCCAAAACCCCCCAAAAAATGCCAGCAAAAACACACCTGGGCATTTTTTTTTTGACGCTAGCATTTTTTTGGCATTTTTTTGGGTTCTTTTGAGGCAGCCAAAACATCTGAACTTGTGTATAGTGGTATATATACACACATACATATATTTATATACACACCTAGACATATATAGGTGTGATAGTAGCAGAAATATATTACTGTAAATGATTTCATTAGCGCAAGCATATATTTCTGCTACTATCACACCTATATATGTCTAGGTGTGTATATAAATATATGGATGTGTGTATATACACCACTATACACAAGTTCAGATGTTTTGCCTGCCTCCAAAACCCCCCAAAAAATGCCAGCAAAAACACACCTGGGCATTTTTTTTTTTGACGCTAGCGTTTTTTTTGGCATTTTTTTGGGTTCTTTTGAGGCAGGCAAAACATCTGAACATGTGTATAGGGGGTATATATACACATATATGTCTGAATATATACCCCTATACATATATGGGTGTGATAGTAGCAGAAATATATTACTGTAAATGATTTAATTAGCGCAAGCATTTATTTATGCTACTATCACACCTATATATGTCTAGGGGTATATATTCAGACATATATGTCTATATATACCCCCTATACACATGTTCAGATGTCATGTCTGACATCAAACGTGTCCTCAAAAAGCACTGGCAGTGGCAACCCCTGCAGCATAAAAAATGCTTGGCTGGTGAGAAGCCATATGGGTGTGCCAAAGCTATTCAGAGTAATGATCTTTTCTCTATAGCGGTCACCCTGCTATGGAAGGGTTTTGTCACCCTGCCATAGCAGTCACTGCCAGTTAACCCTACACTACACTACGGTCCACTTACACTTAACACTTTCCCTACAGAAATTCAATTTTTGAAGCTAACTTAAGTGTAAAGGAGCACTCTAACTACACTAGATATCCCTTTCCTCACACTAAAAATAGCTAAATTACACTTTTAAAGTAAAATTAACAGAACTGCTTCCACTCTCTTCCATGTCCAGTATAACAATGCTAGGAATATGGCGGGGGCGATCTTATATACTGGGGGGCGTATTCACTAATGATTGGTCTAGGGACTCCCTAGTCACTCCAATCACATTCCTAGCATTCTCCTGCCCCCTCAATTGGCTTTTGCTAATGGTTCTGGTCCAATCACGGGCTTTTAAAGCCCATTTCCTGAAGCATTGCATTTTGGGCGGTTCTGGTTGCCGAATTCCGAACTTTTTGGGCAAAAAGTTCTAAATTCGGCCGAACCTCGAACACCCAATGTTCGGGCCGAACCGATGGTCGACCCGAACCGTTCGATCATCCCTAATCGACTGCAGTCACACAGAAATCGCTTTGTCAATGTTCACAAAAGTCATTTAAAATGCTCCAATGTTGTTATAGGGTCTATTACAGCCTCTTTACGATAGGGAGAGGTATCCTGTGTTTGCTTTAGGGGCAGTTAGAGAATGGCTGCAGTCACACAGAAATCGCTTTGTCAATGTCCACAAAAGTCATTTAAAATGCTCCAATGTCGTTTTAGGGTCTATTACAGTCTCTTTACTATAGGGCCAGGTATCCTGTGGTTGCTTTAGGGGCAGTTAGAGATCGGCTGCAGTCACACAGAAATCGCTTTGTCAATGTCTACAAAAGTCATTTAAAATGCTCCAATGTTGTTATAGGGTCTATTACAGTCTCTTTACTATAGGGCCAGGTATCCTGTGGTTGCTTTAGAGGCAGTTAGAGATCGGCTGCAGTCACACACAAATTGCTCTGTTAATGTCCACAAAAGTCATGTAAAGGGCTGCACATTTTTTGGTATTGCTGTGCAGTGGGGGGGGGGGGGGTAATCCAAAGTATAATATACTCTGTAGAAAGCATATTATAGTGGATTAATACTATTATTGTGCACTGTGCAGCATTGTGACAGGTGTGGTGGTAAGACTGAGCGTTTCTGCAGCAACACTACACACAGTGACAAAAGCACTTATAAAGTATTATAGCTGGTGTGATAGACCAATTGCTCCCCCCCCCCCCAATGCCACATATTGAAGTGGGGTGTTATCTGAGTAAACTTTTTCAAGTGTATTTTTGTCATGCAACAATATTGCCTAGTTTGCTGAGTGAAGTCTGGTACACACAGCGCCAAACTCACTGGCCAATTTTTTGAAATGGTGTGCTACACCAATGCTCCCCCCAATGCCACATATTAAAGTGGGGTGTTATCTGAGTAAACTTTTTCAAGTGTATTTGTGTCCTGCAACAATATTGCCTCTTTTGCTGAGTGAAGTCTGATACACACAGTGCCAAACTCACTGGCCAATTTTTTGAACAACTGGTGTGATAAACCAGTGGCATCCCAATACCACATATTGAAGTGGGGTGTTATCTGAGTATACTTTTACAAGTGTATTTGTGTCCCGCAACAATATTGCCTCTTTTGCTGTGTTACTCTGATACAAACAGTGCCAAACTCACTGGCCAATTTTTTGAACACCTGGTGTGATAGACCAGTGGCCCCCCCAATAGCACATATTGAAGCAGGGTGTTATTTAACAGTATACTTTTCTAAGATTGTATTTTAGTCCTGCAAAAATGTGGCCTCTTTTGCTGTGTTAACTGTGCTACACACATTGACAACAGATACTGGCCAATTATTTGTAGAACTGGTGTGATAAACCTGTGCCCCCCCCCCCCAATGCCACAGATTGAAGCGGGCTGTTATCTACACAGACACATGGACTAGCAAACATGGGCAGGGAATATACAGGCCAACACTTACGGTTCTGTGTACTGTGAACACTTACCGTACCTCTAGCCATCAAAAACTAAGTTTTTTGCTGTCAGTTCAAACCATGTGAGCTAATTTTTGTAGCCTATACAGGCTGACACTTACGGTTCTGTGTACTGTGAATGGCTTCCATACCTCTAGCCATCAAAAACTATGTTTTTTGCTGTCAGTTCAAACCATGTGAGCTAATTTTTGGAGCCTATACAGGCCGACACTTACGGTTCTGTGTACTGTGAATGCCTAATGTACCTTCAGTCACAGAATACTACATACTTAGCTGTCAGGTAAACCCATGTAGGCTAATGTTTAGGGCCTGGAATGGGCGACACTTACTTCTGTATCCTGTGAATGCCTAATATACCTCCAGCCACAGAATACTACATTCTTAGCTGTCAAGTAAACCCATGTGGGCTATTTTTTGGTGCCTTTTATGGCCGACACTTACTTCAGTTACCTGTGAATGCCTAATGTACCTTCAGCCACAGAATACTACGTTCTTAGCTGTCAGGTAAACGCATGTGGGTTAATTTTTTTGGGCCTGGAATGGCCGACACTTACTTCTTTATCCTGTGAATGCCTAATTTTTCAGACTGGAAATGAAAAACAATGGGTCTGTAAAGGTTCTGCCAAATTGTGGAATGGATGCAGACCCATTTTACAGATGTGTGAATAGACCCTATATGTATTAGACAATGTATTTTTCGGCTGCTGTCAGTTCTGGCTGATTTATGAAAAAAATATATATTTTTTGCTGTAAAAAAAAAAAAAAATTAGGGCAACATTTTCAATTGCAATACTTCTGTTATGACATTGTCCATGTGCTGGGACTATTTGTGCACAGCTAGTACATCTTTTGTGGCTGCAAATATGACCTAAAGGTTTTTAAAGTTCCCCTCCCATTGAAGTAAATGGGGCCCGCCGCGAACTCGCGGTTCGCGGACTTTTGAGAAAACTTTCGGCTGGCGTTCGCGAACCGCCCCGGCCGATGTTTGTCCATCACTATACTTGGTTGAAAATCCTTTGCAGTCAATTACAGCCTGAAGTCTGGAATGCATAGACATTACCAGATGCTGGGTTTCATCCCTGGTGATGCTCTGCCAGGCCTCTACTGCAACTGTCTTCAGTTCCTGCTTGTTCTTGGGGCATTTTGCCTTCAGTTTTGTTTTCAGCAAGTGAAATGCATGCTCAATCGGATTCAGGTCAGGTGATTGACTTGGCCATTGTATAACATTCCACTTCTTTCCCTTAAAAAACTCTTTGGTTGCTTTCGCAGTATGCTTCACGTCATTGTCCATCTGCACTGTGAAGCGCAGTCCAATGAGTTCTAAAGCATTTGGCTGAATATGAGCAGATAATATTGCCCGAAACACTTCAGAATTCATCCTGCTGCTTTTTTCAGCAGGCACATCATCAATAAATACAAGAGAACCAGTTCCATTGACAGCCATACATGCCCACGCCATGACACTACCACCACCATGCTTCACTGATGAGGTGGTATGCTTTGGATCATGAGCAGTTCCTTTCCTTCTCCATACTCTTCTCTTCCCATCACTCTGATACAAGTTGATCTTGGTCTCATCTGTCCATAGGATGTTGTTTCAGAACTGTGAAGGCTTTTTTAAATGTTGTTTGGCAAACTCTAATCTGGCCTTCCTGTTTTTGAGGCTCACCAAGGGTTTGCATCTTGTAGTGAGTCCTCTGTATTCACTCTGGAGAAGTCTTCTCTTGATTGTTGACTTTGACACACATACACCTACCTCCTGGAGAGTGTTCTTGATCTGGCCAACTGTTGTGAAGGGTGTTTCCCCCTCCATCTCCAAGTCCATCCCCAAGCGAAGCAGATGACCAATATACTATGCTGGTTTTATACTTTCATCTTGTGAGTTTTTAATTGTTCTTACGCAATAAACCTAATTTTAAAATCCACACTGAGGTAGCATTGCTCTCTTTTCCCTTCCTTTGCTTTTCCTGAAAATATAGATTTGCTAAACAGTTGCGCAAATATTGCGCAACAAAAAAATATTGCAGCTACCATTTTTTTATTCTTCAGGGTGTCTGCTTTCTGCTTTGAAATCCATAATTTTATAGCAAAAAAATTGCACATTTTTATTTGTGCAAAAAAATTGTTAAAACAACCTTCGGCTCCAACTTTGCAATTTTTGAAAGGTCCACTTTAACCATTTGAGTTCCAAGTGCCTTCTTAAAACAGTGTTATCTGACCAAGTGCAGATTTAAAATGGCACCCACACTGAGTGGCTGCAGCAGGTCTGGTAGGGTTAAGCACTGGAACTGGCTTTCATTGGCAGCTGTGGTCAAGTGCTAGGCACTGGAGCTGAAACGATCTGCAAACTGCACCATAGGAGTGCTCTGTAGCAGGCAATGTTTTGCATAGATAGTTAAGTGGAATCACTTTTGACATGACAGGAGTTCCTGACAGTATCATAGCTTGTCCAGAGCTACTTCAGCTATGTCCTGCAACGCTCTTTAGGAGTAGATCACTCCTATAGTGATCTATTGCTGGCTGATTTCAGCCAGCAGGATATCACTATTAAAAATTATTTGTTACACCAAAGCTTCATGGGGGAGCTGGAGCACTAGCCTAAAAACCACTGACCTGGAAAATTAAAGGAAAAAGAACAAGCAGATGTCTAGCAATAAAGTGCCTGGAAACAGTTACCGAAAGTATGAACATAAGACTGGAAAGGCCAAAAAATCTGCTGAATTGATTGCAGGAGCATCAAACCAAAGTAAAGTCTAAAGCCCCATACACACACGCAGATCGTCGTCATACAAATGTTCGTCTTTTCTCCCTGGGATGTCGGTGTCTGTTGAAAAGTGCAAAGACAGCACAAGGACAGCACAAGAATTTTGTCCGCAGACTTCAGCTGACTGCAGAAGTGATGTCATGTAATGGTTAACTTTCCCTGTGTTTTTTATTTTCTGAGCATGCCCAGTCTTGCAAATCTGCGGTCTGTCGGCTGATTTCTGTACTGACAGGCGAACAATCGTCCGTTCTGGTGTCTGCAGACAAAAATTTTCATGTTTGCAAGAAAGACTCTTGTCCGCAGATTGTGTGCAGACATCTGTCGGAGGCACCATACTAACACGCATACAATCGGCAGATCTTTCGTCCGCCGACGTTTGTATGACGACGATCTGCGTGTGTGTATGGGCCTTAAGAGTTTGTTCTTTAAAAGCAGCTTCAACATGAGTTGGGCTTGAAGACCCAAAGAGAAGACAGCTCTTTCTGGAGGAACACTTAACATGTGGCTCCCAATATTTTACATAGCCTTTACTATCCATTAATAATAATAAAAATAATAATGTTAAATATACGTATGTCATAATATAGCCAAACCACACCAAAATCCCTAATTGAAGCAAAAATCTGCACCGCCATTAAAGTGAAAGCAATAATAGGGCTTACCTGTAGGTACAACCTACACTGTTTAGGAAATATTCACACAGGATGCAGCCAGTGACATCACTAGCTCAAGCGCTCTGAAGGGATGGCATATCCGTGCTGTACCTTCAGAGCTCCCTGTCGGGGCTCCCGTGCTCATACACAAGAGTGATGTCTTTGCAGCTCCAGCCATTCATACAGCCAGAGCCTGTTAACCTAGAAGGAAGACTGGGTGAAGATGGAAGCCCTGGGGAGCTGTGGCAGGGCTGGGCCGGAAGGCTCCGTGTGCAGGTAAGTCTGTCACAATGTGCTAGTATGCTTTACTTACTTGCACATTATGGCATAACGCTGCTGGGGGCCCAATTTTTTTTATCTTTTTTGGGGTGGTTTACTACCGCTTTAATAAAATCAACAAACAATTGAAAAGTATAAACAACTATTTAAATCTATCAATTCATACATTTCAGTTCTTTACTATTAACAATGGTTCAGATTTTTGTACCAATAAGGGATGTGTTTTGGTTGTCTTGTACATTTCCTTTTTCACTGCACACTCAGTGGTGCAGGTTCACCTATGAGACATTTTGTCACATTGAAATACATTTTAATGAAGACTCAGGCAGTATCCTTAGGTGACACAGGCATATTGTTTTCACTCAAAATTAAGCAAGATAGTAGAATTGCAATTACTGATGCTTCCTTCACCCTTTATGTAAATTTTCATGGCAAAGATAACAAATTTCCAGCACTGCATTTAACAGACTTCTGAATTAAGTTACAACAGTACAACATTTTATTTGTTAGGCAATTAGGATATTTTCAGACAAAATGATGTGAGCTCTCCCATAAGTGACTTTAGCTATTTTTTTTGAAGATGAGATAAGGAAAAGCTAAAAAATTGCAGAGCTGTTTTCTTCAGATCATTTGAAAGGAATATGGGCACCAATAAAATACATTTCAGAAGGCCCCTCTAGAGGAAATTAATACTCAATGTGCATGAATCATCTTGGGCTCCTTGCAAGCTTTACTCTATGAGTTGTGAGGAGGAAATGGTCATTTAGTATTGGCCGCAGTAAACTCTTCATGAGACTGAGACGCCCAGGAATAGTTCAAACAAGTTTTTCCTGCACTTTTATTCTTCAAGTTAGTAAACAAAGTTCATTCCAGGAAGGCTTTGTACAGCAAATCCATAGCATAGAACAAATAAAATACCGTCTGATCTGAATAACTAACTAATGTGGGTGTTCCCTAATGGGTACCCCAAACAAACAGGCAAGAGATGTATCTTTTTTTTATTCAGTCAGCAGTTTGCCTTTAGGAATTAAATTTGCAGATTGCAAAAAAGTGCACCTGTATTTTAAGGCTCTGAGGTACTTTTGCAACCATCTAAAATATATCAAGATACTTCTAGCTACTGGTGCTTTTTTGTTGGTTCACAGATTAGATAGAAGATGTTGCACACAGGCTTACAATTTGTAAGCATCTGAACATAACTGTATTGTATTCTATAGACCAATGCACACTACTCCATTTTGGTCCGCAGCTGTTAGGAGTGTGTCCTAATGCCCATATCTGCATTTCCAGGAAACGCTTCCAGATCTCCCTTCACTGCATTTCTAGGTTTTCCAGGGCCTACAGGTCTACCAGGACCTTTTGCCAGGGTTTCGAGAATCTCTGCCAATACATCCACAGAGTGCTCATAGCAGCCCCGCCAAGACTTTCAGAATCTTTACCAGTACCTCTATTGGTGCTTTCAGCATCCTCACAGGACTTCCAGAACTTTTACTTGCAAAACTCCTGTCAGGATTACCAATAATGCTCACAAATATCCCTGCCATGACTCCCGATGGTGCTCACAAAATTCTTGTCAGGACTTCCAAAGTTCCCTGAAAGACCACAGGACATGTCCTAGACTTCCACACCTCCACACTCAATGATAAGTGACACCCAGCTTGGTGAGATATAGCTCTGGCCCTATTGTCATACTGGTGTCCTCTAGATTTTCTGGTCTTATATATAGCAATGGCCAGGTCAGTACTTGTCTGTTATTCAGCCTTATATTGCTGCTAAGATAGATCTTACTTTGTGGGTACCTAGTATATATATTGTATAGTATTACATGTAATTTCCCTCATAGCAGTTTCTTCTACCAGACTCTCTGTCCTACAAATGCCTGTACGGTTGATCATGCAAGTGTCATTGTTCTTATATTTGTTTACACTCTGGTCACTTAGGCCGGCCATACACGGTGCAAATTTCTTTCCTGCAACCACAGGAAAGAAATTCACATGATTCCCCCATAAACACAGACAGTGCTGACAGGGGAATCTCTCCTACTGAGCATTTGCCTCAGCGGGGAGGGCCATCGGGAGAAACCATCCCCACCAGAGGAAGACAGTGAATATCGCTAGCGGCTACAGCAGCCGCTAACAATAATTAAGATGTAATATGCCACTCGCGCCACTAGGTTTTTGTGTTCTTTTAGTTTTAAGCCTGAGGGATAAGCAGCTGTTTCAAAAATCCCCAAGGGTAAATAGACAATGGAAAAAGTATACAAACGGCGCTAAATCCTGTCATCCAATACCACTGTATATATAATTATTAACTGTGTATGTCTACTAAAAATATATTTGTGCAAAGTAGCATTTAAATGATCAGTACTAAATTATTATAAAGTGCTTCAGTTTGTGTTAACAACCAATATAAACATGCTTAGTATGTGCAATCCATGTGCAAATTGCCAATAATATTAAGTGCAAGATATAAAGTGCAAAGTATTACGTGCAAAATATAGCAACATATAACTTATAGTATGATATTGAATCCAAATCACTTATTATTCAATATAAAGTCCGTTGCATAATAAACATATTATTGGTGTATAAAAAGTGAGTCCTTAATAAGATGAGATTGGATCGACCGGATCAAGTGACTGTGTATATCCATGAACAATGGTGGTGGTACCCTCCACTTCAGCGCAAATAGTGTAGTAAGATAGCGCACTTACCAAATGGTGTTGATCCAAGCTGACATATGCCAGCAAGAGATCAAATTAGGCTTAAGGGGTCTCCTCTCCCTGGCAAGTCGAAGTCTCAAAAGGGTGGATGGGTGGATGTCCTTAGGCTTCTCCTATTTGAGCTCATGGAGGAAAAAATGAAGAGGGCTCCTCATAGTGGAGTATTGTAAAAGTATTCCATCTTTATTAAAATGACTGCAATAGTATAAAAGTTCTCCCGCAATTGCTGTACAAACAATTAAAAAGAATGGTACCCTTGCGGTGCTCCCGTACGGACCCAATACCTTGTGGTTGTCCGTTATAGCTGTCTCGGGAGCCGCGCCGTTCCCGTAAGTTGGGCAATCGGCGTGCGGTACACAGTAGGGTCTAATCTGTTATGGGTAAATAATGATAAATAATTGATAATAAATAATTGATCTATGAAAAAATACCAAATAAAGTGTCACAGTGAATAAAGTGCACGTGCCAATAATTATGTGACAATAATAAATAATTTAAATGCTAGATAATAATCAAATGAAACAATGTGCATAGTCCATAAATTCAACCAATCTTCTGTGCTGTGCAGATAAGGCTATAAGGAGCTGGTGCTTTAATACCATAAAGTGACTCAGTGCACTGGTAATAATGCTAGCAGCTCACCTCCCAGTCTGGCTCATGAATTATAATGAGCCAAACACACTTTGTCCACTCACAGGTGCTAATAAGCAGTGAGCTTATATTTATTATACACCTTTGGCGCTGCATTTCTCTCATCCCATTGTTCCATTGTGTTATGTGAAAACACTTAATGTGAGCAGCCATTGGTCCCATTATCTTACTTAACCACTTTAGCCCCAGAGGATTTGACTGCTCAATGACCAGGCCCTATTTTGCAATTGGGCACTGCGTGACTTTAACGGACAATTGCGCGGTCTTGCAACGCTGTACCCAAACTAAATTAACGTCCCCCCCCCACCCCCCACAAACAGAGATTTCTTTTGCACTATAAACAAAAAGAGAGGGACAATTTAAAAAAAATAACAATATTTTTCACATTTTTTTATATGAAATTCTCAAAACAAAATGTAAAAATCAAAATTCTTTAACATTTTAGGCCAATTTGTTTTCTGCTACATATTTTTGGTAAAAAAAATTGCAATAAGCATATTTTGATTGGTTTGCGCAAAAGTTATTGTGTTTACTAACTACGGGAAAGATTTATGTCATTTTATTGTTTTTTTTTTTTTACTAGTAATGGCGGCGATCTGTGATTATTTTTTTTGCGGGACTGCAACATTGCGGCAGACAGATCGGACCCCTAACTGACATTTTTGACACTTTTGAGGATACCAGTGACATTACTACAGTGTTTACATCAGCCGTCTGTCCTTCTCTCTCTGCTGCAGGAGATCGCGAGTGGCCGGCGACCATTGGAGCCACCGGTCACACGCGCTGGCTCCCCAGATAACGAGCGGGGGCGGAAGCTCACCACCGGCAGCGCACGCTTACCCCCTAGAGTCTCCTGAGCGAGCGATGTACTACTATGTCACTTTGCCCAGGAGCGCCTGCCTGCCACAGTAAAACTGCGGTGGGGGGGCTGAAGTGGTTAATTGTAATTCATTGGGGTATTAATACCATTTTACACTCACTTTGGTCAGCGCTGATTGTAGTTACCACTTATCATCTGAAAAAAGACACCAGTCCATCCAGTTCAACCTTATTAGCTTTGTTGCCCTTCTCTGGACTCTCTCCAGTTCCAGCACATCCTTCCTGAGGATTGGTGCCCAGAACTGGATGGCATACTCAAGATGCGGCCAGACCAGAGTCTTGTAGAGTGGGAGAATTATCGCTATTGATCTCTAGAGTGAATCCCCTTTTTAATGCATGCTACTATTCTGTTGGCTTTGCTTGCAGCAGCCTGGCATTGATGCCATTGCTGAGCCTGTCATCTACTAGGACTCCCAGGTCCTTTTCCATCCTAGATTCTCCCAGAGGTTCTCCCCTTAGCGAGTAACTTGCATTCGTATTTTTGGCACCCAAATGTGTTAACTTACTTTTTTATAAATAAACCTCATTTGCTATGTAGTTGCCCATCCCATTATTTTATTTAGGTCTTCTTGTAAGGTTTCTACATCCTGAGTAGAAGTTATTGCCCTGCTTAGCTTTGTATCATCTGCAAATACTGAGATTGAGCTGTTTATCCCATCCTCTAGAATTGTTTATGAATAAATCAAACAGGATTGGCCCCTGGACAGATCCCTGGGGGACCCTGCTTTCCACACCAGACCATTCCGAGTACTCGTCTTTTAGTGAGGACTCAACACTCATTGTTAATTTAAGTTCATTTTTAAAAGTCTTCTTTTGCAAGTTACTTCATTTGATTTACCAGAAATGGAAAATATGCACACACTTACAGCCCTAGTTTTGACACATTAGTATAACAGTAACAGTTGGGTTTATTTTAATTGAAAATCCTATGCCTGAAATTCATGGTGAAGAGCTGTAATTTTAGATGAACAAACACCAAGTCATGAAAGCTTATTCTTACTTCTGGATGTCACAAGAGAATATGAATTATTATCCAAAATGTCTATGTTTATTTTCAGCAATGTACAAAATGCCCACAAAAGGTTGTGCTTGGAATAGCTGATAGACAGAGAATTTTTAAGGCATTTCATTTTTACTAAAATATTAAGTTTTCAATTGCACATGGTTGAAAAGGTTTAATTAAAATGTTAAATATTTGCCCACGTTGTTCTCTGTTTCTTTTAGTAGAGTGTCATTCATTTTTGATGTATTTATGCTATGAAGGTATTCATGTGTGATCAGAAAATTATTACATACTATTTTAGAATTACAGTTAGAGACAATAATACAAAAAACACACTTCTTGTAACCAGCTGTATGTATTAAAAATGTAGTTACAAAATGTAACTGCTATTATAGCCCACCTTTCTTACCACCCCCTCCCACAACTCTTTGAACCCCCAAACTCCCCCTAACAAATCACTGAGTTAGTTAAAAAAAAAATTAAGCCAAAGCCAATTTTTTCCCTGCCTAAATTCATGGTCACATGACTTTCTGTGCCCCAAGTCTTCTAATTTCTTATCCACAAAGGAGGTGTCTTTGGTTTTTCCATGTCACTAACTGGATAATGGTGTACACTTTCTATTGGTTGTCCATTGTTGTAGTCCTTTTAACATACAGAAGACTGCAGTGTAATGATGTCACAAAGATGTGACCAGAAGGTGTGGGCACAAACTACACTGCTGGATCCATTGGTCACACGAGAACACATATGCAGATCTGAGTAGAAAAATTACTACCTAATGGCTTTCTTTAACAAGTGCTAATTAGGTGAGAGGGGTGGAGGGAGGAAGTTAGAGTTTTGCCTGAAATGGGGGTTTAAAGTAGATAGAAATCTTAGTTGGACACAATATGATTTGCTAAAGCACTCTGCATTATAAACAATCACTTTTAATTTACTTTAGAAATATTATTTTCATCTAGACTTTGTAGCATCTCATTGCTGCTGATTTCTTGCAGTCTCTCTATGACTACTTTCCATATAAATACACGCACTTCCGTTGCATGGCATTTTTCACTAATATAAACAGCACTGAGAGTAGAAATTATAACAGCAGCCGCTATTACCTACGGAAATTGAAATTTATTTCCAGTTGTACTGTGAGGTACAGGACAAAAGCCATTATCTGCATCTTGAAAAAAATATTAAATTGTACCTTAACTGTCCATTACAGATGAGAGATGTGATTTAGCCATGAAATTAGTGACTTTACAGAATTGGAGACCCTGTGTTACACATTTTGCTGCTTGGGTTAAATAAAAGAAAAAAAGATATATCCTTTTTTTATATGCAGAGGTTGTGGAGTTTTTATGGGGTGTATTTAGGACAGTTTTATTATGTAACTTAGTGATCTTTGTATTTGTGTTCTTCCCTTTTTTCATGATAATTAAATGTGTACTGCCAATTTTTTATTTTACATTTTTTTTGCCATCTGTGTTTTTTTTTTTTTTTCTTTTTCTTCATGTGAAAATACTAAAATACTGTGATGGTTTAGCCTTCTTCCTTTCTACAGCAAATAGTTTTGATCACTAAAGATTTTTTTAGACAGGACACTTGAGGACAGACTATTAAGCATCTGGATAGCATGTTGGGCCAGCTGATAACTCAGAGCTTCTGGGTCAAGTTAATAACAAAGATTAGCAAATTTGAAATGTTTAATTTCCCTGAAATTTCTGCAAAAATCTGAAAATTTTAAAAAAATTACATAATTTTGGCAAATGTGTTCGTATCAGTGGGGAAAAAGAAATGACAGTGTTTTTTTACTTTTTTATTTTAGTCTTTACCGAGTACAATAGACTTTACATGGTTCCTAAGCATCAAAAAGGTTACATTAAACTACATTGGACATTTTCCTGTGCAACAAAAAGAGCCCCAATAGCCTCAGTATTTTTTTTTTTACAGGAAAGAAAAAGACAGACAGTGACAATACAAAAATAACAATTCAACGCAACAAAGAAGAATACAAGACAATTCACAAAGGGGTGTATTTATAAGCCTAAGGAAATGTAGTTTTGCCTTCGATCACACAGAATGAATATAGCATGAATGCAGTTTCACAGGACAAATAACTTTACAATTTGTTTTTATAATTGTACCCTCAAAGTAAATCAGCTTTACACCCCCAAAACTTGACCTTAATAAGTAAAATAGAAATAATAAATGTTTTTTTGAATGCACACATTGCCTAAGAAACTCAGTGAGTAAAACTAAGAGATTCCACTTTGGTAAAATATCACCAAAAGCTAAATCAGTAATTTTGCTGCAAAAATAAGCCTCTTAAGAATATAAAATGCTTTTTTTTATGGTCAATGTCACATATCTCGAATGTGTACAGTACTACACAAAAACAACTAGAAAAAAAACTAGGAAAATACACCTTCCTATGATAGACCTCTATGGTATACCTTTTTAAGAACTGAAAAAAATAATAATTCTATAACAGCTTATAGTGAAGTATTTGTGAATTGTTGAGAATGTGCATGACCTAAACAATATTAGGATGACCCTGGCAAAATGTAATGGCCTTTTATTGGATTTTTAGTTGTGTCTTTTATCTCTGGTGAAAGGATGAAGGCAGTATGGTAATGCACTCATCATCAATTTTCTATGATGCTGCAAATTAAGTTAGTGATATGCTATTGCAAGCAGGGCATGAACTGGGACAAGGCGATTGCATTTTCAAAATTTGCACAACAGCTTCAAAATTGCTTCTGTGCAGAACACGAAGGCTCTGGTAGAACCAGATTCTTTCTGTTTTAAAATGGTATGAACCCCAAAGCCAAAAATGTAATATATTACAGTTTACCAATCCTTTGATATGGTGGCTGCATTTGTTTTCTTTTTTAGCCCCCCTCTGTTTTCACTTGGTGATCCAGTAACACAACTCCTGTATTGCAATACACCCATTTAGAATGAATGAGCACAGAGGGCACCTTTGGACTGTCAGTCTGAGACAAGGGGAGTGTTAGATGGTGTAGAAGATTTAGATACATTAACAAATTAAAGTCAAGTTCCATCTAATACTTTATAAGCAGTGACAGAAAACAGTTTCTTTTTTTATTTAGGGATAAATGTTTTATGTAAATAAATAAAATGTGATCATTGTAAACAAACTTGCAATTGTTAAATGGTTTGTCTCATCCCGGTAACTGGAAGGAGAGGTGAACTGAGGCTAATGTGGACTTTCATAGTACCATACAAAGGCTTGATATAATCATTAAGATTAAAATAAATGTTATTTCAACATTGTATTAAAACATACAAACATTTAAAAAATAGAAACAACTAACTGTGTCCTAAACATTTGGCTATATGAAATCACAGATGGGATGACCTTTGGAAGATGACCATTATCACTTTTAGCATATACCATCTGAGTGTCGGGCAATCGACATGTTTCTCAGGGATACCACTGCTTCTTCAGTAGCTTATTACATAGTATTATAGAGCAACCATCACATTTAATGCTGTAATACAGAATAGAAAATAATTAATTCAGATTGCAAAATGTAATAAAATGTGGTGAAATCCAATGCACGCTGTCCTACCGCAAGACCCCAAAGGAAACAAGTCTTTCCTGGTGAATGCAGGAATCCCACACACCAGGGGGGGGGGCACAGAGTCCTTTGTCTGACAAAATGATGGTAAAAAATATTTTGAAAGAGTATATATTAAAACTAAATTTACATAAATGTATGGTGTAACACACTGTGACAACAAATGCAGAACATCTGAGTCAGGTCCTCTCAAAGTTGGACTTAAATCATGGCTAAAATATCACATCCCCCATCTCTTTGCCCGCCTTAGGTATATGTGACAATTGACAACACGGCTTAAGAACTTTTATACAGCTTGAGATATATTTATCCTTCTTATATCTACTTTACAAGGTAAAGTCTGGATATACCAATACTACCTGGGGGGCTCGGAGCATGGGGGCTATAATTATCATAGAACGCTTTATCTATGGATGTTTCTCATCTTGTTCTTGCAGCATATTAATATTGTGGTAGGATAACCCCCTTGCCATGATTTATATCCAACTTTGAGAGGACCTGATTCAGATGTTCTGCATTTGTTGTCACAGTGCGTTACACCATACAGTTATGTAAATACCATCTATTTAAAAAAAACTATTGTTTAATATATACTCTTTCGAAATATAATTTTTTACCATCTTCTTGTCAGACAAAAGGATGTGTGGTGTGTGGGATTCCTGCATTCGCCGGGACACACTTGTTCCCTTTGTTCCCCTTTTGCGGTTGGCCTCACCCTGGGTAAGAGAGCATACAGGGGATTTCACCAC
Organism: Pelophylax lessonae; assembly: GCF_965119305.1. Taxonomy (NCBI): domain Eukaryota; kingdom Metazoa; phylum Chordata; class Amphibia; order Anura; family Ranidae; genus Pelophylax; species Pelophylax lessonae. The sequence continues at coordinate 340,886,495 of NC_138771.1, read as the reverse complement.
ATTTTACTACATTTTGCAATCTGAATTATTATTTTCTATTCTGTATTACAGCATTAAATGTGATGATTGCTCTATAATAATATGTATTAAGCTTCTGGTATCCCCGCAAAACATGTAGAGCGCCCAACACTCAGATGGTATATGTTAAAATTGACAATGGTCTTCTTCCAAAGGTCATCCCATCTGTGATTCTATAGAGCCAAATGTTTAGGACACAGTTTAGGACTATTTTTTAGATGTTTGCATGTTTTAATTTATTGTTGGAATAAAATTAAATTGTAAGCTTAAGTGCCCATTCACACTACCACGACTTGTCAGGTGACTGGTCAGCCTGACAAGTCGCGGTCCATGCAGTGCTACGGGAACCATTCTAATAGGAGTGACTCAAGTCGCTCCGACTTAGAAAAAAGTTCCTGTACTACTTCGGGGCGACATCGGAGTGACTTGCATTGACATTCATTATATGAAGTCCGTGCAATTCGCGCCGAAGTCGCGGTGCACGCGACTTCACAGGTCGCCCCCGAAGTCGTGCTGCGGTAGTGTTAACCGGCACTTATACTTATGTCAATTTTTAATGTTTGTTTTTGGGATTAATACCACTTCAAATCATAACTAAATCCACTCTTTCACTTTCTCTCTTGTTACTTGCTATCCTAAGTAACACTAACATCTCAGATACTTACTCCTTACTTAGGATAACAGAAGTAGAACTCAGCTAAATATACAAATTAAATGTGGGTGAAGTTTTACCTGCTAAAGGATTTCAGATTGCGTTCAATCAGTTTTGAGATTTACACAGCTCTGCAACAATGCACAGACCTGTACAGAAATGCTAAATTTTTCCCTGCTGCAGTTAGGTGACACTTCTAGGTCATATCCTTTCCCTAGACTGTGACTGGACAGTGAAAGAAAAAGCAGCAGATAAGCTCATCCATCTGTCACTCTTCTCTCTCCTCCAAACAAGTTGTTTTTCACATAAGCTCTGCAGTACACCTTATTGGCTCCCACTGCTGCCTCTCTCTCTCTCGTAGTGTGTTGTACAGGGGGTTGCAGAAGGCTGATACCATGTCGAATTTCATTTTCTTGAGAGAAAATTTTTATTGATTTTTTTTCTGATTTCATGCAAACATACATTGTGGGTACAGAATAGCAACATTCATTTGACATTGGAGGATAACAGAAAGGCCTATAGAGACGTTTTCGCAATAAGGCATTTCCATGACTTTACGTAGAGTAGACTCTTTAAAATCTGCATAGACAGTTGGCATGCAGAGGTATAAAACTGTGCACAGTATAATAAAGTAGAATACCATGCTAAGAACCCTCTATCAGGGAAAGCGAGGGGGGGGCAAACCCAGGGAATTATGGGGAGCTTATCGGTAAATCACAGGTCAGTCAGGCAGAACAAATTTTCTCGAATTACAGTGAGTTTATACAGAGGAATGATATCCTTCCTGAGAAAGTAGCAGGGCCTGCCAGCTTCTGATAAAAGATAATATGTTGTACGCTCTGTGTAACATTTTTATTTAGATAAAGCGATCTTTGGCAGAGATCATGTGGGATACATAAGTAGTTAACACATTATTCTAGGCCTCACTCTCCAATGTGGGGAATTTCTCCCTCCATTTCTGTAAAATTTATTTTGTTTGGGGGTTTCTGCGTTTAGGAGTGTAAAGTATAAGGTCAATAAGGGTTTTTCAAGTTTCTCCTGTATGAAGGTGGCGGTATGACTCTACAGTAATGGAGCCCAGGGATTGGGCTTGCTCCATATGCCTCAGTTTCAAGTAATGAAAGAGTTAGGTAAATTTAAAATGGTCTTTTGCCTGGAGTATTGATATTGGCAACATCTGGAATTTATACAGGATTTTCAGTACAATTACAATCTTTACAATGTTTATTTGTCTAATCCAGGAGAGGGGTCTAAAGGCTATTTAAGTTCTATTTTAATCTAATTTATTAGTGGAATATAATTTTCTTGGTATAGTTTGCCTAATGATGTTGTTAATTTCAACCCAAGATGTTTTAGGTCTGTTTTGCCCATGTAAAAGGGAATTCCTTCCGTAGGGCTTGCTCTTCTTTTTTACTCAGACTTATACTTAGAATTTCTGGTTTTCCTGGATTAATCTTTAGGTTAGACAGTTCTCCATATATTTTTTATTATTTTATTAAGTTTGGTAATGTTGTTCTGGGATTAATTAAATAGAACAGAATGTCAAATGCATATGCCGCTATTTTATGTTCTTCGTCTCCAATCCTCAACCCTCCTATGTCTGCACCATTTCTTTTTGTTGCAAGTAGTGGTTCCAGTGACAGTACAAACAAGAAGAGAGAGAGTGGACATCCCTGTCTTGTTCCATTAAACATTTCAAATGATGGTGAGAGGCTCCCAATAAATTCCACTGATGCAGTAGGGTGGTTATATAATGCTTTAATCCATCTGACCATCTTAGGGCCAATTCCCAAGTTCTCTATTGTATTCATCATAAACCCCCAGTCTATCCTGTCAAATCCCTTTTCGTCATATATTGACAGTAATAGAACTAGGGACTTTCCACCTCTCAGTTTATGTAATTGGAGTAGTGTCCTTATCCTATTGTCTTTACTTTCCCTCCCTGGGATAAACCCGGCTGTAGTCTGCATGGATTTATTCAGGCATCAGTTCTTTCAGTCTGGTGGCTAATACCTTTGCGTACAGTATCAGCATTCAACAGTGCTGTTGGTCTATAGTTGGAACACAGAGTTGCATCCTTCCCTTCTTTGGGTATGACTATGACATGAGCATGAAGTGATTCTTTCTTCATTTCTTTTCCTTCTCCCAGCCCACTCATATAAGTGCATAATTTTGGAATCAATTGCTCTTTGAACTTTTTATAGTAGCGAATCATTAGCCCATTGTGTCCTGGACTAATCACTTCATGCTGTATAGGGAGAGGTATAAGCAGTAGAAAGAGAGAAGTGCTTATGCCGCTGTACAGAACACTGGTGAGACCTCACTTGGAGTATTGTGCGCAGTATTGGAGGCCATATCTCCAGAATGATATAGATACTCTAGAGAGAGTTCAGAGAAGAGCTACTAAACTAGTACATGGATTGCAGGAAAAAAACTTACCAGGAAAGGTTAAAGGACCTTGGAAGAAAGAAGAGACAGAGGGGATATGATAGAAACTTTTAAATACATAAAGGGAATCAACTCGGTAAAGGAGGAGAGCATATTTAAAAGAAGAAAAACTACCACAAGAGGACACAGTTTTAAATTAGAGGGGCAAACGTTTAAAAGTAATATGAGGAAGTATTACTTTACTGAGAGAGTAGTGGATGCATGGAATAACCTTCCTGCAGAAGTGGTAGCTGCAAATACAGTGAAGGAGTTTAAGCATGCATGGGATAGGCATAAGGCTATCCTTCATATAAGATAGGGCCAGGGACTATACATAGGATTCAGATATATTGGGCAGACTAGATGGGCCAAATGGTTCTTATCTGCCGACACATTCTATGTTTCTATGTTTCTTCCATGTTGCTGTATTTTTTAGTGCTAGATTAATCTCCTCTTGTGTTATTGGGTCTTCTAAGGCTTGCAATCTTTCCTCTGATATCTTAGGTAGATTTGCTTTCTTTAGATAGTTTTGTATTTTTTGTGTTCTATTATACTCAGCCTCTTGTGTCCCCTTTTGCCTCACTGCATATAGGGTGCTATAATAGCTTTAAAAGAGCCTAACTATTTCAGTTGTTGAATGTATGATTTTTCCTATAAAATTTACCACCTTTTAATTTTTTAATATTGTTGCTAGGTGTTTCCTGGTTTATTTCCCCATTAGTATCTGTCCTTGGCCACTCTATAGAAGACCTTTCTTGTTTCCTGTTACATTGGATCTTTTAGCTTATCTCTTTTTAGTTCTAGAGCACACTGACTGTACCTCTGTAGCCGCTTTCACATTATGATGTTGCTCCAACTCATACATTTCTGTATTTAGCTTTCTCATGTTACTTATCCTTTCTTTTTTCCTTCTAGCCCCTATAGAAATCAGTGTATCAGTGTATCAGTGATAAACCAAAATGTTCCAATAGGTGAAAGATATGAGAGAGTGTTTACACCTGTGTAGTCCACTAGGTGTCGCACTTCCAATACAACCTGTTATTATGAGGTATTGGTGGTATTAGACAGGCTGACAAATCCAGGGGTCCCCTCCATTTCCGATGAGCAGATACATTTGACAGATGATGATCAATCGATCTAAATGCTCAAACGGAAGAAAAACCCCATGATAAAGTATACAAGGCGATAAACCACAAGTAATACAGACTCACTCTGTAGGCTGGTCAGGATCAGTGTAAACGCCGGGAAGCTTCTGCGTTCCACGGCTCAGGCTCTGAAACCTGAAATGACGTTTGATGTTAGACTCCACCCTATGCGTTTCGTCATAGGACGTCTGCTGGAGCGGCCTAGAATTTGTTTTTTTTACGGACACTGCACATAGAACTTTTCAGGAAAGAGTCTCTCCCTTTCCTATATTTATTTGTTCACTATATATTTTTCTATCAATTTAAAGGAATATATATATATATATATATATATATATATATATATATATACACATATATATATATCATTTATACAAACTTTATCTATTATCTATTTAATTTTTGCACCATACCTTTTTATTACCTGCACCATAAAGTATATCATTTGTAATAAATATTTATCACAACATGTGCACCTCTGCTTCAAATTATTGCTCATTGCACACCTTTTCGCTCACTGTATAGCATTCCTTATATACTGAGCACTTTTTTGGGGGATTGTGAGAATTTAACCCCTTTATTATCATGTTGTACTGGCACTTTTGCACTTTATACCACTATTGAATCTTTCTTATGTGGTTTATGCATATAAGTGAATTCACATACACAGTATCAACTTTAGCAGAATTTTCACAGGTAGCGCCTTTTACCAACCTTTCTCATTTTTATCTCATATTTTAACCCTTGCATCCCAGGGGTTGGTTGGTGGCAGCTGACACCTATTAATTTTATCTTGACTTTTTAAATTTCTAATATTTATTTATTTTTACATACTCCATAGTGCTGGTCATCTCTGTTTTAATATAGCTCTCTGCTCTGCCCCCTTCTCGCTCATTGGAACGCTGAGCTGTGGAGAGGCGGGGAACGGCCGGCTCAGGCTGTCAGCAGTTCACTGAGAGGCTGAGCCGAGTGTCAGTCCAAGCACCTGGCGGATCCCAATTTCCATTGTCGTGATGACATGGTGCCTGGACTAACTTCTGTGATGTCAGTAGAGAGCAGGCTGACAAAAATGAGTCAAAGGAGTGCAAAACAAATTGCACTCCTGTGATCCATAGGAGAAGTACAGCCAAACTAGCTTTGGCTATACTTTTCCTTTAATGCAGAGAATGCATTAAGGTAAAAAGAAACTTTCTACCTTTACAACTACTTTAAACTGCATGCATTAAAAAAGTACCTTTAATGATGTATTAATTAATACAGATCTGTATTCATTATTGTCTTTTATATTTGCCTGGTGTTTAGCTTTGAGTCTATTTTAATCACAAATTAGGATACTTGAAGCATAGAGAATTCCTCCTTCTCGCATCTCTGTGCCTTTCACTGTTGAATGTGACCATGTCATTTGATTTCTCATGGTATTCTTATCCATTTCACATAAAATGTGAACTTTATTATATCATAATAGACAGACATTGTTTAACAAGAAGATGTAAACCAAATGCTGAGCCCCACTATTGCTTATAAATAGACATAGGAGCTGGGGAATACTCTATAACTCTGTATGTTCATCTGAGAACTGTCTGAAGCTGGAAATAGCACTTCAGTACCAGTGTCTTTTATTTTATTATAGGTATTTACATAGTGCCTTCAATTTAGGGGGGTTTACATATATTATACATTCACATAAGTCCCTGCCCTCAAGGAGCTTACAATCCAAGGTCGCTAACTCACATTTATACATACACATACTAAGGCCAATTTAGGCAGGAGCCAATAAACCTACTGGCATGTCTTTAGACTGTGGGAGGAAACAAGAGTTCCCAGAGGAAACCCAAGCAGGCACAAGGAAAACATGTGAACTCTGCAGGTAATGCTGTGGTTGGGATTTTAATCGATGACCCTAGTGCTGCCAGTCAGAAGTCTTAGCCACTTAGCCACCATGCTGCCCCATGTCTAATGTTTACTTAGTGTTATATATACTATATATTATATACTGTGTATATATATTTATGCATTTATATATATATATATAATGTTCACGTCTTCTTTTGCTACAACCTCCTTCAAGCTTTGATATGGCATATCAGCAAAGATATTTATGAACTGACTTCTACATACCTAATAAAAAGATCTCCTTCCTATAGCTTTGATATAAAATATTTAGCATTACCTAATCCAGCACTTTAAGATACATTTCAAAAATAAAACAGCATGCATTATTTTCTCTTGACAATTCAAACTTTTAAATATTTTAACACTCATCTGACATTCCAAATGTAGTGGCTAATTTACTTGCTTTAAATAGTTATCTTATTTAAAGTGTTTTACAGTTCTGCTCTTTTGTGTGAACTTCTACAACAATGAAACAAATTGCAAACATTACTCTGCTTAATATAGAATGCAGACTTAATAACGATGTGTGCCATGTTAGTCAGCAGATAATCTAAGCATTTTATTTTCAAATGCAGAGACAACAATGAGAAAATATACTGTGGGTGTGATACCAATTACTTGCTATCTATACACAGTGATTATTTTGTTAATAGAGAAAAAAGCAGTATATAATAAACAAGGTCAGGGTCTTAGGTCCTGTTCACAACAGCACTTGGCCTGTGCGCATTTTCTGTGTTTCCTGTACTATTGTGTTTAAAATGCAATGCAGTTGCAATCTGCTGTGGATGTCAAAGTTAATGACACCCCAAAAGCAAGTCACTAACGCAGTGTGTTTTCCTGCACTGGACTGCATGGTAGAGAAGTTATATGCAATTTGGTTGCAGTGCATTTCCAAAAATAGTGCATACTCTACTTTTGGTACAGTGCAGTGCCATTTTTGCCTATTCAAAATGAGTGAGCTCAAATCACACCACACTGACTCGCATGTTCCTAGTGTGAACAAGCCCCAAGAAGCAAACAATGGGTAGACATATTAAGAAATGCAATAGGCAGGCAAAGAGTAGGCTCCTCTCTACACTGTTTGTGGTGGTGGGTTCCTATTATAAACTAGCTATCTAGATTTGTACCTTTTAAATAGTGAATAAGAAATTGAATATTGTATGAAGGAGGTGAAGGGAGAATGAATCTGGGTAACAGGGGTATTGAACAAGAGAGAAACAGGTGTTTCCCAAACACCCAAGGACCCAAAGACCAGTCAGAATTACCAGTGAGCTTATTTTACTGTATCTTCAAACTGAATTTTGTGATGCAAACATTTTCTCCATTGAGCAGGGGGATTTTGCTTACATAAGTTATTAGATGTGTTAGGGGGTTTATCTGCTTTGCAAAGTCTGGCAATATTAATTTTGCAGCTACTGATATGTGTAAAAAAAGATATATATGACCGATAGAGAAAATTAATCGACCCCTATATGGAAACAGGCTTTAGGGGAAGAATCGTTTGGAGTTGTAGCAATCTGAGAAATGAATAATCATATTTCAACATAAATGGAGGTACTGGCAATACCAGAATATGTATGAAAGGAAACTTGTGCTACCACACTGTCTATAGTGTCAATGGCATAATGTACCATCGTCAGGGCTCTCTCTCTATAACCCTTTTGGAGTTTGGAATTTGGAAAACATAATATTGTTCTGAGCAATTGTTCCCCCGGTTCTAGTTCCCATTTAAGCATCTTGGATGTTTTGGATGAAAAATACACAATCAATTAGCATGTTGTAAAAAGAATATGCCCTTAGTGCACTGGCTGGGGTTATTTAGGAACTGAAAGTTGGGAACTTTAATATGGAGTTCAGCAAAGTCTTGCAGTTGTTGTGGTAAATCTGCAAGTAGTAGCAGCATTCAGTATTTGAAAGTTTGAATTCTTTGCAATGGAAGTCAAAGGGATTAATCTGATTATTAAAGAATAAGCACTGGAGGGGGCTGATTAAACATGTAATCAATGTTTGAAGGTGTACAAATAAAATAAAATGTAATATCTAGAGTGCTATTATTTTCTGGGTGGCAGATGTATGTGAAACAGGTAAATTAGTTTTGATCCAGGCATTAAATGGTGCTTGAATTCTGGGATTGGTACATAAGGGAGAGGGCAGGCCCGTTTCATTGCCAGTAAAAAAAAAATCTATTTGTTTCCTGCTAGTGATTTTTTTTCCATTAATAACCAGATTTTGTTTGGGGAAGGCCTCCACCAGTTTTGAGCCTGATTAACAAGGCTACTTTATAGTAGTTATTGATATGGGAAAGACCTAAACCACATGCCCACTCCAAAACTGAAAGAGAGGTTGTCTGACAACATTGTCATGCAATACTATGTTAAATGTCTAAGCAGACCTCTTTTAACCTGTTTATACGTGCCTGGAATTATATAGAGAATAGTGATCTTAGGTTTTTGGAGATTTTATCATCTGTTAGCTTTTGATATATACCTAAGATTTTATTCCAAAAAGATATTACGGTGGGATATGAACTCCAGAGGTGTTGTTTTGAATCCCCAACAGTCTGGTGTAGAGGGGTCAATCTTATTTATGATAGAAGGGCAAAATACCTGTGAGATAAAAGTTTATAACTACATTCCTGTGCTCTAGAGGATCTGGACATAATATATGTAGCAGGATTCCCAGCCATTTTGCTGGATGTGGATCCGCCAGGGTTACCGCTAGCAATAACAGCACATTTAAGCACGTTCTCCAAGTGTGAGCACTGAGACAGGAAACAGTCCAGCATCTTTGGGTTTTATATTTATTTAGGAACTTGGATGGGAGAAGGGAATGAGTGGGATACTCCTCTGGCTCAACTATTCACAAGATAATGGGACAACTGAGAAAATTGCCTATGGACGCTGACCTGATGCTGGCTGAATGTGGGTCAATGCCGGTTGGCGCTGGTTAATGCTGACTTGCTGTCTGTTAACTCTGAACTGACTCTGTCACTCCTCGTTGACACAAAGTCCTTTGTACTGTTCCCTTTAGCCTTCCTGGCTGAGGTAGCTACTTGTAAACACTGCTGCAACTCTTAATCTTTAGGGCCCACACTGGCACCCTATCTCACAAACTTCTCTTCAGGGCTTAGACTCTGGCACCCCCCTCTCTAAGCCCTCTCTCCCGGTTGACTGGCTCCTGGATCACTCTGACCTTCCGGAGTGGTCCCCTATCCTAGGCAGACCCCTGGGCAGTTTACAGTACTCACAACACTGCTTTCCTGGAAACTCCTCCAGCAGCTCCACTTGGTCCTCAGCACTCTGGATCCCTCTCTGCAGCTCAGCTCAACCTTCTGTCCTCCAGGCTGACCGCCAAGGACACCTTTCCTCACGCTGACAGGAGGAGAGACAACCATCACCCTCCTCCTGGGACTCTGCTTCCTGCCAAAGACGCCCTGTCATGTGCTCCCCTCAGACTTATATCCCATCCCAGGATGCATTGCGGCATATTTTGCCCTCTGGGATAGATACAAGCCCTGGTGTGCTATTGGTCAGGTTTCCTCCACTGTCCAATGAGAGCCCCCATTAGACACAGTGGGGAGACTCCCCAAGGCACACCTGGGAACATATGACAGCCTAGCTGAACAATCAAGGCCCTTCTGATAAGCATACAAGGCCAATAAATGCTTTTTCCTAGCACCCACTTAGGAGGGTGCTACATATCGATGACAGTTATTATTTTTTCCCAGTCCAAATTCTTGGGGGAAAGACCTAATTCATCTTCTTCAGTAGTTTTCCTAAAGATCTCATTAGTAGGACCTAGAGAATGCAGGTAATGGGTAGGTTGAGAATATTCTAGCCACAGTTTTTTGTTTATTATGGCAAGAAGGTAAGAAGCTTATGAGAGTTGGTAAACAGCCTCTTTCAAGGATATGTTCAGGCTGGGGTTTATCCTCTTTTCACCAAATAAGAAAATCAGAAATGAATGTGGTCAAGGGGAATGCCAAATTTCCAATTAGTGTGATCAGAGGGCTAGGTGTTGTTAAGAGCTGTTTTTTAGTCAGATAGGTGTCACAGGTCTACAGGGTTGCTGTTGTCAGCATTGTTAAGAGTTGTTTGGGGGTCATCTCTTAAGGTGTCCATAATAGGGAGTAAAGTGTTTGTTTTTAGAAAATGATAGTATGAAATTGACCATTCTGGATTTTTTGTTTATCAGAATACAATTTGGTGTAAATTTATGAAGAAATATTATTTATTTGCAAAATGGAAATTAAGAAAAATATGTTTTTTTTTTCAAAATGGTATTTTTTTTTGTTTATATAGCAAAAAAAAAAAAAAAAAAAAAAAACAGTGGTGATTAAATACCTCCAAAATAAAGCTCTATCTGTCTCAGAAAACAGTGTTGCATAACTGAGTAATTGACATTCAAAGTGTGACAGCGCTGGAAGCTGAAAATTAGCCTTGGCAGGAAGGGGGTGGAAGTGTCTGGTATTGCGGTAAAAAAAATAATGCATGCAATATTTTTTAAATGTTTTTTAATGGATTAATAACGTTTTTGAAAAATACCACATTTATTATTTTACTGCAATTTTCATGTGGTGGTTTAGTTTTAATTAATTGAGCCCAGTGAATCAGATAATCAGAAAATAAAATTAGGCATAATCTCATCAGTGGAGAAATATTAGAATCTAAATGCATCCAGCAAACACTCTATTCAATTATAACCCACCTTAGGCGTCCAAGTAGGGGACATTTTGGAGCGTCTCCTAAAGTACACCACTCCCAAGAACACTGGGATGCTTGATCGTAAACCAAATGGAACTGCACAACACATAGCACATAAACCCATTTGATAACCTATCCTATTTGCCTTGTGATGTTAGAAGAATGCACACCAGTTGTCCACTGGTCTATTTATACTGAGGCTATGCTCACCCCTATATCCGAGGAGTAACAGACTGGACAAGCCACCTCCCCCATCTTTATAACCCCCAGTTTCAGTTTATCGAATACAACACGGCTGATGTATATCACCAAATCCTAATTCTGTATATTTGACCCCTTTTCCAAGATGTAGAGTCCATTTAACTGACAGCAGTGAGTTAAAGAGGAAGTAAACTCTGCCCTTGGTGTGCTCCTTCTCAATGCAGTCAGTATGATAAAGCCTTCCATTTCATGTTGCCCAATTATTGACCTCTTTGCATGTTTCTTACTGTGTTTCTGTGTATTTCTTATTTTCTTGCTTCCCACTTGAAGACGGTGCCATGTTGGGTACTGTCTTCTGATGTCGTTTTCCGCCATTTCTATGTCTTCCTGCCGTAATCTCGCACATGCAAAATCAAATGTATAATAATAGCCCAATCTGTGCGTCTCAGTTCGTTATATCATACATTCAGCGGCGCTTCAGCACACACAATGTATGTGTGCAAGTATATTAGTCAGTTCCTGTAGTGCTTCAGAGCCTGCAATTGCAAACTAGTCCCAACTCCACAGGATGAGCAGTCACAGCCAGCAAAAAGATTTCTCCTCTGATGTTCAGCACCAGTGATTGTACACACAGTATCACTAATCCTTCACCACACCGACTGTGCTCCCCTATGAAGTGGCCACTCACCAAATTGCCCTTGAAATATCGCCTTTATGCATAAGCTGCACGAGCCCTTGCTTCTGGTCGGTCTGTCGTCTCTTGAGCACGTCCAGATCCTATCCGTCCACCAAGGGTCACTATCAGGCTCTATATCTCCTCAGTGCAATTTGTAAGCAAACGACATGAAGCAAGAGAGTAGTGTAATACTGTTTCGACTTTATTAATTAAATAAAACTTCCCTCCCCTTCAGCGTATATGCTTACATTTCAATCACCCTTTGCACGCATATCATAGACACAGAGGCTTTGAAAGGTACCGCCGCTCGCCGACCGCGAGCTAGTCCCTGCTGTGGATTACAGCGCTCCTGCGGCTAACAGGCGAGATCCAGAACAACAGCGGTATCCTCCCTTCGTCTCCTCAGCAGCAGCGTACATGCACCCTGACCGGTTTCGTCTGGTAGACTTCAACAGAGGACGGATAGGATCTGGACGTGCTCAAGAGACGACAGACCGACCAGAAGCAAGGGCTCATATGATTAATATATATATTTTAGCGCCGGGCGGGTGGTTGACGTTTTTTAGCATCAGTTACCTTTTAAAATAGTAATCTCGCACATGCCTAGTGATTTTTTTATTTTTAGCCAAGCCTCTTTTTTGATCCGGGTTACTATGGCAACCCTGTCCGGCAACCTGTCCCGTTCTATGCACAATGTTTACACCCCTTGTGACATTGCAAGCCTCTAGTCTATAATCTCACAGGACAACAGAGCAATGCCTCAGCGAGGACATGACGGAGCCACAGCGTAATACTGAATAGATTGATGGCACGATAATAGTGCCATAAAAACGGGAAATTATGTGCATGCACCAGCGATGTCATAGAAGGGGACAGAGATGGATTGTAAGTAAAATAGCCAGGTTAGAAGAGATCTAGCGAGACAGCGATTTGTAAATCATGTTTTAATTATTTAAATGTGGGAAGAGTTTACTTCCACTTTAAAGCTAAACTTCAGGCAAGCAGATAAATACACAGTACATATATTGGAAGAGTTTTAATCACCAAGGGATTTGTAATTCTGGGCAGCCAGACATGTGATCCAGACACTCTTGTCAGATAACCCATCCAGGCTATTAACCTACACTACAGTGCATCAGACACACATTCTGAGTTACTCAATGGACAAAGGAGAAGTAGCAACATTATGAATACTGGTCTCTTTGCTTATTCATCTCTATACTTTCAGCATATTCACCAACAGCAGCATTACTGTGTACTGCAGCTGATGGATTTTCTCGATAAATTCTTTCTCCCAGTCTAACTGTCATGCTGGACATAAAATACAAGGGCCAATATCAAGACAAAATGAGTTGCATTCAAAAATAAATTTACCAATTGTTCAATGCATACTTGCATTGGCTTGTGAATTTTTATTTACATCTGGTCAGATTTCCTCTTTAAATAGAATGTATAATCAGTATATTGAGGGTTCAAATATAAGTTTAGTATTCTGAAGCCAGCTAGGTGATTGTGCAGTTCTGATATGTCTCAGCTAAAATATACCTCCTAATAAATTGAGAAGCAGCAGGGTTTTCATGCAGTATTGTGATAATATTGTTGAACTGGATTTAATCTTCAAGTGCTCCGGCATAAAAAAATAATTGTTTTACTGCTCTTATTAGATACGAGCCTATATTAGTTTGCCTTGTGCCTTTTTAACTCTATTTCAAAAGCTTTTCCTTTATATGAAAAACTCTTCTGTGCTCTGGTGACATAGAAATCAAAACAATTTGCTTACTTATATTTTTTGAGCTGACATGCATTAGTTTATAATTTATAACCTGAAGGTTTTTTTTTACAATTAAAATATATACAGTGATCAACCACAACTTTTCGACCACTGACAAGTAAAGTAAAACACATTGGCGCCACAGGTCAGGGCTGTTTTGGGGGCAAAGGGGGAACCTACCTTATATTAGGTGGGTGGTCATTTTATGGTGGAAGGTCATAATGTTATGGCTGATTGGTGTATATTTTCAGTGAAAAGATTACATTGGGAAAAATTTGAAAAAAATAAAGGAAAAATAGAAGTGTAACCCTAATCAGCTAACAAATGTAATTAGGTAAAAATGAATCAAGGGATCTGATATTGTTATTGTTATTTTGTTACTGTTTTTTTACTTACTGTGCAACTAAAGGAAATACTTTTTTTTTCTCTCATTTTAGATAAAGGGAGGGTTATAGCCCCTGTCAGTTTTTTATGTCATCTGTGTTCCATAGGGGAGATTTTCCTTCACTTTCTGTACCATAGGAGGTGAGAGTGAGGAAATCCCCTGTGTTTCACCGGGGTCACCAGAACTAGCGTCCCCAATGGAATATTTCCCCTCTATTATTGTTCCAGTGTCAACCCAAAATTTAGGATTTTCTCTTTCTTTTACGTTCACCTTCAATGATAGCAGCAAACAGGACAAATGCAGAGGGTGAATATTCCTAACGGGGACAAAAACAACAGTAAAAACTGAGACAGGTGTTCTAATCCTTCTCTACTCTATCCAAAACTAAAAAAAAAAAAAAAAAGTTAAATGTATTCTCTTTGTCCGTTACACTCTAAATTGTAAGTAAAGTTTATTCTCTTTGTCCATTTATTTGTCTGTGTCCCATTAGAGAGATTTATCTCTACATCTTGTCTAGGGGTGAACATAATTTCGGACCAACTTTTGCTTGGTCACAGATTTTCAGTGAACTGCTGAACTGCAAAGCCAAACCTTCACTGCTAAATGTGAAAGCTTCCTGCCCAGGCTGGTTGTTGGGAAACTGGTGACCACTGACGTCCAAACATCCAATGACGAATTATTGCCTCGTCTTTTCAGCTGTGAAATTCCTGGCTGACGGGTAAATATATAAAAAGGGATGAAGGTAGTGTACAAAAAACTAAAACAGGATGGGGTCCCTTCCAAAATCCTTTGGGTATGGCATGGAATTTAAGATGAACCCCCAAAAAAAAAAAAAAACGCAAGAAAAAAGCATGAGTTTTCCCCAAAATCAGCACCAGACTAACATATCTGAGCATGCAGCCTGGTCAGCCAGCAAAGGAAGGGGTGGGTTGAGTACTTCTAAACCACTCCAGGCCACATGTTCTCAACATGGAGAGGGTACCTTTCCTTACCATGTTGAAGAGAACAACCCTGGCCAGGTGGTTGTTGGGGGCAATTGGCAAGGGGCTCACTTTAAAAATAAGAGGGCCTCCAGATAGTAGCTCCCTCTATGTGAACAAGTAAACGTACATAGCTATAAGGGAATTCCAGTACGATAACTGGCACATAGATATGTGCATGCTCATAGCATCACTCATAGAAATGAGCATAGGTGCATCACTCATAGGAATGTGCATGTACACGTGCACAGGAATGCGCACACACGTGTGCACACACACGGGAGTCTGTCCACAGTTTTTGACGATTGACAGGCTATTTAAGGGATGCTCTTGCTCACTGTTAGTGCTGACTGGTCTTCAGCTTTTCCTGTGTCCTGAGTGTATCTTGATTCTGATTTATGTTGATGACCCATTTATCCAGGTCATGGAATACCAAGTAGTAGTTAGTCACATTCAAATTAACTAGTTCTGTGATGTTGAAGACATTTTGCTTCTCATCCAAGTATCTTCCTCAGGTCTAATAGGTGTAAGGTACATACCCCATTATTTATACCCAAATAGGTAACTTAGTCATTTAGGGATTTATTTACTGGAGGCAATAAGACTGGACAATAATACATGGGTATGCTCCCCCAAATTTTTTGCCTGTTTATTATGTATTCGGTCTGACCAGACTATCGAGGTTGAGCAACCCTCACCCACCCCCTACACACACCTGTACTCTATCAGTGTCCACCATCAAGTGGATATAGGAGGAGTCCCCTGTAGTGCATTTGCACATCCTTCCCAGCAAGGAGTATTATCTCCAAGGGTTAGAAAGGCTGGATTCATCTCTTTTTCATGGATAGTGTAGGACCCACTGATAATGGGGTACTTTGACGCAGTAGTGGGCTTGAGCACGATATGGCCATATGGTGGGACCAAACCCCCATTTTTATTTATGGATTGTCTTCAGATTTGGTAGTTATTTCTTTTGCATTTGCGCGCTATTCTTTTTTAATATACATGTCCTTTGGTTCATAGCTGCAGCAGCTTTAGAAATACATGGGTATGCTCCCCCAAATTTTTTGCCTGTTTATTATGTATTCGGTCTGACCAGACTATCGAGGTTGAGCAACCCTCACCCACCCCCCACACACACCTGTACTCTATCAGTGTCCACCATCAAGTGGATATAGGAGGAGTCCCCTGTAGTGCATTTGCACATCCTTCCCAGCAAGGAGTATTATCTCCAAGGGTTAGAAAGGCTGGATTCATCTCTTTTTCATGGATAGTGTAGGACCCACTGATAATGGGGTACTTTGACGCAGTAGTGGGCTTGAGCACGATATGGCCATATGGTGGGACCAAACCCCCATTTTTATTTATGGATTGTCTTCATATTTGGTAGTTATTTCTTTTGCATTTGCGCGCTATTCTTTTTTAATATACATGTCTTTTGGTTCATAGCTGCAGCAGCTTTAGAAATACATGGGTATGCTCTCCCAAATTGTTTGCCTGTTTATTATGTAATCGGTCTGACCAGACTATCGAGGTTGAGCAACCCTCACCCACCCCCCACACACACCTGTACTCTATCAGTGTCCACCATCAAGTGGATATAGGAGGAGTCCCCTGTAGTGCATTTGCACATCCTTCCCAGCAAGGAGTATTATCTCCAAGGGTTAGAAAGGCTGGATTCATCTCTTTTTCATGGATAGTGTAGGACCCACTGATAATGGGGTACTTTGACGCAGTAGTGGGCTTGAGCACGATATGGCCATATGGTGGAACCAAACCCCCATTTTTATTTATGGATTGTCTTCAGATTTGGTAGTTATTTCTTTTGCATTTGCGCGCTATTCTTTTTTAATATACATGTCTTTTGGTTCATAGCTGCAGCAGCTTTAGAAATACATGGGTATGCTCCCCCAAATTTTTTGCCTGTTTATTATGTATTCGGTCTGACCAGACTATCGAGGTTGAGCAACCCTCACCCACCCCCCACACACACCTGTACTCTATCAGTGTCCACCATCAAGTGGATATAGGAGGAGTCCCCTGTAGTGCATTTGCACATCCTTCCCAGCAAGGAGTATTATCTCCAAGGGTTAGAAAGGCTGGATTCATCTCTTTTTCATGGATAGTGTAGGACCCACTGATAATGGGGTACTTTGACGCAGTAGTGGGCTTGAGCACGATATGGCCATATGGTGGGACCAAACCCACATTTTTATTTATGGATTGTCTTCTTATTTGGTAGTTATTTCTTTTGCATTTGCGCGCTATTCTTTTTTAATATACATGTCTTTTGGTTCATAGCTGCAGCAGCTTTAGAAATACATGGGTATGCTCCCCCAAATTGTTTGCCTGTTTATTATGTAATCGGTCTGACCAGACTATCGAGGTTGAGCAACCCTCACCCACCCCCCACACACACCTGTACTCTATCAGTGTCCACCATCAAGTGGATATAGGAGGAGTCCCCTGTAGTGCATTTGCACATCCTTCCCAGCAAGGAGTATTATCTCCAAGGGTTAGAAAGGCTGGATTCATCTCTTTTTCATGGATAGTGTAGGACCCACTGATAATGGGGTACTTTGACGCAGTAGTGGGCTTGAGCACGATATGGCCATATGGTGGAACCAAACCCCCATTTTTATTTATGGATTGTCTTCAGATTTGGTAGTTATTTCTTTTGCATTTGCGCGCTATTCTTTTTTAATATACATGTCTTTTGGTTCATAGCTGCAGCAGCTTTAGAAATACATGGGTATGCTCCCCCAAATTTTTTGCCTGTTTATTATGTATTCGGTCTGACCAGACTATCGAGGTTGAGCAACCCTCACCCACCCCCCACACACACCTGTACTCTATCAGTGTCCACCATCAAGTGGATATAGGAGGAGTCCCCTGTAGTGCATTTGCACATCCTTCCCAGCAAGGAGTATTATCTCCAAGGGTTAGAAAGGCTGGATTCATCTCTTTTTCATGGATAGTGTAGGACCCACTGATAATGGGGTACTTTGACGCAGTAGTGGGCTTGAGCACGATATGGCCATATGGTGGGACCAAACCCCCATTTTTATTTATGGATTGTCTTCAGATTTGGTAGTTATTTCTTTTGCATTTGCGCGCTATTCTTTTTTAATAAGACTGGAGGCAATAAGACGGTTTACTTTGCAAATGCAGTTACACTCGGCGAGGGAATGATCTCCACAGCTTAGTGAATAGAGATGGGCGAACAGTTTGGCCTGAGCATGAGTTCGGGCCGAACCTTGGCTGTTCACTCATTCGATAAACACCCAAATCATTGGGGCATTCAACCGTTTGTTCGGCCTGCCGAATAACCACAATGCACTGCGCCGCCGCACAGTGCATTGGAAGCCCTGATTGGTTTAAGCAAGGATTTGTTCAATCAGGGCAAAGAACACTGTCAGAGCCATGATTGGAGAAAGTAATGATGACTCTATCCAATCATGGCTCATTGTTAGCCCCACCCCACACTATAAAAGTATTCTTTCAATAGCGGCCATTTGTAGTGTGGTATCGGTGTGGAGAGACATAGAACAGGGCTCTGTTCATTGCTACTAGAGAGTTAGTGTGCTATAGTGTGATGTTCTGATTCTATTGTCAGTGTAGAATATCAGTTTAATGTGAATCTAGTGTTAGTTCAGTCAGTGTGGGTGTATTGGCCATTCGTTTTTACATTAGTGTCAGATTTTTTGTCAGGACAGGTTTACTGCAACTATAATGCAGTACATTAGCACACATTTAACGAACTATATTTCTGTGCGTTAAGTGCCTTTAAACACAGTATATTTCTGTGCGTTAGTGCACGTTTCATGCAGTATATTTCAGTGCAATACTACACATTTAATGCAGTATATTTCTTTGCGCTAGTGCATGTTTAACGCAGAAAATTTCAGTGCGTTACTGCACGTTTAAAGCAGTATATTTCTGTACGTTAGTGCACATTTAAACCAGTATATTTCAGTGCGTTACTGCACATTTAATGCAGTATATTTATGTGCGTTAGTGCACATTTAACACAGTATATTTATGTGCATTAGTGTACTTTTAACGTAGTATATTTCAGCGCGTTACATGCCATTTAACCCAGTATAGTTCAGTGCATTAGTGCATGTTTAACGCAGTATATTTCAGTGCATTACTGCACGTTTACCGCAGTATATTTCAGTTTGTTTCTGCATGTTTAACATAGTATATTTCAGTGCGTTACGGCGGGTTTAACGCAGTATATTTCAGTTCGTTACTACATGCTTAACACAGTATATTTCAGTGTGTTAATGCATGTTTAATGCAGTATATTTCAGTTCGTTACTACATGCTTAACACAGTATATTTCAGTGTGTTAGTGCACATTTAATGCAGTATATTTTAGTGCGTTACGTGCCGTTACGTGCCGTTTAACACAGCATATTTTTGTGCGTTGGTTCAGTTTTACTGCATTATATTGTATTGTGTTGGTGGAGTGTGTCTGTGTAGTGAGTACTCAGGTTAAAGTGCACCAAACACCACTTTCCATTGATTAAAGTGCATCAACGTACACATTTCCACATATTTGTTGCATTTTGGTAATAAGCACCCCCCCCCCCCATCATGTCTGGGAGACTAACAAGGAGAGGCAGATGTTCCCATGGAACTGTGAGGGTCCAAATGACATAATTTCCTCTGTTTAGTGAAGTTGTTCATGCTTTCCAGCCACAGCATGCAGAGGAGGAGGTGGACTGGCTTACTAAACCATACTCAAATGCCTCATTCTCTGTCATCAAAGCAGAGTCTAGTGCGCAGTCCACTGCAGCTGCCAGAGTGGCTAAATCTACCACCTTGTCCACAGCTATTCCTGCCTTAGCCCCAGCATCAAGCATGGAGGAGTCAGCTGAGTTATTTGAATACAGCATCAGCCACTTGCTCCTTGATAATGCACAGCCATTACTTGATTCATAAAATGGTTCTGCAAGTTGTCTCCAGTGGTAAGGAGGATGGAGGAGATGATGATGATGAGGTCACTGACAGGACTTGGGTGCAAGATAGAGCAGAGGAGGAAAGTGAGGGTGAGGCACAACCCCAACGAGGCAACCATGAGAGATCAGCCACCCTATTCCATCACATTGTGGAGCTGTTAGCTCCCAGCACCCTTCCTAGAGTTCAGCTGTCTGGGCCTTTTTTAGCACATGTGCAAACTTTGTCTCAAGCACATCAAGCAAGGCAAAAACAAAAGCCATTTGGGTACCACATGCTTGACAAGGCATTTAACCTCCCACCACTCAGCCCGTTGGCAAGAGCACCTGAAAGCCCTACAAAAGGGATTCAGTTCTCTTCCTCCTCCTTACTCACCTCAGTCTACCCCCGCTTCACCTCATGACCTCTCAGAAGTAGTGTTGAGCGAACACGGACTGTATTATTCGTGTTCGTACTGAATAATTGGATTTTTTGTACCCGAACACGGACACGGACACTTTACTGTATGTTCGGGTAAAAATCCGTGTTCGGTCGTTTTATTTCCGGGTTTTGCATGCTTTGGCGCTCTTTTCATGGTGGGCTTTCAACAGCCAATCAACAATCGTTTAACTGGTGTGCCTTAAGCCATCCCAGCCATGCCTGCAAATGTCTCAGTAGCTGTGATTGGCCGTCTGAAGCATGTGACCAAGTCTTTATAAGTTCCAGGCAGCCGCAGCGTCTTCATTCTGCTGCTTAGATCAGGGACAGAGCACACATAAACGTGCTGGCTGCTGATTAGGGAAAGACAGGCAGGAAAAAACCATTTGTGTCCGGATAGAATTGAGGGACAGGTCGGAGTGTTTAGGCAGGGCGAGTTGTAGGCATTTTAGGGATAGAGTCTGCTGAATTATAGGGTCAGTGTCTTCTACAAACTACAATCAATATTGCTGTGTGGGGGGTGAGGTCTGCACTCAATCCTGATCTACGATCTCTTCTCAATCCTGTTAGGGAGAGGCTGCTGCTGAATTTTAGGGAAACTGTGTTCTACAAACTACAATCGATATTGCTGTGTGGTGTGGGATAGGAGATAGGCAGGTGTCAGTGATCCACATCCATTTTTCTGTGTGTGAGCTGCAGTGAACACAATCTTTTTGGGCTGCAGTGAACACAATCTTTTTGGGGTGCAGTGAACAACGTCCTTTTTGGGGTGCAGTGAACAAAATCTTTTTGGGGTGCAGTGAACAAAATCCTTTTTGGGGTGCAGTGAACAACATCCTTTTTGGGGTGCAGTGAACACAATCTTTTTGGGGTGCAGTGAACAAAATCCTTTGTGGGGTGCAGTGAACACAATCTTTGTGGGGTGCAGTGAACACAATCTTTTTGGGGTGCAGTGAACAACATCCTTTTTGGGGTGCAGTGAACACAATCTTTGTGGGGTGCAGTGAACACAATCTTTTTGGGGTGCAGTGAACAAAATCCTTTTTGGGGTGCAGTGAACACAATCTTTGTGGAGTGCAGTGAACAAAATCTTTTGTGGGGTGCAGTGAACACAATCTTTGTGGGGTACAGTGAACAGAATCTTTGTGGGGTGCAGTGAACACAATCTTTGGGGGGTACAGTGAACACAATCTTTTTGGGGTGCAGTGAACAAAATCCTTTTTGGGGTGCAGTGAACACAATCTTTGTGGGGTGCAGTGAACACAATCTTTTTGGGGTGGAGTGAACAAAATCCTTTTTGGGGTGCAGTGAACAACATCCTTTTTGGGGTGCAGTGAACAAAATCCTTTGTGGGGTGCAGTGAACACAATCTTTGTGGGGTGCAGTGAACACAATCTTTTTGGGGTGCAGTGAACACAATCCTTTTTGGGGTGCAGTGAACAAAATCCTTTTTGGGGTGCAGTGAACACAATCTTTTTGGGGTGCAGTGAACAAAATCCTTTGTGGGGTGCAGTGAACACAATCTTTGTGGGGTACAGTGAACAGAATCTTTGTGGGGTGCAGTGAACACAATCTTTGGGGGGTACAGTGAACACAATCTTTTTGGGGTGCAGTGAACAAAATCCTTTGTGGGGTGCAGTGAACACAATCTTTGGGGGGTACAGTGAACACAATCTTTTTGGGGTGCAGTGAACAAAATCCTTTGTGGGGTGCAGTGAACACAATCTTTGTGGGGTGCAGTGAACACAATCTTTTTGGGGTGCAGTGAACAAAATCCTTTTTGGGGTGCAGTGAACAACATCCTTTTTGGGGTGCATTGAACACAATCTTTTTGGTGTGCAGTGAACAAAATCCTTTGTGGGGTGCAGTGAACACAATCTTTTTGGGGTACAGTGAACAGTATCTTTGTGGGGTGCAGTGAACACAATCTTTGGGGGGTACAGTGAACACAATCTTTTTGGGGTGCAGTGAACAAAATCCTTTGTGGGGTGCAGTGAACACAATCTTTGGGGGGTACAGTGAACACAATCTTTTTGGGGTGCAGTGAACAAAATCCTTTGTGGGGTGCAGTGAACACAATCTTTGTGGGGTGCAGTGAACACAATCTTTTTGGGGTGCAGTGAACAAAATCCTTTTTGGGGTGCAGTGAACAACATCCTTTTTGGGGTGCAGTGGACACAATCTTTTTGGGGTGCAGTGAACAAAATCCTTTGTGGGGTGCAGTGAACACAATCTTTGTGGGGTACAGGGAACAGAATCTTTGTGGGGTGCAGTGAACACAATCTTTGGGGGGTACAGTGAACACAATCTTTTTGGGGTGCAGTGAACAAAATCCTTTTAGGGTGCAGTGAACACAATCTTTGTGGGGTGCAGTGAACAAAATCCTTTTTGAGGTGCAGTGAACACAATCTTTGTGGGGTGCAGTGAACACAATCTTTGTGGGGTACAGTGAACACAATCTCATACTTCTGAAGATTTGAGGGTGCTGCCTGTTCCATACTCCTCCTCCTACTGCTCAACCATCCTTTTAGGGGTACAAACAATAGTAATTGGGGCCTAGTGTGGTGGTGTACGTGTGAGATACATACACTTTCTTTTTGATCATATTTTCTATTCCGCTATTCAATTAAAACCTTTGGGGATCAATTAAATTGCGTGATAGTCTGTGTCGGTACGTGTGAGATCCACCTTTCCAAGTTTTTGGGGTTCATCTCATACTTCTGAAGATTTGAGGGTGCTGCCTGTTCCATACTCCTCCTCCTACTGCTCAACCATCCTTTTAGGGGTACAAACAATAGTAATTGGGGCCTAGTGTGGTGGTGTACGTGCGAGATACATACACTTTTTTTGATCATATTTCCTATTCCGCTATTCAATAGAAACCTTTGAGGATCAATTGAATTGCGGGATAGTCTGTGTCGGTACGTGTGAGATCCACCTTTCCAAGTTTTTGAGGTTCATCTCATACTTCTGAAGATTTGAGGGTGCTGTCTGTTCCATACTCCTCCTACTCCTCATCCATCCTTTTAGGGGTAGAAACAATAGTAATTGGGGCCTAGTGTGGTTTTGTACGTGCGAGATACATACACTTTTTTGGATCATATTTCCTATTCCGCTATTCAATAAAAACCTTTCTAGGGCAAGATCTTAAATTACAGAAATATGAGGAGACCGTCAAATAAGGGCCGTGGCCTGGGTCGTGGTGCTGCTGGTAGAGCTCCTGTTGCAAGGAGAGGACGTGGTCGATCTGTGCCAGCTACACGCACAAGTGAAACACAATCCTCAAGTGTGAGTAGGCGACAGAACCTGCATCAGTATTTGGTAGGGCATCATACGCCCCTAGAAGTGATGAGGCCAGAACAAGTGGAGGCGATAGTAGATTGGTTTGCTGCTGACAGTGCCTCCAGTTCCTTCACATTGTCTCCCACCCAGTCTACTGCAGAAAGGTCACAGTTGGCACCTGCAGCCGATGTCCAACCGTCTTTCACCTCACCCCCTTGCAAATCAGGCAAGCAGTCTGAGCCCCAAGCCATACAGCAGTCTCTTCTTCTTTTTGATGACTCTGTCAGCAGGGTTTCCCAGGGCCATCCACCTAGCCCTGCCCCAGAAGTGGAAGAGATTGAGTGCAGCGATGCCCAACCACTTATTTCTCAAGATGAGTACATGCAAGGATCATCGCAGCACGTCTCCGATGATGACGAAACGCAGGTGCCAACTGCTGCGGCGTTCAGCATTGTGGAGACCGACAAGGAGGGCAGGGGTGAAGACTGGGTGGAAGATGATGTGGAGGACAATGAGGTCCTCGATCCCACATGGAATGAACGTCATCCAGGTGACCTGAGTAGTTTGGAGGAAGAGGCGGTGGTCGCACAGAGCCACCAGCACAGCAGAAGAGGGAGCAGGGTGCAGAAGCAGAGCGGCCGTGCCCTAGACACTACGCCCGCTACTGCCCAAACGCAGCAAGGGAACGAGCGCACCAAAGTCAGCTCAAAGGAGTTATCTAGCGTGGAAGTTCTTTAGAAAATGTGCTGATGACAGGACACGAGTGGTTTGCACCCTGTGCAATCAGAGCTTGAAGCGAGGCATAAACCTTCTCAACCTGAGCACAACCTGCATGATCAGGCATCTAAGTGCAAAGCACGAGCTGCAGTGGAGTACACACCTTCAAAACCAAGAAACGTCTCTGGCTCATCCTGCTTCCTCTTCTGCTGCAGTCT
This sequence comes from Pelophylax lessonae, assembly GCF_965119305.1. Taxonomy (NCBI): domain Eukaryota; kingdom Metazoa; phylum Chordata; class Amphibia; order Anura; family Ranidae; genus Pelophylax; species Pelophylax lessonae. The sequence continues at coordinate 340,862,045 of NC_138771.1, read as the reverse complement.
CGGCCGCTCCAGCCACATCTGTAGTGATACCGGCACCTGCCACCCCGCAAACAGACGATCTGTCAGCAACACCACCACCTGGGTCACCAACAACCATCTCCACAATGTCCCGTGGAAGCGTTCAGCTTTCCATCTCACAAACACTTGAGAGGAAGAGGAAGTACCCCCCTACCCACCCGCGATCCCTGGCCCTGAATGCCAGCATTTCAAAATTATTGGCCTTTGAAATGCTGTCATTCCGTCTGGTGGAGACGCACAGTTTTAAAAACCTTATGTCGGTGGCTGTCCCACAGTACGTCATGCCCAGCCGCCACTACTTTTCCAGGCAAGCCATCCCTTCCCTGCACAACCAAGTGGGGGAAAAAATCAGGTGTGCACTGCGCAACGCCATCTGTGCCAAGGTCCACCTAACTACCGATACGTGGACCAGTAAGCACGGTCAGGGGCGTTATATCTCCCTAACGGCACACTGGGTAAATGCAGTGGCGGATGGGCCTGAGGCGGATAGCAATTTGGCACATGTCCTTCCACCACCGAGGATTGCAGGGCGCTTCAGTTTGCCTCCTGTTCCTAACTCCTCCTACTCCGCTTCCTCATCCTCTACCACCTCCTCATCCGGACAGCGTAACACCTTCAACACCAACTTCAGCACGGCCAGGGGTAAACGATAGCAGGCAGTTTTACAACTTGCCTGTTTGGGGGACAAACCACACACCGCGCAGGAGTTGTGGAGGAGCATGGAACAGCAGACAAATGAGTGGTTGCTGCCAGCGAGCCTCAAGCCCGGCCTGGTGGTGTGCGATAACGGGAGAAATCTCATAGCAGCTCTGGGCCTAGCCGGTTTGACGCACATCCCTTGCCTGGCGCATGTGCTGAATTTGGTGGTGCAGAGGTTCCTTAAAAACTACCCCGATATGTCAGAGCTGCTGCAGAAAGTGCGGGCCGTTTGTGCGCACTTTCGGCGTTCTCACCCTGCTGCTGCTCGCCTGGCAGCGCTGCAGCGTAACTTCGGCCTTCCCGCTCACCGCCTCATATGTGACGTGCCCACATAGTGGAGTTTCAGCTGCAGCACGCACGCGTGAGTCGCTCTGCGGAACAGCACCACTTCACCACCAATAACTGGGCCTCCATGCGAGACCTGTGTGCCTTGTTGCGCTGTTTTGAGTACTCCACCAACATGGCCAGTGGCAATGACGCCGTTCTCAGCTTAACTATCCCACTTCTATGCCTCCTTGAAAAAACAATTCGGGCGATGATGGAAGAGGATGTGGCACAGGATGAGGAGGAGGAGGAGGATGAAGAGGTAACATTTCCAAGGCTTTCAGGGCAGTCATTCGCAAGGGGCTCCGAGGGTGGGTTCCTGCACACACAAACGCCAGGGACACAATTGTACAGCAGGGGCACAGTTCTGGAGGATGAGGAGGAGCTGGAGGAGGAGATGGAACCATGTTCACAGCAGGGTGGCACCCAGGCCAGCTCATGGCCATCACTGGTGCGTGGCTGGGGGGATACAGAGGACACGGACGATACACCTCCCACAGAGGACAGCCTTTCGTTGCCTCTGGGCAGCCTGGCACACATGAGCGATTACATGCTGCAGTGTCTCCACAACGACCGCCGAGTTGCCCACATTCTAACTTGTGCTGATTACTGGGTGGCCACGCTGCTGGATCCCCGTTACAAGGACAACGTACCGTCCTTAATTCACTCACTGGAGCGCGATCGCAAGATGCGCGAGTACAAGCGCACGCTGGTAGACGCCAAGCTGCTGGCATTCCCATCTGACAGCGGGGCCGCAGTGGAAGCACAAGGCAGAGGAGGAGGAGGAGGAGGAGGAGGAGGTCACCAATGCAACCAGGGCACCGCCAGCACCTCAGAAGGCAGGGTTAGCATGGCCGAAATGTGGAAAAGCTTTGTCAGCACGCCACAACAAACAGCAGCACCAGCAGCTCAGATGGAACGTCTTAGCAGGAGGCAGCATTTTACCAACATGGTGGAGCAGTATGTGTGCACACACCTACATGTAGTGAATGAGGGGTCTGCCCCCTTCAACTTCTGGGTCTCCAAATTGGGCACATGACCTGAGCTTGCCCTTTACGCCTTGGAGGTGCTGGCGTGCCCTGCAGCCAGTGTATTATCTGAATGGGTATTTAGCACGGCTGGGGGCGTTATAACAGACAAGCGCAGCTGCCTGTCCAGAGACAATGTGGACAAGCTCACGTTCATTAAAATGAACCAGGCATGGATCCCACGGGACTTTTCCGTACCTTGTGCAGAATAGCAATGGATACCGACCTTACCCACCCATTGTTCCATTTTTGCTCTTTCTCACTCTTTTGGGGTGTACCCTCATTTAAAATTTGTGAAAAGAAGCAGTGTTGACTACCTCGTCCTCCTCCTCAGGGCCAGATTAACATAGGGGCTATTGGAGCTGCAGCTCCAGGCCCCTACCTCCACCGCCGCTTCCACCTACACCACCCATAGATGTGCGCAGCCTATTGCATTAAGGTGTGCACCCCAAAGTTGAAATACACATGCATGTGTTTGCCAGCAGGGAGAGTAATGTATCGGGGCCATGTACCTGTAGGCAAAGAGAAATAGAGCAGAGCAGGTCCGAGGGAGATCTTTCCCATCTCCTCACTGGCAATGCTATGTGCCCTAGGTGATTAGGGTGTGCCCAGGCACACCCGGCACACCCTGTGTGCATGCCTATGTCACCGCCACATCCACCACCACCTCAACCTCCCTCCTACTCCATATAGGCCTCGTCCTTCAGAGATGAAGAAGAACATTGTTTTATTTTTCTGTTTTTTTTTGTTGTTTTAAGTTATTTCCCTATCCACATTTGTTTGCAGAGCACTTGCCATGCTCTTAATTACGTTTTTCTGCCATTTGCAGCACTCTAGCCCTTTCCTTTGGTGTTTTAGAGCCATTTTAGTGCCTTAAAGTTCGGGTCCCCATTGACTTCAATGGGGTTCTGTGTCCGGGAAAAGTTCAGTAAAAGTCCGGGACACGCGTGCGTGCTGCGGCCGAACCCGTCGAACATGGACATCTAGGTGTCCGCTCAACCCTACTCAGAAGCCTTCGCTGATAGGGATGATGGTATAGAGCAGGGTGTCCTAGGTCCTTGCAGCACATCTGCCAATAGCACACCACCAGCTGTAGACTATAGCCGGCACATTTCTCTGCCACATCTGCTACAGCGAAAAACAAATACAGTCACTGCCACTCACATACTCAGTGTCTAAATGCAAGCTTGTCAAAGCTGCTGGCTTTACAACTTCTGCCTTTTCATCTGGTGAATTCTGCCCCCTTCCGTGAATTTTCAAAATGTGCTGAACCACAATGGCAGGTTCCCAGTCATTATTTCTTTTCATGTAAGGCCATTCCAGCTCTGTACCACCATGTAAAAAGGTAATGTTGTGGTATCGTTTAGCAAGGCATTCAGTCGCAAAGTCCATGTTACTGATGACAAGTGGTCCAGCAAGCATGGTCAGGGATGCTATATTTCATTCACAGTACACTGGGTAACTCTGTTTGCAATTTGGAAGGATGCAGGGCAGGGCTCACTGCTGCAGATGGTTGTGCCGCCACATTTCCATACAGCTAGTGGTGATGATGCAAAATTTGTCAGCTCTACCCCCTCCTTCTCTTCCATGCCCTCCTCTGCTGAATTGTCCTATGAACCACAAGTGCCCCCTAAGCATTCAAGGGGCTATTCTATGAGTAAGGCTAAAAGGTGCAATGCAGTGTCAAGGGGACAGGAAACACAACAGAGCAGAGATTCTTGCAACTCTGCAGGGGCAGGCCCAGATGGGGTTCACGCCATGCCAGCTGGAGCCAGGAATGGTGGTATGCGATAATGGCACAAATCTCCTGTCCACACTTAACCACTTCTGTACCGGAAGGTTTTCCCCCTTAATGCCCAGGCCATTTTTTGCAATTCGGTGCTGCATTACTTTAAGTGACAACTGCGCGGTCATGCGACACTGTACCCAAATAAAATTGATGTCCTTTTTTTCCCACAAATGGAGATTTATTTTGGGGGTATTTGATGACCTGTGCGATTTTTATTTGTTGTGCTATAAACAAAAAAAGAGCGACAGTTCTGAAAAAAAATATTTTTTACTTTCTGCTATAAAACATTACCAATAAAAAGAATTTAAAAATCTATTTTTTTCATTATTTTAGACCAATTTGTATTCTGCCACATATTTTTGGTAAAAAAATCCCAATAAGTGTATATTGATTGGTTTGCGCAAAAGTTATCGCGTCTACAAATTAGGGGAAAGATTTATGTCGTTCTTATTTATTTTTTATTTTTACTAGTAATGGCGGTGATCAGCGAGATTGCAGCTGACAAATCAGACACCTAACTGACATTTTGACATTACTACAGTAATCAGTGCTAAAAATATGCACTGTTACTATACTAATGACACTGACAGGGATGGAATTAAAACCAGGGGCGATCAAAGGGTTAAATATGTCCCTAGCGGGTGCTCATAGGGACCTGTGTTCCTAAATAGGAGGAACACAGGAGCCCTGTTTTCATTGCTGATGCTGACAGAACAGCGGTCTGCAGTGTTTACTAGGGCCCGGCAACGATTGATGCCACCAGAGCCACAGATGGCTAATGGATGCCCCCACTTGCGGTCCCATGAAGCGACGTAAAGGTATGTTGTTTCACGGGAATGAACCAAGTATATACATGGCGGCTGGTCGGCAAGTGGTTAAACAGGGAAAGTTGACACGTGCCATACCTGACACATGTCCTCAATTTGGTGGTGCAGCATTTCCTAAATAGTTATACAAGGGTTGCAAGATCTGCTAAAGCAGGTCAGAAGGGTCTGTAGCCATTTCAGGTGGTCATACACAGCCAGTGCTCGGTTGGCTGAAATTCAGCGGTAATTTCACCTGCGTGTAAATTGCCTGATTTGTGAAATGGCTACTAGGTGGAACTCGACTTTGCAAATGCTGCAACAGCTGCACCTGCAGCAGAGAGCCATCAACGAGTACCTGTGTGAGTATTGCACAACGACAGACAATGGCTGCTGATAAAGGATGCATGCACTGTACTGTCACTATTTGAGGAGGCCACAAGGATAATGAGCCATGACAATGCATGCATCAGTGACACAATCCCTTTTGTGTTCCTGCTAGAGCAGACTCTGCATAGCATTATGGACAGGGCGCTCAAGGACAAACAACGGGAGGAAGAGGAGAACTTTCTTTCCTCTCAAGGCCCGCTTTATGCAGACACCGTTCTTCCTGCACCACAGAACGCACAAAATGAGAGGGAAGAGGAAGAGGATTGCAGTTTTTGAGGCATTGAAGCAGAGGAAGACATATGTCAACCCTCAACAGATGGTTTTCCATCCCCAGAACCCTTGGGAGTATTATGTGGCTGGGAGATACTGTAATCCTCAGTGACCCTGAAGAATCTGCTTCTCATGCCTCTGCAAATTTACGGTGCATGGGCTCCCTCATGCTTCAAAGCCTGCGAAAGGACCCAAGATTATGTGGCATCAAGGATCACTATTGGTTGGCAATTCTCCTTGACCACCGTTACAAGGGGAAAGTCTCAGAACTCATCCTCTCCCCACAGAGGGTGCAGAAGATGAAATCTCTTGAGCACACTTTAAAGAGGGGTTTATTTAATGCTTTTTCCCACTCTGGTAGGTTACAGTGTCATGGAAAAGGTAGGTTTGAGGCTTCTGTTGGTCAAGAGAGGAGCAGGGGAGAAGAGGGTCGCTTAGGTGATACATTTTTACAATTTTTTTAGTCCTCACCGCCCAGGGCTCTCAGTTTCCACATCCCATCAGCAGCGTCTGCATCATATGGTGGACGATTATCTAGGGGTGAAAACAGAGATGTAGAGCTTTCTAGTTGATGATCCACTGGGTTATGAGAATAGACCACTGGCTAGAACTTTCCAAATGTGCAATTGACCTGCTTGGCTGCCCTGAACAGGCATTCAGTGCTGCTGGAGGTTTTGTTACTGATAATAGAACGTGTCTGTCCACAGACTCCATGGACCATCTGACATTTATCAAAATTACCAGCATTACCAGCAGCTATGAAGCTCCTGATCTGGATGTCACTGATTAAGTGTTTTTTTTGGGATGTGGAATCTCTGCAAGACTTCTAGGCTGCCTATTGTTGTGGGTGTTGATTTCATCTGGAAGAATTTTTTGGGTGTAGGTTTTATGGGCACAATTAACACCCACAGCCTAGAGTTGAGCGAACACCTGGATGTCCAGGTTTGGCGGGTTTGGCCGAACTTGAAAAAAAAGTCCCGGTTCGTGACCCGAACTTAACCCGAACTTTACCCCGGACCCCATTGAAGTCAATGGTGACCCGAACTTTTGAGCACTAAAATGGCTCTAAAAAACACATGGAAAGGGCTAGAGGGCTGCAAATGGCAGCAAAATCTTCTTAAGAGCATGGCAAGAGCTCTGCAAACAAATGTGGATAGGGAAATAACTTAAAATAACATAAAATACATAAGAATAAAAAAAATAATCTTGAATGATGTAGGAGGAGGACAAGGCCCATATGGAGTAGGAGGTTGAGGTGGCGGTGGATATGGCGGTGTAGGTGGAAGCGGTGGTGGCGGTGGAGGACGAGGTAGCCAACACTGGTTTTGGTTTTTAATTTAATTTTTTTTTTAAATTAGGGTACACCCCAAAAGAGTAAGAAAGATCAAATACAACAATGGCTGGGTAAGGCCGGTATACATGTCTATTCTGCAGAAGGTACGGACAAGTCCTGTGGGATCCATGCCTGGTTCATTTTAATTAACGTGAGCTTGTCCACGTTGGCTCTGGACAGGCGGCTGCGCTTGTCTGTGATAACGCCCCCAGCCGTGCTAAATACCCGTTCAGATAATACACTGGCTGCAGGGCAGGCCAGCACCTCCAAGGCGTAAAGGGCAAGCTCAGGCCATGTGCCCAACTTGGAGACCCATAAGTTGAAGAGGACAGACCCATCATTCAGTACAATTAGACGTGTGCACACATACTGCTCCACCATGTTAGTGAAATGCTGCCTCCTGCTAACACGTTCCATATCAGCTGCTGGTGCTGCTGCTTGTTGTGGCGTGCTGATAAAGCTTTTCCACATTTCGGCCATGCTAACCCTGCCTTCTGAGGTGCTGGCGGTGCCCTGGCTGCGTTGGTGACCTATTCGTCCTCCTCCTCTGCCTTGGCCTTGTGCTTCCACTGTGCCCCCACTGTCAGGTGGGAATGTCACCAGCAGCGCATCTGCAAGCAAAAAGGGTAATGGTCTGGTTTCCTCCAGAGCACTCCTCCATCCCTAAATATATATCAACACAAAGAAAATGGCCCGCGGGTCTTTGTATGAGGTACGTGCTCAGTGGCTGGAAATGAATATCATGCACAATATATGAATAAAAATTTATTTTATTACATAATGTATAAAAACGACAACATATGCTCAATGGCACATATAATAGCTCAATGGCTTGAAATACATATGACATGTAACATGAATAATGCAAATGGATGTATTAACATTTTAGGTTGACACCTTGGTGTAGCCTCTTGAGTTAATGACAGAAATGATGTAATAGGATGACAGAGTATATATTATATTATAGTAGAGTATATATTATTTGTGATCTGACGCGTTTTGGGAGCAATCTCCCTTCTTCAGAGATCAATATATTCAGGATGTCACTACAGAGAGACAATGTTGTTACAGGGTGCAGTAGGGATAAATTAAAATATGAAAAAGATTTGGACAAAAATGATAAGAGCTGTGGGAGTACTGTACACTCACCAATCAAAAAGGCTCAAATGGCAAAAGTGGACTCCTATATGGCAGCGGTGCGTCATGTCTGACCCGGGAGCTGAAGGGTCCCAGAGTGCCGGCAAATACAGAGGGGGGCCCATGGCAGGGAAGTGTATGTGTAAGGAAAGGCCTTCCAAACCTGTTGTATATATATATATATATTTAAAAAACAAAGTAGTGAGAATGTGGCATATATGCTCACAGTGGTAATACACTGGTATAATTTGTACCAGGTGGGAAGGGCTGGTGTGATGGTTGTATGGGATACCGGAGGGGGTGTGAGGAGAGTGAAAGAGGGAATGAAGAGAGGAGGGGAAAAGAGGGGGGAAGGAAAGGAGGAAATAAGGAGGGGGGGGGAGAGGAACAGGGAGGAGGAAAGGGAAGAGGAAAAAGGAGGGGGGGAGCGCTCAGAAGCCAAGAAATAGTAGAGAAAAAAAACGTGTGTGATAGAAAGTGGTGTGCAGGGTGAAAAGATGAGAAATGGATGTGTGTTAGTCTGGGGGAAATGAGTGTGGGAAAGGGGTGGGGGTGTGAGGGGGAAGGGTGGAAAAATCCCAGTGACTAACCTGACAGGATCCTCCGCAGCCGGCAACAAGAGAGGGACCCTAACGTCATGCAGCGGGTGAAGGCAGATCGAGCAGAGCCGAAGCTTCTGTGATCTTATGATGGAGAGGCTCGCTGGAGGCGGGCCTCCCCGCCCCACAGATGTAACAGCACGCAATGGCGTGGGTACGTCAGTGATAGCACTGACGCACAGCGCTAGAGGTGCGGCATGACGTCGATGTACAGGTGGACCCGCTCGTCCCAAACAGAGGGGAGGGGCGGGGACAGCAAGGGGGGGGGGGACGAACCCTCCCTCTTCGTACATCGCCGCTCCCGGGAAAAGACTGTTAACACCAGCTGGCACAAGGGGCCACTCTGTCATAAAAAATAATAACATAGAATAATATTGGAAAAATTCTTTATTTACATAAACGGTGCACACTGTAGCAACAAAGAATGCTCATAAAAATAACAATAACAACGATTAAAACAGCAAGCAAAAAAGAGGGGGGGGCACCAAGATTACATTGTCAGCCGGGGGGAGAACCAGATCATTGATGGGCACAGTGGGTGTCTTCCACCCTAAATATAGAAGCAAAAAGGGTAATGGTCTGGTTTCCTCCAGAGCACTCCTCCATCCCTAAATATATATATCAACACAAAGAAAATGGCCCGCGGGACTTTGTATGAGGTACGTGCTCAGTGGCTGGAAATGAATATCATTCAGTAGCAGCGCATCTACCAGCGTGCGCTTGTACTCGCGCATCTTCCGATCACGCTCCAGTGAGGGAATTAAGGATGGTACGTTGTCCTTGTAATGGGGATCCAGCAGCGTGGCCACCCAGTAATCAGCACAAGTTACAATCTGGGAAACTCAGCAGTCGTTGTGGAGACACTGCAGCATGTAATCGCTCATGTGTGCCAAGTTGCCCAGAGGCAACGAAAAGCTGTCCTCTGTGGGAGGTGTATCCTCTGTGTCCTCTGTATCTCCCCAGCCACGCACCAGTGATGGCCATGAGCTGGGCTGGGTGCCACCCTGCTGTGAACATGGTTCCATCTCCTCCTCCATCTCTTCCTCCTCATCCTTGTCATCCTCCAGAACTGTGCCCCTGCTGGACAATTGTGTACCTGGTGTTTGTGGGTGCAGGAACCCACCCTCGAAGCCACTTGTGAATGACTGCCTTGGAAATTATACCTCTTCCTCCTCCTCCTCCTCCTCATCCTGTGCCACATCCTCTTCCATCGTCGACCAAAGGGTTTTTTCAAGAAGGCATAGAAGTGGGATAGTTAAGCTGAGAGAGGCGTCATCGGCACTGGCCATGTTGGTGGAGTACTTGAAACAGCGCAACAAGGCACACAGGTCTCGCATGGAGGCCCAGTTACTGGTGGGGAAGTGGTGCTGTTCCGCAGAGCAACTCACACGTGCGTGCTGCAGCTAAGACTCCACTATGGCCTGCTGCTGCTCGCACAGTCTGGCCAGCATGTGCAAGGTGGAATTCCACCTTGTGGGCATGTCACATATGAGGCGGTGAGCGGGAAGGCCGAAGTTACGCTGCAGCGCTGACAGCCGAGCAGCAGCAGGGTGAGAACGCCAAAAGTGCACACAGACGGCTTGCACTTTCTGCAGCAGCTCTGACATATTGGGGTAATTTCTAAGGAACCTCTGCACCACCAAATTCAGCACATGCGCCAGGCAAGGGATGTGTGTCAAACCGGCTAGGCCCAGAGCTGCTATGAGATTTCGCCCATTATCACATACCACCAGGCCGGGCTTGAGGCTCACTGGCAGCAACCACTCATCGGTCTGCTGTTGAATGCCCCTCCACAACTCCTGCGTGGTGTGTGTTTTTTCCCCCAAACAGGCAAGTTTTAAAACTGCCTGGTGTCGTTTACCCCTGGCTTTGCTGAAGTTGGTGGTGAAGGTGTTACGCTGACCGGATGAGGAGGCGGTAGAGGATGAGGAAGCGGAGTAGGAGGAGTTAGGAGCAGGAGGCAAACTGAAGCGCCCTGCAATCCTCGGTGGTGGAAGGACATGCGCCAAACTGCTATCTGCCTCAGGCCCAGCCACCACTGCATTTACCCAGGGAGATATAACGTCCCTGACCGTACTTACTGGTCCACATATCCGTAGTTAGGTGAACCTTGCCACAGATGGTGTTGCGCAGTGCACACCTGATTTTGTCACCCACTTGGTTGTGCAGGGAAGGGATGGCTTGCCTAGAAAAGTAGTGGCGGCTGGGCATGACGTACTGTGGGACAGCCACCGCCATAAGGCTTTAAAAACTCTGCGTCTCCACCAGACGGAATGACAGCATTTCAAATGCCAGGAATTTTGAAATGATAGCATTCAGGGCCAGGGATCGTGGGTGGGTAGGGGGGTACTTCCTTTTCCGCTCCAGTGTTTGGGAGATAGAAATCTGTTTGCTTCCACGGGACATTGTGGAGATGGTTGTTGGTGACCCAGGTGCTGGTGTTGCTGGCAGATCCTCTTTTTGCGGGGTGGCAGGTGCCACTGTCACTACAGAGGTGGATGAAGAGGCTGAGACTGCAGCAGAAGAGAAAGCAGGAGGAGCCAGAGACCTTTCTTGGTTTTGAAGGTGTCTACTCCACTGCAGCTCGTGCTTTGCCTGGTCATGCAGGTTGTGCTCAGGTTGGGAAGGTTTATGCCTTGCTTCAGGCTCTGATTGCACAGCGTGCAAACCACTCGTGTCCTGTCATTATCACATTGTCTGAAGAACCGCCACGCTAGGGAACTCCTTTGAGCTGGCTTTGGTGTGCTCGGTCCCTTGCTCTGTGCGACCACCGCCTCTTCCTCCAAACCACTCAGGTCACCTGCAGGACGTTCATTCCATGTGGGGTCGAGGACCTCATCGTCCTCCACATCGTCTTCCACCCAGTCTTCACCCCTGCCCTCCTTGTTGGTCTCCACAATTTGGAATTCCACAGCAGTTGGCACCTGTGTTTCGTCATCATCCGAGACGTGCTGCGATGGTCCTCCCACGTACTCATCTTGAGACATAAGTGGTTGGGCATCGGTGCACTCAATCTCTTCAACTTCTGGGGCAGGGCTAGGTGGATGGCCCTGGGAAACCATTCTAACAGAGTCATCAAAAAGAAAAAGAGACTGCTGCATGACTTGGGGCTCAGACTGCTTGGCTGATTAGCAAGGGGGTGAGGTGAAAGATTGATGCACATAGGCTGCAGGTGCCAACTCTGACCTTTCAGCAGAAGACAGGGTGGGAGACAATGTGAAGGAACTGGAGGCACTGTCAGCAACCCAATCTTCTATCGCCTGTACTTGTTCTGGCCTCAACATTTGTAGAGGCGCATTAGGCCCTGCCAAATACTGCTGCAGGTTCTGTCGCCTACTCACAGCTGAGGAAGGTGTTTCACTTGTGCGTGTAGCTGGCACAGATCGACCACATCCTCTCCTTGCAACAGGAGCTCCCACAGCAGCACCACGACCCAGGCCACATCCCTTATTTGACCTTCTCCTCATATTTCTCTAATTTAGGATCTTCCCCTAAATGGGTGTTTATTGATAAGCGGAATACAACAACAGTATCCAAAGGGTGTAACTCACTGTAACATATGCAGACTAGGCCCCAATTAAATGTATTTCCCCTAAATGGGTTTTTATTGCAAAGCGGAATACAACAGCAGTATCCAATGGGTGTATCTCACTGTAACATATGCAGACTAGGCTGCAATTAAATTTTTTTCCCCTATAAGAGTTTTTATTGCAAAGCGGAATACAACAACAGTATGCAATGGGTGTATCTCACTGTAACATATGCAGACTAGGCCGCAATTTTTTTTTCCCCCTAAATGGGTTTTTATTGCAAAGCGGAATACAACAACAGTATCCAATGGGTGTATCTCACTGTAGCATATGCAGACTAGGCCACAATTATATTTTTTCCCCTAAATGGGGTTTTATTGCTAAGCGGAATACAACAGCAGTATCCAATTGGTGTATCTCACTGTAACATATGCAGACTAGGCTGCAATTTAATACAACAACAGTATCCAATGGTTGTATCTCACTGTAACGTATGAATGAAACATTTTTTTTTCCCTTTAATTGGTGATTTTTGAAGAGCAGATTTGCATAAAAGTGTCTAAACGCTGTTTGACAGTGTCACAATAAAGTATGAATGAAAAACTGAAAAATAATTGTCCCCTTAATTGGTGCTTGTTGAATAGCAGATTAGAACTGCAGTATCTAAACACTGTAAGTCACAGTAAAATATAAAGGAAAATTTTTTTTTCTTTTTTAAATCCAGATTAAGCAGACACATATGCACTGAGCTTGTATTACATGGCTGCTACACGCCGCATGCCTAACAGGTTGGATACTGTTGTTGTTCTATTCCGCTATTGAATAAAATAAAACATTTGAATGAAAAACTAAAAAATATTTTTTTTCTCTAAAAACTGAAAAAAAATATATTTTCCACTTAAATTGGTGCTTTTTGAAGAGCAGATTAGAAAAGAAGTGTCTAAACACTGTATGTCAAAGTAAAATATGAAGGAAAAAATATTTTTTCTTTTTTAAATCCAGATTAAGCAAACACATGTGCACTGAGCTTGCATTAAATGGCTGCTACATGCCACACACCGCCCACCTAACAGACTGATAAAAGATTTTTTTCTCCCTCCTCCTCACTGAGCTCAGGTCAGGGCAAAAAGATTGTGCACTGCACCCCACACAATAAAATCAATGTAGATCGCTGTCTGAATAAAGAAGATTCTTCCTATTCTTTCCCTGAAAGCAATCTCCAGCCTGCCCCTACAATAATCTCCTATCTCTCCCTCAGCAGCGGCAGGAACCTGTCCCTAGTATAGTTAGAGCAGAGTGACGTGTGGCGCTATGTGACTCCAGCTTATATAGAGGCTGGGTCACATGCTGCACTGGCCATTTACAGCCATGCCATTAGTAGGCATGGCTGTGATGGCTTCTAAGGGCACACTAGTTAAACGCTTGTTGATTGGCTGCCTTGCAGCTGTTGAAACCGCGCCATTAAAACTGTGGCAAAACATGAAATAACATTACCGAACAACGCACTGTATCCCGAACATACAGTGAAATGTTCGGGTCCATGTCTGGGTACCGAATACCCAAAAGTTCGGTACAATCCCGAACAATACAGTCCAGGTTCGGTCAACCCTACCAAAGACCAATTTTTTCACACCTGTTTGACAGGTGCATATCATTTCAGTTTTGACAGCAGGGCCAATTCTTGCTTTCATCAAGAATACCTCTATAAGGTTACGGTGTAAAGGGGCCGCAGACACCCAAAGACAAATTTTTCTGCATCTGTTTGATAGGTGCATATAATTTAAATTTTTGAAAGCAAGGCCAATTCTTGCTTTATCAAGAGAACCTCTATAGCAGGGGTCTTCAAACTATGGCCCTCCAGTTGTTCAGGAACCATAATTCCCATCATGCCTAGTCATGTCTGTGAATGTCAGAGTTTAACAATGCCTCATGGGATGTGTAATTCTGCAACAGCTGGAGGGCCGTAGTTTGAGGATCCCTGCTCTATAGGGTTATGGTTTGAAGGCGCCACAGACACCCAAAGACCAAATTTTCCACACCAAAGTCTGCGAAAGAGACACCAGAATTTATCCAAATGATCTCTAATCGTGTTCCCAGTGCACTACATTGTGGCCTCATCATACAGACTGGCTCTCCAAGCCATTGTTTACAAAATAAAGAAATCTTACAGGGAAAATGTATTTTTTTTGGCTTTATATCCATATATTTCTGCAGCAGCTTCTATACACAGTACAGATGTGCCACTAAGGTGACCCCCCCCCCCCCGCACTATATTAAAAGGAACTTGTGATTTTTGTATTTCTCATTTTGATGCTTGCATCAGTAAATCACTACACATTTAAAAATGACAGTTTTACAAAAAAATGTTGCTGGTACATGTCCCCCAGGGCAGTAACCGGACCCCCATAACCATTGTATGCCCATTTACTTGCATATAAGCCTTCAAAATGGGCACTTTTGATTTCTACAGTTCGAGTCCCAAAGACTTCAATGGGGTACGTTATTTGGTTCTAAACATTTGCGATGTTTGAAAGTTCTGGTGCGAACACAAACAGGGGGCCATTCAGCCCACCCCTATTATTGAAAAGGGTGAAGTTTTGTCAAGCTGGTTTGGGATGAACGTGACAGAGGGGTGAGAGCCATGCAATGTACTTATGGAACACATCTGTATAAGCATCTGTGCAGGAAAACCTTTTCAAACAATATTTGCTTTCCATTGTTTAGGTCTATTTGTTCTATACTTTAATATCCAGGCACATTAAGCCAGTAAACTGCATAAACTTTAGTAAATACTGGATCAATGGCTTGGTTCTAGCATTTGTGGATATTCATGGAATTGTTATCATGCTATGTAATGTTACTTACATGAGTTACTAAAACAGAACATTTGCTCAGCCTTATAAAAAATAAATAAATAAATAGAAAGATGCTGTAATGTTGCAATTTTTTTATGATTACCTTATTATTTTAGCATTTAGGCACAACGTTGTATTTTGCAAAAAGCTAAATAACAATCTTTTCCTAATAATCCTACATTGATCTTAGTGACAGTACTCTTTTGTTATGTTAAATGTGGTATGCCATTAAAATTCATTAGATTCATAATGTGTCCAATGAATTAGAAACAATGATTTTTATATTATTATTATAATCATTTTTTAAACAATGCCATTATGCAAGTTTCTCTTACCTGTCACATGAAAATAGAACAACATATAATTTTTTTTTCATATTGCAAGTATGAAAGAAACAAACACTAGAACACAGTACGAACATTGTAAATTTTTAAAAAATAACATACCAAATGTTTCACGACATAGAAGCATTAGAGTTAGATTTCAAGGTGCATTTGCCATGAACTTCTCATCTTTCTATCCTTTTATTGTTTAGTGTGTATCTACATATCCGTACAGTATATACAGTATACTGTGTAGATGAATAGTTTCTCAAGTGAACCACAGTCACCCCTACAACCATATTCATCTTGTAGCTTTCTATCAAATTAAAGTGACCCAGTCACTAAAGATTCATTTTACAAAAAAAGACCACCTTTTAAAGAAGTGTTTATTTTTAAACCCTTCACTTTTCTGCTCATAGAAATATAGAAACATAAAAGAGTGACAGCAGAAAAAAAGACCAAGTGGTCCATCGAGCCTGTCTTGTTAGTGCACTGGAGCACAGTCATGTTGGAACAGGAAGGGTCCATCCCCAAACAAAGTTGGCAGCTTGAAATTGTTCAAAACGTCTTGGTATGCTGATGCCTTAGGAGTTCCCTTCACTGGAGCTAAGAGGCCAAGCCAAAACCCTGAAAAACCCCACACCATAATCCCCCCCCCTCCACCAAATGATTTGGACCAATGCAGAAAGCAAGGTCCATAAAGACATGGATGGGCGAGTTTGGGGTGGAGGAACATGACTGGCCTGACCTCAATCTGATAGAACACCTTTGGGATGAATTTGAGCGGAGATTGCGAGCCAGGCCTTCTTGTCCCCATCAATGCCTGACCTCACAAATCCGCTTCTGGAAGAATGGTCAAACATTCCCATAGACACACTCCTAAACCTTGTGGATAGCCTTCCCAGAAGAGTTGAATCTGTTATAGCTGCAAAGGGTGGGTCAACTCAATATTGAACCCTATGAACTAAGACTGGGATGCCATTAAAGTTCATGTGCGTGTTAAGGCAGACGTCCCAATACTTTTGGTAATATTTTGGATATATAAATAACAAATGTCATGTCCTTTACATATAAATTCCATTGAAGTGCTCCTCACACTGCAATGTTTTACCACAGTGTTCTGATCCCAGAGTGTTCTAGGCTAAAACAGAAAGCCAAATCCTCTGGTGTATTTCCCAACACCACCACATAAGTACAATGCAAACTCACCATGCTAATCTCACAACACAGAAAACATATCAACAGGTGTATCTCATAGTTTTCTTCCACTCCTCCACTGTGAAAAGAGGCAGCCCCAAACTGTTATTTTCATTTTGGCTGGTTGTCTCTCTCAAAAACAAAAAAAATGAGACAAGCCAATTAGGTAGTAAATATATTTGAAACCAGATGATCCTCTCATAAAAGCAAACGAACAAGCACAAAAAACTCACATGCCACTCATTGGATCCTAGAACAGTGGCATGATGTTGGTGCACTGGTTCCACCCAACTTGTTTCATCCAAAAGGACCTCGTCAGGGATGAAAGCACACACAGTCCAAACAGCACTGATATACAAAGGTTTAGCAAAATGTTAAAGGATTTGTAAAGACAAGAGCAAGGAAAACACACACACACACAGTAAAAAAGAGGCAGAAACAGTTTGATAAGAAGTAAAGATTAAACCTGCCAGTCACTGTTTGGGTATTTAGGCATCCGTGGGTTTCACAAATGCTTGAGTACAAAAGCTAGTAGTGGATCTTCCTTTCTCTACACTGTTTAACATAGATGAATAATTATATTAGATTTCTCTTGTTCATCTCATGGGCTAAATATATGATTGTATGGCTAGCCTTAAGCTGGGTATACATGTATCGAAGGTCCTCCTGTTCAGCAGGAACTAAATGACTTTCATTACCTATGTACCTCTGTCTATTCAACAGAATGACGGCTTCTGTTTAGCAGTCATGCTGGAAAACCAGCAAATCAGCATTTGTAGCCAATGGTTGCAAGTGCTGATCTGTGTATTGACGGGAGGAGGAAGAAGGGTGTCATGTCAAAATACAATGTGTGGGAGAGTTTCCTGCATCAACATCACTTGAGTTGATGTGGAGATCTGTGAGGTTTTTTGGTCAAAAAAGGAAAATAAAACCTCAGTGTGTATACCCTGCTTTAGGCTATGAATTGGAAGCAGATGTGGAAGTGGATGGTGGAACCCCAGAGATGAGAATGGTCATAAAACTATTTGATTGTGTTTTAGAAAGATGTAGCTCAAAGGTTTTCCTTTCTTGAGTAGTTTAAAAGTTTTTATTAGAAACCAAAGCATTTATGTCTTCCATACGGTGTTCTGGTTGTGGGAAATGATGTCCCACAGATGTGCAGTAATCACCTGCCTTATGTTCTTTTATGATGTGTCTGTGTAGTTGAATTTTTTTGTAACTTCTCTCCTGTTTTGTAAATTTAACACTGCTGTTTGCACAGTATGATGCAGTTATAATAAAGACTTGTGGCATTTGATGTGGCTTGCAGTATTTATTGTTGAAAGGTTTTGCTCCCTGTGGTCAGAACGCAGATTCTTGCTGATTAATTTATGAGACTGAGATTGGGTGGTTGCAAGAAGGTCAGCATCAGGGGTTGTTGGAAGATTTCTTTCAGCATTTTATCTTCTGTTATGATAGGTTGCAGCTTTGATTATCTTTTTTTTGTTTCTCTTTGTATTGTTGGAGATTTTTTTCTTTCAAAAAGTCAATTTTTTTTAGTTCTCTTTCACCTTTGGAGGTGTTCATATTCATCACCACTGGGCTTCGCACTCCATGACTGGACAATCATTCTTTCTCAATTGGCTTCCATTTGGATGCTTTTTTGAGTTTGTCTTTTGGAGACAATTCCGACATGTTCTGGCTGCTGACTCCCTTCTTTCATTTTTGCAATTCTAAACCCTTCATGAAAATGCAAGGGGCGTATGGTTCTTGCACCTTTGGTTGCAAAGTTTCTACCACTCTCTCCTACCTAAATACACCATACATCACCCTCTCACACTGTTTGATCCTCTGCAGGCATTTTTCTTTATATAAGCCCATCTATAAGCCTCATGTTTTTATTTTTTGTAGTTAGACACTTTATACCTAGACACTGGAAAACAGCTACTGTATCTTCACTCCCTGAATGGCTTAAGACTCTCAATGACATCATGCATATAGAGGTATTGGTGGCCGAAAATCATGATACTTACGAGAAGTTTAAATGGGTCTGGCTGACTTTGATAATGTTCAAGGACTTCTCTCAAATATATAACTTTCTGAAAGACCTTCAGCCATGTCCACTATTGTGGTCAAATTTACCTGCTTACTCATTTCACACCCCCTGCTTTTTTAGCACTTTTTGCTGGTACCAGGGAATCCCCCTGACATCCTCATCACGGCGTGAGATCCAGTGGCGGCTGGTGAAGTTTTAAGATGGGGGGCGCAAGACCCCGCCCTTCTATTTTGACCCCTCCCATTTCTCAAAAGACCCACCCCTTATAGACTCCACCCATTTTGTCCCCTGTATTTTGCTTGCGTGAACAAATTCTTCCAATATATCACATATTAAGGGGTCTCTCAGTACTAAAATATCCTATAATAGGGAGCAGGGGCCCTATTATGGGATATACTGTGAGAGACACCCTATTATGGGAAACACTGACTGAGAGTGGCACAAACCCCACAGTACAGACCCCCTAGCACAAACCTCACAGTACACGCCCCCTAGCACAAACCCCACAGTACAGACCCCCTAGCACAAACCCCACAGTACAGGCCCCCTAGCACCCCTAGCGCAAACCCCATAGTACAGGCCCCCTAGCACAAACCCCACAGTACAGGCCCCCTAGCACAAACCCCACAGTTCTGGCCCCCTAGCACTAATCCCACAGTACAGACCCCCTAGCACTAATCCCACAGCACAGGCCCTCTAGCACTAATCCCACAGTACAGGCCCCCTAGCACAAACCCCACAGTACAGGCCCCCTAGCACAAACCCCACAGTACAGATCCCCTAGCACAAACCCCACAGTACAGGCCCCCTAGCACAAACCCCACAGTACAGACCTCCTAGCACTAATCCCACAGTACAGGCCCCCTTTCAATGCAGTGACCAGCGTGCATGCCCCCTTTCAATGCAGTGACCAGCGTACATGCCCCCTTTCAGTGTAGTGACCAGTGTACATGCCCCCTTTCAATGTAGTGACCAGCGTACATGCCCCCTTTCAATGTAGTGACCAGCGTACATGCCCCCTTTAAATGCAGTGACCAGCGTACATGCCCCCTTTCAATGTAGTGACCACCGTACATGCCCCCTTTCAATGTAGTGACCAGCGTACATGCCCCGTTTCAATGCAGTGACCAGCGTACATGCCCCCTTTCAATGTAGTGAGCAGCATACATGCCCCTTTCATCCATCCATGATGATAAATGTAATGATATCTGCACACTCTGGTCTGGACCCGGCCTGGGTAACTTGATATTATTCTTGCACCATGACCTGCCTGTACCTACCAGAACAGGTAGGTAGTACAGGCAGGTCATGGTGCAAGATTTATCAAGTTACCCAGGCCGGGCCCAGATCAGAGTGCAGATAGCATTATCATCATGGATGGATGGATGGACCCAGGCCAGGGGGAAACAGGTAGGTCCATCCATCCATCCATGATGATATATATAATGATATCTGCACACTGTGGTCTGGGCCTGGCCTGGGTAACTTGATAAATCTTGCACCGTGACCTGCCTGTACTACCTACCTGTTCTGGCCTGGCCTGGGTCCATCCATCCATGATGGATGGATGGATGGACCCAGGCCAGGCAAGAACAGGTAGGTACAGTACAGGCAGGTCACGGTGCAAGTGCAAGATTTATTAAGTTACCCAGGCCGGGCCCAGACCACCAGACTAGTGCAAGTGCTGCTGTGCTTCATCATCGTGGCATGGCAAATTGGCAATGGAATGGCTGGCAAATTAATCGAATTTGGCAATGGCTACCCAGTGCCCAGTGCCCACAGTGCCCAGCAATTTTTTGGGGGGGACGGTCACGGAGGCCTGAGGACTCACTTACCGTTACCGCCGGGCTGCTGCTGCTGCACACAGGGCTGGAGTCCGATCGTGACCGACTGGTTCCACCGTTCTAGATGACCTCCGCTCCGCTGGACCGCTCCTCCTCATCTCACGCTGCTCGCCGCGGCCTGTGGAATTTCTTCTGCGTGGCTGCGGCCTGGTCTGGATCCGGATGGATGCGCGGTTTCGTCTCTGCAGTGCCACTGCCGCCGACGCCGTCCCGTCCGTCCACGTCCACGAAGAAGAAGGCCCGGCCCGCCGCCGCCCGATCCTCGCCGAGTCCTGGTCTGGTCTCCGACTCCGTCTGTCTGTCTCCAGTGAGTCCTCCTGCTCCAGGCTCTTGGTGGATCAGCTTCCAGGATTTATTTATTTTTATTTTTTCTGGCAAAGCTTAATTAAACAAGCTGAAGTTAGCTGCTGATTGGCTACCATGCACAGCTGCACCAGATTTTGCACTCTTCGGTTTAAGTAACTCAACCCCACTATATTGTGTGACAGCCATAAACTACAATCCACAATTCCACACTGAAACATGGAAATGTGATTATTTTTCTTGTTTGGCATACTGGCATTTGCCTCGCTTCTATAGGGATAAACACAAACAAATTCACACAATAGCTGTAAAGTATGCAACTGTTTGAATAGGTCCAAAGACAGCAATGAAAGTGAAACAAGTAGGGTAAGATATTACAAACACAGCAGCCTATATTATAGAAGGCACTCACTGCCTAGTAGGCAAGCATATTTCCTTGGCCACTGTGTTAGAGGAAGAGATTAAGCATATTTTATTTAGTCAAGAGGCAGAAATATTGTACGGACATGTAGGATGCTTTTTAACTGATTTTACTAGCCAGCAATGCAAGATAGAGTGATTAGGCAGGTTCGATCCTCCTAAAATATAGTATGTTTTTTTTTTTTCAGAGTAACACTCCAGAAATAGCAATTTGACAGTATGTGCTCCCTCTTCACAAAGATTCTATGTCAGAGGGAGATCCTGCAGACCTGATCTTGGATAAACAAATTATAGTTACATAGTTACATAGTTAGTGAGGTTGAAAAAAGACATAAGTCCATCCAGTTCAACCTATGATGTGTGTGTGTGTTTGCTTTTAACCGTACATTGTATACCCCTGAATGTTATGGTCTTTAAGGTGTCGATCCAATAGTTTTTTGAAACTATCAATGCTCCCCGCTGATACGACTGCTTGTGGAAGAGAATTCCACATCCTTACCGCTCTTACAGTGAAGAACCCCTTACGCACTTTAAGGTTAAACCGCCTTTCCTCAAGTTTTAGTGAGTGGCCACGTGTCTTATTGTATCTCCTTTCTCTGAATAGTTTGTTCCTTATGCTAGGGTCGCCAGTACAGTATTTGTACATTGATATCACATCCCCCTCAATCGTCTCTTCTCCAGAGAGAATATGTTCAGTGCTTGTAGTCTTTCCTCATAGCTGATGTCCTCCATTTCCCTAATTATTTTTGTTGCCCTTCTCTGGACTTTCTCCAGTTCCAGCACATCCTTCCTGAGGACCGGTGCCCAGAACTGGACAGCATACTCCAGATGTGGCCGGACCAGAGTCTTGTAGAGTGGAAGAATAATCTCTTTATTTCTGGAGTGAATCCCCTTTTTTATACAACCCAGTATTCTGTTGGCTTTGCTTGCGGCGGCTTGGCATTGCATGCCACTGTTATAATGTCTTTTAAATCTCAAACCTGGACACATACCTAAACTATTGCAAACATTTGATGCAGACTTCTTGAAGCCTTTTTTCCTATTTCCCTATTCCAGAAGAAGTATGCAGGCAGATTACATGTAATAAAAAAAAAAAAGAACATTTAAAGCTATTTTCTTTGAAGACTGAAAGACTGAACAATTTTGAAGGAAACCTTGTAAGCGTTTATCGTACAGGCTGCAATTTTTGGAAGAAGAGAGAGAAAAAGTATTACACCTTCAAATCCAAACATGTCTGTTCTTTGGAAGACTAAAGATGGGAAAAATTTTACACGTTTGCACCACAGCTAAAAAGCTTGTTTAGACAGGTTGCGATTTCTGAGAGATTAAGCATGCATTTAACATCAGGAAATAGACAATAAACTCATGATGGAAAAAGCATCCAGCTTAGCAACACAACTAATAAAACGGAGTGGAGAGTTTGCAATTCTGGAGATCAGGTATGCAGGCAGGTATTTTACACCCAACTATATAATATGAAATTGTATATCAGGGCCTTTGTTTTGGACACTGAAGATGTAAACAACATACATCTTTGCAGCACATCATTGAAGCTTTCATTGTCAAGGTAGCAATTTGCGAAGGAGAGAGTAACCAGATTGGAATTTGTCCCCAAAAATGTGCTTCATTTCTTCTAGAATGAGAAGAAACAAATTTTACAGATTTTTTGCAAACATTTTTAAAACTTTTTGGACCATTTTCTATATTGGAGAGTTAGAAAACACACAGCTTTTTTACCCTTTTTCTAGATCTCCTGGGGACAGGATGTGAGGATTTAACTTTAAATAGTTACATTTGACTATATATATGATTTAAATATTGTCCTGATTTCAGCAAGAGAATCTCATCCTTATTAATGGACAGTAGACTTTTATTTTTCTGACATAATCTAGATATCACAATGATTTTCTGCACAGAACATATATAGTGCTCATGGGAGGCAATTTGAGAGGAAAAGCAGACAGGCTCCATCTGTAAACCCAAAAATTGGATTTTACTATTCCTGGGACAAAGGGGAAAAAATGTTTTGAGGAATTGCAAATACTTTATATTCTGTTTTTTTTTCTGCGGTAAAGAGTATATATATATATATATATATATATATATATATATATATATATATATATATATGTATACATACAGTATATACATACTTTAACTTATTTATAGTTTTTTATTATATTATAATTTATAATTTTGTGTTTCAAACTTTATCATACCCAAGATGTTATAAAGAAGAACGCACAGTAAAAAAAAATAATATGTAAATAGTTGGTTTGGGCTGCTCATTCTTAAGAATTACATGCAAAATAATGGTACCGCTTTCAGCACCTAAACTCCGAACGAATCATACCGCCAGGGAGGTTAATGATGATACACTGCAAATTAACAAAAAATAAATACAAAAATGAATAGCCAAAGCATTATGTACCCATGCCCAAAAATTCAACAATTTCTACTGTATCTACAAAAGGAGACTTTTTTTTAAAAAAAAAGTTATTTTTTTTCCACTGTGAGATAAAGCACCATAACCCAACATGAAAATTCTTGCAGAGGAGAGGATTGACCCTGGCCAAACACTGTCGGTGAGATTTACTAAAACTGGTGCAAACAGAGGGCTCCATTCACAAAGCTGTATTTTCCCCTTTAAAATTTGCCGTAAAATAGCTCATAATGTTTTTCAAAAAATGTTTTGCAATTCACAAAAAACATTACTAAAATGCTGCATGCGGTATTTCATTGAAATATGCAGTATTTTTCTCATGAAACCATGTGGTATGTTATTTCATGCGGTATACAGTGGAATAGATACAGTTGAGAAGAATTAGAGCCCCTGTCAGTTTTTATTGCTAATAAATAGATAAAATGGTTTAAACCATAAAAATATGCCAACTCACTAAGTCAGTGAGATCCCTGCAGCATTTGTATTAATGCAAAAGTGCCTGGAATACCAGTTAAAGGGATTCTGGTTTCACAGGACACATGTGGTATATCCAAAACAACTAAAAAAATACAAAATATCTTTATATAACCCCCCCCCCCCCAATAAACAGAGCTTTATTTCGGTGGTATTTGATCACCACTGGGCTTTTTTATTTTTTATTTAAAAAAAAAAGACCAACATTTTTTGAAAAAAAAAACCCAATATTTTCTACTTTTTACTACAAAATATATCCAATTAAAAAAAAAAAATCTTCTTAAATTTTGTCCAAAATATATTCTGCTACATGTCATTGGTAAATAAAACCTCCAACAATTGAATATTGATTGGTTTGCATAAAAGTTATAGTGTCTACAAACTATGGTATAGATACTGGAATGGTAATTATATTTTTTTTAATACTAGTAATGGCAGTGATCAGCGACTTATAGCAGGACTGTAATAGTGCAGCGGACAAACTGACACTAACACTAGAGGGGTACCGACTAACTGCCACTGACATCACCAGTGATACTAATAAAGTTATCAGTGTTAATAATCTACACTGTCAATGTACTAATGACACTGGCTGGGAAGGGGTTACCAAAGGGTAAATGTGTGCCTAATAAGTTTTAGTTTGTGTACTGTGTGATGATTTTACTAAGTAATGTGCTGATTTTTACTTGCTGCTTTGCAGGGAGATAAAAATGGCAAATCGCTGCTGTCTGTAGAGAGCCCTGTGTTGCTGTGACTGTGACGTAACGTGTAGGAAATGAACGAAGAATCAGAAGTGACATAGATGGAAGTTTGGTATTCTGTGCCTTACACATGTTTTATGGCATTTTAAATATTTTAAAATGTGATTCTGATTCCTGCTAAATAAATCTGCCAAGTCATTTAATAGACTACACTATGGGAGCCTTTTCTTAATGTTTGCTTTGCTGAGAGCTATGCATTATGGCCATATGACCACATCCCAATATCCGTTGAGGTATTCATTAGTCTATTAAGAGTGATCCCTGTCTATTTCCTGATGTTAAATGTGCGCTTAATCTCTCAGAAATCAGTATTCCTGACCCTGGGAGCTGTAAACCTGGAGGATTTGACTGATAAATGCCCCGATCTCCAAAGTGGAGGTGAGAGTTCTTGGAGACTGGAGGAAGCACATGGTGTTGTAATATAGCAAGATCACCATATATATTTGTGAGTGGAGTTGGTCACTTACTATCATGAATGGTCACTAAATTTCTTCATAGACTGAAAATTGATATTGATGGACATTTATTGTACACTTGAAGATTGTATTGTGTATATTTAGGAATATCTTAGTTTGCACATTGTTTATTATATATACTTTAAACATGCAAATGTTTTGGCAGCGCTACACTACTTCTCAGTTTATTTTACTGCAGTATTTGTGGAAACACAAATTGATGTATTAGTAGCAGCTGTTTTTAATTTTATACTTTTTGTACTTTATTGTATGGTTTACCTTATTTGATTTGTTGCTATATATTATAGTTTTTTGAGGTAGCGGAGGAGATATACACTTTATTTGATCGCCATAACTGGTACAAGAAATAGACTCAAGGTTTCTGAGATTCGCTCGCTTACAATTGCTCTGGCAAAGCTATAAAACCTCCATTGTCAAAATCACCTTCTGTATTTATTGAGAAAAAAAATAGTAGCTCTTGATATCTTACTGTACGAAAATACAGAGAAAGCTTTGAAATGGTCCAAAGCCAAATTTCTATTGCTCAGCAGCTCTGCTTCATCCATGTTTACTAGGAAATTAAATCAGTTTATCAAACCTCCACATGTTTACAAACTTCAAAATACTAATGACCAAATTGTCTCCCATCATAAAGAAGTTATGGGGATTTTTACTACTTTAAATCAGAAACTACTCTCTCCTCCACCTTCTTCCACCTCCATTAACTGTTTGGAGACTGGCTCTACCTTCTCTCTCTGCTCAACAGGAACAGAGCTTGAATGCTCCATGCACAGACTCAGAGATAGCTGACATTATTAAATATCTAAAACCTTCAAAAGTCACTGACTCAGATGGGTACTATTATCATTTTTTTTTTATACAGGATTTATATAGTGCCAACAGTTTGTGTAGTGCTTTACATTGTAGAGGGCGGCAGTACAATTACAATACAGTTCAATGCAGAAGGGAAAGGAAGGCCTGCTTGCGGAGCTTAAAATCTAAAATGAGGGGGAGGTGGCACACATAGTAATAGGTGCGGGGTGTAGGACATGTCTTTTTTAAAGCAACATCACTGTCTCTGAGAAGGAAGAGGAACAAGTCACATGATCATTTATACTTAGATGTTTTATGTATTTTCTTCACTCTGGGAAGCTGAGTGACTTAAGGTTAAAAGACTGGCCAGAGTAAAAATTCACAATGTGACTTTATGTAGTTTTGTATGAACTTCAGTAGTGCCTGCCTACTAAAGGCACCTAGAGATAGAAAGAAAAGCTCAACCAATCTGGTTAATTTAGAAAGAGGAAAGTCTTGGGTGACTTATCTCACCATCCTCTAGTAAATTTGAACAATAAAAAATATATAATAGGGAATTTATAAATTTAATTAATTTAGGTGGAATTTTTGGCAATCTATATTGCTTGAAATTGCATATTATTCTTTATCTCCGCTTCAAAATGTTATTTATCAGTCTTTTGTTCAGAGCACATTTTGACCTGATCCTCAGTATAGGAAAGGTGGTATATAATATCAACGTAGGCTTCATGCCACTAATGCATTTTGTTTTTATTTCCTCCAGCAGTTATAATATCTTTCTGCAAATGTTAGTCTTTTTTATTTCTTTATTTATTTAGCATGATTCAATCAGAGCTTGCCCAGGCACTCATTCTTGTTTCCTTAGACTTTCTGATTTCAGAATGTGTTTTTACTTTTCATGCCCTGGTATAGTTCTACATCATTTCATCTCACCTTTTTTGCACTAGCATTTATGTAGTGTGCTAGCTGCAATGCTCTGTATTTATAAACTACTTAGAATGTCAAAAATAATAAGCAGTTAAGAACATTTGTGATTGAAAGGTTTAAGTGCTGCAATAGCCTTGTTGTGCTTAATGGATGGCTTATGATTTACAGTAGATTAAAAAAATTCTTTAAAATGTTAAAAGTTCATGCGAGTTTACATGAATACATTATTTTACTTCACCTTAAAGAATGCATTTTTCATTTATAACGACATTTTAAATTCTTGCAAACATCTTTATGTGTTCAATGAGGAGACCATGATATTTATAAGATATATATATAATATCTATCTATCTATCTATCTATCTATCTATCTATCTATCTATCTATCTATCTATCTATCTATCTATCTATCTATCTATCTATCTATCTATCTATCTATCTATCTATCTATCTATCTATCTATCTATCTATCTATCTATCTATCTATCTATCTATCTATCTATCTATCTATCTATCTATCTATCTATCTATCTATCTATCTATCTATCTATCTATCTATCTATCTATCTATCTATCTATCTATCTATCTATCTATCTATCTCTATGTATAAATATATCTATATCTATATATACAGTATATATATATATATATATATATATATATATATATATACACACTATTATTGTCAAAAGCATTGAGACGTCTGCCCTTACACACACATTAACTTTTTTGGCATCCCAGTCTTAGTCCGTAAGGGTTTATTATTGAGTTGGCCCACCCTTTGCAGCAATAACAGTGTCAACTCTTCTCAAAAGGCTGTCCACAAGGTTTATGAGTGTGTCTATGGGAATGTTTGACCATTCTTCCAGAAGCTCATTTGTGAAGTCAGGCACTGATGTTGGACAAGAAAGCCTGGCTTGCAGTCTCTGCTCTAATTCATCCCAAAGGTGTTCTATTGGGTCGAGGTCAGGACTCCAGTTAAGTTCCTCCACCCCAAACGTGCTCATATATGTCTTTATGGACCTTGCTTTGTGCACTGGCCCAAATAATTTGGTTGGTGTGGGGATTATGGAGTGGGGTTGTTTTTCAGGGGTTGGGCTTGGCCCCTTAGTTCCAGTGAAGGAAACTCTTAAGGCATCAGCATACCAAGACATTTTAGACAATTTCATGCTCCCAACTTTGTGGGAACAGATTGGGAATGGCCCCTTAATGTTTCAACATGACTGCACACCAGTGCACAAAGTAAGGTATATAAAGACATGGGTGAGCGAGTTTGGGGTGGAGGAAGTTGACTGGCCTGCACCGAGTCCTGATCTCAACAAAACAGGACACCTTTGGGATGAAGTAAAGTGAAGACTGTGAGCCAGGCCTTCTCTCCAACATCAGTGCCTAACCTCACAAATGCGCTTCTGAAAGAATGGTCAAACATTCCCATAGACACACTCCTAAATCTTGTGGACAGCCTTCCCAGTTGAAGCTGTTCTAGCTGCAAAGGGTGGGGCAACTCAATATTGAATCCCACGGACTAAGACTGAAATGCCATTAATATGTGCGTGTAAAGGCAGGCCTCCCAATACTTTTGACAATATAGTGTATATATATATATATATATATATATATATATATATACAGTATATTAAAGAGAGAGAATGTGAAAAATAAAATAGATGTAGGTTTATATTGAGTTCTATATGTTAACATGCCTTGCAAGCAATTTTTCATAATAATATTTTGTTTTGCTGTAACTACTTGGTGTAGGTATTGAAAATGTATTCTGCACAGTATTGAAGATATTAATTTTGCCTAAAATACAGATATGACCTGCCAGTCTGGACATTCAGAAATACAATGGAAGTATATATGCCATCTGCTCTATTTGATATGAGAGCCATTCATACGATTTTCCAGTCACGGCAAACAAAATACAAATGTAATTTACAGGATAGGAATAATATCCATGCACTATATGTTTATGACAGTTCCATTTTGACAACCTTTTTTTTCCCAGAAAATCCTATTCTAGATAACTGACAGCTACTCAGGTTAATAAAATCACTGGTAAAAATGAAACCATCACTCACAGTAGGTTATTAAGTTATGGCTTATATAAAAATGTTTTAGGGATGGAACTGCACATCCATATCTCAGTGGGAGATTTCATTTAGTGAACTATTATCATCTTATTAAGTTTACACACACATCAACCCAATTATTTTTTACCTGTGGTGTTGTTATTATGTAAAATAATTGTTTACTTTGAAACTTAGAATGATTTTCTGATAAATGTAATTATTGTGAAAATGTGTAGGAGTTTTGATGTTTTATTATTTTAAATGTATATATATATATATACAGTGCCTTGTGAAAGTATTCGGCTCCCTTGAACTTTGCAACCTTTTGCCACATTTCAGGCTTCAAACATAAAGATATAAAACTGCAATTTTTTGTGAAGGAATCCTCCTTGTAAAACAGCTCAAGCTCAGTGAGGTTTTTATGGAGAGCGTTTGTGAACAGCAGTTTTCAGTTCTTTCCACAGATTCTCGATTGGATTCAGGTCTGGACTTTGACTTGGCCATTCTAACACCTGGATATGTTTATTTGTGAACCATTCCATTGTAGATTTTGCTTTATGTTTTGGATCATTGTCTTATTGGAAGACAAATCTCCGTCCCAGTCTCAGGTCTTTTGCAGACTCCATCAGGTTTTCTTCCAGAATGGTCCTGTATTTGGCTCCATCCATCTTCCCATCAATTTTAACCATCTTCCCTGTCCCTGCTGAAGAAAAGCAGGCCCAAGCCATGATGCTGCCACCACAATGTTTGACAGTGGGGATGGTGTGTTCAGGGTGATGAGCTGTGTTGCTTTTACGCCAAACATAACGTTTTGCATTGTTGCCAAAAAGTTAGATTTTGGTTTCGTCTGACCAGAGCACCTTCTTCCACATGTTTGGTGTGTCTCCCAGGTGGCTTGTGGCAAACTTTAAACAACACTTTTTATGGATATCTTTAAGAAATGGCTTTCTTTTTGCCACTCTTCCATAAAGGCCAGATTTGTGCAGTATATGACTGATTGTTGTCCTATGGACAGAGTCTCCCACCTCAGCTGTAGATCTCTGCTGTTCATACAGAGCGATCATGGGCCTCTTGGCTGCATCTCTGATCAGTCTTCTCCTTGTATGAGCTGAAAGTTTAGAGGGACGGCCAGGTCTTCGTAGATTTGCAGTGGTCTGATACTCCTTCCATTTCAATATTATCGCTTGCACAGTGCTCCTTGGGATGTTTAAAGCTTGGGAAATCTTTTTGTATCCAAATCCGGCTTTAAACTTCTCCACAACAGTATCTTGGACCTGCCTGGTGTGTTCCTTGTTCTGCATGATGCTTTCTGCGCTTTAAACGGACCTCTGAGACTATTACAGTGCAGGTGCGTTTATACGGAGACTTGATTACACACAGGTGGATTCTATTTATCATCATTAGTCATTTAGGTCAACATTGAATCATTCAGAGATCCTCACTGAACTTCTGGAGAGAGTTTGCTGCAGTTAAAAAAAAGGGGCTGAATAATTTTGCACGCCCAATTCAGTTTTTTATTTGTTAAAAAATTTTGAAATATCCAATAAATTTCGTTCCACTTCATGATTGTGTCCCACTTGTTGTTACTTCTTCACAAAAAAATTACAGTTTTATATCTTTATGTTTAAAGCCTGAAATGTGGCAAAAGGTCGCAAAGTTCAAGGGGGCTGAATACTTTTGCAAGGCACTGTGTATATATATATATATATATATATATATATATATATATATATATATATATATATATATATTAGACTAAAGAAATAGGAAGTAGGGTGTTCCAAAGTGTAAAAAAAAAAATATCTGTGGGTCAGAAAAATCAGGTCTGGCAGCATAGTGGTTCTAGATCACATGACCAAAGAAAGACATTAAAGATCATGCAAGCTGCAGATGCTCTATTTTGGAATCATGATATAGAATTATAGCACTGTGGACTCTGCATTTACTGACAACTACATTTCTATACTTGCCACCCTGTTTTCCTATTGGTGTAGTGTTTTTCTGTAGTGGATCTAAACTCAGAGTTTAGCTTCTTACTAGGGGTCAATATACAAATGCTAAACATTTGCCATTACATTTTGGACTGTTGTTACATTAATCTTCTATTTTGATAACACTTTTACAAAGGTACATCCGTTTTTTAAAGCTGAATTCCAGGCAGATAAATAAAGCATTTTTTTTATTACCTTAAACAATATTGTTCTTCTTTAAAAGTATAATGATGCAGTCAGTGAGATACTGAAACTTAGGGGTTGATTTACTAAAACCGGAGAGTGCAAAATCTGCCGCTGTGCATGGTAGCCAATCAGCTTCCAACTTCAGCTTGTTCAATTAAGCTTTGACAAAACAATCTGGAAGCTGACTGGTTTCTACGCAGAGCTGCACTAGATTGTGCACTCTCCAGTTTTAGTAAATGAACCCCTTAGTTTCCTCATGGAAAGACCTCTGTCACCCTAACCTCTTCTTTACAGGATCAGTGCCTACTATATTGGCTATCTCCATGGCCACCGGTCTTGTAACCTTCCATTGTAGTTCTCTGTTCAGTGAGCAGTGATACAATTATATCCCTGCTCATTGTAGTGTGTGATCCCTGTACTCCCAGTCTTCTAATTTGAACAACCAACTGTTATTGTAGCATTTGATTGACAGCCCAGGTGGGATGGGGGCATACACACAAGCCAATAAATGGTAATCTTTCATGAGAATAAACCTACCATCTCAATCCCACTCACATCTCGCATTTCAGCAAATACAATTCCCATTGCATGATTGGAATTGTAGTTTCACATACTGCTGCTGCACAGAAATTGGATTAATGAATCCATAGTATATCCAAACAGTGTCCAGTCGGAAATGCATTTTTCAAAGGGAACAATGATGTCACCATTTTGTCATTCTAAAAATGTATATTTACTTTATAATGTTCATAACTGACAGCACTTAAGTTGAACAAGGAGAAATTAAATGGTATCACTGTCCCTGCGGACTCTGTTTGTGCCCCAGAGTAACCGCAACAGGTGGGCGTGAACCAAATGGTGGGATTTTGAGGGTGAGGCTTGTAAGGGTATATATTTAAGATAAATAATTCAGAACTTATATACACCTGATTTTAGCATTATATGGGATTTTTATTAACTAGCTTCTTCCTTTTATGGAATGCTGGTTCTTTCAGATTTACTCTGGTTCGACCGAGCTCGGTCCGGTTCCTGTTAAAGTAGCGGGGTCAGGTCTGGCTGGACTTTTTAGTTCAGGGTTATTACCCGCCATTGGATGGATCGCTATGATCCTTGATACACGGACGCTGACATGGCTGCTTTGCTCTAGATACAACTTTTGGTGAGCCCTATTACATTGCTATGTCTATATCTGATTGTAATCAACTTTGTATATTTATGTAAACTGACTGTATGTTATTCATACTCAGAACCTGCAGAGGTCACCATTCTTGTATTGTCCCAGAAGAAGCCTTCCGGCGAAACATGTTGGACACAAGTGACCCCTAGCACACTTCAATGGTTCTGTGTACATTAAGTATCTTTGCGATATCAAGATGTATCACTGTATGTGATTGTTTTTATTGAATTTGTAATAAAAACTGTGATTTTATCTTGTTTCTGAATTATTTATCTTAAATATATACCCTTACAAGCCTCACCCTCAAAATCCCACCATTTGGTTCACGCCCACCTGTTGCGGTTACTCTGGGGCACAAACAGAGTCCGCAGGGACAGTGATACCATTTAATTTCTCCTTGTTCAATGTATTAATAGGGATGTGGTGTTGGCTTGCTGGGTACATTGGCCAGTTTAGGCATGGCACCTCCTTTTTCCTGTATATTGACAGCACTTAAGTATTATTTTTTTTATAATGAAAGGGAATCCGCGCTGAGGATAGCTAATTTGGCTGCAGCCTATCTCATAAATATAACCACAAAAAGGGGTATATAAAGTATATTAGAGGGGGGAAGGTAAATGGCGCTGCCTATGTCAGTATAATTATGTAAACAATAAATAAAGTATTAAAGTGTCAGGTGTGCAAAAAGTGCTAGAGTGCAATAAACAGCATCAATAATTGCATCAATACGAAAATAAATGTGTAAACAGTGAATAGGTGTGAAGTGCCAATTGTGCAATAGGTGCTATAGTGTAGTGTATAGCATCAATAAATCATAAATAATATCCAAAAAAGTGACACAATGTACATAAATAAGTGACAACAGTGTGTAAACCACTGTTGATGACTAAAAAAATAATTGATCAAGTAAAAGGTAATTGATCCAATCTACAATAAAGTAAACAAACCAAATAATTTGTTGTAGGCGGTAAGGTGGTTAGGTAAATCCACAAAAATATTTTAATAAGGTGACTAGTGCAGAAGTGGCCAAGTATATATCAGACAATAGTCCATAGGGTGAATAAATATATGGAGTCACAAAATTGTAGATCTTGAGGTGATCCAAAGGTGGTGGTGCAGGTGAGGAAACAATAGCACTCCCCTCTCAATAATGATTGCACTCACCGGAACTAAGTACCCCTACAGGGGTAATTGGCGTGATAATACTCAGGGGAATAATCCCATCAGATGAGAGGACATAAATCTTAGTATCTCTGGGCATCCAGTCATATCCTCCCTCAAAGGTACAGGGCAATACTCCCCAGTGAATATCAAACTCAATCAAATTGGCATCAAATAGGTAATATATATATATTTAGAGATCCAAACCATATGGAAGGAAAAGAAGGGCTCATACAGTGAAGTATTGCTTCAATATGGCATTTTATTGCAATAGGAAATGTACTCACATAACAGGAGTAAAAAACGAGAGTGGATAACAGTAATAACAGCTCCAACTTCCCGGATTGCGGCACACTTCCAGAAAGCTATGCATTCCAGCCGCCAGAAATGAGTTCCAACCATAAGCGGAAATTACGTGATCATGCTACGCGTTTCGTCAGTTTGATGTCATCAGGAGCAGGTTGCACAATTGACACTTCGTAACTATTCATTGTTTACATATTTATTTTTGTATTCATGCAATTATTGATGCTGTTTATTGCACTCTAGCACTTCTTGCACACCTGACACTTTATTACTTTATTTATTGTTTACATAATTATTGATATTCTGTGGTACACACTGACATAGGCAGCACCATTTACCTTCCCCCCTCTAATATTATTTTTTTTATACATCCCAAAATTCAGCTTCAAACATTACATAGATATTACCATATTTTGTATTTGCAAAAAAATAACCTAACATTTATTTTCTTTTAAGAATACTTTCAGAAGGGGGTCATTCCAAGGCTAATGCTGGTGTTGATAGTTCTATAAATATATGATGAGCTGTCTAGCTGCAATCACGGATGAACTTTTAAGTAGTCTATGTGGGTTTTCAGAAGGCAGAAATACTATATTCTCATTTATCATAACACTGACAATCCTGAGAAACATTGGTTTTAAATGATCACATCTATAAACAAATGCTGTATAGCAGGAGAAACAAAAAAAAGGTCAAAATTATATCAATAGGTAATAGACTTCTAAAATAATGCACTGAAATGTTAACTATGTTTTATGTAATATTATGTTGAAAGAAATCTATGATTATTATCTATTTTGAAGTCTCAGCAACCACATGTAAGACCATTTTTGGCTGTTATTGCCCCATATAAGGATCAGCTTTGGGTTCAGGTTGAACATGAGTTCAACCTAAACATAGCCTGCTTGTACTTTGATGAACAGGAGGACAAACTGGTAATTTTTCGTATAAATACAACCACTAAATGATAGATTCCCCTTTCCTTGTTTACAGTTTTGTCAACAGCGTCACCCAGGTTTTCCAGGACTGTTGCTTACATCCCAAATGCGCAGGGGGACTGTCATTTGTAATGAGGTTAGCAGTGGGACAGCATCATCATATCAGCAGGTCGGGGGACCTCACTCATTATGATTCACACTAAAACTACATCACTGGATGGCATGATTGACAGTAGATATATTCTAATATGGGCTTCCAGATGCTGATAAATTTCCTCCCCAAAAACTTCATATAGCCTCTTGGGACATTATAGTGGTTGTAAAGGCAAAAGGTTTTTTATCTTAATGAATTCTATGCCATAAAAAAAAAAGCCTTCTGTGTTCAGCAGCCCCCCTCAGCCCCCCTAATACGACCCAGTGATGCCCACAAATTCCTCGGCTGTCCAGGACACTCCCTCCTGATTGGCTGAGACACAGCAGTGGTGCCATTGGCTCCCGCTGCTGTCAATCAAACTCAGTTAGCCAATGAGGAAATAGAGGGGGTGGGGCCAAACCACGGCCCTGTATCTGAATGGATACACTGAGCTGTGGCTCAGCTCGGGTGCCCCCATAGAAATCTGCTTGCTGTCCAGGCACTCAACAGGAGGGAGGGGCCAAGGAGCTCCAGCCAGGGACCCGAGAAGAGGAGGATCCAGGCTGCCCTGAGCAAAACCATTACACAGAGCAGGTAAGTATAACATGTTTAAGATTTTAATAAAAAAAAAAAAGACTTTACAATCACTTTAAATGTGGTGATGAAGCCCTTGTCAACATCCACATAGGGGGTAAGTTGCCTTGCCAGGGGGTGAGGCTTGGCTACTCCCCTGTAAAATAACCTTCCAATGTTGAGGGGTTTTGGCCTGCATTGGTTCAGGAGAAAGAGGGCAACATGCTCACTCTGCCCCAGCCAGGTACATACCTTGATAAGATCTGGTGTTGAAAAAAAGAACAAACTATTTTTTTGTAAATGCCTTGCTTGGGCAGAATGGGGAAGGGCAGATAAACCTATTGACCATTTACAAATGCATATCTCTTATATAAGTGCTATAAAATATGCAACTGGGCTGCTTTGTTCCACTCCAGGAGATGTATTGGCATTTTTTAAGTAATTTTACCATGAGCTTTACAGCTCCAGGGTAACTTATACCAATGATGATCTATTTACATTTTTAGATGGTATTAACCTTTCTAGTTTGCCCAGTCGGACACTCTGATAAGCCTGGAGAAGATAGAAACTGTTGTGGCATCCCTCCCTACAGGACAAGCTCATGGTTCTGATGGCATTCCTAATGAAGTATATAAACAATATGGAAGGATACGCCTACCCCTTTTGTTACAGATTTGTAATGGGGCACTTAAAGCCAGACGCCTTCCTCCATCTATGGCAGAGGCCATGATTGTTGTGGTCCTACCTAAGAAAGGGAAGGACCTATTATTCCCAGAATCCTTTCCAGAAGACCATTTTCATTGATTACCACTAGAGTTGAGCGAACACCTGGATGTTCGGGTTCGGCGGGTTCGACCAAACTTGAAAAAAAAGTCAGGGTTTGTGACCCGGACTAACCTGAACTTTGTCCCAATCCCGAACCCCATTGAAGTCAATGGAGATCCGAACTTTTGAGCACTAAAATGCCTCTAAAACAAACATGGAAAGGGCTAGAGGGTTGCAAATTGCATCAAAATCATCTTAAGAGCATGGTAAGTGCTCTGCAAACAAATGTGGATAGGGAAATAACTTAAAAGAACATAAAAAACAGAAAAATAAACCTCTTGAATGATGTAGGAGGAGGACGAGGCCCATATGGAGTAGGAGGTTGAGGTGGCTGAGGATGTGGTGATGTAGGTGGAAGTGTCGGTGGCGGTGGAGAAGGAGGACAAGGCCCACATGGAGTAGGAGGTTGAGGTGGCGGTGGATGTGGCGGTGTAGGTGGAAGTGGCGGTGGAGGAGGACGAGGTAGCCAACACTGGTTTTTGTTTTTACTTTTATTTCTTTTTAAATTAGGGTACATCCCAAAAAGAGTGAGACAGATAAAAAATACAACAATGGCTGGGTAAGGCCGGTATACATGTCAATTCTGCACAAGGTACAGACAAGTCCTGTGGGATCCATGCCTGGTTCATTTTAATGAACGTGATTTTGTCCACATTGGCTATAAACAGGTGGCTGCGCTTGTCTGTGATAACGCCCCCAGTCGTGCTAAATACAAGTTCAGATAATACACTGGCTGCAGGGCAGGCCAGCACCTCCAAGGCGCAAAAGGCAAGCTCAGGCCATGTGCCCAATTTGGAGACCCAGAAGTTGAAGGGGGCAGACCCGTCATTCAGTACGTCTAGGCGTGTGCACACATACTGCTCCACCATGTTAGTGCTGGGTGGTGGTGCTGCTGGTGGAGCTCCTGTTGCAAGGAGAGGACGTCGTCAATCTGTGGCAGCTACATGCACAAGTGAAACACCTTTCTCAGCTGCGAGTAGGTGACAGAACCTTACAGCAGTATTTGGCAGGGCCTAATGTGCCTCTACAAATGTTGAGGCCAGAACAAGTACAGGCAATAGATAATAGATTGGGTTGCTGATAGTGCCTCCAGTTCCTTCACATTGTCTCCCACCCAGTCTTCTGCTGAAAGGTCAGAGTTGGCACCTGCAGCTGATGTCCATCAATCTTTCACCTCACCCCCTTGCAAATCAACCAAGCAGTCTGAGCCCCAAGTCATGCCGCAGTATCTTATTCTTTTTGATGACTCTGTTAGCATGGTTTCCCAGGGCCATCCATCTAGCCCTGCCCTAGAAGTGGAAGAGATTGAGTGCACCGATGCCCAACCACTTATGTCTCAAGAAAGATGAGTACATGGGAGGACCATCACAGCACGTTTCAGATGATGACAAAACACAGGTGCCAACTGCTGCGGAATTCCGAATTGTGGAGCCCAACAAGGGTTGCAGGGGTGAAGACCGGGTGGAAGATGATGTGGAGGACGATGAGGTCCTCGACCCCACATGGAATGAACGTCATTCAGGTGACCTGAGTAGTTTGGAGGAAGAGGCGGTGGTCGCACAGAGCCACCAGCACAGCAGAAGAGGGAGCAGGGTGCAAAAGCTGAGCGGCCGTGCCCTAGACATTATGCCTGCTACTGCCCAATGCAGCAAGGGACCGAGCACACCAAAGCCAGCTCAAAGGAGTTCCCTAGCATGGCAGTTCTTCAGACAATGTGATGATGACAGGAGTGGTTTTCACGCTGTGCAATCAGGTATGGAGACGCTGAGCAGTGCTCGCCGGTGTCTCATCTAAAGTCCCAAACTGCCCAAATGTTTTATGTTATCAGGGATGGAGAGTCTTGCTTTACAGGCCGGTGTCTCATCTAAAGTCCCGATTTGCCTTTACCACCTATACTATTGGGATGGGGGTGTGTGTTTCCCAGCTGGTCATTTTTTAGTTTGCACCCTTTGGCTTTTACATAGCCATTAGTTTTTCAATACCAGTCATGGAGGGGAGCAGGTTGGGGGATGATTGGGCCATCTCCAAGCTCACCTGTTTCCCATCCATCCATTAGCATTCATGTACTACTATGTTTGAGACACTCAGTTTGAGTAGTGTTAGGAAGTGTTAGGACTGCTGGATACACAGGGTGCCGTGGAGTGGCCTGCAGCTTATACATGCGTTTGCAAATTTGTGTTAACTAAACCCCTGTTTTTAACCTATTATGTTAGACAGGTTTATTTTGTTTGTCAGCAGACTGGTGGGTAAGTATAGCAAACTAAGGGCCGGCTGGTTTCCACACACACACACCTTCTTTAACCACTTCAATACAGGGCACAATGCATTGCGCGGTCATGCAACACTGTACCTACACCAAATTTATGTCATTTTCCCCCAGCAAATAGAGCTTTCTTTTGGTGGTATTTGATCACCTCTGGGTTTTTTCCTTTTTGCTAAACAAATAAAAAAATACCGAAAAGTTTGAAAAAAAAAAAGTTTTTTTGTTTATGTTATACAATTTTGTAAATAAATACGTTTTTTCCTGCACTGATGAGCACTGATGAGACTGCACTGACAGGCACTGATGAGGAGGCACTGATGGGGTGGCACTGATGGGGTGGCACTGATAGGCGGCAGTGATAGGCGGCACTGATAGGCACTGATATGTGGCACTGATAGGTAGCACAGATATGCAGCATTGATGGGCACTGATAGGCGGCACTGCTAGGCACTGATAGGCGGCATTGATGGGCACTGATAGGTGGCACTGACGGGCACTAATGGGCACTGATAGGCGGCACTGGTGGGCACTGATGGGCGGCACTGATTGGCACTGACAGGTAGCACAGATATGCAGCATTGATGGGCACTGATAGGCGGCACTGCTAGGCACTGATAGGCGGCATTGATGGGCACTGATAGGTGGCACTGACGGGTACTAATGGGCACTGATAGGCGGCACTGGTGGGCACTGATGGGCACTGATGGACGGCACTGATTTGCACTGACGGGCGGCACTGATGGGCACTAATGGGCACTGATATGCGGCACTGGTGGGCAATAATGGGCACTGAAATCTGGCAATGATGGGCACTTGTGGGTAGCACTGATAGGGAGGGCACTGGCGGGCAGCACTGATGGGGAGGGCAATGTGGGGCTCCCTGAGCCCTGATTGCCATCCCTGGTGGCCATAGTGGGCATCCCTGGGGTCATAGGTGGGCATCCCTGGGGTCATGGGTGGGCATCCCTGGTTCTAGTGGCACCCCCCCCCTGAGGGTCTGCACTGGTAATCAATGATCTGATTACCAGTGCCGACCCCCCCTGTCAGGGGAGCCGCCGATCGGCGCTCCTTTACTTGTGCCTGTCAGGCACGAACTAAGGAAAGCCGATCAACGGCTGTTCTTGTTTACTATGTGACCAGCCATGATTGGACACGGCTGATCACATGGTAAAGAGCCTACATCAGAGGCTCTTTACCGAGATTAGAGATGCAGGGTGTCAGGGTGACACCTCGCATCAGCGATCGCCGGGGCGCCCAGAGCTGTATTATCCTGCTGCCGTCATATGACGTCCGTTCAGGATAATACAACCACATTCCCGCCGTCAATCTGTTATAAGGGGGGCGGGAAGTGGTTAATCCCCTTTTTCCTCTTCAGTTTTGTTATGTACAGGTATGGAGACGCTGAGCAGTGCTCGCCGGTGTCTCATCTAATGTCCCAAACTGCCCAAATGTTCTATGTTATCAAGGATGGAGAGGCTTGCTTTACAGGCTGGTGTCTCATCTAAAGTCCCAATTTGCTTTTACCACCTATACTATTGGGATGGGGGTGTGTGTTTCCCAGCTGGTCATTTTTTAGTTTGTACCCTTTGGCTTTTACATAGCCATTCGTTTTTCAATACCAGTCATGGAGGGGAGCAGGTTGGGGAAGGATTGGGCCATCTCCAAGCTCACCTGTTTCCCATCCATCCATTATCATTCATGTACTTCCATGTTTGAGACACTCAGTTTGAGTAGTGTTAGGAAGTGTTATGACTGCAGGATACACAGGGTGCCATGGACTGGCCTGCAGCTTATACATGCGTTTGCAAATGTGTGTTAACTAAACCCCTGTTTTTAACCTATTATGTTACACAGGTTTATTTGGTTTGTCAGCAGACTGGTGGGTAAGTATAGGAAACTAAGGGCCTGGCTGGTTTCCACACACACACACCTTCTTTAATCCCCTTTTTCTCTTCAGTTTTGTTATATACAGGTATGGAGATGCTGAGCAGTGCTCGTGGTGTCTCATCTAAAGTCCCAAACTGCCCAAATTTTCTATTAAACCCAAAAGCAAACAATTATTATATTACAGCTTATCAGCTCTTAGATGTGATGGCTGTATTAGAATTATTTTTTTATGCAGGCAATATTTTAAAGAAAAAAGGGACCTTTGTGTAAACCCACGAGAGCTCCTCTTATACAGAGATGAAAAAAAAAAACACAAATTTATTCATATTAGATAACAGAAGCAGCACTTAAAACATGTTTGAAGGTATTCAGAAGAACCTCCAACAGTTACAGAGCATATTGATTTTGTAGATTTATGAATCGATCAACAGTTGATCTACATGTTTTGCGGGAGCCCCTGCTTCATCAGGACCATATATGTAAATTATTCTGTATACATAGCTTTTGCTAAAATGAGAAATGATCATCTTTTATTTATTCATGCAAAACTTTTATCCCAAAAGAAATAAAAAAACAGTTTTCTGTAACTGATTATAAAGTGTGAGCTGGAGTTTGGCTTCAATTTGTTTGTGTATTTAAATTGGATTACACATTTAACACTACCCTTCAACACAGACTGACAATGCTGCTGTCTGCTGTGCCTGCTCTAATGATTCACCCAGAGTTGTCCCTCACTAATACAGGAGGAGTTTGACTGGCCAGATCACCAGGTGAATACAGAGAAAAAAAAAGCCAATTAAAAGAAACTGATGCGGCCACCACATCCAATGATTGGTAAGCTGAAACATATTCAGGAACATCCCATTTATGTTTAGTTTCCATAATACTTTTTCCATATTTTCATTATTTTTCCATAATCACGTGTTTACGAGTGGATTTAATACCGCTTTAAGCATTGAAAAAGATAGCTTTCTCAGTTTATTATAAATAGTGGAATTTATCACAGGAAGGAAAGCGAGGTAATACTCATATATTGACAGTTACCAGATCTTCTAAACATTCTATATATTTTAGATAATAACACATGGTCACACCTGTTATAGTGAGAAATTAGTCGATCATATAACAGATTATTTTATAAGTTGCATTATTTGAGAGTGAAACCAGTGGCATAAGGAGGTAATGCATAAGCAAATACAGATTTAATGAATAAACAAGTCCACCAAAGAAAAGAAAGATTCCACTTTCTGTGCTAGACTTAGTAAAATATTTTTTTGTTTAATATATGTTTATTTAAATAGAAGTAACAAGACAAAATGTGTACAGTGAGACCAAACATAAAATAAACAGAGGAACAATGTCATAAAGGGGGATGACCCCATATCAAACAGTTAAACAAGCTGAAGCATAGAATCAAACTGGAAACCACGGTAAGCATGAAAGGCATGGTTACAAACCAAAACAATATTCCTCATGAAAAGTAAGGGGAGACAACGGGAGGACAATAGATCAAGAAATGGAAAAGCAAGAAGTAAGAGACAAAGTCAAGATGGAAGAAAAGCACAGGGGAGAAAGAGCGAGAGAGAGGACAGAGAATAAAGGGAGGGGGAAAGTGTGCAGGCCATGGGTGACAAAATGACAAATCAAGTGCAAAACAAGGAAAAGAAAGAAAAGAAAAGAGGGGGAGGGGGGCAGAGGCACCAATAAAATACGACAAGCAGGTCAAAATAATATGCATCAAACACAAGAAATTAGACAGTGTTAAGCAGTGAGGACCCGATAGGATCCACAGCCAGAGCAGAAATATAAACAGGTGTAGTTTTGAAGGTAGTCCAGGGGTACCAAATCGTAAGGAAGCAGTTCAATTTGTCACGGGATAAGAAAGAGAGTTCTTCAATTGACAAGTATTGTCCACCTTCTGTAGCCACTGTTTAATCATAGGAACGGTAGGGGTGCCCCAGAAGGCAGGTATGAGGGCCTTAGCCGCGGTTAGCAGGCGAGGCATAAGTGAGCGTTGGTATCGAGATTGTGGTTGGACAGT
The DNA here is from genome assembly GCF_965119305.1 of Pelophylax lessonae. Taxonomy (NCBI): domain Eukaryota; kingdom Metazoa; phylum Chordata; class Amphibia; order Anura; family Ranidae; genus Pelophylax; species Pelophylax lessonae. Next base: position 340,819,721 of record NC_138771.1, on the reverse strand, counting down.
GCAGTGCAACAAGACAGTCCAGGGGTCCAAGGGAGGGCCTCTCCCGTGATCTCTTTTATGAAGCAACGAACTTCCAGCCAAAATGGACGCATCAAGGGTCAGTTCCACCAAATGTGTGCATGAGATGCGGTGTCTCCACAACTCCTCCAACACAACAGGGAGCTGGAGGGAGACATTTGGTGCAATTTCAGTAGAGTATAGTACCATCGAGACAGTAGTTTGTAATTGGATTCAGCCACTTTAGTGGAAATAGAGGAAATGTGGGCTAAAGCAAGAACTTTGTCCTTTTGGGCATCCGAAATCCAGGAGCCGAGATCCGACTCCCATTTCTGTAGAAAGTCTGCGTAAGGTTGTCCTTGTAAGGAAATGAGGGTTTCGTAGAACTTAGAGGTAGGATGAAGAGGATCCCGGGGATGAAACATAGCTTCAATTGGAGTTAGATCTGTGAGGTCCCGCAAGGGGTGTGGCAATGAACGGAGAAATGTAAGCAGCTGTCTGTATCTTCAGTGGCCCATAGTAGTGGCAGGTCTCATAGTAGTGGCATAGTATGGTGTAATAGAAGGGGGCCCTTGGGGGACCAGAGCCTAAAACCAGCATCCATTGATCCAGGAACAAAATAATTATGTTGTAAAAGGGGCATGAGGGGAGAATTAAAGTCCCAGGAGAACTTTTTATGAAGCTTGTCCCAAACCGCTAAAGTGGAAGTCGTCAAAGGGGAAGCAAATGGAGAGAAAGCTCTAGCGGAGCGAGGGATCCAGGGGACCACAGTAAGGTCAGCTCCACAGATTTCTCGTTCAAGCTGCACCCACAATCTGGAGTCAATGGAGTACTTCCAGTCGGCTACTCGAGTAAGCAGAATCACATGGAAGTAATCCTTAACATTAGGGAGTGCAGGCTTAGTAAAATTTTTATGAGCCTATTGTTCACAACTGTATATATATATATATATATATGACAAGTCAGGTAGACAGAAAGGGATCCTGGATACATCATCGGAGATCATCAGATACCTCATCACACATGCTCTGAAAATCAGAAAGAGATCATCTGATACCTTCCCCCACGCCATTTTTGGAAGGCAACTACAACCCATAATTGACAGCCATCTTAGGAGTGTCTGGTAGTGAACTTTTTATTATAGAGTGTGGGAAGGGAATATGGTGCTTGGGGCACTATAAAACATTTTATTTTGGGGGGCGTGACCGGAAGCCGAGCAAGCTGGACGCTTTGGAGGGGAGCTCTGTCTCACCAGCTTTCTAATCCCTCGCCATCCACCGCTCAAACCCCTTCCACAGCCTCCACATGGTCGAGGAATACCCCCTGAGATCCACTGTACAGGTCAGGACAAGTCTTGGGAGTCTCGCTAGCGATAATCTGGGGATCCGGATTCGGGGCCTATATCACCTCCGAAGCCACGGCCTTTCCTAGCGGATGCCACAAATTGACTTCCGGTACAGCGGCGGCTCTCTGGGCTCCTACGGACTCCCTACTTGCAATCCGAGGGCACCCTGCACCTGCCTGGGCACCCGGAACCACCGTCCATCTTCTGGGATGCAAAATTCGGTTGTAGAGGGATGCCTGAGGTTGCGGGCCTAGATGTCCTAGAATCCGCGGCCTCTCCTACCACTGTGCTCCACACGCCGAGCGCTGGGTAAGCATTATACCCCAACTAACCCTCTACCTCAGCAGCTGCATCCGGACTTTTTGCCCACACTGTATCCTACCTGCTGCAGTAGCATACAGTATATCCAACTACCCGTCCTGTACATTGCAACAACCTGACTATATACAGGCTCAGTCGGGGGGGCGTGGCTTCTGCGTGGTGGTGAGCAGGCGTGCTTAGACTGGGCTCCGGCAGCATCTCGGTGCACTAACCCCTGGCAATGCCTTCTAAAACACCCAACTTGCGCTCCATGACAGGCAAACGATCCGGGAAGGGATCGTCATCCAAACTACACAGTTCCGGGACCATAAAGCACTTTTTATCCGCGGGAGGCTTGAGCTCTCACACACGAGGGAGCAGGGCCGAAGCCTCGGTGTCGGGTAAAGTGTCATCCGCCCGCTCCGCATCGCCGCGGGCGGATGACATTTTAGGCTACCAGGGATGAGGACCTTGAAGCATCGGTAAGAGGCATTTTTAACTCTATCCTGGGAAGGGCTCCCACCGATCCTTTGCGTTTTGACCGCACACATAGAGCTCTTAGGCCTCGTAACCTGTCCTTTGAACTGCCCCGGGACGTTATATGTCGTCTACACTATTTTGAAGACAAAAATGCCATCATGACCAAACTGCGGGGCACTCAAGTTGTCGACTTTGATGGTGCATCTCTCAACATCTTCCCTGACCTCTCCAAGGAGACCTTGGAATGACGCCGTGCACTATAACCTCTGCAGGAGCAACTCAGGGCCGATGGCTGTACTTACCGCTGGGGTTTTCTGGCTTGTCTAATCGCCACCAAGAATGGACATTCTGCTACCTTAGGCTTTCCAGAGGATCTCCCGGCCTTCCTTCAGGATGTAGGCCTTCCCCCTCTGGATCTCCCAGGTTGGCATGATTGCATTCCTATTTTCACCTTCAAACCGGAGGCCTCCTGGCGTAAAATGCCTTCTAAGAGGATGCGCACATCTGCACCATCTTCTGCCCGTAAATCTGGGATAACCCCTCTGTAAGGTATTCTTGCCTAATTGCCTACTGGTATGGCTTTCGCTTCCATCCCTTGGTACAATGACTCCTTACAGCTGCACTGTTTTGCTATGTTTTCCTGCTTATACAAATTTGTTCGTTCTTTCTTTTTATTTAATGCCTGTTTACCATTTTGCATACTCATGTTGGGTTACTTACTGTCCCCTCTGCCAGGGGGAGGTTATTTTGTAGTTATCTGCTGTCATTTTATGTACACTGTCTCTTATACTTTGGTTTGCTCGGGTGCCGCCACTGGCTCCCTTCTGAGCGGCTTTGCTGGATGATGTTCCATCCATTTGCCGTGCCCCCTTCCTCCTTCTGGGGATGGAGGTTCCCGGAGCTGGGGCTCTGTCGCGCAGGAGATCTTGTCCTGTGCGGCGCCCTGTCTCTGGGATCATCCATCCCTCCAGGGACCACTGCAGTTCACTGCGTGATGTCACAAGGTGTCCCATTGGACGTTGCTTTTGTGCCTTTTCTGTGTCTCTTCTTTTTTCATTGTTGTCTTCTCTTATCCCCTCTTTTCTCTCTCTCTCCTTTCCCACCCCCTCCCTTCCCTGTCTTCTCCCCTGTAGGCCCGGGTTTTTCATTTTTGGGGGAGGGGTGTTTTCTGATACCCAATGGCGACCATAAAAGTTTTGTCCTATAACGCTAAAGGCTTGAACACGGCGTACAAGCGCCACAAGGTGTATCGGGAGCTGCAACATGAATCTTGCTCTATTGCATTCTTGCAGGAAACATATCTCACCCATTCCACACATGTCAAATTGTTCTCTCCACTATACCCGACCTGGTTCTACAGCCTCTCCCCCTCTAACAAGGCGCAAGGTGTTGCTATTGGGTTTCCCAAAGACACTCCTTTCCATCATGATAATATGCTTGCCGATACTAATGGTCGTTATCTTTTTTTGAGGGGATCAATAAGCAACACCCGCTGCACCCTGGCTAACATTTATGCACCGAATCAGGCTCAGTCCACCTTTTTGAACTATCTTTGGTCTATTGATTGTGGCTGGTGACATCAACATGGTCCTGGACCCTGTTCTTGACACCTCAAAAGGCAGCTCTAATATCCCATTTAAACAGATAGCGTGGATTAAAAAGCTATTACATACCCTTCAATTGGTTGATGTCTGGCGCATTTTACATCCTAAAGCTGCTGACTTCTCCCACTTTCCCAAAACCCATAGTTGTTATTCCAGGATTGATAATATTTTTTGGATCACTTTCATTTACCACTTTTGCGATCCGCGTCCATTGGCTGTGCGACCATCTCGGATCATGCCCCTGTTATGGCCACCCTGCTCCTTCCTTCTCTCCCATCCCGCTCCACCAATTGGAAGCTGAATGATTCACTTCTCACGAACCCCACTGATGTGGCTTTCTTATCTACTGCTCTTACCCAATATTTTCGTGATAATACCACTGAGGGTGCGACCCCCCCCCCCCCCTGGTGTGGGAAGCCCACAAAGCTATCATGAGAGGTAAGCTAATGGAGCTGGGAGCTCAGAAGAAACGGGAGCAGGGTCAATTGATTGCTGAGCAGCTTGCCCTGGTTGCGGATCTGGAAAAGTCTTACAAATTGTCCCTACATGTCTCTCACTTGCAGGCCTTGACGGAGGCCAGGGAGTCCCTGCGCTCCTTACTTGACAAAGCTACTAAGCGTAAATTTCACTTTGTCGCTCATAAGCGATATGAATGAGGTGATAAGCCCGGTAGGATGCTTGCCAGATCTCTCAGAGTCCAAAAATCGTCAGCTTTTGTCCAGAAGGTGAAACTCTCTTCTGGCCCCATGGTCTATTCCTCTCCTGATATTGCCAAGGCTTTAGAGATTTTTATAGCAAACTATACCATGTGGAGGGCGACCTTTGTCATTTTCCTTTGGCTGAAAAATGCAAACGCATTTGGGCTTTCCTTTAAGCAGGCTAATCTCCCATCCCTGTCCAAACGCTCCCTGGGGAAATTAGAAGAGGACTTCTCTATTGAAGAATTTTAATTAGCACTGAAAACCACCCAAGTCGGTAAAACCCCTGGCCCTGATGGGTATACAGTTGCTTATCATAAAAAGTTTGCAGATATACTACTCCCGCACTTAACCTCAAATGCCAACTCCATCTCTAAATCTACTGGTTTCCGTCCGGAATCGTTAGTTGCTCACATATCCGTTTTACTCAAACCCGGCAAGGACCCCACAGAATGCGGCAGTTACCGCCCTATATCCCTTTTGAACGTGGATCTTAAACTGTACTGTAAAGTTTTAGCTAACAGACTTCTGCCCCTGATCCCCTCCTGGATTTCCGCTGATCAAACAGGTTTCATTCCCGGGAGGGAAGCGAGGGATAACTCCCTTCGAGCTCTCTCCTTGATCCATTTTGTCCGCACTAGGTCCCAGCCCACCCTGTTCCTCTCTACTGACGCTGAAAAGGCATTTGACAGGGTGGACTGGGACTATTTGTTGACTACCCTGCGTTTCTTTGGCTTGGGCCCTAAGGCTTTACAACGAATCGTGGCCTTGTATGCCCAACCGACGGCACAGGTATGCGTTAATGGCCTCCTAAGTACTCCCTTCCCCTCCATAATGGCACGCGGCAGGGGTGCCCTTTGTTGCCCCTGCTGTTTGCCATTTTGCTTGAACCCTTTTTATCTACTATTAGACATTCCAACGATATTCATCTCAGTGGGCCGTAAGACACATAAATATGCCGCCTATGCGGATGACAGCCTTTTTTTCATCCAACAACCCCGTATTTCTTTGCCCGTTCTCATGCAAGCTTTTGCAGACTTTTGCCAGCTCTCAAATTTTAAAATCAACATGTCTAAGTCCGAATTACTAAATGTTAACCTTCCCCGTACTGTGGTTGCCTCACTAGCCCCACATTTCCCGTTTCAGTGGTGTCCGGTTAAATTAAAGTACCTAGGTATTTATTTGACCCCCCATTTAGAATCGCTGTTCCGTCATAATTACCTCCCTTTACTGAACGCTATCAAAACTGATCTTAGGAAGTGGTCCTCCCTGCACCATTTGTGGCTAGCCAGGACCAATATTGTTAAGATTAATATTCTGCCTCGTATTGTATTTGTCTTTCAAATGCTGCCGCTGGGTGTGCCTATTGGTCTTTTCACTATTTTGAAGTCTTTGATCTCGCGTTATATTTGGCAGGGCAGGCGCCCCAGGATTGCTAGGTCGACGCTTTTTCATCCAAAGCGCTCTGGGGGGCTTGCACTCCCTAGCATCAGGGACTACTTCCGAGCAATCTCACTTACCCATGTGGCTGACTGGAAGTACTCCTCTAACTTCAAATTGTGGGTACAACTGGAATATGACTTATGTGAGGTGGATTTGTCTGCAGTGCCATGGATCCCTGTGTCCGCCAGGGGCCTCTCTCCAACCACTTCTCCCCTGACCCTTTCTACTTTGTCTGTTTGGGACTCCCTCCATAAAAAGTTTTCCTGGAACTACAATTCCCCCCTCATGCCTCTGCTGAACCATAACCACTTCATACCTGGATCTTTGGATGCTGGATTTTGAAGTTGGTTTCCGAAGACTCCTCTCTTGGTCTCACGATCTGCCACAGTTATGGACTACTGGAGATACTGGCAGTTGAGTACATTCCTCGCTTCTCTTCCACATCCATTACGTGACTCCAAGGATTTAACTCCCATCGAAGACATACTCTATCCTCGGGATCCCCCTGTTCATTCCACGTCACAGTTTTACAAAGCCCTTATTTCCTTGCAGGGTCAGCCTTACCCGGACTTTATCCATAAATGGGAACTGGATATTGGCTCTCAGATCTCGGATGCTAGGAAGGACAAAGTTCTTGCCCTGGCCCACATTTCTTCTATTTCCACCAGGGTGGCGAAATCTAATTACAAGCTATTGTCCAGATGGTATTACACCCCGCGGAAACTACACAATATCTCTCCGGCCATCTCCCCGTTATGTTGGAGGGGATGCGGAGATACCGCTTCACATGCACACATCTGGTGGTACTGTTCAAAGATCCAGCCGTTCTGGCAGGAAATTATGCGGCTCATTCAAGTTATTACGGAAGACGCTATTCCACTCGACCCATGGGTTGTCCTTCTGCATGGAACTACCACACCACTATCTAAGTATAAACGTTCAATGATTCCTCATATGCTCAATGCTGCTAAAGCCCTGATACCCATTTGTTGGGGCACATCCACCATTCCCACAGTGCGACAATGGCTGGAAGAACATACCTTCATAGCTGGAGATAAATTGGACCGTTTTCGTTCTACCTGGTATCCTTGGTCCTCCTTTAAATCCACTTCGTCCTATGTTGCTTTGCTCACTGAAGACGCCTCTACTGTCTTATAGCATTCTGATGCAAGCATAATTGTTTGAGGTTTTTCTCATATAGAATTTATGTATCCCGTGGCCTACTTTGCCCCCCCCCCCATCCCCCCTCACCTCTTGCCCCTTCTTTCTTTGCTGTTCTTCTCTTTCTCTCTCCCTCGTATTCTTCACTATTCCCTCGTCTTTCTCTGTGCTCTTTCCGACATTGGTCTTGTTATGCAAAGTACTGTGCTCTAGATAGGCCTTTCCAGATTTATTTGTGCCGTGATTATCTAGCCATTAGACATCGGTTTTATGATTATGTGTACACGGCACATGCTGGGGGTCTCCATGCCCTTCATGTTATAGTTCCATTGTTTATTCTTTTATCACATGTCAGATTGTATTGTCAATGTTCTGTCTTTGTTTCTTTAAATTTTCAATAAAAAGAAATTAAACAAAAAAAATAAACCATTTTATTTTAGTATTTATTTCTAAAGAAAGATATAAGAAAGCCAAAAAAAATAAAAAGGGAACCATATCTGACGCAGAGGAGGAATGTCTGCAATGCAGACTGGAGGAATAGCAATTATGCCGTAAATATTTTTAGTGCTGCTGCGCCACAAAAGAAGAAAAAAAAAATGAAAACCAATGCTGACGAAGGACGAAGGAGGAATAGCACCTGCGACTCTGATGGGGTAGTACTAATAATGCAGCAACAGAACCTGATGCTGCAAAAAAGAATGAAAAAGTAATGGGATCAGTAGGGTAACACAGATGTGCGTGGTACACCAAAATGTCAGTGGTTCCACTACACTGTGTTACACAAGAATCCCAGCACAGCGCTACACTACACTGAAGTAAACTGACTGAACACACAATCCACTGACTACCTTGCCTAATCTCCACTAACACACTACACAGGGCTGCCATGTAAGCAGCCTTATATAGTGTGCTGCCTTATGTTTAACTCGCACATTGAGCCCATCTCTATTCACATGTAGAGTAATGTGAAAAAGTCTTAGGCAGCTATGAAAAAATTGTGTAAATTAACCACTTTACCACCGAAGGATTTTCCTGCTTTACGTCCAGGCCACTTTTTGCGATTTGGCACTGTGCGACTTTAACTGACAATTGCGCGGTCATGCAACGCTGTACCCAAACGAAATTTACGTCCTTTTTTTCCCACATACAGAGCTTTCTTTTGGTGGTATTTGATCACCTCTGCGGTTTTCCTTTTTTTGCGATATTAATAAAAAAAACGCGACAATTTTGAAAAAATTATATTTTTCTACTTTGACAGTTAACAAATATCCAATATATTCAGTTTTTGTCATATATTTAGGCCAAAATGTATTTAGCTACATGTCTTTGACAAAAAAATTCTCAATGAGCGTATTTTTAACCGCTTTAAGACCGGAAGACTTTACCCCATTCCTGACCAGGCCATATTTTGTGATTCGGCACTGTGTTATTTTAACGGACAATTGCGTAGTCGTGCGATGCTGTACCCAAATTAAATTTATGTCCTTTTTTTCCCCATAAATAGAGCTTTCTTTTGGTGGTATTTTATCACCTGTGTGATTTTTACTTTTTGCGCTATAAACAAAAAAACAGCGACAATTTTGAAAAAATAACAATATTTTTCACATTTTTTTATATGAAATTCCCCCCCCCCAAAAATTTAAAAGTCTAAATTTTTTAACATTTTAGGCCAATTTGTTTTCTGCTACATATGTTTAGTAAAAAAAAATCGCAATAAGCGTATTTTGATTGGTTTGCGCAAAAGTTATCACAGCTACTAACTACGGAAATTTATGTCATTTTTATTGGGTTTTTTTTAACTAGTAATGGCGGCAATAAATGGGTTTAGCCTAGGGGTCATGTGGTTTCTAGTCCGACTGTAATTTTTAGCTTGCCTCCATGCTTTTATTCCCTTTGTATCAATGAATAAAGAATTTATCTTTTTATATATAAACTGGTTTGTTATTTATACCATTTTCTTTTTGGTGCCTAAAAAGTCCCACCCCTAGGGGAATTTCTTTCTTGGTTTGGTACTGTAAAAAATGACACTGGCAGGGAAGGAGTTAACTTTTATTGGTGATCAAGGGGTTAATGTATGACTGGTGCACAGATCACAGGTTCAACTATTCTGAATCCTGTAATCTGTCCCTGCCTGTCACTTAGGAGATCCGCCAGCTTTGTTTACACAAGCGGGCGGATCTCCTCACTTGATCCCCGAAGATCGGCGGTGATCACCGCCTCTCCTCCCCTGGCCTGACTCCCGCTGTGTCTGAATACATCGGGAGCACGCCGCCCACAAGGGGAGGAGTCCGGTGACCTAGACCTACGTCGCTGGATGATAACGAGCCACTTTGCCGCAGTACGCTCATTGTGAGCAGTCGGCAAGTGGTTAAGAATGCTTTCAGAAATATATGTGTTAATAGCTTATTTTTATTAATTATCAACATGGAAAATAAATGAACCACCCTTTGCCTCCAAAATAGGGGCATCATAGAGCATCCTAATGGTATGACATGATGGATAAGTAGCTACCTGTATTTCTCAGCATTGGGGACACCATTGATCTTGACCAAATCTCCAACTCCATTTGCAAAAATGCGGCCCCAAACTTGCAAGGAACCTCCCCCATGCTTCACTGTTTCCTGCAGACACTCCTTTTGTACTGCTCTTCAGCTCTTCGTAAACTGCCTTTTGCTGCAGCCATATATTTCAGATCTTGACTCATGAGTCCAGATCACCTGCTGCCATTTTACTGCACAATTCCAATGTTTTCTTGCACAGTTGAGTTTCTCAGTCTTTTTCCATGTCCTATGCACAAAAACATAAGAACTGGGATGCAGGTGCTCTGGACTGATGAGGCAAAATTTGAAAAATTTACTGTCAAGGTTGTTAAGAAAGCAGTGGGTGATTGCATCCATCATGTCCTTAGCAACCAGTGACATCCCTGGACCCATTCATTTACTTGCTTAGAAATCCTGGCCATGTAAACAAAGCAGCCAGGATAGATAGAAAGAAAGTCATGGGGTTCCCTCTATACCTCATACTAGGCCCTTCAGTATGTGAATTTTAGGAGACACCCAACACAGAAAAAATGAAAAAAGGTGAATTCCCAGTGGCGTCATTGACCAAATTGACAAGACCTCACCCATTTGTTTAGACCGTACTTAGCTGTCATCCACCAAAGATGTTTTTTATTCATTGGGAGAAATGTCATGTTGGCTGTCTGCATGTTTTTTTTCCCCTTAGTCAGCTGGTTCAATTATTGTGACTGGTGTGGATCTGCATTGCTGGATGAAGTGATTGATTGTTAATTCAGATATTGGGATTTTTTTTTTTTATTATTTAACAATTTATCAAAAACTGTTTGTGTGTTTCTATTTACCTTTTTTATTTACTTTTTTAATAAGTATGGGCAGGGACGACCAGGCCAGGGTTGTGGGGAAGGGCCCTTATCCTCATCCACATGGGGACTAGGTGCTTTCATAATATAAACATATAATGGTCATTAGTTGATTTAGTTGGATAATAACTCTCTCTTTTTTTCATTTTTACCTGTTTGATATGCATTACCTGAAATCTGCCAATATAAACTATTGGAAATAAAATATATAATGGGCAGGTTTTAGCTATGAGGGATTTAACCCCTGCAAAGAGAGAATTTGTTGACAATAGCACTTTATATAAAAAGAAAAAGGAAAATTGTATATATTTCAGATATTGCAACATGCAAAATGTTTATTTATGATTAAGATTGGTATTTATTCTCTTGCCTCCCTTATGTTTTTATTTATTTTGTTTTTAAGGGATAAGGAGTGATCTTATACAGTATACTGTATTTTAGATGCTGCCACATGCTGCCATATGTTAATGATTACCTGACATGTGTTTTCTCTCAATCTCATTTCCCTCTCTTTTCTTTTGTTTGATAATCACTAAACAAACATAATAGAAATATTATAGCAATAATTTCTCCCTCGCTTTGAAATGGAATGATATGTTTGCAGAGATATGTGGAAAATGAATTTCTGGGTTACTTCCACTACTCTACAATTACTTTACAAGTTGACACATTGAGATGTTTACAGTTGTATTTGTATGTGTTATTTTCTTTTAAATATTGCTTAAAATGTATCTACAAATATGCTAAAAATGTAAAATCATATATTCAATCCTGTATGTTCAGTTATTTCTAGCCTACTACCATTAACTTGAACAATCTTGAAGTTTAAAAACTTAGTTTTTGAAGAAGCCCACTTATTTACTTCCTTTCATTCACCTACTTATTTGCTTGAGCCCTGTGAATATGTACTTCTATGTCATATATTTTACAGATCCTACCTTCTAAACTACAGAGGTGTTGGGAGGAGGAATTTCAGGAAACAGAGTGATTATAGCAACCCCTGCTTGCAGGCAGAAAGGCACCATGAGATATTTAGTCCTTCGAATTTGACCAAACCAAAGGAATGAACAGAGGAAAAGCTGCAAGGCATGCAAAAATCCAGGAAGTTGTTAAAAAAGATATGGCCAATCAGACAGGCTGAGCTCACAACATACAAAGAGATTTTTCAAGCAATCTTATTTGTAAAATGTAACTGTTTGTAATGCTATCAAAATGCTTATGGATGTTATAAAAAGTATGTATGCTGTAAATACAGATCTCAAATTTTTTTTTTTTGAAGTTCGTAAATCATGTTTTCTCTGTGATTGGATGCTGATTGACCACATGGGTGAAGAATGCACCCATTATCAACTTTGTTTTTTTTTTTTTAGTATTTAATACTTTTCAATGATGAGACAAGATAGCTATAAATAAGCCTGAAAAAGAAAGCAAAACATGTGAATGTTTTTTTGTTCAGTGTATGCTGCTGATTTTCAATTACGTTAAGGAGCCAGGCTCTAGAATTACTTTATTTCTTGAATTTTACAATTATGTACACTGTGGCACAGCTTCAGGATTAATTTTCTACAAGTGTCATTTTATCTTAGCCTATGTTTTCTTTAAAGATAGCACCTACAGGCAACATCTTAAGCATCCAACTCTTCTGAGATTGTGAGGTGCCTGCAACCCCTACTAAGTGCTGTGGTTCCATCGGCCTCCTGCTATGTGCCTGGGACACACTAATAACATAGCAGTAGAATGGTAGAATAGTGTTCTTTTGTAGGGTGATTTTTTTGCTATAATTTATTTTATGAAAATAAATAAATAAATAAATAAATACCTGGTTGTGGGTTCTACTTGATTGATTTATGCTTGGTTTCCAAAGCCTCTTACATGGTTTCTCTTCTGTATGCTTCTGAAAAATGTATTTTATGTGTATTCTTTTAGAGCAGCTCACTGAGTATATCCTGAAATTAAAGTTGTTGTAAATATATTTATCTTTTTATTTTTACATAACAAACAGGACAAAAAAATCAAAAAAACCTGCTCTGTGCAATGGAATTGCACAGAGCGGTCCCCAAACCTCCTCTTGTTGGGTCCCCCACCAGCGCTCCTGGCTCCTCCACTTTGATTTATATGGGGGCATGCATGCAGGCTCACTCCCGAGTCTCCAAGTCTTCGCCTATTGACACAGACAGCAGGACTCGGCCCTGCTCCTCACTCTCTAGTCACTAGCTTTGATTGACAGCTGCCTCAGAAAAGTCAGTAAGACCAGGCAGTGAGGGGAGAGAGGAGCTGCATACGTGCAGAAGGGTTTTGATTGGACCTTGCATTGCATAGTAAATAAAATAAATAATCACATGAGCTACTATGTGAATAACAATGTACTATGCTGCTTGCACTGGTCACTCCCCTTTATGGTAAGTGCGAAATGCTGATAATAAATATAGAAAGTGCTGCGGATATAAACTATAAAACAAACAACTATGTGAATCTGTGGTAAAATGCTCATGTGATACAATATAACCAGTAAGAGAACATCCAATTAATCCAATAATGAATTATATATGATGCACAAAATAATTAGAACATACAGTAAAACATCAATCTGAAATGAAATCCATATAAATCCGTAATAAAGTGCTTGTATAATTCAATAATACCAATAAATAATACAAAACATCCACATATGTTAGTAAATCCGTGATTATATGGGTAAATTTATCAGTCCCAATCACCAGTGCTCAATTAATAAATGAGTAGACAATCCAAAGCCTCAATAATGCAGAGCGCTTTGTCTGATGGTACACCTCCACTCTTGTGACTCCCCTTGGGGTGAATGCTCACCTTATTCACATAGTTGTTTGTTTTATAGTTTATATGTGCAGCACTTTCTATTTTTATTACTTGTATTGCATAGTGTTTATCAAGTTTTATTCATTCATTACTGAGCGCCGCTTATTTTTATCTATTTTACAGATTATTGATTTCCTTTTAAATTACTTCTAATGATGTCAGCTTCATACAATTTAACAATTTAACAAGATGTTTAAGGCTAAGCTTATTGAATATGAGTTTATTGACTGGTCTTTCCTTTACTGTCAGAGTATTAAATGTCAGGGAATATCATCTTGCTTTGTTTTTGCAGCCTAATAAAATTTAACATTTTCTAGCCAGTGAATTCAGATTTATTGTACAATAAGACTAAAAATAAAATGTCAGTACTAACAATTTTCAATACCAGATGAACAAAATATATATTACAATACCATGCAGAACAGGAGAAGCCAATCAAACCAACAAAAAAAACATAGGATTATTTCAATGAAACAAAATTCTGGATTCTGTCTGCTTCAGTTCTCCTAAATTACTCTCTATAGCTGTTTTTGTTTTCTTTTGTTTTATTCCATGTTACCTGTTTTTTGTACCCATTTGTACAGTACATTGTTACTCAGGACTAATTTGCTGATTGTAACAATAAAGGACCATGCCTTTGCAATGTGTGTCAGCACAGCTGGTCGAGTCTCCCTTAAGGAGGCAGGCAGGGCCGGCCTTAGGTGTTCATGTGCCCTGTGCGAGCTAATCCTGTGGCGCCCTCGCGCGTGCATTTTCTTGCACCTTTTTTGCACTTTATTTGACTTTTCTTTTTTATGATCACTAATAACTTAGCCCCCCTTACATCAGAGACCCCCCACACACAAAGCCCCCCTTAATTTAGAGCCCCCCTACATCAGAGAGCCCCCCCACACAAAGCCCCCTTACATCAGAGCCCCCCTTACATCACAGACCCCCCACACAAAGCCCCCTTACATCAGAGCTGCCCCCACATCAGAAAGCCCTCCTTACATCACAGACCGACCACACAAAGCCCCCTTACATCAGAGCCCCCCCCCCACACAGAGCCCCCTTACATCACAGACCCCCCACACAAAGCCCCCTTACATCAGAGCCCGTCCCCCTTACATCACAGACCCCCCACACAAAGCCCCCTTACATCAGAGCCCCCCCACACAGAGCCCCCCTTACATCACAGACCCCCCACACAAAGCCCCCTTACATCAGAGCCCCCACATCAGAGAGCCCCCCTTACATCACAGACCCCCCCACACAAAGCCCCCTTACATCAGAGTCCCCCCCCACACAGAGCCCCCCACATCAGAGCACCCTCCTTACATCACAGACCCCCCAAACAAAGCCCCCTTACATCAGAGCCCCCCACACACAGAGCCCCCCACATCAGAGAGCCCCCCTTACATCACAGACCCCCCCCACACAAAGCCCCCCTCACATCAGAGACCCCCCTTACATTTTTTGAAGGAGAGAGACCTCATTTACCTGACGTTGTCTACAGCTTTTTTTTTCTGGGAGGAGGAGGAGAAGGGGCGGGAGGAGGAGGAGCTGACAATCGCTCCTCTGGCATCCCTGCAGGGAGGAGGGATCTGTCAGCGTGGATCGGAGGCATAGCTGTGTGTGGTACACAGTTCACCTCAGACTGCAGCAGTAGGAGACTGAGGCACAGCCGCACAGTGGGAGGTAAGCGGCGGCCACGGCCTGTGTTAACCCTGTCCAGGCCGCGGTCGCTGCTTACCTCCCACCGTGCGGCCTGATCTTCTGTGAGCTGTGATGGCTGCACGGCGCCCCTGTTGCCCATGGCTCCCTGTGCGGCTGCACAGCTCGCACACCCCAAAGGCCGGCCCTGGAGGCAGGGGCGACAACGCAGAACCATCATTGACAAACAGTTGTCATCCCATAACAAGAGGTTCCTGAAGAGTCTTCATGGCAGAATAACCAGGAATGTATTTAGCATATTCAGAATGTTTGAAAACAATTTTTAGAATTATATGTCAAAGCTTATATGAGATTTATTGGATTTAGATCTGTCTTTAAGGTCAGTTGTATATTTTTTATTATGTTTATTTAATTTCATAAAATCTTTGAAAATCACCAGCTTTTTAGGCATTTAAATAAGTAGGAAATCAGAAAAAAAAAATAAGAAAACAGGCATAATAGGTTTGTTCTACTATGCTGGTGAAATATTAATATGGTAATTATGTAGATTTGTACCCTGGCAGTTCAAAAACTAAAGCTGGCTGTAGACAGTTCATAATTCAGCTGGGGCTGCAAGAACTGTCCGAGTTTTGATCCATGTATGGGCAGGCTGGTTGTACTGAAGTCGGCTATAACCGCAAGCAGTGATCATTGTATTCTGACAGCGGGGAAACCTATCGCTGTCAAAATACAATAACTCTGTGGGAGGGATTCCCCCATCAACACTAACTGTAGTTGAAGGAAAGAAAAATGGTTAATGTGTAGCCTGCCTAACACTTGGTTTGCTCCCCTGAAGGTGTTATTTTTAATGAAATGCCGCATCAGGTGGGCAGGGCACAGTGTCTGACATTGTTATGTTTTCGCACATGCGCACTGGTTACCAGCACCATTTTGTATATCGCAAGTATTATTTCTATGTTTGTTGATATTGCACACAAACTTTTTTTTATAGTGTATACACTTATAATAAATAGGAGTTTTTAAACAGCATCACGCTATGTGCAGTGTGCTTTCTTTTTTAATTGTATGGTCCTGCATATATAATGGTCCTGAATACTTGCAATCCCACAGTCCTGTGTTGTTGGATGTATGCCCTGGAAACCATCCATGTGGGTCCTGTGAGTTGTCCATGATCCTTTGAAAGACATCTGAGCGGGTCTGGAACAGGAAGGAGAGTGGAAAAGTGGTATAACAACAAGTGCTTTTTTTCTTCATTGTGATATAGGGGTCCTATTACAGGGTAAGGAGTTTGGCTATCTGTTCTGGTGGTGGTGGCTGGATTAGTTTGCTCGCATCCTGGAACAAGAGAATTAGGATTTTTTATTTTCGCAAGCACTTTCGTGGACATTTTATCACTTTATTATTCTTAATATAAAAAGGACTTTTTTGGGACTTTATTTGATGAATAAATTGTACATGGTGTATTGTAGATTTAAAGGGGCATAACCTATGTTTAATCATTATGAACACTGAGGATAGTGCTTTACATGTATGGTTTTAGATTCTTATTAAAATCTGTTTGTGGGTATTTATGTTGGCAGCTTTGGCAGCTTTCCGCTTACATTTTATTAAATGTTGAGTTGTGATTTGTAACACATTTCCACACTGTGTGGGTAAGTATGTGTTTATTAGCACAGAGTTTTTTGTTTCTTAGTCATGTAGTTTTGTGCCCTGGCAGTTAAAAAATAAAACTGTCTGTAGACGGGCCATAATTCAGCGGGTTTAGCAAGGACTGGTCGAATTATGATCCATGTATTCATATGTATGGATCAGAACATTCAGGGGTATGCGAGATGATTACAGCCACACACACCTACACAGGTTGAACTGGATGGACTATTGTCTTTATTCAACCTCACCTACTATGTAATTATATGTAACTATGTATGGGTGTGTTGGTTGTATTGAAGTCGATCCCGCAGGGGCAGGTGGGGAAAGCCATTCCTGCTGGGAGAAGACAGTGCTAGTGGCTATAGCAGCTGCTAGTGATAAAAAACTTCACTTACCCCATGCTTCTATAGAAATAATTAGGATAAAAACAGCAGCTAGCACAATGCACTGGTTATGATATACAGCAATAAAATACAAAATTAAGCGCTTCAAATGGAAACCAATATAGGAAAAATTTAACTAAGTGAAAAGTCCCAAAAATATAAAGTTCATGTAATAATCTTCCAACAAGGTGTATGATTCACATTAAGGTGCCAAATATGATCCTCCACTGACACTGATGAACACATTGACTCTTACCGCATAAGGTGGACCACTATTTCCATAATGGTCAAATGCTCATTGTGTGATTTACCAAGGATCACACAGCCTCAGATCTGGATAAATCATAATCATTATACACTCATCCACAACCAAAGTTTGGGCACATTAATAATAGCAGAATAACATTCACCAATTGGAAAGCAAAATAGCGCTTGTAATCCGCAATACTATGGAAGTGTTTCAAATCCATAAAATGGCTGAACTCTATGCGTGACGATGTTTACGTGGAACCAACTCCTCCCAACGCTTTTCCTCATACAGACGTCATCAGGGGCGGGAGTAATTCATAGGTGCTAGTGATAATTGCAAGTAAATCCAGCAGGCTTCTTGTACCCAAGTTGATCAATCAATCAGCTTGGTACATTCAGCCTGCCCACACACGGTCCAAATCTCGGCCAGTTCCTGCTCATCCGGCCGAGATTTGAACCATCTATGGCTGGTTAACACTGGGTTTGCTCACTAAATCTTATTTTTAATATCTGGTTTAGTACCTACATCTCATTAATATAGTAATTAAAGCCCATACTCCAGAAGGAAGGGACTTTTAAAGTACCATATCATAAACACATTTCTCCAAAATTGGTTTGGTGTATGCAGGGCTACATTGCTGGATGGACAACTAGTGATGCTTGATGCTATTTCTGCATCCTCTGCCTTGAGGTAGGCAAAAAACAGAACCCCATTAACAAGTAGGGGCATATAAACTTTAAAAGAAAAAGATCTAAATTTGACATCATCATATAAATTGTCAAACAGGCAATGGTTTCTGAGAGCTTGAGCAGGCATTTAGCATCAGAAAAGAAACTGTCTCTTCTGGACACAACTAATGAAAATAACATACAGGTTTGCAACACAGTTAGATAGATTGTTTAAATAAGCTGAAGGATTTTTTATAAAGTTTCTGAAGGATTCAGCAGGCATTTAGCATCAGGAAATTTTACACCAGGACATTGTAAATTTTTGCATTTGCTTAGGACATTGCAGATGGAAACAGCATACAACTTTGCAACATATTTTCTTTGAAGCCTTCATTTTCTAGGCCGCAATCAAGATAGGAATCCCCCCCAAAAAAAAAAAAAAAAATGCACTACTTGTTTTATAGAGTGAGGAATTACACATTTTACAGATTTTATGCACACCATTTTAAAACTGTTCAGAATACTCTTAAAGCTCTGTGGATTTTTTTTTAATGATGAAGCAAAGCAAATTTTACCCAAGCCCAAACATTTTAATTTCTACCTCTGTAAAGAAGCATTTTAAAAATTAGGTTTTTTTGGTATTTAACTTACAGACAAAGAACCATGACTTAACATGAAAATTCTTGCAGAGAAGAGTATTGACCATGACCAAACACTATATTATGTACAAGACAAATACGATCAGCAAAGCAAAATTTTATTTTTCAAAGTACAATAATTTGTGGGAACACAAGTATTTGCATGCAGCATTCATACAGGCAGTCCTTGGGTTATAAACAAGATAGCTTTGTTCTTAAGTTGAATTTGTATGAATGTCGGAAAGGTATATTTTTTAAGTGTACCTCCAGCCACAAAATCATTTTTATATTTTTGTAGATAGCATAGGAAAGAGTTCATGCCCCTGTAATGTTTGTTTTGCTGTCTGTGCCCCTGTTTAGAAGATGTCACCTCAATCTTTGTCCCTATGACTAGGGATGAGCTTCAAGTTCGACTCAATCATTGGCTGTTCGCTCGTTCATCAAATAAATGGGCTTCTTTGCAAGAACTTTGAGTTTCTGCATTATCATGGAGACTCTGACCTCTGATTTCAATAAACCACCTGCTAGCTGGGGGATTTGAACCCACAGCCATCCCATTGCAAGCCTGGTATTCTATCACCTACGCCACCATTAAGCCTGCTTAAGCTGAACACACTCTCTCTAACTTTTATCTCATCTACTGTGTGTAGGGTAAGATAGGAGTTAGTTAGTTAGGCAGGGAAAGTGTGCTCAACCTAAGCGTGCTTGGTGTTGGCGTAGCTGGTAGAACACCAGCCTGCCTACGGGTGATTTATAAGTGGAATTCTACAGTTAAATAAAAATAAAAACATTGCTGGCAGGGTGAGAGATTTTTGCTTTTTACAGTTTGTTGAGTGCAGTGTATACCATATATATATTTATATATGCACTTCAGTATAGAGTCCCCCCCCCCCCCCCGTCCATACCAGGCCTCTCGGGTCTGGTATGGATTTTAAGGGGAACCCCGCTCCAAAATTAAAATAAAAAACTGCCCTTATCCGAGCACACCACACAGCCTGGCTGGCTAGGAAGGGGGTGGGGGTGAGGTTGATGGGGACAGGGGTCTGGTATGGATATTAGGGGGAACCCCACACCGTTGTTTTTTTTTTTAAATTTTGGCCTGGTATGGACTGGGGGGGGGGGGGGAGCACACCATTTTTTTTTTCATTTTTTACCTGTATTGCCAGGAGCCGACAATACTTTACAGCCGCAAGCAAGTTTAAATTACATTTTTTCCTTTAGAAATGTCAGTGTTGCTGCATCAGGCTACATAACATCGCACAAATGCACTACTTTACAGGCACATTAAGGGGGGGGGGGGCCTAGGCACAATATTTAAAGGGATTTTTCATTTTTATTGTTTCACTTTAAGCATTATTAAAATCACTGCTCCTGTAAAAACAATTGTTTAAAAAAAAAATTGCATTGATTTATGTCCCCAGGGCAGTACCCAGGTCCCCATACACTTTTTTGGCCCAATAACTTGCATTTACAGTGCCTTGCGAAAGTATTCAGCCCCCTTGAACTTTTCAACCTTTTTCCACATTTGAGGCTTCAAACATAGAGATATAAACCTGTAATTTTTTTGTGAAGAATCAACAATAAGTGGGAAACAATCATGAAGTGGAACAAAATTTATTGGATATTTCAAACTTTTTTAACAAATAAAAAACTGAAAAATTGGGCGTGCAAAATTATTCAGCCCCCTTAAAGCGGAGTCCCACCCAAAAGTGGAACTTCCGCTTTAGGGAGTCCTGACCCCCCGACATGCCACATTTGGCATGTCATTTTTTGGGGGGGGGGGGAGCGGGTACCTAGTTTTGACAGGTACCCGCTCCCACTTCCGCTCGGAGCGCCGCGGCGCCCTGAGCGGAAGTTCTCCTCTCCCCCTCCCTCCCTGCAATCTTCTGGGACACGTCAGAGGTCCCAGAAGATTGCCGGCCAATCACGGCACGCAGCGCGGCTCGCGCATGCGCAGTGGGTACCCGGCTGTGAAGCCGCAAACTGTAACAGCCGGGTGCCCACAGCAGTGATGCCGGCGCCGAGGGAGAGGATCGAGGCTTCCGGCGGCCGCATCGCTGGACCGTTGGACAGGTGAGTAAATGGCTGGAACTCCGCTTTAAGTTAATACTTTGTAGCGCCACCTTTTGCTGCGATTACAGCTGTAAGTCGCTTTGGGTATGTCTCTATCAGTTTTGCACATCGAGAGACTGACATTTTTGCCAATTCCTCCTTGCAAATCAGCTCGAGCTCAGTGAGGTTGGATGGAGAGCGTTTGTGAACAGCAGTTTTCAGTTCTTTCCACAGATTCTCGATTGAATTCAGGTCTGGACTTTGACTTGGCCATTCTAACACCTGGATATGTTTATTTGTGAACCATTCCATTGTAGTTTTTGCTTTATGTTTTGGATCATTGTCTTGTTGGAAGACAAATCTCCGTCCCAGTCTCAGGTCTTTTGCAGACTCCATCAGGTTTTCTTCCAGAATGGTCCTGTATTTGGCTCCATCCAACTTCCCATCAATTTTAACCATCTTCCCTGTCCCTGCTGAAGAAAAGCAGGCCCAAACCATGATGCTGCCACCACCATGTTTGACAGTGGGGATAGTGTGTTCAGGGTGATGAGCTGTGTTGCTTTTACGCCAAACAAAACGTTTTGCATTGTTGCCAAAAAGTTGGTTTTGGTTTCATCTGACTAGAGCACCTTCTTCCACATGTTTGGTGTGTCTCCCAGGTGGCTTGTGGCAAACTTTAAACAACATTTTTTATGTATATCTTTAAGAAATGGCTTTCTTTTGTGCAGTATACCACTGATTGTTATCCTATGGACAGAGTCTCCCACCTAAGCTGTAGATCTCTGCAGTTCATCCAGAGTGATCATGGGCCTCTTGGCTGCATCACTGATCAGTCTTCTCCTTGTATGAGCTGAAAGTTTAGAGGGATGGCCAGGTCTTCGTAGATCTGCAGTGGTCTGATACTCCTTCCATTTCAATATTATCGCTTGCACAGTGCTCCTTGGGATGTTTAAAGCTTGGGAAATCTTTTTGTATCCAAATCCGGCTTTAAACTTCTCCACAGCAGTATCTCGGACCTGCCTGGTGTGTTCCTTGTTCTTCATGATGCTCTCTGCACTTTAAATGGACCTCTGAGACTATCATAGTGCAGGTGCATTTATACGGAGACTTGATTACACACAGGTGGATTCTATTTATCATCATTAGTCATTTAGGTCAACATTGGATCATTCAGAGATCTTCACTGAACTTCTGGAGAGAGTTTGCTGCACTGAAAGTAAAGGGGCTGAATAATTTTGCACAACCAATTTTTCAGTTTTTTATTTGTTAACAAATTTTGAAATATCCAATTAATTTCGTTCCACTTAATGATTGTGTCCCACTTGTTGTTGATTCTTCACAAAAAAATTACCGTTTTATATCTATGTTTGAAGCCTGAAATGTGGCAAAAGGTCGCAAAGTTCAAAAGGGCCGAATACTTTCGCAAGGCACTGTAAGCCTTTAAAATTAGGACTTTTGATTTTTTGTGTTCATGTCCCATAGACTTTAATGGAGTTTGCATGTTCGCTAGAACATTTCCCCTGTTCAAGATATTCTGGTGGGAATCAAACAGGGGGTGTTCGGCTCATCACTACCTATGACATTTGGATTTTGAAAATTTTGGGTTGTTGCGGAAACAAGGCTTGGTCATAAAGCTTTAGCGGAGACACCTTTTTCCCATGACAACTCTTACAGGAGTGAATTACCCTTCCTAGTGTAGTGCTAACCCTATAGGGGCCACTGGTAAATGTGGTCCATCTCCCAACCTGCAACCATACATACAGAGACAAGAAGCAGTCCTTGCAGCTTTGTTTGTTTTTTTTTTTATTTAGGGGAATTAAACTTGGCTGGGGAAGGGTGCATATGGGATGCCCACTTGATTGCAGAAATGTGTAGGGACTGAACTATATACACTCCAGTATATACAATACCTTCCCCTCAACCTCCAGCACATACACTTGCTTGCAGACTATCACTCCCAGGACCAGCTAGCACTGATTTGTGAATCTGTCACTAGCTCAGCCATACTCAAAGAAAATGCCATTTGTGGGCAGATACCGTGGGCCCTATGGTGTAGCAAAAGTTGGTAGTCCTTGGTGCTAGTTATCCCACATGTGGCTACTGCTCCCAGTTCCACCTCTTCAGGCCCTGCCAGCCCACCTGGCTGCAGCTGTCTCTGCACCCATCCCAGACTGCTCCATCCCAGTACTCCTGACTGTGTGTCACTCACCAGCCCTCTTTGCTGTTCCTTGTTCTTCCTGGAGACTACCCCAGCAGTGTTCTACTGCTGTCCTCTACTTGCTCCCGTGCCTTCTGTCCAGGACACCTCCCTGTGTTTTAAGAGGGTCCTGTCCGCACCTGACCCCCGACCCAGGGTCACCCCCCCCAGACTGGGAAGCTCCCTTAAAAGGCCATTGACAGCCTAACAATCCATCTCCATCTTCCACCAAAACACAACTCCTCCCCAGTTGGGCTGACCCTAAGTATTTGAGGGGGCCTGCCCCCTGCCAATCCAAGTTGGGGATTGGTCAGGGCCCTCAGAGTACTCCAGGCAACTCCACCTTTCCTCCCCTTCTTTCTTCAAGAAGGTACCAGAACATTCAAGAAGTAGGGGGGGGGGTCTCAGTAATGCTGCCTGTGAGTCATCCAGCTCTCCCTGGATTTCTGTCCAACCTAGGACAAAAACACAGACAGGCTTGGCTGCCAGCCTGCAAAAATTTACCTACACCTACACCTAAACACTAAAAACCTATCTACAATTCTAGCATTAGAGGGTGCTACCCTAGGGGTAGATTGCTTCTCACTTCCTGTTGTCCCACTCCATTTGTAAGTGAGAGTTGTATGTAAGTCAGATGTTTGTAATTCAGGGACTACTTGTACTGGGGACAACATTTAGAGTATATCTGGCTTTCCAGGGAGCACAGGATTGTCATCTCATTTTTTAGTAGTGTATCTGTTGTGTAAATAAATTGCAGGGACAAATATATTAACCACCTTAGCCCCGGAGGATTTGGCTGCTCAGGCCTTATTTTGCAATTCTGCACTGCACGACTTTAACGGACAATTACACGGTTGTGCGCTGCTGTACCCATATGAAATTGACATCCTTTTTTTTCCCACAAATAGAGCTTTCTAATGGTGGTATTTGATCACCTATACGATTTTTATTTTTTGCGCTATAAACAAAAAAAGAGTGACAATTTTGAAAAAATAACAATATTTTTCACATTCTTTTATATGAAATTCTAAAAAAAAAAATGTAAAAATCAAAATTTTTCTAACATTTTAGGCCAATTTGTTTTCTGCTACATATTTTTGGTAAAAAAAATCGCAATAAGCGTCTTTTGATGGGTTTGCGAAAAAGTTATTGCGTTTGCTAACTACGGGAAAGATTAATGTAATTTTTATTGTTTTTTTTACTAGTAATGGCGGTGATCTGCGATTTTTTGCGGGACTGCGACATTGCAGCGGACAGATAAGACCCCTAACTGACATTTTTGACACTTTTGGGGGTACCAGTGACATTACTACAGTAACCAGTGCTAAAAATATACACTGTTACTATAAAAATAACACTGGGAGGGAAGGGGTTAACAGTACGGGTGATCAAGGGGTTAAATGTGTCCCTAGGGGCGTGATTCTAACTGTGGGGGGCGTGGCTTGTGAAGTCATCACAGAGACATGCGATCCTATATAGAAGGATCACAAAGCCTCTGTGATCACTTCAGGGAGAATGACATACTGCTGTGTTTACATCAGCCGTCTGTCCATCTCTGTCAGCGGGGGGAGATTTGCCGCCTGTCACGCAGCTCCCTGGTTGAGTCTCCTGAGCGAGCAACGTAGTACCACGTCGATTTGCCCAGGAGCTGATGCCTGCCGCAGTAAATCTGCGGTGGGCGGTCGTCAAGTGGTTAAAATGTACTCCTCAATGCAGTTCTCAAACAAGAGAAATATGCATTTCTGCCACTAGGGGGCACTGCAGGGGAAGGGCTCCAGTTTAGTTTGCTCGTGGGCTCCCTCTCAGGCCTTGATTGGCAGCCAAGAGGGTAAATTTGTCTGACAAATGAGTTTATCTTTATAAGCTTTTAATGATTGCTATTATTGTTCTCCACCATCACAACATAATGTTTACCTATGTTCTGCTCAGTAAATAGTTTTTTCTTTTGCTCCTCTCAGTAAGAGGGAAAAAGCTTTTCCCTCCAGAGTTCCAGAAACTCTCTGCTGCATCTGGATCATAACAAAGTGTTCCTTAACCAGCAGCATCCTCAAGTAAGGAAGTGTTGCAACATTTATTGCACACTGCATTTCACCATATCAATTTAACCAAATTACTTTAACCACTTTCCGTCTGCTCACGTTGAGCCTACTGCGGCAAAGTGGTTAGTTATTGTCTGACGATGTAGACCTACGTCGTCAGACACTCCCCTTTCTCGGCAGCGCGCGCGCACCGCCGGAGGCTCGCTCCCGCTGTATTCAGTCACAGCGGGAGTCGGGCCAGAGGAGGAGCAGCGGCGCTCGCCGCTGCTCTTCCCCGATCATCGGGGAATCGAGTGTGGAGATCCACCCGCCTGTGTAAACACAAGCGGGCGGATCTCTGAAGTGACAAGCAGGGTCAGATTGCAGGGTTCAGCATAGTTGAACCCTCGATCTGTCCTTGTGTCACACAGTCAACTCCCCCCCCACACGTCAGTAAGCACCAGGCATACATTAACCCCTCCCTCTCCAATAAAATTAACCCCTTCCTTGCCAGTGTCATTTTTACAGTAACAGTGCATATATATAGCACTGATTACTGCAGTAATGTCACTGGTACCCCCAAAAGTGTCAAAAATGTCAGTCAAGGGTCCGGTCTGTCCGCCGCAATGTCGCAGTCCCGCAAAAAAAATCGCAGATCGCCGCCATTACGCGTTAAAAAAAACACCAAAAATTACAGAAATCTTTCCCTTTGTTAGTAAACGCAATAACTTTTGCGCAAACCAATCAAAATACGCTTATTGTGATTTTTTTTACCAAACATAGGTAGCATAAAACAAATTGGCCAAAAATTTTAAAAAAATTAGATTTTTACATTTTTTGGGGGGGGGGAATTTCATATAAAAAATGTGAAAAATGTTGTTATTTTTTCAAAATAAGCGCTCTTTTTTTGTTTATAGCGCAAAAAGTAAAAATCGCACAGGTGATCAAATACCACCAAAAGAAAGCTCTGTTTGTGGGAAAAAAAGGACGTAAATTTTGTTTGGGTACGGTGTTGCACGACTGCGCAATTGTCCGTTAAATTCGCACAGCGCCGAATCGCAAAAAGTGGCCCAGACGTAAGACAGCAAAATCCTCTAGTGGTACTGGTAAAGTGGTTAAAATTGTAATACTACTCCACACTGAATTTTCCTTCAATTTTTCCAGAAAAAGAAAAAAAACACGGAAGAAAATGTTTTTTTCCCCATGGCTTTTTTTTTTTTAACATCTCTACTCTTCATACATTTGGTACAGAAATGGCTGATTGTATTGCCACACTTAATACCCTGGAGGCCGAGACTGCAAACAACAATGATGTGGTCTGCTGCACACCTGTTATAAAAGGCCCAAAGAGGGTAACTCTGGGGACAACAGTACCCTGCACCTTTAAAGCATTGCCATCCAATTGAACAGGGTAGCCTGTCTTCCACTTCTCTACGAGCTGCCCCTGGATGACATCTTGCCTCACTGGGGATGTGCTCCTGCCTCTCTTTCCTCTTTTGTGCTATTGTGCACTTAGGTACAGTCAGAGACCTCATCATCATCATCTCCTCTCTTCCCATCGCTGATGCCAACTTGGCAGCATGCTGTGACTGTGGGAACAACACTGCCAAATAGTTATCTCTGCCTGGTGTCCCCTGCTTGTAAGCTCCCATAACTCTCCTACATAACCTCAGAGTCTATTAATTGCTGTATATCCTTTTTCAACAAGTGGCAATGCTGTGCTCAAGAAATGTAGCAGATGCCTTCATGCCAGTTGGCAGGTACACAGTAGAAACATCTGTGGATAAGGAGTCAGACTCAGAATATGCCATTTTGGCTTTTTCGGTGGACTGCAAACTAGTCTGAGCCTGGTAGAGGAGAGGGAAGATGAAGGCTTGGTTAGTCACTCCACCACCTCTTCTGTGTGCTCTGGCTGCATAGCACACACAGTACTTGAAAGAAATTGTAAATGTTTCCTGCCTACAAGGGATGCACCATGTCTATGACCATGACTGTGGACTGTGGACATATAGGTTGCTTGCCCCTTATATCTGCCCAGCAACCTTTGCACCTCTATGTAGGCCTGCCAGGCATGATGCTAATAATTTGAGGCTTATTCCCTACTTTTGGGTTCAAGAGATGTATGGGGGAAAGTGCTGCTTGGGTGAACAGTAAACTGTGGTGCTTGGGGCTACTGCAAACTGAAGTGCATGGGTGTACTGTAAACTGTGGTGCTTTGGTGGACTAAACAGCAGCTCGATAATGTGCAGTGCCACGCTGCAAATAAAGTGCACCTGTTGTGATGACTTAAAAAAATTCAAGTTGCTGTTGCTGATGCTGTCCCTGCAAAAAGAAAGAAATACATAAAGGGAAGCCCCTAACAAAATGAAACCCACATAAAATAAAGCTTAAACACAAAGAATGTATTAAAAAAATGAAAAGAATGAAGAAATAACCCCAATAAACAACAAAGGAAGGAGGACAGCAGAAACACACAACAAAACATGCTCTTGCCCCCCCCCCCCCCCCACTCACGCAAAAACTAGTCCTAAAAAGAACACACAGTATAACTATCAAACATACTGTACAGGATTTAGTACTGTATATAGCTCTGATACTGTAAAGCATAAGCAGTAGTTGAACAGTATACTACACTATCCCATTCTCCCTCCCTAAAAGCAATGCTAGTTATCCCTCGCGCTCACTAAACTTTCACGCCCTGTCAAAAAACTGCTAGGAGAGCAGCTTTTTATTGTGAAACTTAGCTTCAAATCATTCTTGGCCAAAAATTGATGTTTTATGCAATGCATTATGGGTCGTTCACTGAAGGAATTCCTGCTGAACATCCTTACATTTCAGGAGGTGGCCAAACATAAACAGAAAATTGCTTAGTCCAAACTTCAGTTCAGATCAAACACTCAACTCATTTCTTCTAACCATGTTGTTTAAAAACAGTGAATTAAGTCTTAGAATTGCAAATTGTGATAATACAATTACAAATTATATTACCTAACCTAAATATCTTATAATACTTCTAAGTTTCCTTACTATTACTGTCTTTGAAAGCAACACACACAAAAGTTTGTCAGTAATGGAAGGTGTTACTTTATCCCCAGGGCTGAAGATAAGGTGAAATGTACTACTTGACTTTGTAGTCTTCCATTATTAATATATTGAGAGCAGGGAGGTGAGCTAGAAGCACAGGATTTTACAGGTCAGGGTCAGATAAAATACATATGGAAATATACTCCAAATAACTGACACATTTTCTAAATATAGTCTGTCTTTAAATATGCTATATGAAATAAGACACTTGAAAAATAATGCTTACACTTATTGTAATGTTTTTCTGTTAAAATTAAAGTGCTCCAATAGCTTGTTAATGTGATTGGTAAATATTTTACAGATTAATCATTCACTTTATTTTAAAACACAATCACCAGGAAGATACACCTGCAGTGATTATTTGCTGAACACATTCATTGCTTTATCAATAGGTCCCCCCAAAAATGATGGCAGTCAGTCATTTTGTTTATAAAACAAAATGGAAAAAGTTAAGCATAAAGCATTTCAAATGCCTTTATTTGGTCTTAATCTACTTGAGGCCACATGACTGCTGGGGATGAGGTACACATATGAACTCTGCATGCTCACAATTTGCAGACACTGTGAAATTAATAGCCAGATTTGGGCTGTTGGCTCACATAAATGTCTGGCTGCTGCAGCATCAGAAAGTAATTTAAATCAGGGATTAAATATAAAGAAGTAGCACAACACCATATTCATAAAAACAGCTTTAACAATTCACAAGACATCTAACACATTTTGGGGGCAAAACATGCTCCTTCTTCATCAAGGCTATTATGAGTCAAATGCAAATACAAAGATGTAAAAGTATAAAATATAGAAATTGTAAATCAAAAAATTATAAGCTCAGCTCTTAGCACAAATATGCCTACCCCCTACCAACCTCTCCCTGCTAGCACAAATCCTCTCTTTCAATCCCCCTCCTTGCACTAATTCTCACAAAAACCCCAGCGCAAAATATAAATTTTCTCACCCCCCCCATATCCCCTTTTCCAGTGCAAATTCTCTCCCCCCACCCCAAATGTCCCTTCCTCGAGTGAATGAACCCCCCAAATACCTCCTTTTAGTACAGATCCACCCCCAACTTCACCCCTTTGCACAAATCCTCTTGCAAATTCTTGCAAATTCTTGCAAATTCCACTTCCTCAGCACAAATCCTCTACTCCAAATCACCCCACCCAGCACAAATTATCTCCCTTCCCCTCAAAAGACACCCTCCCCCCCACTGTGATTGGGCCTGTTGACAGACTGTGTCTAATATCAGCCCAGAGAACAGAGGGAACGATCTCTTTGTTTCTCCACCCAGGGAAAAGGAACAAAGAGATGTTTTAGTAAAAAGCAGCACATAATGCACACAATAACACCTGTTAGGCACACACTTAACCCCTTGATTAGCCTGAGAAGTTAGCTCCTTCCCAGCCAGTGTCTTTAGTACAGTGACAGTGTATAGTATTATCACTGATCACTGTATTAGTGTCACTGGTGATGCCAGTGTCAGTCAGTTCCCAAACAGTGCCAGTTAGTTTCAGATTTCCTGCCACACTATCAGAGTCTTACTATAAGTCGCTGATCACTGCCATTACTAGTATAAAAAAAGAATAAAGATAAAAATACCAGTATATACACCATAATTTTTAGATGCTATAACTTTCACACAAACCAAACAATATACACTTATTGGGATTTTATTTTTAACCAAAGAACTGTAACAGAATACATTTTGGTCTAAATTTAAGTTTGTTTTTTTTTAATGTGTTTTTATTGGACATGTTTTATAGCAGAGAGCAAATACATTTTTTTTTACATTTTCAGCCTTTTTTTCAATTATAAAATAAAAAATAAAAAAACTGTGGTGATCACATACCACCACAAGAAAGCTCTATTTGTGTAAAAAAAAAAAACATTTTGTTTAGGCACAGCATTCCATGACCGCACAATTACCAGTTAAAAAAGTGCAAAGCTAAATAGCAAAAAATGGCCTGGTCATGAAGGGGGTAAAACCTGCTGTAGCTGAAGTGGTTAATAATATCCTCATGCTTTAGGCAGGGATCTGTCACTCAAGCGGAGTGTGGTAATATTTAGGAGCCATTTGAAGCAATCAGACAACATGTTACTTGGTGGTTGTAAAAGCTGAAAGGTTTTACACCATCATGCATTATATGCATGAGGTAAAAACCTTCTGTGTGCTGTCCCCCCCCCCCCCCCAGAGCTTCTCCTATTACTCACTTGAGCCCCCTCTCAATTCAGCAATGTGCACAATAGCTTTGCCTGTTCCAGGACTCCCTCTCCTCATTAAAAGAGACAGCAGTGGGAACCATTGGCTCTCACTCCTATCAATCCCAGCCAGTGGAATGGGGGAGCTAAAAGTGGTGCTACCTTATATGTGCGATAATTAATTGTGAATGCTCATATGCTGTCCCTTTAAAAACCAAATGTGAACATGCAATCAAATTAAAGAAGTGATTACATCAAAGAAAGATCAAATGAACGCTGTGCTTATACAAACAAATAATAATATCTCTGTAAACACTCCTATAATCCAAATATATACCTTTGAATAAACAATCAGTGCAAAAAATGCATAAAAATGAGCAAATCAAAAATAGTAAATAATGAAAATAAATTCTAGATCAGTTCATTAAATTGTACATAGTCCACAATCCAAAATAAATTCTTCAAAGTGTTTAATGAGTAATCAACCTTTAACAAGGTTTTTTTAACAAGAAAAAATCAAGAAAAAAATCAGATATAACACACATATATCTTCATCCCTAAGTGACAAGTAAAAAAAGTGACTGGTGCCTTGATATTCAGTGGGGGATAAGTGAGATCTGCTCGTGCTTACCCCTATAGGGGTAAACAGCCTTTATAGATAAGCCAGACTGGATACCCTATCCTCCTCCTCTTCCTCCTCATCCATCTGGTTGCCGAGTCTCTAGATACACTGTGCTTCCCATCCTCATCCCACTCTCTGAACACACAGATTGCCCTTTGATTACCTATTTAATCACAGCCAGTAAGCCAATGAGGAGAGAGCAGGGGCGGGATGGAGCCATGGTCTTTGTGCTCATGAACACATAGAGCAGGGCTCAGGAGTAAGTACGCACTAGTGCCCCCATAGCAAGTGGCTTGCTTTTGGGGGCACTGGTTAAGCGCGGGGGCGTGAAGAAGAGGATCGGGGCTCTTCTGTGCAAAACCATTACAGCAGAGTAGGTAAGTAAGACAAGTGTTTTTTTTTTTGTTTTGTTTTTTGTTTTTTTTTAAAGCCGAACCTTTAATACCATTGTAAGATGTGCCTTACATTGAGACCTGTAGGTCTCAAGAGGAAAGCGGGGACACAAACTATCCAGACAAGCACAGATCTACGTTCCTGGGAAAGGGATTCTGGTGAAGAAGACTGGCAGAATCATCAGGTATTTTAGGTACAATGGATGTCTTACATAAATAAAAATATTTTACAGAAAATAAAATATATGTATTATAATAATAATAATGTGTAATTATAATATTATTGTATATATGTTTTTGAAAACTTCTGCTTTGTAGGACTACACAGTGGTTGTGCTTTAGTGCCGGGTCACACTTATGCGATGCGGGAAGGCTGCGAATTCGCAGCCTGTTCCCGCATTGCAAACGCACCCTTGGCAGTTAACACTGCCATATGCGATACGCTGGGGGTGTCAATGAAATGTTAACGACACCCCCAGTTTGATCGCATATCGCAGTGCGATCTTTACAGTTCGCACAGGATCGGATCGCACAAGTGTGAACCACTGTGCAATCCGATCCTGATGCGGCTGAAAAAAAGGGTCATGTGCGACTTTGGTGTGGGTGCAGTGCGAATTTAGCCATACAAAGTGTATGGCTGAATTCGCACCGCACAGCCTATCGCATGTAATGAAGGAGCAGTGCACTCCGATATTACATGCGATCGCCGCAGCCGCAAGAGTGTGAACCGGCACTTACTGTTCTTTCTTGCAAAAACAAGCCTATAGGTTGACCAACATATTAATGGGCAATGCACTCCCTGCATAGCTGATAAATTATCCCAATGACTGTTAAAATGACCACCTAAAGCTACAATTCACTTTGTAATTAAAACGTGAAAAAGCAAAGCTGTAAAAATGAAAAAAGTAATATAATAAATATTAGAAAAGTAAGATAACATGATAATATAACTTGCAATTAGCTAAGGATATTTTTTTCAGTTGTGCATGCTTTTTGACCTGGAAGTGAGGGTGAACATTATGCAATGTGACCTTGTAACTTGTATTTCGATAAGACGCAGTGTAAGAAACTGTGCCCAGGGGTGATTAAACATCTGTTTATAAATCCTGCTTGATTAATTCTTACTTTCTTGATTAGACATTGACCTTAATTTTCTCACTACTCTGTGCCTGTTTAGGAAACATGGAGAGCTTCAATAGTACACTTGACTTAAGAAAGCAACTTTGACTATATTATACTTTAGTTGAGAACCTACATTTGTAGAATGTCTCCAAGCAGAAGAAGTGGACTATATTCTAAACTTGGCTACAGAGCTAAGTTTTGGGCTAGCAAAGTTTTAAATGCTGATTAACAAGAATATAGCTATGTTTAAAATATCTAGCCTTAAATGAATAGCTATTTAATACACAAGATAAAATGATATATTTCATTGGTGAACATAGAAGCAGTGCTATGAAAAAGAAATATGCAATATAGAGGTCAACCATATGTTTAGCATTGTAATAAGCCATCCAATTAATTCCAGCTTGGCATCAGTCTTCAGTGGGAATAATTTCTCCTCTATACACAGTTTGATTTAGATCAAGGTCTGAAATAGACTAATTTCTGATCATGATTTTACTTTGTATGTGCACTTGTCAGACTAGAAATGAAGTAATTGCTCTTGCCATTAAAGTCCTACATTTCTTGTCTGCGAAAGCCCTAACATCACATGCTGGGGTTAATTTACTAAAGGAATAGGGGCTGTTTACTGAGCAAAAGTGTATGTCTGCTATGCAAATTGAATGATAGTAAAAATAAATAACCTGTGTTCATTTTGAATATCAAATAAATAAAAATACATTTTAGCAGGGTTGGTTGATTAAGTGAACACCACCTGATCTTATATGCTAAGCTAAGTGAATATTAACCTTGCAAAATGAAAAATCTCCACTGCTTTATTAAATCAGATTCTTAATAAATAATCTCCCATCTTCTAAGCATGCAGTGGGTGAACAGAGGCTGGGAGTAATTTACTAAAGGCAAATGAGCTGTTCACTTTGCAGGACACATTGCACTTTGCAATGGCATTTGCCCTAGAGCTTGAACAAGGTGAAACTCTGCTGCCTTCTATCATTCATTTACATACAAGCAAAATACGTTTTTCTTTTTTAAATTTTCCTTGAACGTGGCTGGCGCAAAGGGAAACCTCAACACATTAACTTAGCACTTTGGCATATTCCCTTGAAAAGTGCAACTTCCTTTGCAAAGTGAACAGCCTATTTGACTTAAGCCCCATACACACGTACCGATCGTCGGCCGAACGATCGGCCGTCTTTTGTCCAGGGCTGTCGTGTCTGTTGAAAACTGCAAAAGACTGCACACAAATTTTGTCGGCCAACAACAGCCGACTGCAGAAGTGATGTCATGTGATGGTTAACTTTCCTTGTCTTTTTTATTTTCTGAGCATGCCCAGTCTTGCTAATCTGCTGTCTGTCGGCCGAAATCTGTACTGACTGGCGAACAATCGGCCGTTCTGGTGTTGGCCAACAAAAATTTTAATGCCTGCACGACAGATTCTGTTCGGCCGAAAATGCTCTGTCGGCTGTCGGAAGCATCATACTAACAAGCCTACAATCGGCCGATCCGTCGTCGGCCGAATATTTACAGCTGACAATCGGTACGCGTGTACGGGGCTTAAAGTTAATCAACCTCTCAGACTTCAGGTGACCCGATCTGGCCCCAAAGACCTTAGATAAATTGTTAGGTTCACACAAAGTTAGCAAAGATTAATAAGACGGAAATAAATCATTGTTTTTTGTTGCACAATCTTGAAAATTAATTCAGAACTTCGACTATAAGCTTAATTTTAATTGGTTTTATGGTGTAAACGATTAGAACAAATGCTTAATTGGCTTGATAAATCAGGAAATGCACCAGCCCTACTTAAAAAAAAAAAAGAATTGCAAGCAGGTTCCAAATGTTTACTGAAAGATGGAGAAGAGTCAAGGATTGAAAGTGTCAATTAATATTGCAGTAGATCTGTGCTATTATTGGAAGTATGATAAGATGTAAACATATCTCTCAACAATTCTTTTACAAAAGGCGTTATTATCTTTAGAACATACACAACAAAGTTGATGGGACTTCCAACAATTCTCATTCAGGTATCTGCCTGCGTATTGCTGGCCTTGGAGTCACAAGTCTAACTGGGAACATAATGTATGTGTGCTGTTGACCCCCAACCACTTCAGCACTTACACCTGTACAGTATCTATGGACCAGGGCATTTTTTACATTTCTGTAATGGGCTTATTGATATTGAAGATAACAATGTAATACCTATTTTTTTTTTAGGACAATACTTTCTTTGGTGAAAATGTTGTGCAAAAATGATTTTAGTGTCATAAAAAAAGGCTTTTTTTTCTCTAATTTGAATAGTTTTATGTTACTGTAGATAACAAGTACAAATGTTATTCTAGCAATTGTCCCATTTGAAATCAGACTAAAATTATGATTCTTAGCCCCGGGTCACACTTCTGCGTGTGCGGGGTTCGCATGTCATGTCGGAGCGCACTGCTCCGACATGACATGCGATCAGCTGTGCGGTGCGAGTTTAGCCATACAGTTTGTATGGCTAAATTCGCATCGCACCCGCAGCAAACACGCACAGGAGGCATTTTTGCTGCCGCATCAGGATCGGATCGCACAGCGGTTCACACTTGTGCGATCCGATCCTGTGCGAACTGCACGATCGCACTGCGATATGCGATCAAACTGGGGGTGTCGTTAAGATTACATTGACACCCCCAGCGGATCGCATATGGCAGTGTGAACTGCCGGGGGTGCGTGTGCGATGCGGGAACAGGCTGCGAATTCGCAGCCTTCCCGCATCGCATCAGTGTGAACCGAGCCTGATACAAAATATTGCAAAGCTATTTATAAATAAAATACAGCTTGTTTTTCTAGTTTTGTGTTTTATTTTTATTTTTTTTTTCAAGACACTAAAACATTTAACAAAAAAGATGAATACAAAAAAAGTTTAAATATCAATGATTATGAAATAGAAATTAAAAAAAAAACAGCAGAAAAAAATTGTTATGGGGAGAGGAGGGAGAAGGAATCCATTAGGATTGGTAAAGGTAAACTAAGGTTTGTTTAAATAAATAAATAAATAAATTATACTCATTTAAGTTTCTTTAACTGACATCATATGCAGATTGAAGGTGGAACCGTGTTTAGAAACACTGGAGTTGATTTTCTAAAGGCAAATAGCATTTTCATTTTGCAAGGGAAGTTGCACTTTGCATGGTAATTTTCCCCAGAGCTAGAGTTGACTTCCATTATCCAACCATATTCAAGAAAAATTCAATTTTCTTTTTTTTTTTTTTTTTTACACACAATTGGGTATCTTTTGCAACTGAAATTTCACCACATTCACTCAGCTCTTTGTAAAATCCTCATGCAAAGTGCAACTACCCTTTCAAAGTAAATGGACTATGTTTCTTTTAGTAAATCAATACTGTTTTGTCAGATGGCCCATGTGTTTCAGCAGCAGCTATAACTATTACAGGTGCTGTATTTACATGGCAATTCTAAACGGTCATATTGACACTGGTAAATGGCCAGCAAGGGCAGGAACGGGGGAAGGGGAGATGGGAGCATAGAGGTTGAAGGACAGGACATATTACCCATTCATTGTGTACTTTTTGGGGTGTTTATAGTACACCAAATATCCTCAACTGGTTTAGTGGCTTGATGTGAAAATGTTATTGTCTTGTTGAGTTAGCTATAGTATAAGAGAATAAAGGAGGAGTTGGAGCAGAATAAAAGAACTACACATGAGAAAACCACCACCATATCTGTCTTTGAGATAGAAGCTGGAAAAAATATATAAATGTACTGTATATACAGTATGTTCCCACTAGGGAATGGTTATAGTAAACTGAAGCACAACGACTGTTGAGAGATAGAGGCAGGCTCTCGATGAGTTCCTTATTCTTGGTTTGGTGAGCTTTAAATTTTATTGTTGGGAGTCTGTTTGGCTGTTTGCTGAATGGCTTTCCTGGTGGCTAGAGAAGATGTATGGAAGGTGCCATTGATATACTGTATATGGAAACTACTGAAGCGCTATATGACCACTCCTATTAAGGAGGTTATAGAGGGTTGGTAAGCGTGCATCCTATTATTACTTTATGTGAAGGTGTCTGTTGGTGACATCACTGACGCAACCTTGCTTGAAGAGGCACAAATTTATCTGATCTGCACTTTTGATGGGATTTTTTTGGATGCTATACTTAAGCTTTTATGTAACTTTTCACTTCTTTATTTGTTTTGTAACCTAAGATTTATATATTGGAACTGCATGTTTCTTTATATTGAAAATAACCAAAAATGTCCTGGCGCTGATCCTCCAGACAACCTCCTATAGGATTCTAGGAGTCAACATCTACAATGGTGTGGTGGTGGAGAAAATATTAGGAATATCACACGCAGTGCTGCCAAATCCCTAACAAGGGATGATGTGTATGGCAAGGAAAGAGGGATGGCGCATAGCGGTGTAATGTAATCTAATGTTCCTGGATGAAGGACAACTGGTGGATAGAAATAATGGGAAAGTGTATTTGTAAAATACAATAAAAACACCAACCGGTCATGGAGTCCTCGCCATCGCGTGAGGACACTGTGGGGTTCCCGCTCTGACTGATAAGATGACAACGTTCAGAGTCCAGAAGAGGAACAGGAGTGGGATCCGGAAGATCTCATAGATGGAAGAGGGAGACCGCACAGTGCGTGTGTCGGCCGTAACACACAGACAGGCGCCGGACCTCGCGTCACTTCCAGGATCCTCCTACCTCGCATCGTCACAAGGAGCAAGAAACCGAGGGCTGGATGGGAACAAACCGGCGTGGAACTCAAACTTCAGGTTGCTGTGACTACATGACTACATGCAACCTGAAGCTATTTAAAGCCAACGAGAAGGGCGGGGAGTGGACAGAGCAAAACGCAAAAAAACCTTGGGAACTAAAACATATCATGGGGACAAGAAAAGAGCCGGGGAAGGGAACCCCACAGTGACCTCACAGATAAAGAAGACCACCTACAATCAAATAAATAAACAGTGTGTTGAAAATACATAGATGCAGATAGAAATATCAAGATGTGTCTACAGCTAAAAAACAATCAATAATTGTATATGAAGATTAATAATACATTTACACATATGTGTATAGATGGAGAATCCTATGAAAATACACATGTGCAAATAACAACTCGTGTTACATATACAATAGGGATAAATAGAGCCCATATATTTCAAATGGTTATCCCATATTCCAAAAAGATAATGTTAAAAAGTTATTAATAACCATAAAGGCTGTGGGGTTCCCTTCCCTGGCTCTTTTCTTGTCCCCATGATATGTTTTAGTTCCCAAGGATTTTTTGCTTTTTGCTCTGTCCACTCCCCGCCCTTCTCATTGGCTTTAAATAGCTTCAGGTTGCTGACTTGACAAAGCACATGCGCGCGAAACATGTAGTCACGGCAACCTGAAGCTTGAGTTCCACGCCGGTTTGTTCCCATCCAGCCCTTGGTTTCTTGCTCCTTGTGACGCTGCGAGGTAGGAGGATCCTGGAAGTGACGCAAGGTCCGGCGCTTGTCTGTGTGTTACGGCTGACACATGCACCCTGCGGTCTCCCTCTTCCATCTATGAGATCTTCCGGATCCCACTCCTGTTCCTCTTCTGGACTCTGAACG
The DNA here is from genome assembly GCF_965119305.1 of Pelophylax lessonae. Taxonomy (NCBI): domain Eukaryota; kingdom Metazoa; phylum Chordata; class Amphibia; order Anura; family Ranidae; genus Pelophylax; species Pelophylax lessonae. The sequence continues at coordinate 340,781,943 of NC_138771.1, read as the reverse complement.
TTGTCATCTTATTGGTCAGAGCGGGACCCCCACAGTGTCCTCACGCAATGTTGAGGACTCCATGACCGGTTGGTGTTTTTATTGTATTTTACAAATAAACTTTCCCATTATTACTGTGCACCAGTTGTCCTTCATCCAGGAGCATCAGATTACATTACACCGCTATGCGCCATCCCTCTTTCCAGCCGTTTCATGTTTTTTTATATTCTATATGTATTACACTTTGTTGTTATTTCATAAGCACAACACATTACTTTTTCAAAGTACGACAAATTGCATTACATACTATTATAGTCTGCTGAATTATCTTTGTTTTTAATCATAATAAATGATATTGAAAAATTATAATGTGTTATGTGTTCATAATAAAGAAATTATAATTTTCAGGTTATCATGATCCTTTTTTAAGCAGAGTGCCCTTACATGCAAGTACAAGTAAAGCATTACTTTTATTCAATTTGTTTTAAGTTATGAAGAATACAAAAAATAGAGCAATGCGCCCTAAGAGAAATAACTTACTCTGGCAAGTACGTAATATTGCTTAAAACAATTCAGTGTATCCTCACTAACCTATTTCTGCATAAAATAAGGTTAGGTGTCCTATGAAAGCCTTATTCAATGAATCACTGTGGTAGCAATGAATCAATGTAATTATTTTCCATTGTTCTATTATAGTAAATATTTAGGTCAAGTGAATACATAACTCTTATAGTAAATCATTCTGATTGGTCTAATTTTACATGTTATTTTTCCTGTGCATTAAGAGAACCCTGCCTGCTGTACTGAACTGTAAAAAAAGAAAATTTGTGCATATTTAAAAGTATATATGGTTCTTAAACACAATTAATTGTTTGTGTGTTGTTTTCTAGATAAACACATTAAAACATCATTTATTTTCTCTAATGTATACTGTTGGATTTCCTTGGTGGGGATGCAAGGAAGACATCATTCAGGTGGGGATGCTGGTAGCTGTCAGTCTGGAAAGGATGCTGATGGTCTACCCTAGGGGTACAAGATTTGGCAATCAGCAGGAGTTAGGTTCTTATCATCCTGGAAAATGTAGCATGGAAGACCAAGTGAGCATTGCAGATTGTTAAAAATCTATATAACTAAAGCATATTCTTAGCTTAAATGAAACATTTGATACTCAGCCTGCCCTGACTGCCTTCTTAAAATGCTAATGTGCAGTAAAATCAGTTCTCCTAACCTATACACTTGTTTTGGGTGGTCATAGACTCAGGAAGTGCTAAAAAAACAGGTATTTGGTATTTCCAGTTGTCAGCATATGTCTTTGTTTCATAAAAAGCTTATCTCTAAACCTAATAACCTTGGTTTCCCTCTTGAAGCATTCACCAAGATGGTAATTCCATGCCTTGTTTAGTAATTGACAAACACTTATACTGAATCAAAGTATGATGTTAACATATACAGTCCAAAAAATGAACACTGAAGTCCACAAAGGAAGGAATTGTCTGAAACAGATTCCCAGGAAAGGAAAAGCTCCAAACAAATGAAGAAAGGTGAAGATCAGGTGTGCCCAGGGCTGATTCAGTATAAGTGTTTGTCATTCATAATTTAGCGCTACACCATTCTGTTTTTATTATTTTATTTGGAACTTGTACTATTGTTTCAGGTGTTAGCTGCTTCTCCTAAAGCGCAGTGTTTTTTCTGTTTTTATATATTACTTGTTTAGTAATTACACTTTACCTGTCTAAGCCCCCGTTCATATCGGGCCGATTTGACATGCGATTTGACAAAATCAAAGCCTATTGCCGGCAACGGCACCGTTCGAATCAGTGTGATGCCGACTTTGCGGCGCCACACTTATTCCCAAAAGTAGTTTCTGCACTACTTTTGGCAACTTTTGGGGCAATTTCAATAGACATCTGTGCAGGAACCCGCACAGATGTAAGCCAATGAACCACAATATGTCATGTGTGAGGACACACATTCTCCAATTACATCATAGGGGTGTTTTATTTGATGCGTTTTGGTTGTGTATTCGGGAATTGGAGTACATGCATCCATACTGCATGGTATCTTGTGGCTTCATTGGATTTACCAGTTGTTACTTTGTGAGTATTCATTTGTAACAGTTTTTTTTTATATCACTAAATAAACGTTTTCTGTAATGCACTAGGTGCATGCACCTTTTTCTCAGTTTGTTTTTGTAGTTTCACTTTAGATCACCCTGTCTGAGGAGGGCTGCATCCACCTAGCATTTGGTATTGCTTTTGCTCATCTTGCATCTTACCACAGAGGACCCCATAGCACTGGAAGTGAGTGCAAGCTGAAGTTAAAAGCTGATTAGCTACTGTGTACAGCTACACCAGAATCGTGCATTCGTTTGAATAAATCTCCCCCAATAACCTCAGTATACAAAAGAATGTGGTGTTTTTCTGCTTCACACTTTTAGCTTTATCAACTATGCTGCCTCATGATGCATTTGTTTAAGTACATAAGGTTTATCAGGAGAGAAAAAGACCAGTCAGCGAGGAGCAGGGAGATTGAAGGGTGGAATCACCTACAATGAGTTATCCATTAGCAGGTGAAAATTTGCACGACTCCTTTTAAAGTATGTCTTAAATTGAAGAAATTTGGAGAAGTAGACCATTGGTTTAGGAAAGAGAAGTGACGTGTTTCATCTTGGCTTGCTCCCACGCTCTAAGAGACACCAAACACCACTTATGTGTGTTTGGTACCAAATGGCCCTTGGTTCGGTTTGCTGCAGAACTTTCAAACATTGCAAATGTTCGGAACAGAATACCGAACCCCATTAAAGTCTATGGGACCCGAACTGGAAAAATCATAAGTGCCCATTTTAAAGGCTTATATGCAAGTAATTGGGCATACAATGGTTGTGAGGGTCTAGGTACTGCCCTGGGGGATATGTTTCAATAAAAAAAGTTTGTAAAAAACGTCATTTTTGATTGAGCAGTGATTTACTGATGCTTAAGGTGAAACCATCAAAACGAGAAATAACAATAAAAAGTTAAAATTCCTTTAAATATTGTCTTTGGGGGGGGTCCCCTTGGTCTGCCTGTAAAGTGGCACGTCTGTACCGTGTATAGAACCCGCTGAAGCAATAATGACGTTTATAAAGCCAAAAAAATAACATTTTCCCTGCAAGCTTTCTTCATTTTGTAAACAATGGCTTGGGGAGCCAGTCTCTATGATGAGGCCACAATTTAGTGCACTCGGAACAAGATTAGACATTTTTTGGTTAAATTCTGGTGTCTGTATCGCAGACTTTGGCTAGAAGTAACAGGTGCTGAAAAACTGAGCTTTGGGTGTTGGTGGTGCCTTCACATCGTAACCCTATAGAGGTACTGTTGATGAGTCAAGTAATGTCTGTGCATCATCAAGGTGCAAGTGGCTGGCGCTGTGTTCAAATAACTCAGCTGACTCCTCCATGCATGATGCTGGCGCTATGGCAGGAGTAGCTGTGGACAAGGAGGCATAATAAGCCAGTATGGACTGCGCACTAGTCTATGCTTGGGTGATAGAGGATGAGGATGGTTTAGTAAGCCAGTCCACCACCTCCTCTGCATGTTGTGGCTGGATAGCACTGGCAGCATCACTAAACAGAGGAAATGATGCCCTGCCTGAGGACGGACCACGTCCACCTTTTCCTGTGGACACAGACCCTGCTGGTCCCCTCACAGTGCTGTGGGAATATCTACCACTCCTTGTTGGCCTCCAGACATGATGCGAGGGAGTTATTAACAAAATGAAATAAAGATGGGGGAATTAGTACTTGGATGCACTTTAATAAATGACAAGTGGTGTTTGTTGTACTTTAACTTGAGTACTCAGTGCATAGACACACTTCATTGATACACTACAATATATTGCAGTAAACCTGCACTGACGTGCTTCAATATACTGCAGTAAAGGTGCACTAACACACTGTAAATTACTGCACTAAAATTTACTGCGTTAAATGTGCAATAACATACTGCAATATACTGTTTTAAACATGTACAAGTGCACTGCAATATACTGCGGTAAATCTGCAATAATGCACTGAAATATACTGCGTTAAACGGACAGTAACACACTGCAATATACTGCAGTAAATGTGCAGTAACGCACTGAAACACACTGCAGGAAATCTGACCCGACAAAATAAAAAGACACTAAAGTAAAAAGGAATGGTAGCACTACTCTCACACTGTACTATCACTAGATTCACACTAATGTGACACTAAAGTACAAATGAACAGTCCCACTACACTCACACTGCACTATCACTAGAGTCACACTAAACTGACACTCTACACTGACAAAAGAATTAGAATAGCACACTATAAAACAAACAAACTTGCTAGTAGCACTGAACAGAGCTCTGTTCTATCTCTCTCCACACCAATATGACACTGTAATTGGCCACAATGTGAAGAATATATTTATATTGTGGGTGGGACTAAGGGCTGTTACCAAAAATATATATGAGAGTTAATCTCAGACAATATTTGGGTTAATAATGAGAGTTCTATGACTGTGTGAAAACTTTAACACAACAATTATTTATTTGTATAAGGTTTGCTAATTCTACATAATTTACATCAATAATAACTATTGTACATACTACAAAATGTATAATATCCCTAGTTTAATTGAACAAATACAATGCCTAGAGCAGTGGTTCTTAACCTTGTTGGAGGTACTGAACCCCACCAGTTTCATATGCGCATTCACCGAACCCTTCTTAATTGATAAAATAAAATATGATTTTTTCAAATTCAAAACATAGGTATATATTTAGGTATATATTTATACATAGATGCACAAAATGAACAAAACTATTAAAAAACAAAACCATAAAAAAAAAAAAAAAAAAAAGGCTCCATAGCTCAGGGGTTAGAGCACTGGTCTTGTAAACCAGGGGTCGCGAGTTCAAATCTCGCTGGGGCCTCCCTGCAAGCGTTGGCGACTGTATCTCAAAAAACAAAACCATTAAGAACAAAGAACAAAACCATTAAAACATGGGGTGTCAGGAGGGCACACACTGAGGTTGGGAGGGCATACCATGGGGTGTCAGGAGAGAACACACTGAGGGGGGAGGTGTTGGGAGGGCATACTATGGGGTATCAGGAGGGCACACACTGGGGGGGCTGGGAGGACATACCATGGGGTGTCAGGAGGGAACACACTGGGGGGAGGTGTTGGGAGGGCATTCCATGGGGTATCAGGAGGACATACACTGGGGGGGGGGGGTTTGGGAGGGCATACCATGGGGTATCAGGAGGACACACACTGGGGGGGTTGGGAGGACATAGCATGGGGTGTCAAGAGGGAACACACTTTGGGGAGGTGTTTGGAGGGCATACCAAGGGGTGTTAGGAGGGCACACATTGGGGGGAGGTGTTGGGAGAGCATTCCATGGGGTATCAGGAGGGCACACACCAGGGGGTATTCACAATGCTTTATTGAGCTAAATGAAAAGGACATGCATTTCCATCTGTCAGCTAACAGCACCTCTATGCTAAGCTGCAATAATTCAGCAGATGTAGCATAGAGGTCCTTGTAAACAAATCCACCATGTACAGCTAGCTGAACCTACCTCCAGGAACATTCACTCTGCTCAGCTGCTCACACTTCCCTCTTCCAGGCGGGCGCGATCTCCGTGGTCAGGTACATCCCCATCCCGCCCACTCACGCAGCAAGCAGCCTGCAGGAGATAGGCTGGAAACCTGCTGGGGGAGGTACAGGGAGCGGAGTGTCAAGTGTCTATGTGTAATGGCTGTGAGTTGTTCCGACCGCAGCTCTGATTTCCCGGGGTGCGCTCAGCCTCACAATCAGTAATATTTTCTCGGGGGGAGCAATTGCCCCTTTGTCCCCCCGCCGAACCCCGGAGACTGACTCACCGAACCCCTAGGGTTCGATCGAACCCAGGTTAAGAACCACTGGCCTAGAGTATAGACTCATATACACACACTATGACCGACACAAATAAAATATACAATGTACCCTTACTCCTTAATCCATAATTACCTCTAGTAATGGCTCTAGCTCTCCCATGCCAAACAGGAAGTCACCCTGTCTCACCGAACCTAATATAGACCCATATCCCATAGCCTTGTATAGGGCCATTCTCATTGGTTCAGCTATCGTGCTTTGTCACTTCCTGTGGGCATATCTCTTTCAGGATAGGACCATTTCCCCCTCCCATAGTTACGCCTCTTTCTAACCACTCCTTTTCTGTGTGTGGGGGGGGGTACGTTTACTCCTCACTGTGGAGTAGCTCTGAAATGGCTACTTAAGATATGCAAGATGTGTCCTGGCTCCAGAAAGTCTCACTTCCAGGATGTAAACACGGGTTGATACTATCCGTAGGTATTTATATGTAAATAGCCAGCTGGCCTTTCAAAGGAATGTGTTACCCTGGATTAATTAATTACTAAAAACCAGTCCGTCTGGCTCACACAAATCTATCTACACTAAATTCCCAAGTATGAGTTTGCAATCAAAAATGGGTACCTTTACTTTCATTAATATATATATTTACAATTACTGATGGAGTTTTATACATAAACCCCTCATCCTCACAACACGGTAAGGTAGATTACGCCTAAACCCCATATGGCAACAGGGCAATGAGTCATGATTGGATAGAGTCACCATCACAGTGTCCAGTCATGGCTCTGACAGTGCAATATGCCCTGATTGGCCAAAGCTTTCATTGCTTTAGCCAATCAGGGCTTCCAATGCACTGTTCGGCGGCGCAGTACATTGTGGTAGTTCAGTGGGCCGAACAAACGGCTGAATGCTCTGATAATTCTGGTGTTCGTCGAACAGGCCAATGTTCGGCCTGAACTCATGCTCGGGCCATACCGTTCGCCCAACTCTATTGCCAAACAGCCAGATCCAAAATCCTCCTGCTCTTACTTAAAAAAATAAATAAACTATAAGAGTTATGTTAGTGGTTAACCAACCATTGATAAACAAAAAATAAATTCAAGTTAACTTAGTACTTCCAGAATATATATATTTAGTAGGGCATTATAACATTTCTTATTGTATAAAATTGTGTGTTTTTTGATACTAAGTAGTCTGCAAATGACAAGTGATAATTTGATAAATGATTACGTGGTAAAGACAAACTGTGCTTCTGCTTATCTATAACATGGTGTTTTGTTCTTTTTTTCTTTTTATAAAAAGCGTGAAAAATTGGCTAATCTGATGTTTTCCAAGGTAAGATCCTTTTACCACTGTGGTAAAACTATGCTCTGTGGTTGGTGAATTGCCTTTGATATGAAAGTCCAGAATCCATGGAAAAGAGCACCTCGCTTCCACAGTTTTAATTCCATCATGTACTTCAGCAGCAACTGTGTAAAGAGTGAAAGATGATTTGAAGCAGGGACTAGAAGTGTCCTGTATATGGATACCTGTGGTTATTTTGGCTTTCTCAGGGGGTGAAGCAGCAAAAATTGCATATGGACATTGCAAACTTCAATGGGCTTAGTGAATAGACAGAGGTGACAAATACAGATTTTGCTATATAACTAGACAGTAGGAATGAGGGGAAGGATATCAGTAAAACTAAATGTTTCTGTATTTAATAGTTGTTTTTTTCTTTTGAGGGGGTATTTAGTTTAGTTTTGTTTATTAAATTTAGTAAAATAAGCTAAAATATGTGAGATGGGCTGAATATACCTGGGTTTGCTTTGGGTAGGGGTTGGCAAACAGGACTAAGGCTCGGTGCCAAATCTAAATCACATTACAGTCAATGGGAGCTGAAAGTTAAAAAACAGTTCTGGCTATTTGGCTAATATGCTAGGGAATGTCATACAAATGGAATGAGAGATTGGGCACTGCCCTGGGGATAGATACCAAAGTAAAAAAAAAGAAGTATAAAAAGTTCAGCTTGGTACATTGCAATATTAAAAACACAAATTTTCATTACTGCCTCCTGCCCACCGCATAGTAAAATAATGACAGAGTGGGGTGGCTCTCTGGGTCATATGATGTCCCCCAGTCTCTAGGACATGGCACGACCCAGATCTCTGCAAAAATCACATGTAAACAAGGAGATGCCGTTTATCGACAAGGAAAGGCGATCAGCAGCATCTCTTCCCAGGGTAGACATGTACAAGTAATATGGGCACTGATCATAAGTGCCCTGATTACAGTGCAGCCCAAACAGTGCCCATCAGTGATGCCACTCTGTACTCATCTGTGATGCCAACCTGTACCTATCAGTGACACCAGTCAGTGCCAATCAGTGATGCCAATTCGTGCTGCCCATCAGTGCCTTTCCATCAGTGCTGCCCATCAGTGTCTATCAGTGCCACTAATCAGTGCTTGTCAGTGCCGCCCACCAATGCTCATTAGTGTCGCCCATCAGTGCTGCATATTGTGCCACCCATCATTGCCCATCAATGCCACCCACCAGTGCCCATCAGTGCCACCTATCAGTGCTGCATATCAGGGTGCCACCTATCAGAGCCCATCAGTGCTGCATATTAGTGCCTCCTCATCAGTGCCAACCTACCAGTGCCCTTCAGTGCCACCTCATCAGTGCCCATCAGCGCCGCCCCATTAGTGCCCATCAGTGCAGCCTATCAGTGCAGCCTCATCAGTGCACATCAGTGAAAGAGAAAAGTTACTTTTTTACAAAATGTTCTGACAGAAACTAAGAGAATTTTTATTTTTTAAATTTTCAGTCTTTATTTCATTTATTTTTTAGCAAAAAACTAAAAACCCAGCAGTGATTAAATAATACCAAAAAAAAGGCTCTACTTGTGGAAAGAAAATTATAAAAAATTAATTTGAGTACAGCATTGCATGACCACACAATTGTCATTTAATGACCAGGCCACTTTTTTCAACTTGGCACTTCATGAATTTAACTGACAATTGCGCGGTCATGCAATGCTGTACCCAAACAACATTTACGTCCTTTTTTTCCCACAAGCAGAGCTTTCTTTTGGTGGTATTTTATCACCTCTGTGCTTTTTATTTTTGTGATATTAATAAAAAAAGAGCGAAAATTTTGCGAAAAATTGACATTCTCTGCTTTGACAGTTAAAAAATATCCAATATATTACATTTTTGTCATATTTTTAGGCCAAAATGTATTTAGCTACGTGTCTTTGACAAAAACATTCTCAATGAGCGTATTTTTATTGGTTTGCGTAAAAGTTATAGCGTCTACAAACTATGGTGTAAATACTGGAATTTACACAGGTTTAATTTCTGACTGCCTATCTCAATTCTTGAAGTGCTAAAATAGCAGGGCAGTACAAACCCCCCCCCCCAAATTACCCCTTTTTGGAAAGTAGACATCCTAAGGAATGTATTGAGAGGCATTTTGAGCTCATTGAGTATTTAATTTTGTTGTCAGAGGTGTTTTTAAGAATAACTAAAAAAAAAAAAAAACAGAAAATTTATATCAAATACTTACCGTAATTTTCCTTTCCTGATGGACTCCATGGCAGCATAGGTATCGGGTTTGGCCCCGCCTCCAAACCTACCCATAGGACCACACTCCCATAAATCTTTGCTCCTGTTCAGCACACGTGTTCTGTAACTATCCTCCACAGAAATCCGGGAGGGAACTCCTGCTGCCATGGAGTCCATCAGGAAAGGAAAATTACGGTAAGTATTTGATATAAATTTTCCGTTTTCCTGACAGACTCCATGGCAGCATACGTATCGGGAAATAACTCGCCGTACACACAGGGTGGGCAGGTGCTGAACAGAAAAGTTTAATGCATTTTGTCAAACAGACAAGACTTGCAAACCAAAATTCACAGAAGAAAGAGCCGCTGGCTCAACACAGTAATGGGACAAAAATGTGTTAATAGAGGACCACGACACTGCTCTGCAGATGACTTCAGGAGCCACATGTCTGGAAACTGCCCAGGAGGTAGAGATGCTCCGCGTCGAATGAGCTGTAACTACTGCTGGAGGGGTCAAGCCCTTAGCCCTATAAGCCCACTGGATGGTCTGAATGATCCAAGAGGAAATGGATCTCGACGAGGCTCTTGAACCTTTGTTTTTACCATAGAAGGTAACGAAAAGATGTTCAGATTTTCTAAAAGAGGAAGTGACTTCCAAATATTTCTTAATACACTTTCCAACATCCAGCGGATGAATCGAAGATACTTCCTCTTCCTGTCTAAAGGTCGGTAACACTGTTTCTATGTTTTCATGGAAGACAGAAGTCCTTTTTGGTCTCGCATCCAGCATGGGAATGAGCACCACTCTGTCAGGAAAAAATGTTAAGAAAGGTTCTTGTGTCCCAAAGGATCCAATTTCTGACACTCTTTTTGCTGAGGTTACAGCTACCAGAAATACTGTTATCAGGGTAAGCTGTCTTACGGACAAGGAATCAGACATGTCTTGAATCTGACCCGCCAGGAAATCCAGAACTAGAGGCAGATCCCACTTGGGAAACCTGGGTTTTCTTTGAGGTCTGATTCTCACTGCTCCTTGGAAGAATTGACGAATTAAGGCATGAGTGGCCCAGGAAATCCCTGTAAAAGCGGAAATAGCCGAGACCTGGACTCTGAGCGAACTCACTGATAGAGGCAAGTCCAATCCTGATTGGAGAAAGCTCAATACGTCTTGGATCTTAATAGAAGATTGAGGGTCAGGCCTTGTAGCCAACTGCGCAGAAAATTTTTCCCAGATTCTCTGATAGACTCTATTCGTTGAGTTTCTTCTAGCACTAAGCAATGTAGAAATCGCCGTTTCCGGACAGCCTAAAGCCTGTAACCTCCTCCTTTCAACATCCAGACCCTGAGATGTAGACGGTCCGGGCATGGATGGAGTACAGACCCCTGTGACAACAGATCCGGTCTGAAGGGTAGCGGGATTGGGTCTCAGACACTGAGTAGCGTCAGAAAAGGAAACCATGGCCTGTTTGGCCAAAAGGGAATCACCGCCACTATCTCCACTGGCTCCGACCTGAGTCTCCAAAGAAACTGTAGCACAATCGGAATTGGTGGGAAGGCATATGCCCTGTGGAATCTCCACTGATCCGAGAGTGCATTCATCCCTGATGCTTGTGGATCTCTGAATCTCGAATAGTACTTCGGCAGTTTGCAGTTGCAGGGGGAGGCGAAGAGGTCTACCTCTGGAGAGAACCCCAATGTTAGGATCCAGACGAACGTTTCCCTGTGAAGGGACCACTCGTTGTTGTCCAGGTCCACTCTGGACAGGAAGTCTGCTTTGACATTCTGGACTCCTGGAACATAAACCGCTGAAAGATTTGAGAGATTTCTTTGTGCCCAGGACATAATCGGTTCCACTTCCCTCAATAGGGACCAGCTGCGCGTTCCCCCTTGCTTCCTGACATATGCTACTGCTGAGGTGTTGTCCAGACGTAGCATGACAGGTTGGTCCTTTGTCAGGTGAGAAAATGCCCGAAGAGCTTGGAATGCTGCTCGGAGTTCCAGTATGTTGGACACTATTCCCCGAGTGGAAAACTCCCACCTGCCCTGTGCCACCTCCAACAAACAGTGGGCACCCCAGCCTACATTGCTGGCATCCGAGGTGATCACTACCCACGGAGCTGGCTTCAGAGAGTGGCAGTTCAGCAGGTGGTCTCTGCATAACCACCAGGGGAGACTCGCTCTCATGGAAGGGGTCAAGAAGATGCGTTGATCCAGATGCCACGTATCCCATTGCTGTAGGAATCCCTTCTGAAAGGGTCTCATCCTCCACAGGGCCCACTTCACCATGGGGACTACTGCGACCATAGTCCCGATCACCTTCAGGTATTGATGTGCCTGAAGATGAGAGGATGAGAGGGCAAAGCGAATCCTGTCTCGAAGTGTCCCTATTTTTTCCTCTGGAAGAGAAATAGTCGCCTTCTCTGTGTCGAACAGAGCGCCCAAGTAGATCAGGGACTGAGTTGGAATCAGGTGGCTCTTCTCCTCATTGAGTAACCAACCAAACATCTGGAGAGTGGACACGACCTGCTCCAGATGAACTAATAGTTGATCTCTGTCTTGGGACAACAGGAGGAGATCGTCCAAATAGTGGTGAAGTCGGATACCTCTCAATCTCAGTAGGGCTACCACGGCCAATAAGATTTTTGAAAAGGTCCGTGGAGATGTTGAGAGCCCGAATGGGAGACAGATAAATTGAAGATGTAATCCTTCCACTTCGAACCGGAGAAACCTTTGAAAATCTTCGGCCACAGGGACATGAAAGTAGGCGTCCTTCAAGTCGATGGACACCATCCAATCGGCCGGCTGGACTGATTGCTGTATAGACAACAGGGTCTCCATTTTGAACCTTTCTTTTTTTATCAATTTGTTCAAGAAGGTCAAATCCATTACTGGTCTCCATGATCCGTTCTTCTTTTGGACCAGAAAGAGCGGAGAATATATTCCTTGGCCTCGCTCGGACTCTGGAACGGAGATGACAGCCCCTTGAGCCATGAGAGCTTCGACGTAGGAAAATAAAATCTGACGCCTTTCTTCTAGGACCGGTATGGCAGTAGGCAGGAACCTTGAGCCTGGCCTCTCCTTGAAGACCCAATTGTGGCCTGAGGACACCATCCTGACGGCCCAGGGGTCCTGGATCGAAGCCGCCCAGACATGACGGAAGGAGCGTAGATGTGCACCCACCTGACATGTCTGAGCGGGCCCACCTTCAAAAGGACTTAGCGGGCTCGCGGTCCCCTGAGGAGACATTCTTTGTCGACTTCCTGGAAGACTGTCTGGATCTCCAGTTTCGGTTGAACTCATGACCAGGTCTATAAGAATGAGCTTCCCTGGCCCGGTAAGGAACGAATTTCCTAGTAGGCTGTCCTTTCTTAATGATGAACTGGCGCCGATCCTGGGGAAGAAACCCAGATTTACCACCCATAGCCCGAGTTATGGCCTCATCAAGTTTATTCCCAAAAAGGGAGGACCCCTCAAAGGGAATACGGCACTAAACTTGCTTGGATGCCGGATCCGCAACCCAAGGGCGGAGCCAAAGGGCTCTCTTCGCTGTGACCGAGGACAGCATAACTCTTGCCAATAGACGGATCAGGTCTATGGAAGCCTCCCCAAGGAACGACGAGCCCAGCCTAAGCTCCTGGATTGGAGCACTTCTGGCCACCTCTTCTGACACTGATCTGACCGATTCGTCTACCACATCAGCCCAAGATTCCATGGCCTTGGATAGAGCAGCTAAAGCTAGGACCGGTTTGCAGGCCATACCTGCCGTGAGGTAGATCCTTTTCAAATCGGAGTCCATTCTCCGGTCTAATGGGTCTTTAAATGAGACCGTATCCTCTAAGGGAAGGGTCACATGCTTGACCGGTCTCATGACTGCTGCGTCAACTAGAGGAGGAGACTCAAGTTGTTTCACATCATCCTCTTTGAAGGGGTAAAGTTTTGCCATCTTGGATACTAAAGAATTCTTTCGTTCCACCTTTCTCCACTCCTCCGAAATAATTTCTCCCAACTCTCCCAGGAAGGGAAAATTAACACGCTCCTTGTTGAGCTGTTTAAAGTACTTCTTTTGCTTGGGAGGGGGAACAGATGATTCCTCCCAATTTAAGGTCTCTCTGACCGCTTTAACCAGGGAAGGCACCAAAGCATATTCGAAACCCAGACAGGGATCCTCATCTTCAGAGTCGCTACCTGACAAGAGCACCGACTGATGGCTTGTATGGGCCGACTCAAAATCTTCCTGTACTTGAAGTGTTACAGGGGAAGGGCTTGGGGAAGCCGTTGCAGTGTCTTGAGAACGACTGACACCCATCTCTGCCAAAGAGTCTTTTACTACTCTCTTGACCAAAGCCTCAATGCGTTGATCAGAAGTATCCCTTTCTCCCGCAGCCTGGGAGAAACATCTGTCACAGAAAAGCTTCTTCTCCAGGACACTAGCGCCACAGCCCCTGCAACCTGCTTTGTCAGGTCTCCGTGCGTGGCTGGCTAAAGCGGACGCTTTACGATGATGGGAGCCCGAACGGGACTTCCCTGTAGAGTGCCGGTGGCGAGAGCTTGAACGCCTTTCACTTCTTTGAGAAGAGTGCCTGGTCTCTGAACGAGGAGGGCTGTGAACAAAAGAAAACAAAGAAAAAACAGACAGGAAGCTAGGAACACTAGAGTTCCTACCCCCACCCCCTATAACCCGCATCCCCAGCAAGAAGCCCCCGATACCTGTTAGGGGCAGGCTGACCACCGGAGGGCAAAGTAGCTTCCATTCTGATGCTGACCTACAAGAATGAGCCGGACAGCAATGTCAGAAAAAAACAGCAAAAAGGGGGGGGGGGCGCTCCCAAACTGGGGCCAGTACTCACCAAACCAAAGGTTAGCAGGCAGAGCGGCAGCGCACAGCAAACGTCCAAAAAACCGATCTATCTTGGTATAGGGAACACCCAGTATCAGCAGTGTGTATAAACACAACACTGCTGACAGCTCTGGGGTTTAAATATGGCACCCGGTGACTTCATCAGCGATCGCAACCGACGCCAGCATACTGCGCATGCGCCATGCTCACACTGCGCATGCGCGAGAACCAAGCCTCGTTCCCGAGGCGCCGCACATGCGCAGTAGCGCGCACCGGCGGCCGGTCAGGAAGTGACTCGCTGACCGGCCCCGGACCACTAGCCACCAGGGAAAGCAGGAAAAACCAGGTAATACAAACAAGGCAATAATATAAGCAGAATATATATACAAAATAGCTGCCATGGAGGACTTTGTACTCACGACCTGCAGACCACCAGGGATGGATGCACCACCGGACTTATCTCATTCTAGGGTACCGGCCACCCGCAGCAGCTGGGCTTTTTGGCCAAGGCTGCATACATCTTCGCCCCTACTCCATGCCCCGCAGCAGCTGGGGCTTATTGGAGAGCTCCATACCCGACTGGAAGAGCCATCCATCACCCGGAATCCATCTTCAGGTAGGATATCAGGTAATCCCTTTGGAGGACAAAAAAAGAACACGTGTGCTGAACAGGAGCAAAGATTTATGGGAGTGTGGTCCTATGGGTAGGTTTGGAGGCGGGGCCAAACCCGATACGTATGCTGCCATGGAGTCTGTCAGGAAAAATTGTTTTTAAAAAGTTGTAATTGAAATGATATATTGCTCACGCATGCCATGGCCATATATGTAAGTACACCCCAAAATATATTCTGCTGCTTCTCCTGAGTACAGGGATACCATATGTGTGAGATTTTTTGGGAGCCTAGCTGTGTACGGGACCCCGAAAACCAATTCCCACCTTCAGAATTTCAAAGGGCGTAAATTTCTCATTGCACTTTCTCACTGCCTATCACAGTTTTGAAGGCCCTGAAATGTCAAGATAGAACAAACTCCCCCCAAATTACCCCATTTTGGAAAGTAGACACCACAAGCTATTTGCTGAGAGGCATGGTGAGTCCCTGGAATATTTTATATTTTGCCACAAGTTCCGGGAAATATTTTTTTTTGTTTTTTTTACACAAAGTTGCCATTGGGCATTTTTTTGGGGTCTTTGGAGGCAGGCAAAACATCTGAACTTCTCTATAGGGGTATATATACACACACGCTTATATGTATTTATACACAAACACACATATAGGTGATATAGCAGAGAAGCCATATGGGTGTTAATTATTTCATTAGCGCAAGCATAGGTTTCTGCTACTTTCACACCTATATATGTGCATGTGTATATATACATACATGTGTGTGTGTGTGTATATATACCCATACACAGAAGTTCTGATGTTATGCCTGCCTCCAAAGATGCCCAAAAAATGCCCAAAAAACGCCAGCTACAAAAACGCCCAGGTTTGTTTTTGCAGCAGGCGTTTTTTTTGGGCATTTTTTTGGGGTCTTTGGAGGCAGGCAAAACAGCTGAACTTCTGTATAGGGGTATATATACACACACACGCTTATATGTATTTATACACATACACACATATAGGTGTTATAGCAGAGAAGCCATATGGGTGTTAATTATTTCATTAGCTCAAGCATAGGTTTCTGCTACTTTCACACAGTGGCGGAGCCAGAGGCCTAGCTTGGGTGGCAATTGCCACCCCAGACAAAGCCCTTGCCACCCCTGTTGCCACCCCGCTCATGAGCGTCCACAATTCCAAATTCCACACACAATATCTGCTTTCGTGCAGCGCTGATCGCCGCCAAATCACAAACTTGGTCCGCCCGCCGGCTCTGGCTCCCTCCTCTCTCTGTCTTCTGCTGCCCTGCTGACAGCTGTAGGGGGCGGGCCGGGATTCCCTGCTGCTGATCTCAGTCAGGAGGGGCGGAGCTGCAGCCTGTGGAGGAGAGGAGCCTCAGCGTGCCCTGGAGAGGAAGCGGGACTCGGAGTGAGCTGACACGTGACCTGAGCGGCGGCGGTGAAGAGTAGTAAGTCTGATTGTCACTGTCACTCAACTCCAGCTGCCCTTTATATACTGCTCACCCAGCTCCATCCTGCTAAAACCCCATAATTCCTGCCTACCCAACTCCATCCTTATTGCCTGCCTACTTGACTGCATTCACTAGGAATGCCTGCTTACTAAACTCCACCCTGCCCCCACTTCATACTGCCTTCCACCAAACTCCATCTTACCCTGACCCTATCTACTGCCTGCCTACCCAGCTCTCTACTGCCAGCCTAAATCCATCCTGCACCAAACCTGTACTGCCTGCCTATCCAACTGCCATATATAGACTTCTCACCCATCTCCATAGTGCCCCCACTCTATACTGCCTGCCTACTCAACTCTATCCTGCCCCTACCCCATACTTCATCCACCCAGAATGACTGCCTCCTTACGCAAGTCCATCCTAACCTGACCCTGTACTGCCTACCTACCCAGCTCTGTACTAGAACCCTAAATCCATCCTGCCCCCACCCTGTACTGCCTGCCTAACCACCTGCCCTATATAGACTGCCTACCTACGTCTATCCTGCCTCCACCTCCACCTCATTCTGCCTGCCAACCCAAAGCTATATAGACTTGCCACCCACATACCCTGTTCACTGATCTTCTTTCTGTATCTGCGCAACATTGCCACCCATTTACACCCTGCCCACTTCCCTTATATAGCCTGCCCACCCAACTATATTCTGCCTCCGCATACCCTTTCCATTTCTGCCCACCTCCTGTTTATAGAATATCCATCCACCTCCATCCTGCCCCTACAAAACCTGTCTTCCTGACTTCATCTTGCCTTCCTTCCCCTATATACTATAGTGTGCCTATCCACCTCCATCCTGCCTCTACATAACCTGACCATCCATCTTCACCATTCTCATCTCCTTTATATAGACTGCCCACACACCTTCAGGCAGACCATCTATCTTTATCCTGCCACTTTGTATATTGACCCCCCAAAATAATACCTTGCCACCCCTGTTTTAAAAGTCTAGTTCCGCCACTGCTTTCACACCTACATATGTGTATGTGTATATATACATACATGTGTGTGTGTATATATACCCCTACACAGAAGTTCTGATGTTATGACTGCCTCCAAAGACCCCCAAAAATGCCCAAAAAAAGGCTTGCTACAAAAACGGAAAGGTGTGAAAATAGCAGAGCCATATCCCTGTTCTATATTAATTCTAATAGAAACAAACTTTTTTTTCTGGTTCTGGACATGCTACAGAGCTGAAACTTCACAGGTACACTTTTTAGACCCCCAGACACTAAATCCAAAGAAATCTCATTTTTTTTTTCAATAATTTTTTCAATAATTGGCTCTCTATCAAAAATGACATTTTTTAAGAACTTTTTTTTGTGTGATTAATAGTCCCTGGGGCATGACCCAGAACCCTAGGCACTTTTTAGGGGCATTTATTGGGTTTTAGGGCTTCAAAATGATGTTTTTTGATTCCAGAAGTTCGGGTCCCATTGATTTCAATGGGGTTCTAGAATCCGAACCAAACTTTCAGGAAATTCGGGTGTTCTGATCGAACCGAACTTTTCAAAAGTTCGATCATCCCTAATGGGTATATGTGAAATACATTCTGCCGCTTCTCCGGAGTATGAGGATACCCCATGTATGAGACTTTTATGCAGTCTAGCTGCGTACAGGACCCCGAAAACCAATCACTACCTTCAGGCTTACCAAATGCGTAAATTGTTGATTTCACTCCTTACTACCTATCACAGTTTTGAAGTCCATGAAATGTCAAGATAGCACAACCCCCCCCCCCCAAAAGACCCCATTTTGCAAAGTAGACACTCCAAACTATTTGCTGAGAGGCATATTGAGTGTTTTGCAGATCTCACTTATTGTCACAGAGTTTTGGAAATTGAAAAAAGAGGAAAAAAAGGAAAAAAATGCATTTTCCTTTTTTTTTTCATTTTTCAAAATAAATGACAGCTGCAAAATACTCACCACACTTCTCAGCAAATAGCTTGGAGTGTCTATTTTGCAAAATGGGGTCATTGGGGGGGGGGGGGGGTGCTATCTTGGCATTTCATGGCCTTTAAAACTGTGATAGGTAGTAAGGAGTGAAATCAACAATTTAAGCAGTTAGAAAGCCTGAAGGTGGTGATTGGCTTTCGGGGTCTTGTACGCGGGTAGACTGCCAAAAATTCTCACACATGGGGTATCTCTGTACTCAGGAGAAGCAGCAGAATGTATTTTGGGGTGTCATTTCACATATACTCATGGCATGTGTGAACAATATATCATTTAGTGACAACTTTGTGTAAAAAAACAGAAAAACAAAAAAATAATAATTTTCCCGAAACTTGTGGCAAAATATTAAATATTCCGTGGACTCACCATGCCTCTCAGCAAATAGCTTGGAGTGTCTACTTTGTAAAATGGGGTCATTTGGGGGGGTGTTTTGTGCTATCCTGAAATTTCAGGGCCTCCGAAACTGTGACAGGTAGTGAGGAATTAAAATAAGCAATTTATGCCATTAGAAAACCTGAAGGTGGTGATTGGTTTTCAGGGTCCCGTATACAGCTAGGCTCCCACAAAGTCTCACACATGTGGTATCCCTGTACTCAGGAGAAGAAGCAGAATGTATTTTGGGGTGTCAATTCACATATACCCATGGCATGCATGAGCAATATATCATTTAGTGACAACTTTGTGTAAAAAAACAAAAACAAAAAAACAAAAAACAAATTGTCATTTTCCTGAAACTTAGGGCAAAATATAAAATACTCCATGGACTCAATATGCCTCTCTGCAAATAGCTTTGGGTGTCTAATTTCTAAAAAGGGGTAATTTGGGGGGTGTTGGAACTGTCCTGGCATTTTATGTTCAATCTTAGCCACACATCACCCACTCTTCTAACCATTTGAAGACCAAGCCTTTTCTGTGACTTTTTGATTACATGAAAAAATATTTTATTTACTAGAAAATTGCTTTGAACCCCCAAACATTATATCTTTTTTTTAAAGCAGAGGCCCTACAGAACAAAATGGTGGATGTTGAATTTTTTATGTCACACGGTATTTGCGCACAAATTTTTCAAACGCAATTTTTGCGGGAAAAAAAACATTTTTTTTATATTTAATGCAGAAATACACTATATAATTCCTAATTGTTTTGTAAAATTTAAAAGGTGATCTTATGCCGAGTACATAGACACCAAACATGACATGCTTTTAAAATTGCTCATGCCCGTGCAGCGGCAAAATTCTACATACGTTTTTAAAAGCATTTAAAAGTCTTTAGAGGTTACCACTTTGGACTTACAGAGGAAGTCTACTGCAAGAATTACTGCCCTTGACCTGGCGTTCGCAGCGATACCTCACATGCATGCTGCAATTGCGGTTTACATATGACACTAGACCAACGCTTGCGTGCGCCTTTGCGTGCAAGCACGGGGAACAAGGGGGGGGGGGGGGCTTTATTTTTTATTTTTATTTATTTTTCTTTTTTATGTTATTTTTACACCTTTCCTTTCCTTTCATTTTTTTTTTTTATCATTGTTATTGTTATCACAGTGAACTTAAATATCCCCTGTGATAGCAATCTGTAGTGACAGGTACTCTTTTTTTTAAAAAAATGGGGTATTTTAGACTCTAGATCTCTCCTCTGACCTTAACGCATCTGACCACACCAAAATTGGTGTGATTAAATGCTTTCCCAAATTCCCAATGGCGCTGTTTATTTTTGGCAAAACAGAAGTCATGAAATGCTCGTAGCTTCTGGTATCTTAGGCCATAGAGATGATTGGAGCCATTCTCGTCTCCAATCAGCTCTATGGTTAGATGATTAAACCACCGGCTGCACTCTCAGGTTAACTGTTGGGACAGGAGAGCCCAAGAAAAACCACGTAAGGCAGCAGAAGGTGCCGGAAGGTGGCTTGTAAAAGCAGTCTAGCAGCCAATTATCCGCTATCTTGCTTTTACATGTAAGCTGACCGCTGGCTGTAAAAAACGATACCAAGATGATGGCTAAATCTGCAGGCATCATCCTAGTATAACCATTTAAAGTCCAGCAACGTACCAGTACATTGCTGGTCCTTGTCTGGCATATACTGTAGGTTTTTTTTTTTTTCATGCAGCCTGTGGGCTGAACGAAAAAAAGAGAACCTAACATAAATCTCCGCAGGAAAATTGTGAAGTATACGCACCATTAACCGCCCAAACATCTAAACCCACTTCTTAATGGTGGGTATACATGACAAAATTCCACGTATACCTAAAGGTTTTTTAACTGCAGTGGTGAAATCAACCTACCACAGCACTTCCATCAGAGGTATCCATATATGCTGAGCGCAAACGCTGTTTGTGTCAGAATATATAAAATCAGTGTGGCAGCTGATGAGTACCTGCAAGGCAAAGTTAACAGTAAACATAAAACATTACATTGGTACCTGAAAAGTACCAATGAAAAACAGTAAAAGAAGGAAGAGTATAAGTAGAAGAGCAGAGTAAGAACAGAAAAATAACTCAGACGACAACTATTTTTGGCTTTTTTTTGGTTTTTTTTTGTAATTTTTATTTTGTTTTTATGTTTTTTTTTTGTATCTTTTTTTAAACTTTATTTTTCTTCAACATTAAATTTCCAGGTTCCAGGTTAGGGTCTCTCAAAATGACAATAGCCATAGAACATCTTTTGAGACCTTGTGTAAGTGTGCCCTAAACTGTGCCATGCTGTACCCTACGCTAATAATCCACTAGTGTGTGGTAGCAACGGAAACAATCACGGTGGCAAAGACCAGGTCGGTCAGGAAAGTGGGGACAATAATTATGGGTGTCACGCCTAAATCCGCTCTTGCTGCAGACACGGCATCTTTTTTGGGGGTATCTTTGGGGTACTCGGGAGGAATTCCGGAAAATGCCTCTCATGTAGCTGGCTCACTGCATCTGGTTTGGGAAGTTGGACAGGAGCACCTGCTGGAAACAGAGGGGCTCTGATTATCTCTTCTTGGTAGTGTAGGAAGGATAATGTTCCAGCAGACGATTTGTATAAGACAAAAGCGTTGTAAATAGCCAATTGAAATAAGTATACAGACACTTTTTTGTACCAGCATCTGGCCTTACAGGCAATTAAGTATGGTCCCATCATCTGGTCGTTGAAGTCCACCCCTCCCATTTTACGGTTATAGTCATGGACACAGAGGGGCTTCTCAACAACAAAACCGGTGACCATAGTCATTTCGACTGCCGTGTCTGGGTGATTGGAGGACAGAACGAAAACGTTCCATCTGTCCCTCCACTTCACTGCAAGCAATTCATCACACCTCAAGCAGGCTCTCTTCCCCGGACTCAGTGGGGCTTTTACTAGCTGTTGAGGGAAGCCCCAGCGATTATATCGCACGGTGCCACATGCGCCAATTTGTAATTGAAAGAGGTGTCTAAAAAGTGGCACGCTCTTATAAAAATTGTCCACGTACAAGTGGTACCCCTTTCCGAATAAGGGTGACACCAAGTCCCAAACTACCTTACCGCTGCTCCCTATGTAGTCTGGGCAGTCGGGGGGCTCCACATCTTTTCCCTCGTAGACACGGAAACTAACTGTATAGCCTGTGGCCCTGTCACACAGCTTATACAGCTTGACCCTGTATCTTGCATGCTTAGGGGATACTGTTTCATAGCAAGGCAGTCAGTAAACTTAATCAGGGACTCGTCAACGCAGACATCTTGTTCAGGGGTAAACAAGGCTGCAAACCGCTGATTGAAGTGGTCTACGAGGGGCTGAATTTTGTGGAGCCGGTCATATTTAGGGTCTCCCTGAGGACGACAGTGTTTATTGTCATTGAAATGCATGAACCAAAATATTTGTTCATATCAAACCCTGGACATAGCAGCAGATAACACGCGCATTTGGTGAATTGGGCCAGTGGACCAATATAACCGCAATTCACTCTTTTTTGTAATGCCCATGTTGAAGGATAGGCCCAGAAAGATCTTAAATTCGGAAACCGTTATAGGTTTCCAGCCAAATTCTCTGGCAAGGGGCGAATTTGGATTGGCGGTAATAAATTGACTAGCATACAAATTACTTTGATCCACAACAGATCTGTAAAGATCTTCAGTGAAAAACAGCTAAAAAAAATTAAGGGGATTAAAACCAGCTGTTTCGACTCAAATTCCGGGTTGGGCAGTGAATGGAGGAAGTACAGGCACTGTAGAATCTGTGGGCTGCCAATTAGGGTATGCCAGCGCTTCAGGGAGGGCACTATAGGGCTCTACGGGCCTGTCTTCGAATATGCGGTGGCTGCGGGCCACTACTTGTGCTAGCCACCACACCAGCTTCAACTGCACTTATGGTACTCGCCATGTCACCAGGTCTTACTGCAGTGCTGGTATGTCTAGGTCCAGGGTGTACGAGGCCGCTCATGCTTGCCAGATCATGAGAAGTGTGAGCGGCACTAGTACTGGCACTCTGCTGCATACAACAAACATCTGGTTCTTGCATCTCAGCAACTCCAGAATGGGGTTGGGTATGCCTGACCTTAGCAGGGACCCATCCGTCGTCTGAGCTATCTGTCAGGGAGCCGCTGTTCTGTAAAGGTTCATATAATGACCCTGATTCTGCCAGTGAGGCTTCCCCATCGCTCTCATCTGACACACTCAGTATACTGTAGGTCTTTGCACTACTGTACCACCGTTTGGACATTTTAGCAACTAAATTTAAAGGTACAGTAGTGTGACTAATGCACCTGACTGTCAAGGACTATTTGGTCCTTACAAAAAAAACTGCTAGTGCTAGCAGAGATCAGGCTTGACTCTGCTAACGCATCTGTTTTGTGTTATTTGGAAGTGACAGTAATCTATTGATTACTGCACTTGCCTGGGTAGGGTGGGCTGGGCAGAGGGGCTAAATGCAGTTGCTGGCAGGAATCAGTGCTGATTGTGCAAACACCGCGTTTTGGGAACACTAAACTATGGGGACGCTAGTATAGTTCTGATCAGATCAGATATTGATCTGTTCAAACACTATACTAGTAATGGAGGGGTATGTATGTGTGTGTGTGTGTATGTGTGTTAGTGTAACTGACTCTAACTGACGCTAAATAACGGTGGTGTGGTGGGACCCTGACACTAACTAGCCTAACTAGCGCCACCCGTGACACTAATACAGTGATCGGTAATCACTGTATATAGTGAACACTGTGACAGGGCAGTGAAGGGGTTAACTGGGGGAGATCAAGGGGTAAGCATTTTTAGGGGATGTATGGCTGGTGGCCTAAACCTATTTGGGCCTAGCGCAAGCGCAAGCTGTGGTCACAAGTGACACTAATACAGTGACCAGTAAAAGATCTGTATACCACTGTATATTGGGTTACACTGTGAGGGTTTGGGGGGTGATCAGGGGTGATCAAGGGGTCAAAGTGTGCCTATGTGAGGTGGTGTGAGTGTGCTGTTGGTGGAACTCACGTTTTAGATGTCTCTCCTTCTTCTCCTGGAACCGAAAGGGCTCCAGGAGGGAAAATTACATCACTTCCCCTGCCTGTGTTTACATTACACAGGCAGGGGACATGATGCCATTGGCCAGAACCAATCACCAGATCCAGACCAAAAATCATTGGTCTGCACCTGGTGACTGATTGGTTCTGAGCCCAATCAAACCAGGATTGGCTCGCTGCGTGCCCTGCGAGCCCTGAATGCGCGCGATGTAGGTCTACATTGCCAGACCCAGCCAAGCTGCTCTTCTGCAGTAGCAGCAGTGTGAGCATTCGGCAAGTGGTTAAAGTAATGCAGTGCAGTATCTTAAACAATGGCCTGATCAGGAAGGGGGGTAAATCTTCCAGAGGTCAAGTGGTTACAGTTATATTAAAGGTGTACTTGTGTTTTTAAAAAACAAAACAAACATGTCATACTTACATGCTCTGTGCAATGGTTTTACACAAAGCAGCCTCGATCCTCTTCTTCTTGGGTCCCCCACTGGTGCTTTTGGCTCCTCCCCTTGACCAGTGCCCCCCATAGCAATCCAATTGCTATGGAGGGCACTGGTGTGTGCTAACTCCTGAGCCCTGCTCTATGCATCCATTAGGCACATAGAGCTGCTGCTAGGCTCTGCCCCCTTTTCTCCTTATTGGCTCACTGGCTGTGATTGACAGCAGTGGGAGCCAATGGCTCCCGCTGCTATGTCTCAGGCAATGAGGAGAAAGAGACCTGGAACAGCTGAGGCTTCTGTGCACATCGCTGGGTCAAGAAGAGGCTCAGCTGAGTATTAGGGGGGCTATGGGTGAAGCAGAACACAAAAGGTTTTTTACCTTCATGCATAGAATGCATGAAGGTAAAAATCTTCAGCCTTTACAACCACTTTAAGTCTGGTGTATAGGCAGTTAATATTCATGTCAATATTTTTATTAATTGGATCTTTTGAGCTTTTTATATTTGCTATGAAAGTTCAATTTCCTGGGTTTGTATCTTAAAATGTTTGCCAGCAAGTACACTGGACTTCCAGAAAACAAGAATCGGGATGCATGTACACCTAGAATTTACATAAAACACTCATTGCTAAGTCACCTTTTCTCCTTGGTGAGTTTTCCATGCTGATAAAATTAAATATCATTGAATATTAATTTAGTAATGTGCCTGATAGGAGGTTCTGAATGCATTATAGGATTCTCTAGTGAAGTAAAAGTTAATTTGCGTGTGCTGATTAGTGCCTATATATAGAGTGAAGTATAAAGATGCATAGATATAGGATTTTGTTGTGGGACTTTTAAGGTGCAGACATACAAATAAATGATGGAGAAAAAATCATTTTGATAAAATATTTTTACAAATTTATGTTCAAAACATATAATAGACAGTGTTTTTTTCCATAAAAACCATATAAAAAGAGAAAATAAATAACTATTTGGTGCTTGCTCAACATGTTTTGCCATCTACCGATAGCTTCTTCAGGATACTGACGGGCATCTTTAATAAGTTATTTTTCTGTATATGATAAAGAGATAACACATAAATTTCATATTTATACATACATTTTATAATTCTATTTAACATTAATCAATGAAAACTACATAAAAAAAACATACCTCTATGGGAGACTAAATTTGTGCCTGATCTGGAATGAACCAAGATGGAAGAGCCTCTAAACATGAAACCCAAGGATATAGTCCCCCATTTTGCATACGATGCGTCACAGAGGGGGGAGGGGCCAAGCCAATTGTTTTTTAATTTGACATTTAATTTTTATCTAAACAAACATTAGAATTTAGAGATTATAAGTAATATATTTTGTATATATCTATGCCTATTATAGATTGGACCTACCCGTTATTACCTCCCAAATCTTTACCTGTTTATGATGAAAATATAGCCTCCAACCTGATTGGAAGAAAACAGGGGGGCTCAAATGCCTCTATATACATGTTCTTTATTTTGAAGCTTTCATATTGGTTTAATCAAACTGAAAGAAAAGGGAAAACAATTTCCTCTCATTCTCAGTTAGGTTCCATATAATTATTATAACTATTTCTTTTGGATATCACATTTTAGTATTATAGATATTTACCTTATATATATTGTTTCACTGGCGCTAAGGAATTGGGTGCAAGCATGAAATGTCACCATCCTGAAGTGTGTAGTTTGCGTAGAAAAATCACCTCTCTTCCAATACAGTCTACGTTGTTAACATACGTGAGGTGGCCTCAGCCTTACACCACTCCGCAAGTCATGCCCTCTGTCATTTGCCTAAGCCACCGTGTGTGGGGTGGAACATGTTAGAGGGCATGGCTTGTGGGATAGTGGTGTCCTTGTTTGCAATTTTTTTTCTTGTTACTAACATCTTTGTTATTGTATAACTGTAGTAAAAAATAGCATATGTCCTTGATGTGTTTCACCACTCCTCATTTGCTCACAAGGATAAGGGAAAGGCTTCCAAGGAAGGTTGGTTCTCGGGTGGAGATATTTCTGCATGCAGTCAATGCATTAACTATAAAAAAAATACACTAAAAGGAGCTAAGTGGAGTGTGGCTGATAGTCTTTCATATTTTCAGTGGAGAGTGGAAATGAACTATAGTGGCCAGCGCCCAGATTGTATAAGAAAGGCCAGTGCTGATCGGAGCTATAGATCTGTGTGTGTTTCCTTTTGACATATTCTGTTATTATTCACTACAGTTAAACAATAACTAATAATGTTTTTAATCAATCTTGCATTAACTGCAGAATCAATACCTTCTCCATTCCTGATGAAGTCGATATGTTAACTAAATGCATAGAGGATTCAGGCTCCTTAAATATGTCCTTAAAGTAGAACTAAAGGCAAAACTTTTTTTTAATTTTGGATATAGTAATGCAGGGCTATAACCCCTGTCAGGTTTCTTTCATTCTTTCCATTGTAGAGATTTCCCGTCACTTCCTGTTCCATAGCTAAAACAGGAAGTGAAAGGAAATGGTCCTCCACAATACATACCAGACCCTTGGGGGTATAGCATGGTATGTATTTTTGGGGACCTGTGGGGTCAGTATGCCTTTTTTTAAAGAAGCGGAGGAGGGAAATGTCATTTAAAACTCTTGTTTCCTTTGTAAATGTCAGTGTTCCTGGTCTCATGGAACGTTAAAAACTTTTTGTTTTGCATTGGTACATGTTCCCCATGGTAGTGCCCACTCTCATGCTTTTTTTGACAACTCCTTACCTTATTAGCCCAGAAAATTGGCATTTTTTATTTGAAAGTTTGGCTCCAGTTGTTTTAAAAAGGGTTCGGTTTTAGCATCCGAACTTCTTTGAAGTTTGCTGAACCCTGCTCCATTAAACTCACAGCTCATCATTAATCACAGCACTACCCATTTTTAAAAATATATATTATATGCTGCCCCCACAGGAGCCACTAGAATATTTGTTTTCTGTTCATCACTGAGCACTGGGCAGAGAACCACCCCTGCTGACACCACCAAAGTAATTTGGCCAGGTAGTCTCCTAGCTGTGATACATAGAAAATACACACACATTTCTAAAATAAATGATTACGTTGTACTAAGATTAAAGAATAGTATGGCAGACAAAGAGTACAGTTAACTGAAACTAACAATATGTGTGGTGATACAAAAAAAGAACAATGCAAGACAGTATAGTACCCCTTTAAGACATGCCCACTCATCCTGGAGGCCATAAGATGTAAACAATAACTCTGAGACTGACACATTTTCCTCGAGTAAGCAATAAAAACACAAGACTAACTCGCTTCTAGAACCTCAATCGGAAGAGGCCAAGTTTAGGCTTCAGGAAAGTTGTCAAAGCTACCATCCACAACTAAAATGATGTATTGAGGTCTTTTTCAAGCTTAGTTAGGGCCCTTAATTGGCGCTCAGGGAAGGATGCAGTCTCTTTAAGATCATAAGGAAACATTAATTATGTTTGTGGTAAATTAATTTGCAGAATTCTCCTTAATATGAGGAAAGGGCACTTTAGAAATGTTAATATGTAAGCAAGAGTCCCCTTGGTGGTTAAATTGCTGGTAACAGTCACTTTAAGAGAAGGGGTAATTTTAAGAAGTATGTCCCCTTAAATGGAGAAGTTGAACTTGAGTGGTTAGTTCCTTCCTAAGGTGGCTTAAACTTGGGCTAAAGTAAACACAACTTCTGCCTAGCAGGGGATAGCCGGGTTAACTCAGTCAGATAACCTGTGGCACATGTGTAGATTGCATAAGCATGGCAGAATGCAGCAATAGATGGGCTATGCTGTCTGTGTTGATTGCAGGGAAATAACTTTAACAGCAAACACACTTGCAACAAAGGCAGTGTTAGATGGGTTAGGAAGCATTTCCCCCGATCCTTATGCTAAGGAAAGCGTAGTGATGAGCATCCATCTGGGGGGCCCCCTTTGCTCTTT
Source organism: Pelophylax lessonae (assembly GCF_965119305.1). Classification (NCBI taxonomy): domain Eukaryota; kingdom Metazoa; phylum Chordata; class Amphibia; order Anura; family Ranidae; genus Pelophylax; species Pelophylax lessonae. Next base: position 340,753,785 of record NC_138771.1, on the reverse strand, counting down.
AAAGATGTGGCAGTGATGATGATGATGATGACCTTCCGATCTGACAGCAAACAGGTTTTCACTAGTCTGCCTCCTTAGGTCACCCGGCTTTCCAATGGCAATTGTGGCTTCCTGGTCCAGCTCGGTCTGGTCTGGACCCACGTGGCTCCACACAGCATTCCCCCCCCACACGTCCTTCAAACAGCCAAGTCTCTGTGTCTCTCCCCTCATGTTCCTGGGCTTTTTATTTTATATGCTCATGCCCCATGGCAAAGGCTCCTGGGATGTGTAGTTTGATCTCAGCTAAACAGTAAGAAAAGTTCTGCTTCCAGCATACAAGTTCCAGTGACCCTGGACTTCTATATTGAAACTTGTGAAGAACAGAGTTGTTGAACACTGCCACCTTGTTGTCAAAATAAAGATCTGCATTACAGTAACACTTACAGTAACAATGCACAGCGTTACACATGTATACAAGTACTTTACATCCTCCTCCTAGTACTTCTACTTTTGCAATTCTATCACAGTAGAAATGTCTAAATTCCATTAGTTCAACTTCCCCCAGCCAGTACCTCTCCTCCCTTAGCAACTTTGAAGAAATAGCAAAAATTCCTACCTCGCAGTACTTTGCTCTTAGTAACTTCCTCCTATTCTTAGTAATCTGCCATGAGTTGGGCAAGCAAGCAGAGAAAGCCATCTCCTCCTCTCCATTACTGCTGACCCTAAAAGGAGGCTTCATATTTCAAACCTCTCCTTCATGTTCACAGGGTGGCAGTTTCTGTCTCGCTTTTTCTGGAGCCCGTTCTGTAGCGACACCTACCTGGCAGACTGGAGGGCAGGAACAGGCAGGTGGGCTGTTAAACAAGTTCTGCTTCCTTTGTTTTTATGGTTGAAAGAAGGCAACTTCTTCCAGGTGTGCCTAGTGTGCCTAATGTTCCTAAACAGAATTCTGACCCTGAATAAAGAAAAAAAATGCCAGGAAAAAAGAGTTGTTAGCTTATATTCAGAGGTGTATTTAGGTTTTGTGCTGCCCTAGCCCTGACTAAACTCATTCACACCCTAATTTAAATATGACCCACCCCTTCATTCCAATGTCACACCCCTTTATGTTTATGACCTCCCCTGTCATCTGCAAACCACACCCCTTCCTCATTAGGCTTCACCAACGCAGCGGCTGGTGTGAATGCACCTTAAGCTGTGTTGAGAGGCTTTTGCTTGCTTCAAATAGGTTTTCCATACCTATGCAAGTCTATTAGAATGCAAAATCTGCATTAAGCACAGGTAAATGCAGATCAGAAGGAGGTCAAGTGCACCTGTCAATGAATTCTGAATGATAACTGAAACATCTCAAAGTGATATAACAAATGCCAGTGCTAAGTGATAACAAAAACACTTCCAGTGGTGGAAATACTCATATTCACCTGCTAAAATTCCCCTAAATTACATCACATTGGGCCAGCAGATAGGGCTGGGCTAAATCAATATTTTTGGGTTGTTGGACATACAATGCGGATCTGACAAACAGGTACCGCTCTTGGCTGTCAGTGCCACTTATCCCAGGAGGAACACTGGGGATGGGGACCTGCCCAACTACAGTTCCATTTGAAGGTGGTCATGTGACATTCACAAACCAGTTTAATAGTCAAAGCAAAAGGACTCAGTCAGGCCAAAAATTACCCCAAAATATGTCAACACACAGACTGAAATATCTTTTACCTGTGTATGTTTAATTACAATACATTTTGCTAAATAAAACAGGATTAACTGGCATTAAGATGTTCCTATAGAGAAAACCCTAAGACAAATCAGCAGGTTGCAAAAACCACGAGCAAAATAAGTATATTTTCCAGCTTTACTTCACATCTGGAAGACTACAAAAGCCCGCTATTTTCTTTATACCAACAACGGAGCTCTATAGATTTAACATCAATTCTAGGAGAACAGGTAAGATTCATTAGCGCTTAAAGTATGACAAGGAAATAATCCTGTAATCACTTTATATATCTTTTCTAAGTTATCAAGCAGGAAGAAAACCACCTAACTGCCCTCTTCAGAGTTGTCAGCGAGAATACAAAGAAAAAAAGCCTCAGCTGCCATTCCTTAGGCTTCCCTCCTCTCTTCTCCGCGCTAATGACAGAGCCCTGGGAGGAAGTTACATTACATATCGTAACTTCCTCCCAAGGATGTCACAGAGGAGGTTAGGTGGAGCATTAGGTTGCTAAGACCTGCTGCTAGTGCCACATTTACTAGTATTGGTGGCCATCAGTTGTACTAAGTGCGGCCGCCGGTCTGTCCAAAAGTCAGGCCAGTCATCGGCAATCGGCAGCCGGCCAGTATTATCATACTGATAGCAGTTTGGCTGCTTTATGGGGGTGCCAGACCAATTTGTCTCCTAGGTCCTGCCACCCGGTCCAGTCCACCTCATAATACTGGCTCTACACTGAAAGTGCAGTGCAAGCCGGCAGGGACTCTTTTCATGCAGGAACCGGGAGGGGGTTGTTTTTTTCATGCAGGGGTGGCTTTTTTGTCATCCCCCTGCAAAGTGCTTGCCTAGGACTGGGCCTTGTTGGCCTTGGCCAAGATATAGCGTTGCCTATATTTAGTGTCAATATCCCCATTCGGAATATTTTATCTCACTTCCCATTTTGGTGACTTGATCTCTTGAACACTAGGTGGACATAAAGTGAATACATGGTGTGGCACTTATTTAAGTGGGATTTCGCATACACAAGTAGTGCGTACTATTTGTGAACTGTTGCAATTGTAATTGTATTTGAACATGTAATAATTAAGATAGTAATTTATATATCTGCAAATCTCTTTATCCTCTTGAGAAAGTGGAATATTCATTTCAAAATGCGTTGAGGTTTTTCAGCTCCTTTGAACATCCCAGCTCATTGCTTCTACTATTCAAGGTTCATGCCTTTTGTCTGTTTAGCCTAATGGCATATACTGTATATGTGGAATGCTTATATTGTAAGCATGGGATACCAAGGGGGCTTCAATTTAGGAGGAGTCAAAAAACCCTGCTAAACAACGCAAGGCCGGGTGATGTTTTTGAACTATGTATATTAAAGTCCATTTGGAATTCACAATGAATTACTTGACCAGGATGTGATGCCCACGCATAACAGCCCACAATCCTTTTAGGAACTTGATACACATGCATCATGTAGATTATGACAATTTTAAAAAGGGAAAAAAATAAGCTACTTTGAAAGCATTCTGAAAAATAGCCAAAAAGCCAACCAGACAGATTTCTTTAGAGTTTGACCTTTTGAATGTATAAATATAGAAAAACAAAATAAACTAAATTCAATGACTCAAACCTCTCTCCACAAACACATTGTAAAATATATGTTTGTTTAGTTGCTTTATATAGAAAGAAGAAAGAACTTTTAACCCCTTCCAGCCAATGGGAGCTGGCCCTTTAAGAGCTTACAGTGCCAGAGGCATTACATGGGCTGACAGATCATGTGATCACTGTGATAGGCTGTCAAATTGATTACTTTGTTAGGAGCTTGTCCTACCAGTTTCAGTTTCCAACCACAGTCTGTGGAAACTGAATGTGCACACTCCCAGCACAAAGCAGCAAAACTATCTGATGCATATACAGTATGTCGTAGTGTGGCCTTAAAGTCTACAGTCATGTTTTACTGTGTGTTAGTACCAGGTTTTGGTCCTTTGGATTGCCCCACCAGGAGTTGAGCAAGCTGGGGTCCAGTAGCAGATATAGCAGGTAGGGATCAAGGAAAAGCCTAGTCAGTAAACAAGCCAAAGATCGGAAACAAATGGTTGCAGGTTGGGATCAAGCAAAAGTGTAGTCGAGGAACAAGCCAAGGACCAGTAACAAGTGGTTGCAGGTTGGGCTCAAGCAAAAGTGTGGTCGAGGAACAAGCCAAAGATTGGTAACGAGTTGGTAGTGAAGATACAGACAGCAGCAGGAGTGACAATAGTGAGATATTGGGTTAAGTGAGCAAAATATTCTGGCAAACAGGAAGTGCAGAGACAAGGCTTAAATCATGAAGTTCATGGGAGTAGCAAAGATTTCAAGGTTCAAGCGATCAGACAAGCAGCTGTCCAGCATTTCAGGTGGCACCACAACAAGAGCTACAGCCAGGCACCACTGAGGTAGCAGAATTAGATCTGGACCCTGACAAACGCTCTTTGATCCCAACTGTTGCAAGGGTTACCTGAACACCCTGCAATGGAATTCTGGAGTTATTGGAGATTTCTTTTAGCATCAAAAGATCAGCTTTTGCACTGACTTTTTTTATAGTATACGTATATCACCTTTAACTGCAGGCACTATTTGAATCAGAAGCTATTGTTTGTTGTTCAAATAAGTTGAATGAGCTCCTCTTTTTACCAACATCTTGCTGAAAAATCTCCCCACAGGTGGGATCAATCCTTCACAGTTTCTAGTTGTCATTATGATTACAGTTTAAATTGCTGATATTTATATTAGTGAATTAGGCTTTAAATCCTTACAAAGACTGCAACATGTTCCCTGTTTTATGTCTGCAGTAGCTAAGGCAGCTGTGACTTTTTGTGACTATTTTATTCCATCTGCTCCAGGTTCATATTGTCCCTGTTGTGCCTATGAATTCAGATATAATATGTAATGTGGTCAAAATATTTAAATGAGAAGTGGCACAACAACCTAAGAAGGTGAAGGTGTTCTGCTACATCTAGTACTGATAAATGTACAGTTAAATAACAAGTGCTGATTAAGGTGTCCATTCATGAAACAGCAGCATTTCACTGCTGATGAGATTCCCAGCATTCTCAGAGGAAAAAGTTCAGCTTGGAGTGCCAGTTTATAAAACTGTGCAGATCACTTTTCCCAATGAGAAGAGAAGCAATCTACAAACGTTTTGAACACAGAAGAATGCAGAATGCATGATGTAATTGCACTAGGTTTCGCAAGATTACATTAATATCAAATGTAAAACTAAAGTACCTCATAATACACTTTCTAATACAAATAAAATGGTTGAACCTGCATCTGTCATGCAGCTACACACAATTCATAAAATGTAAAAATAAATATGTTAAATCCTAAAAAATCATTCAACTAGCACAGCTGTAAAATTAAGATCATTGACTCTTATATATCCACTTGCAGCCGCTAACAGTACATTTACTGATAGCGGGAGGCACAGCCAAGATATAGATACATCGCAATCCATTTCATGGCAGGTGTGCCCCCCACTGATCTGCAGAGTTGTTTAAAGTACTCGAAACCCATACCGTGCTCGATGAAAAAGTGACTTGAGTAGAAGTGGAAGTGCTCAATCAAAAAGTGACTTGAGTAGAAGTACTAAAGTATTCAACATTTTTTGTACTTAAGTATTGCAAGTAGTTTTTTTTTAAATTTTGCTACTCAAGTACTGAAAGTAAAAGTACCAGTAGTTTTGAAAAAAAAATTGCTACTCAAGTACTGAAAGTAAAAGTACAAGTACTGTGTTATGTAGTTATTAAAGAAAGAAGTCAAAAGTTTGAACATCATATTGTTATTGTTTTTTATTATTTCAAATGCAGCTTTTATTTATACATACAGTAGCATTTATTTTCGTATGCGCTGATAATACACATGTTTTGAGCTTCATGAAACCTGCCATCTACTGTTCTGGCAGTGGTAATTTTTATAATAGTAACGAGTAACTATGCAGCACAAAAAAAAAAAAATATCAGAGTAGAAGTATTGAAATCATCGAAAAAATGTAGTGAAGTAAAAGTGGAAGTAGGAGAAAAAAATTATACTCTAGGAAAGTACAGATACCGCCTTTCGGTACTTAAGTACAGTAGTGAAGTAGTTCTACTTAGTTACTATAGGGAAAAAATAAAAATAAAAATTAGCTGGCGCTCTGGTCCAGTGTTAATGCGGTTAGTGTAAGGATGTGTCAAATATACAATAATACAATGAAGTACTGGGAAAATAATGAGGTTACCTATATGTAAACAGTAAAGTCCATAAGTGAAATAAACCATGGAGATGGAGAGTGAAGTAGATCTGCACAGAGGGCCGGCTCCACCACACAGGAAGTCAGTCTGTGAACAATAGAAAAGAAAAAAAGGGGCGAAGCGCCTCTAAGTGCAGTATTTTATTGAGATGTAAGCACATAAGATCATGGCAACTTACAGGATAAAGGAACATATAATCAGCTCGATGCGGAGTCAAGCGGTGAGGTGTCCATAGCGCTTCTGCCGAGAGAGAGGAAAAGTTGGAACAATCCTGTCCGGTAGATGGATTCGAAGGACGGAGAGAGGCCGGCTAACTGTCTTCCGGGACCGGCTCGCTCTCTCGTGGCAGGCTGGAACGCAGGCTGGGACGCACCAACAACCGTGTGACATCAGCAAGGTCAAGGTGCACACGACGCGTTTCAGAGCATGCGCCAAGCTCGTACGGAGCATGCGCGCTCTTTTTTCAAGTGTTCAATACGGAGACCGCTCTGAGCCAGGGATATATATACACAAATACGATCTATCGGTAGGAGTGTACAGAGGACGAGCTAAGGCTACAGAAATATGGCGGCCATATTCAAGAGAAACAGGCCATTATAACGATATGCACATAACAATTACTCATAATTTTAACATTTAAAATAAAAGTGATATCTATATATAGAAGATATGTAAAATTTGTAAAAATATAACATAAAATAATGCGAAAATACTGCTGCATATTGGTAGATGTAGCACTAATCTCTCAATAGGCTAATAGATAAAAATTAAATAAGATGTCATCAACGGAGTAATAAAATAATAAAAGGATATGGAACCTAAAATAAATCAATCAGTGAATAATATAAACATAAAGATATATACATCGATGGAGTGTCCATGAAAAAAGGTCCCACAAAAGAATAAATTTAAAATGTGCCAAATTTGGAAAAGCAAAAACATGAGCATACATATACATACACACATGTGTACATGTATACATATATACACATGCACATGCAATTCCACACATATATTACAATAAGGAATTTGTATAAAAAGATAAAATTTAGTAGTATAAAAAATTATTGCAATAAAAATAATACCAAAATTTATACCCAACATCATGTTTCTAAAAATAGGTGTGGATGTTATAACATAAATAGAGAAGATATCTTCTCTATTTATGTTATAACATCCACACCTATTTTTAGAAACATGATGTTGGGTATAAATTTTGGTATTATTTTTATTGCAATAATTTTTTATACTACTAAATTTTATCTTTTTATACAAATTCCTTATTGTAATATATGTGTGGAATTGCATGTGCATGTGTATATATGTATACATGTACACATGTGTGTATGTATATGTATGCTCATGTTTTTGCTTTTCCAAATTTGGCACATTTTAAATTTATTCTTTTGTGGGACCTTTTTTCATGGACACTCCATCGATGTATATATCTTTATATTTATATTATTCACTGATTGATTTATTTTTTTTATTTATTTTAGGTTCCATATCCTTTTATTATTTTATTACTCCGTTGATGACATCTTATTTAATTTTTATCTATTAGCCTATTGAGAGATTAGTGCTACATCTACCAATATGCAGCAGTATTTTCGCATTATTTTATGTTATATTTTTACAAATTTTACATATCTTCTATATATAGATATCACTTTTATTTTAAATGTTAAAATTATGAGTAATTGTTATGTGCATATCGTTATAATGGCCTGTTTCTCTTGAATATGGCCGCCATATTTCTGTAGCCTTAGCTCGTCCTCTGTACACTCCTACCGATAGATCATATTTGTGTATATATATCCCTGGCTCAGAGCGGTCTCCGTATTGAACACTTGAAAAAAGAGCGCGCATGCTCCGTACGAGCTTGGCGCATGCTCTGAAACGCGTCGTGTGCACCTTGACCTTGCTGATGTCACACGGTTGTTGGTGCGTCCCAGCCTGCGTTCCAGCCTGCCACGAGAGAGCGAGCCGGTCCCGGAAGACAGTTAGCCGGCCTCTCTCCGTCCTTCGAATCCATCTACCGGACAGGATTGTTCCAACTTTTCCTCTCTCTCGGCAGAAGCGCTATGGACACCTCACCGCTTGACTCCGCATCGAGCTGATTATATGTTCCTTTATCCTGTAAGTTGCCATGATCTTATGTGCTTACATCTCAATAAAATACTGCACTTAGAGGCGCTTCGCCCCTTTTTTTCTTTTCTTAGTTACTATACATCTCTGCTGATCTGTGCTCTGATTTGACACAGCACCAGTTTGTCAGCAGGTTACAGCCAATGAATTTGGCTGTATACGTGCTGATTGGCTGTGGTCAATTACAGCACAGAGTCCTGTGTTTACAAACACACAGAACACTGAACACAGAACAGTGATCTAGCTGTTTCTTCTCTGTGAAATCAGCTCCGGTATCCAGATCCTCTAAGTAAAAGCAGCACACATACATATTTTAGGCACACAGTTGACCTCCTGATTGCCCTTCTGATCACCCCTGTCACCCATTAGTGTCTTTAGTAGCGTGTACAATATTGTCACTGACCAATGTATTAGTGTCACTAGCGAAGTCAGTGTCAGTTAGTCAGTTAGTGTCCCCCTGAACCAGTGTCTGTTAATGCCAAATTGCCCAACAGTCACAAGTCGCTGATCACCACCAATACTAGTATAGCTTTTACAGCTGTGTAAATTCCATTATACTGTATATATCATAGTTTGTAGACGCTGTCAATTTCACAGAAACCAATTAATAAACACTTATTGAGTTTTTTTTTTTTTTAATAAACGGCATGTTACAGAATGAATGGAAAAAGGGAAAGGGGGTTTCAAGGACCCCATTTTCCTACTTTTTCCTCATGGGAGGGCTGCAGAAGGGCAGTTTCTAGTTCCCCCGTGTACAGAGCGTTAGGCGGGAGATACGAGTTTAGAGGATTAGGATTGGTTAAAATAGCTGCCTGCGGAAGGTCAGGTGACCGAAGCTTCTAGAAACGAGGCAGGCTATATATAGGTGTGGTTGCGTGGGCGCGGAATCAGTCGCCTCAGAAGAGCAGCCGGAACGGAGCTTCGGGATGAAGACGTTACTTCGACAGCTGCTGGAGAAGGCCGAAGCAGAAGGAGGAGAGAAATGGCTGCGGCGCTGTCTGGAGTTGACGGCTGAAGAGGAGTCAGAAGACGGACGGCAACAAAGAAGGGACCTGGCTGAAGGAAAGAAGGGGACAGCGGAAGAAGAAGTCACTGGTGTCGGAAGAAGAAGCGGAAAGAGAGGCAGGCCGAGTGCTGGACAGCGGGGCAAAAAGGAGGCGGCTACAGAAGACCGGGAGGTTGCAAGCCCAGGACTGGAACAACAAGAAAGTGCCGCAACCACCGAAGAGCGGCTGAAGAGACGAAGGACGCCCAGAAGACAATACAGCCCACCAGTGGAAGAAAAGAAGGCTGGAAGAAAGCGAGGAAGTCACGAAACAGCGAGAGAAGAAGAGGCGGGTGCAGCGTCGGGACAACATGGAGCAACCGAGGCCGGAGCTGTCGGAGTGAGGTCCAATGCTGGCCTCGGTGGCAGCTGCCGGAGGAGTGATAAAGAAGACAGCCCTTTGTATTGGCCGGCAAAGGACATGCAGGTTTTAGAAGAACCGGGTACTGCCGGGCCGGGTGAGTTAAATATTGCTATGTTTGAAAACTTGAACCAGTCATTAAATCTTATAGTTGATTCATTACATAGTTTACATAGTAAAATGCAACCGGAAAATGTATCTTCAGTGTGGCAGAACCCTGAGGTAGGGAAAATAATACCAGAAAGAGTAACAGGTTTTAAGGATAGAGTACCTGAAATTGTATTGAAAGAAACTATGCCCTGTTCACCTTCGCCTCTGGGTTTTCACTTAAGTACAAGTATTAAAGAAAAGATATGGAATGGAGAATTCATAGATATATTGTCCTTACTTCCATCTAGTAAGGAGTTCCTAAAGCCGGACAAAAATGATGAGGATAGGAGGAGACCGGTTGCAAAAAATTTTAGTAACTGGCTGCAGGCTTTCTGCATATTTGCAGGGGTAATGTGTGAAAAACAGCCAGAAAAAGCAGCAGGCCTTTTTCATCATGTAGAAATCATCCTTGAGGCATACCGAAATTTTGGAGGATTTGGTTGGTTTTCATATGATGAATCCTTTCGGCAAAAGTTGTCTGTGCATAAAGAGCTACAGTGGGGTTGTAAAGATGTGGGTTTGTGGCTTAACCTATTAATTCCACAGAGGCCACAAATTGCAAGACCGGTAGGTGTGGGAGCCAATCAGGCCGCAAGTTATAAGAAAGGTATATGCTTTGTGTTTAATGATTCCAATTGTAAGTGGCTATATAATTGCCGTTTTAGGCATGAGTGTGCTTTTTGTGCAGGGGCGCATAGCGTGTCTAAATGTTTTAAGAAAATGGCAGCCAATACCCAATCAGGAAAAGAGCCATTTCTTAAGGGGCAAACTCCTGGTGAACCTGCAAGAAATGCAAACCTGGCTGTGCAAATACCCAGATCAACGGAAGGCCAACATACTTTATGAAGGTTTTGCAGAGGGTTTCAGACTACCTATCTTTGAAGGAAAAGGTTGTATAAAGGTGAGAAATTTAAAGTCAGTTGAGGAATTACCGCATATAGTAGAAGACAAAATAAATAAAGAAAGGGCAGCTGGTAGGGTTGCAGGCCCATTCTGTAATCCACCATTTAATGACTTTAGAATTTCTCCTTTGGGTATACTGCCAAAGAAAGAGCCGAATAAATTTAGGCTAATACATCACTTATCTTTCCCCGTGGGTGGGTCCCTTAATGACCAGATAAGCCCGAAAGACTGTTAGGTGGAATATTCTTCATTTGAACAGGCAATGGTTTTGTTGAGGGAGCTGGGCGAGGGGGCACTGATGAGTAAAGCTGATATTTTGTCGGCATTTAGGTTGTTACCCATTCACCCGAGTTGTTTCAACTCACTAGGTTTCATGTTTAAAGAAAAATTTTATTTCGACATGTTTCTACCTATGGGATGCTCATTATCGTGTGCATATTTTGAGGCATTCGCCACTTTTCTGGAATGGGTGCTGAAGGAAAAATCGGGTTCCAAATATACAATTCACTATTTGGACGATTTTTTATTATTGGGTCCTAAGAATTCTAGCGAATGCTTACAGCTATTAAACACGTTCAGAGATATATGTTCCCAGTTTAATATCCCGCTAGCTGAAGGAAAAATGGTACCTCCTTCTCAAAAATTAGAATTTTTGGGAATTTTGATAGATTCAAACAGCATGGAATTTAAATTACCTAAGGACAAGTTAGATAAGATTTACAATCTTATCTTAGTATTGATTAGGAAGAAGAAAGTTTTGTTGAAGGAACTACAAAAGCTTTTGGGTAATTTGGCCTTTGCGACTAGAATCCTGCCAGTTGGAAGAATATACTCAAGGCGTATGTATCTTAAAATGTCAGGATTGAAGAGTCCTTTTTCGCATATTAGGCTAACGCAAGATATTCGTGAGGATATGCTGATATGGACACAATTTTTGCAAACGTTTAATGGTAGAACAATGATTCAGGAAGAATTCATTACAGATTCACAATTTTGTTTATTCACGGATGCAGCAGGTTCTATCGGGTTCTCGGCCATTTGGAGAAATGAGTGGTGTGCGGAGAGATGGCCAGAAAGATGGAAGGTTAAAGGTCTGTTACAAAACATTGTACTGTTGGAAATATTCCCAGTTATAGTGGCGGTGGAGATTTGGGGATGGAAGTTTCAGAACAGGAGAATTCTATTGAGTACGGATAATAGGGGAGTATTATTCGCAATAAACTGTTTAAATTCTAGATCACAACCTGTCATTTCCATGATTCGTTATTTAGTTTCCAGGTGCCTGTTATATAACATTTGGTTAAAGGCTCGTTATATTCCAGGAAAACTCAATGTTATTGCTGACGCTCTCTCACGTTTACAGATGAGCAAATTCTTCGAACTGGTGCCGGAAGCCAACAGAGAGGGTATGAAATGTCCTGGGCATCTATGGGACTTAGTTTAGTGCAAGAGAATATTCGTAACTCCCTGGCGTATTCAACGTGGAAAAGCTATTGCAGCTCCTGGTCACTGTGGTTGTCATTTTTACAAGAGGCCAATAATGGACGAATGACAAGTTCAGAGAGATTAGTATTATGTTTTCTTGAATCTTTGCTTCAAAAGAAATGGTCTTGGTCACATGTAAACCAAACGTTATATGGAGTATCATATTTTATGAAATTGAAAGGTTACCAGTCTATGTTATCCTTCTTTTCAGTACAACAAGTTTTAAAAGGATACAAAAAGAAACAAACTAAGATAAATTATCAAGGTCCAATCTCGGTGAATAACCTAATAGATATTTGTAAATATGCTGATAGAGCATGTTTTTCTGAATATGAGGTTAAATTGTTGAGAGCAGCGTTTTCTATTTGTTTTTTTGCAGCCTTACGAATATCAGAATTGGTTCCTAGATCAAAAAGCGATGAAGGTGGTTTGTTAATTGAAGATGTGGTTTTGACAAGGATAAATTAAAAATATTTTTGCGACAGACCAGTCGGGTAAAGGGACATGGATATTATTAGGAAAATGTACAGTGGACTCTATATGTCCGATAGAAACATTAAAGACGTATTTGAAAGTGAGGCCGGAGAAGGGGTCACGGCTCTTTATTCATAGAGATCTGTCACCCCTGACGGGTTTTCAATTTCGAAGAATATTCGATAAAATTTTGGCTGTCTTAGGGCTGTGCAATAAAGGCTTATCTTGCCACTCATTTAGGATTGGGGCAGCCACGGCTGCGGCGAGCCTAGGTTTGGGAGGTGATGGTATAAAGAAAATTGGCAGGTGGAAGTCAAATGTCTATCAGAGATATGTCAGATCTAACTATGTACATTCTAATTCTAGGTAAGAAGTTAATAGTTTGGATCGTTGGGCACTCGTATGTTCGATGGGCCCACAAAAGAGCGGCAGAAAGAATTTATAGAACTAATCTGGATCTGGACCCAAGTTTATTTGAATTATATTGGTGTGGTAAAGGTGGGATGATCTTGGACAATTTGATGACCGAACTAGGTAGGCTGAGTTATGATTGGCCATTACCGGATATACTATTAATCCACCTAGGAGGTAATGACATTGGGAAAATAAAAACAGTTAAACTTTTCTTTAAAATATGTTTTGTTATCAAAAAATGGAAGGCTTTTTCTCATGGTACGGTTATAGTATTTTCCGAGATCATCCCTCGACTTATTTGGTTGCAAGATAAAGTTGGAAAGGTGTTTGAGAAAATGAGGAGAAGGACTAATCATAGAGTAGAGAAATTTATGAGTTTAGGTTATGGCATATCATGTAGATTTGGAGGGGGGTATTCCCGGCTTGTATTGGAAGGATGGGATACATCTTTCGGATATAGGTTGGGATATAATGAATTTAGGATTCCAGACAGCAATAGAACTGGCCGCGGGCTGATGGAGTAGTCAGGAGGTTAGTTCCTCCTGACTTAGTGGAGGTGTCTTTATATGGTTAAGTGGTAACCCGAGCGCCAAAGCTGGGTAGTTGTGTTATGTATTGCAAAGTTATGATAATAAAAAAGTGAAAATTTATTGATTGATGGATTAATGAGTTAAGTAATTTATAAACCAATAAATAAAGGCCGTGGCCAAGTTATTATCCAAGAAAGCTGTCTGGTGTAAGTTAATTATTAGGTTATAATATGATGCTTGCCATCCCATACATTTTGGCCAAAGTTAATGAAGACATTTGATTTCATTGTATATGTTGTATAACAGAAAGCAGAAACTATTATTTTTGTTTTGTTTTTTTTTCAGAATTTTCAGTCCTTTTTATATTTAATAAAATAAAACTAAAAAAAAAACAAAACACTGGTGATCAAATACCACCAAAAGAAAGCTCTATCAAAAATATCCTGGGCATGAAGGGGGTAGAACCTTCTGGAGGCTGGAGGTCAAGTGGTTAAATATACAGTATATACTGTATATATATATATATATATATACTGTATGTGACATCTGTATATATACAAACAGTGTGCATTCGGAACCATGCACCTGCACCACTCTCAACTTAAGAGCATCCCAATTGACATGTATGGGACTGCTTGCATAGGGATGTACAGAACACATGTGCATCCCTGTGCAGGCAAATTCAGTCCTTGTAGTATGACAATATTAACCAGGCTAGGGAGGGAAATATTTTACACAGATAGCCAGTGAGGTGTTCATATCTCACTTTCATAAACCAGACGTTTGGGAAACAATGCATGAGAGAACATTGCATCTCTGCTGATCAGCTCAATTAGATAAACTGCTAATAAATTAGGATGAGCCACCATCATTACATTTACAGCTTATCTCAGTTTTGTATATGTATGTAACAGAGGTGCCTAACACAGCCACAGGTTGGTGGACAAGCCAGCAAGGGTGTACAGTCTCAATAGAGGAAGGACAAGCTGTCATATTCAGCCACCGAAGTTGGGAGTAGGCAGGCTTGGGCTCCTGGTCCTCAGAAGGAGTTGGAGAGGATAGTTTGGAGGACAAAGATATGTGAGGCCTCATTGAGGTTTTTGACCCACAGATGAAGGTCAGCTAATGTCTGAAGAGGAATTGAGTTAATTCTATGTAGCTATATTTATGACATTTGAAATGTAAATATGGGCCTCCAATGATTTTGTTTACATTAATGAACATTATTAAATAGTGAACTTTTGGCATAGGGCTCTATAAGGCTTAGTCCCAAGATACGCTGGTTGGACATTAACTAGAAAATCTCATTAAAACAGCAAGTTACCATTTGTTTTGTCATCATTAAACACCACTCAAATGGTTTCTGAAGAGGTTAATTTAGTCAGACCACCTGACTGATGTAAATAAGTATGCTCTGGACTCATTGTCATTTCTAACACCTACTAGGAAGTATTGTTGTTGTACTAGAACGTCCTGTGGGAATTGACTTGAAAGAATGTAAGCGCGGCTGCACATTGTTATCATAAATGCCAGCTGGTCACCTACAGCTGACCAGTGTCTTGAAATTCGAAAGGATGTGTCTCTACCTGGATGGGTGGGAGTAAGTGGGGGCATTTTGCAGGCATATGCACTGATCAGCCATACATTTATGACCACCCACCTAATATTGAGTATGGCCCCCTTTTGCTAAAAAAAACCCCTGACCTATTGAGGCATGGACACCAAAGTAACATCCACATGAATGGCAGAACCCAGGGTTTTCCAGCAGAATATTCCCCAAGGCATCACACTGCCTCTGCAAACTTGCTTTCTTATACCACATCCTGGTGCCATCTCTTCCCTAGGTAAGTGATGCACATGCACCCGGCCATCCACATAATGTAAAAGAAAACATGATTCATCATAGTGCAGTTCTGATGTTCATGTGAACATTATAGAAACTTTTGCCTGTGGACACGTGTCTCCATGGCTGATCGGTGTATACTGTAAGATCAGAACACAGCTTTCTGCCCCTCTATCTCTTTAGTCACGCAATGGAAATTAAGCATGCCTGTGTAAATGCACTCCATTATTTTTTTATCTGTAACTTTCTCTTTCTGTAATTGTTTCTATCGATTGACAGTATTTTGTATTTTAATCCTTAACATCACTTTATTTAACATCTTAATGATTGCCTGCCGGAGGCCCTCCTGCGTGAACCGACGTAGCTGTACATCGGTCGTGCGTCCGCAGCTAGGGGGTGAATGCCAGCCACCCGATCGCTCCCCGCTGAGAGAGAAGGACGGTCAGCTATTGTAAACACAGCTGACCGTTCTTCTCTCTGGAATGATCACAGAGTGCCTGTGATCCTTCTATATAGGATCACAGGTCTCTGTGATCATTTCAAAAGCCCAACCCCACTACAGTTAGAAACACTCCCCTAGGCTTACATTTAACCCCTTGAACCCCTTCCCTGCCAGTGTCTTTATTACAGTAACAGTGCATATTTTTAGCACTGATTACTATAGTAATGTCACTGGTCCCCCCGAAAGTGTCAAAATGTCATGGAGATCTGTCCGCCGGAATGTTGCAGTCCCGCTAAAAATCGCTGATTGCCGCCATTACTAGTAAAAAAAAAACAATAAAAATTACATAAATCTTTCCCATAGTTAGTAGATACGATAACTTTTGCGCAAACCAACCAAAAATATGTAGCAGAAAACAAATTGGCCTAAAATGTTGATTTTTTTTTTTGGGGAATGTTACATAGCAGAATGTAAAAAATATAGTTTTTTTTTTTTTAGAATTGTTGCTCTTTTTTTGTTTATAGCGCAAAAAATAAAAATCGCACAGGTGATCAAATACCACCAAAAGAGAGCTCTATTAGTGGGAAAAAAAAGACATCAATTTTATTTAAGTACAGCGTTGCATGGCTGCACAATTGTTCGTTTAACTAAGGCAGTGACGATTCGCAAAAAATGGCCTGGTCATTAAGGGGGCAAATCCTTCCAGTCCAGAAGTGGTTAAGTTATGTCAGCTACTAATATTTTATTTAAATAATGTCATTAAGCAAACATATATTCATTTTTTTAAATAATGTAGATCTATGTTTATTTAACTCTGTTTTTTTTTCAAATTTTATTGTAAGGGATACAGGAAAGCTTGATTGTGGAATAGACAAAAGGTGGCATTCACTGATTATATTTATCATCAACAGAATAAGGCTGGCCATACACTATACAATTTACTTATTCAATTTCCTTTAGATTTACCTTAAACTATGTAGTGCAAGGGCCTGCCTGACTGCATACAAATTGAAAGTGTTTAGGTTTGACCCTATATTACATGGTTTTGGTAAATCTAAAGGAAAGTTGAACAAGAAGATTGTATAGTGTATGGCCAGCCTAAGTGAGGTAGTAAATTTGCCAAAACACCCTGGAAGCTCCTGGTGGGAGTGGTGAAGATAAACCAAGTGGTTGAAGATAAAGATATAGATAAATCCCTGTGCTGCTCCCTCAATCACAATACACCATATAATCAAAAAAAATTTAACCCTCCCCCCCTGTTTAATCACCAACTCAAAACAGCTTATATATTACAAAGATAAGTGTAGCGCTTTTCATATATCCACCATTCCCTCACAACAGTATTAAATCACAATATCAACATAAATAAATGTAGCAGGATTCCCAGCCATTTTGCTGGATGTGGGTCCGCCATGGTTACCGCTAGCGACAGCTGCACATTTAAGCATGTTCTCCAAATGTGAGCACTGAGACAGTAAAAAGTCCAGCATCTTGGGTTTTTATATTTATTTAGGAACTTGGATGGGAGAAGGGATGAGTGGGATACTCCTCTGGCTCAACTATGCACAAAAGAATGGGACACTGCGAAAATGCCTCCTGGCGCTGACTTGATGCTGGCTGGATGCCGGTCAATGCCGGCTGGCGCTGGTTAACACTGACTTGCTGTCTGTTAACTCCTAACTGACTTTGACACTACCAGGTGACACAAAGTCCTCTGTACTGCTTCCTTTAGCCCTCCTGCCCGAGGTAGCTACTTGTGAACACTGCTGCAACTCTCAACGATTCAGGGCCCACACCGGCACTCTCTTTACACTGACTTCTCTTCAGGGCTTAGACTCTGGCACCCCCTTTCTAAGCCTTTTCTACTGGTTAGCTGACTCCTGGATCCCTCTGACCTTCTGGAGTGGTTCCCTATCCTAGACAGTCCCCTGGCAGTTTACAGTTCTCACGACACTGCTTTCCTGGAAACTCCTGCCCCAGCAGCTCCGCTTGGTCCTCAGCATACTGGATCCCTCTCTGCAGCCCAGCTCAACCTTCCATCCTTAGGCCGACTGCCCAGGACACTTTCCTCACGCTGACAGGAGGAGAGACAGCCAATACCCTCCTCCTGGGACTCTGCTTCCTGCCAAAGACACCCTGTCATGTGCTCCCTTCAGACTTATACCCCCTCCCAGGATGCATTGTGGCATATTCTGCCCTCTGGGATAGATACAAGCCCTGGTGTGGTATTGGTCAGGTTTCCTCCACTGTCCACTGTGTCCACTGAGCCCTTGTTGGACACAGTGGGGAGACTCCCCAAGCTCAACAGGCACAACTGGAAACACATGACAGCCTAGCTGAACAATCAGACCCCCCTGATAAGCAGGCAGGGCCCCCTTTCTAGTTTGTCCTAGCACCTACCTAGGAGGGTGCTACATAAACAATATCAATAAGAAAAAAAAAATAAATACCAGCCCCTGTTATGTGAATCCTAAACACAGTTAACTTGAGATTCCTTATAAATAAAGTTAAAAAATTACAATATGCACAAATAACATCAAATTAAATAAATGATAAAGTTCTTTGTATAGCTCAAATGCTATAATAATTAAAAATAATAATAATAAACCATCAAGTGTTATTTCCATATAAGAAAACTTTAAGATGTGAAATAAAATTTTATACAAATCAGGATAACAGAAAATGTCTCCAAGTCCAATGCAACACTAAAGTGATAAAAATCTTCACAGAAAACCAGCTACAAGTGCAATATTTCCAACTTCCCAATGTTTCCACTTCACCACCATAAGTTATGAATGTGCCCTCTGTAATGAGATTGTGTGCTAGGACACCATTTTGTCATGGTTTCCTGCGCTGTTGCCACCATTTTTCGTGACTCCAGCAGCTGACAGTTTTCAAAACCAAAAATGTCATTCCTTCACCAGCCCCCCCCCCAACTTATCCTAATTAACATGCAAGCTTCAAATAGAGCTGTTATCTCAGCACAGGACGCCTGGCAAATGGCAGGCCAGGTTGTAAAACCCTTATCTGAGCAAAGACAGACAGACATCCTAGCCAATATGTCTCTTCCTGCTCAGAGCTATGTTGTAATCTGAGCAAAGCCATATGGCTAATAGGTCGTATAACAAAGCATTCAAGAGCTCTGTTATTTGGACACAGTTACCCACAAAATTCCTAACTTTACTCACAAACAAGATATGTCTCTAGAAAATATATATTTGAATGGCAAATAAAATACAGATCGAATTAAGATCATACATGATCACATTTGATCCTAGGGAAGACAAGCTAGCGATCAGATGCCTTACGGGTCAGAGGTTATTCTGAGATAACCCGTGTTTAGTGTCTGTGGATAATAAATTTAAGGCCGGACAATAAAATATCAGTTTCAAGAATGTAACCATTACATATTTTGAGATATGACTTCTGTTAGAAATCTGTCTAACTGGGAGGTCCCTTAGCAGTTTATGAGCCTCCGGGGCCGCCCATGGCCCCAGTGTTTATTGGTCAAGTACTTCTGGTGACACCCCCTGCGGGTCAGAGAAAAAGACAGGAGCTGATGGAGCTCTCAGTTCTCAATTTTAACATCAAGCAGTAACATCGCTTAAGGGGGAACCGATCACACATGTTCAGCCTCTGAAACTCTGAAACGCCCAGGACTTTTGAATGCAAGTATTTAATTTCTAATTCTTTATCTATTCTTCCAAATTGTATTGTGTCTCTATTTCTTTGTAACCCATTTTTCTGTAAATATTTTTATTTTCACCAATTTTAACCTTTTTTATAATTAAACATTATTTTGAAAAGTGTAAATTTTGTCTCTAAGCTCTTAAACGCAAACTGACCCCAAAGAACCTGCCTCCTGAAGAGCGCTACTGTTTCGGATAAATCCTCCGGACATTCCTGTCTGCAGTGACAGCGCGTGTTACGGATGATTATTCTAAAGTCATAATTGGTATTTCTAAAATTACAAGCGTCCTCTGGACTCATTATAGAGGTGGTGGCAGAGAAAGGGTTGATTGTTTAATTAGCCTGGTGACAATTGCTCTCAGTCTGCTGGCATCTAGATTGTGGTCCCGCAAGCTGGACAATCTGTGTGCCGGGTGCAGCTGAGAGTGGCATTGTTACGCAAGTGACGGCAGGGTGTGAGATTGCCTGGTCTTTGGTCACGAGTTGGATGAGAAGGCCTGGGGTCTGATACCCGCCACCGTCACACCCTCATCTTCCTAGGTGGACCTCCCAGCATATACAAGGTCATAGACAGCTTAAGAATGAACAGAGATCAACACTTTCCATAGTAGCTTCATTAATTCCTCATCCTACTCCACAGAAGCAAGGTTAGTGCTCACAGAAAGAGAAAGCGCTCATAGTGTAATATGTCAAACACTTTATTGATATTCATTTAAACACAGGTTTTACATTGTATAATGCTGTAAGTTCTGCCCAGTGTGGTGATGTCATTGTCCTGCCCATTTCATGCGTTGCGTCCAACTGGGACTTTTTCAAAGGTAGGAGGGACATGGGAGGTGCCACACACTAAATAGCCCAAGATCCAGTTGCCACAGCAACCTGTAAACAATAACTGCAAAATGTTCCTTTACCCAGATTTGGACACTCAACTTGATACACAGGTCCAAAAAAAACTTCATAGAAGTAGCCCAGATATGTGCATTATGTGCTGCCCTCTGCTAGTTCTCCTTTGTACTTGCCAGCAAATGTCAAACCAACGGCTGGGAGTTGCCGTGTAAGTTCAACAGCTGCAACAGCTGCTGCTGTCAAAAATTGACCTCTGACACAATGGAGAAGATTTACTAAAACGGGCGCACACAGAATCTGGTGCAGAAGTGCATAGTAACCAATCATCCTCTAACTTCGACTTGTTCAATTGAGCTTTGACAATAAAACCCTGAAGCTGATTGGTTACTATGCACAGCTGCACCAGATTCTGTGGGCACCAATTTTCGTAAATCTCCCCCAGTGTTTATGAAGACTTCTCAGATGAGAGATATGAGCGATAGAATTAACATCATTCATTTTATACCAAATCAGTCTCATTCACCTATAGAGCAACATTAGGAGTTTTGATCTGCACATGATGTCAGTTGAAGAAATCTGACAAATTAAATAAAAAAAATGATTTTTGTTAATAAATGTGTTCCCATTTAACACCTTAACACCTTGTCAACCTTTAGTTTACTCTAATTAGCCCTAACAACATCTTTCCCCTTTCCCATTAACTGTTATTTTCTGGCTGATTTTTTTTCTATAACCATTAGCATGTTAGCTTCTTCATTTGTATTGGTTTTGTCTGTCAATGTTTTCAGTGCCAAATTAACAAAAAAGCTCAAAATTAAACAAAAAAAAACAAAAAAAAACCTTTATTTCATTTTAAAGATACCTAACAATAACCAGTGTTGACAACAGCTCTTCACAACTGCAACAAAACATCTATCTTTCTCCAATAGAATTTTAAGGAAAAACAACAATTTACCACATGCGAATGAAAAAAGTAAAATTACATCTTTATTTTTTGTTCAAATATTTTAATGAAAGCAACAAAAGTTTTGGTACAAAAGTACAAGTAAGAGTGCAAGAGGTAAATATCTATAGCATTGAAAAGACCACGTTGGGTCAAAAGAGGGTACATAGCAAACATCAATATACAAAGGTAGGTGAAATTCTAGGCATAAATAACATATGAACAGTAAGGGAGTAAAAATGGGGGGGGGGAGGGAATAAGAGGAGAGCATGAGCATTACGCAGGGCTGCTACCAACCGTGCCCGAGTAATTAACAGAGGTAGCTGTTTGGCACCCCAACTGGGGACAATACCAAAGAACTCAAAATTAATGGGAGACTGCAGGTCGGGAAGGGTAATGAGGTGTACTAAGGGGAATGTCTAGCTAGGAGCTAAAGCCAGGATAGGGGCTGCGGGGATAGATTAGGAAGAACAGAGACGGGAAGGAAGTGGGGGGATGAGGGGGAATGACGTGGGGGGGATAGAAAGGAGAAAGGGAAGGAGGGGTCAGATAAGGGGTAAGGGGAAGGGAAGAGGAAAATGGGGGCAGGTAAAGGGCCCCCCCTAGGGGAGGATAGATGAGTAGTGTCAGACTCATGTATGGGGTAAAGAAAGTTAACTGGCGATATCATGGGCATAGTAAGGTTTCATCAAAACCAGGGGGTAGGAAATGGGTTACCCAAGAATTCCAGAGCTGCTCAAATTTAGGAACTTCTTGTAGAACAGCTTCAAATTTGGCGTTAATCTTTGCTTGGGTAATTCTGTGTTTTACCGCAAGTACACACAGGAATTTCACCGATTTAGCTATGGTCTGCTTGGCAGCAGTAGTTACTTGGAGTAGAATATTAAATTGGGGTGCATCAAAGACATGGGTGTGTTATTTAGCAGAGCTACTGTTGGGTCTGGCAACAAAGGTTTGCCAAAAAATTTTGATAGGATTATAAAAATCTATGACCAAAAAGTTTGCACTATGGGGCAGTTCCACCCAATGTGGAGGTGCGTGCCTGTATGGCTGCAACTGTGAAAGCAATGAGGTAGGTATTGCAGGATGAATTTATTCTCTTAAATCACATATGACAGGGACCAGTTACCACCTAGTAAGTACCTTGTAGTTAGTTTCTGGGCTGGCGATGTTAGTTGAGGAAGATTTAGTCGCCTTCCAGATGAGTGACCAATCCACATGGTCAAAAGTGAGGTTAAAATCTCTTTCTCTTTCCTATTTGCCAACAGACGTTGGGGATTTTGTCATTTCAGGGTTAGAAATCTTTTATACATCATAAAAAATAACAGTTCAAAATGCATTCTGGTTATTATGTTGTACATAAAACCGACAACCCTTTTATTCACAGCAAACCCAAATTGAGGCTATTGAAGTTGTACATCAAACCGACAAAACTTTTTTATAGCAAACCCAAATTGAGCCGTGCAGACCCAACACCCTTTAATTACTTTTACTTCCTCAGGGGTATTCTACAATAGCATTGGAACAAATATAGAATCAAGCCACAGTGTCATATATAATATAAACTCCAAAAATAGATGCTTCAGGACTACCCATAGATCGTGGATGACCCAGAGCCACTGTAAACAACATTAAAGGTTCAAACTCTCTTTTATAGGACCACAGTCCATCTGGGTGTAAATGCCTATTTCTTTGGGCCAATTGTACTTTAAGCCAGGGAATGAAAAGGTACTATATCAATACATCCTACAAAATAATTTTATAGGGTAATGTCAGGCTTACAGTTTGCATACCAACACAACTTACTTCCCTCCTCTCATTCACCAGGGAAAGAAAGAGGAAAAAAAGGGACCATGTATGTCCAGGCAAATTCCTGAGAGTAACCATAATTTATATATATGAAATAAACTAATTATGGGTAGTTTAGGTCTGTAAGAAGAATTTTTACTAATTACAGTATTTAGCATCCATAACATATGATTCCAGTCTACTTCCAGTCTAATCCCAAATATACATTCCATATACTCACAGGAAGCCACATCCTTTCCAGGTTTTCAAGTATTCCAAAGTATTTCTAAGTAATTATGTGAAAAGTATAACTATCCCCTCCCCTTAAAAACCTCTATCCCAACAGGGTCCCACCCATTAGTAGGTAATTGCAGAGTTAGTTAGGATTATCTAACTTGTCTTGAAAATTGTAGTGGCTCAAATTTATCTTCCTATTCAGGAAGCATCAAAATTGGGCCATTTGTTAAATTCCTAAGCATCCTGCATGGTGAGTGGTGCCCCACACATCACATGCCATAATGTCACCCCGCAAGTGGGTGGCATCATTGCTTGGATGCCATAAGCACATTTTTTGCAACTCTGCCCCTCTCTAATCAAACACATGACTAGGGGTGGATGTGGGGCAGAGGTTACACCTACAGACAGAGAGCATTGCTGGACCTAATCCACACAAGCTTTAGTGGAATATAAGCTCTCTCGATGGTACCGCCAAGGAGCCCAAACCTGCAACACTCCATAATCTGTGAAGAGGAAGGGCCCGTAGTGCAGTGTGGCTCATGTGGGACTTTTGGTGGCACCTGTTTACAAAATAAATACATCTAATGATCAATTCAAACAGTATTCACAAAACAAAATAGTGTTATATATGCTATTAGAATAACATATGAATAATTGTTTACATGTATGAAAACAAATACCCTTTTCCGAAAAAAAGTGTACTCCCCGCGCCTAGGAGTTAATTTTGTTGGATATAAATATATAAATTTGTGAAAAATTGTGTAAAATTATAAGATATAGCAGCAGCAGTAGTATAAAATGAAAGAAATTAGAGAAATAGTCCTAAAAATAGGGCTATCTACAGCGCTTGCTAAAATATGTAAAACATAAATCTGTGCAATAATAATATATAAATTTGTAAATTCACAATAAAAGTGCAAGTGTGCAAACTACTTGTGCCAATCAATCGTTCAATATCATCAAATCCGTGTATAAATTAATTAATAAAAATAAATCATATTTTTTTTATGAACAAAAGTCCATCTTGTCTATAAAAATAATCAAAATATAAATATGTGAAATTTTTTTTTTTTTTTTTGTAAAATATCCGTGAAAATTCCTTTTCTTAGAAGATGTGCAAGTGCTCTTTCAAAAATATAAATAGTGACTGGTAGAGTGCAGGTGCTTGAAGCCTTCTTCCCGTGCAGTAAATTTATAAGATGGGTAACTTACCAAATGGAGTGGGTCTCACATATCTTATAATATTGAGACCAATCAAGCTTAATGGCATGTACCCTTTAAGATCCTCCTATGCCGCTGGCGGTTTTTCCTCCTCACTGTTCCATAAAGCAGCTCAGGTTGTTATAAATGGAAAGAAGATAAAACTCCAGGTAGTGTGATATTGTAAATTCAAGGTTTATTCCGAAATAGCAAAATTTAACAACGATTCAGCAAGTTAAAGCAAGGATCTATTATGCTGATGTCTGTGACATTCAATACGACCATGCAGAGTGGCGAGCGGAGGTAAATCCGGCTTGCGTCCCAATGGTGAGTCACGTGAGTCACAGCGTGCATGGTCATATTGAATGTCACGGACATCAGCATAATAGATCCTTGCTGGAACTTGCTGAATCGTTAATTATTAATTAATTTATACACGGATTTGAGGATATTGGACGATTGATTGGCACAAGTAGTTTGCACACTTGCACTTTTATTGTGAATTTACGAATTTATGTATTATTATTGTTTTTGGCAGCCCCATAAACAACATATGAATTCCAATCACCCTTGTATATAGGCTTGTGCTTGTGCTTTCTAATGTCACAAATTTCACCCTTGGGAATCTATAATTATGCAGCGTTGCCACATATCTCCCAGCTGGGAGATACAAATTTCCACTTCGCTTGCTATGAATATAATTATACTGTATATACTGTACAAAAATCAAAAATAAATATTGCTACACATACCACTTTAAATATGCATTTATATTATGTCCTCCTGTGATATGAATAAAACAAAAATGTTCCAATTCTTCTTTGTGTCCTTACTTGTGTTCTTTTCAATATATAAAATGTTATGCTGATCACTAGGGTTGAGCGGACACCTAGATGTCCGTGTTCGACGGGTTCGGCCGAACTTTAAAAAAAAGTCCGGGTCCGTGTCCCGGACTTTTACCGAACTTTTCCCGGACACCGAACCCCATTGAAGTCAATGGGGACCCGAACTTTAAGGCACTAAAATGGCTCTAAAACACCAAAGGAAAGGGCTAGAGTGCTGCAAATGGCAGCAAAACGTAATTAAGAGCATGGCAAGTGCTCTGCAAACAAATGTGGATAGGGAAATAACTTAAAACAACAAAAAAAAACAGAAAAATAAAACAATGTTCTTCTTCATCTCTGAAGGACGAGGCCCATATGGAGTAGGAGGGAGGTTGAGGTGGTGGTGGATGTGGCGGTGACATAGGCATGCGCACAGGGTGTACCGGGTGTGCCTGGGCACACCCTAATCACCTAGGGCACATAGCATTGCCAGTGAGGAGATGGGAAAGATCTCCCTCGGACCTGCTCTGCTCTATTTCTCTTTGCCTACAGGTACATGGCCCCGATACATTACTCTCCCTGCTGGCAAACACATGCATGTGTATTTCAACTTTGGGGTGCACACCTTAATGCAATAGGCTGCGCACACCTATGGGCGGTGTAGGTGGAAGCGGCGGTGGAGGAGGACCAGGGCCGGATTAAGAGCATCATGGGCTTGGTGCTGAGGATTTTGAAGGGCCTTAAGGGCCGTGCCTTGCCATGCACCCAGAGGAGGAAGGGTGCAGCCATGCATGCCTAATTCAACATGGGATGCTGTCTCTGAAGCCCATAAACACATCCATGCATCGGCAACTGTCCCTCCTTGTCCGGCCTTCGCGCTGTGTGGGGAGGTTCTGAGGGTGCTGCCTGGGGAAGCGAGCATAGAAGCCAGACTTCTTTTTTTTTTTTCAAAACGTTTTATTGAATAATAAAGATACAATACAGCAAAGTAAACAACCATATGCGAGCAAACATGCACATACAGTAGATAACAAAACAATTAAGTCACCCACCCACATATGCAAACATAAAAGGGCCAATAGGACTCAGGACCAACTCCAATCATTGCATACTCCGATCTATACAGAACGGTCCTGGAGCAAGTACTGAGTCTTGCATAGAATGTATAACCCGCAAGGGTACACCAAAAAACCCACTATAAGGCACTCAAAGCGAACGGGTCATGACCCTGTTTGTGGACGTGCCCTGGGCCCAACCGGCCCAGGCACAGCATCGAGGGGGGGGGGGTAGTACCAAAAGAGAACATGAAAAATGGTCGTTAGAAAAGGCTGAGGAGAGGTGCGAGCCGCGTGGGCCAGCCAGACGGGTCAGAGCACCCAAATAAGGTAGGGGGTGGGAAGGGGGAAGGGAGGAGGAGGGAGGGGAAGGAAGGAAGAGGGAGGGCAAGGAGGGGGAAGGGGAAGGCGGTGAAAAGGGAGAGGAGAAAAAAAAAAAAAAAAAGGGGGGGGGAGAAATGGGGACACCTAGAAGCTAATATCTATCCGTGTGTAATGATAGCCAGTCAAAATAGAAACATCGGGTATGAGGGCATCGATTCGGAAAACCAAGACATAATCTATGTAGCCTCAGTACGGGATGTCAAACCTGAAGGTAGCAGGAAAAGAGCAAATACAATTTAAGCGATAAGTGTAGAAAATTCCGGTGTGGTTGTGAAGTGAGCCCAGCACGCCCATTTCTTGTGATATTTAGTGGGGGTTTCATTGGCTATGTGAATGAGCTCCTCCATTTCCGCAATAACAGCAATTCGATGCAGCCACTGTTTAATCGTAGGTGCCTGGGTAGAATTCCACAAAACAGGAACGCATTGGCGTGCAGCATTGATCATCTGAGCAGCAAGCGATTTCGTGTAGGAAGCATGCGAAGTGGGGGAATGGTGCAAGAGAAATTGAGCCGGCGAGAAGTCCAGATCGTCCGTAGTCACCTGCTTAATAAGTCGGTGGACCTCCGTCCAGAATGCTGTCAGACGCGGGCAAGACCACAGAACATGGATAAGAGAGCCGGTGTCCGCTAGGCACCTCCAACATGTGGAGGGTACGGAAGGTGAGATCTTATGAAGGAGCGTCGGAGTGCGGTACCACCGTGAAATAATTTTATAACCGTTTTCTTGGGTCGTAACGTTTCGCGAACATTTGTGGTTATTCAGGAAGATCTGCCCCCATTCGTCCTCAGAGAACGAACAGGCAAGGTCTTTCTCCCAAGCTACACAGCGGGAGCGTGTGAGCTGACCCGAGTCCTCAAACAGGAGAGAGTGCGTGATGGAGATGAGTCTACGGAGGGGGCCCTCCTGTTGACAGAGCCCATCAAACGTGGTCAGGGAGTCCTGACAGGGGAACCTCCTAATAAACGCTCGCACGTAGTGAGCCAGCAGAAGGAAAGACCAAGGTGGAATGGGGGGTTTCCCTGCTCTCTGAGCAATAGAAGAGGCCGGAAAGACCTCTACTCCATCGCTGACATGGTGAATGCACAATTGGTCCTGCGGCCAGTGGTCAAGCAAATAATGATGGTGCATTCCGGGGGGGAAGTCAGGATTGAGTCTGAGCGGGGTCATCGGACCCTGGGCCCGCGAGACGCCACGCGCTTTACATGTCGTGCGGAAAGACTGGAGAGTAGGACCAATCAGAGGATGAAGCCGAAGAGAGAGCGGCAGATGAGTGGGACGCAGCCACGGGGATGTAGCCAAATCGAGTGTAGTAAAGCCACCTTCCAGGGACACCCAGTCCTTGTGCAGCTTGTGGACATTCCAATCGATGATTCTGGTTAAGTGACACGCCATGTGATAGTTTTGAGCATCAGGAAGACCGATACCCCCTTTATGTGTGGGCAAGCAAAGAAGGTCGTAATGGATGCGGGGATGTTTATCATGCCATAAGAATGTGGACACAAGACGTTTGTAGTCCCCAAAGAAGGACCGCGGGATAGCTGCTGGAACCGTTTGGAGAACATACAAAAGCCGCGGCAGAACGTTCATCTTTAAGACCGCAGCACGCCCAAACCAAGACAGAGGCAGTCGAGTCCAAGCGAGGAGATCCTGCTTGATTTTGAGGAGAATTGGGGGAAAGTTCCGGAGGAACAGGTGTTGCAGATCAGCCGGAATCTGAATGCCTAGATACGTCAAAGAGTCTTGCTTCCATACAAAGCGAAAATTGGTTTTGCACATTTGTACTTCTTGAGGGGATAAGGAGACATTTAGCGCAAAGGATTTGGCAAAATTGATTTTCATGTTGGACAAAGAGGCGAAATGACGGAACTCCTGCATGACCGAAGGAAGAGTAGTAATAGGGTCAGTCAAAAACAGCAAGAGATCGTCTGCGTAAGCAGCTATCTTGTACTCCTTGGCAGCAAACTTAACCCCACGAATAGACGGGTTACCCCTAATACTGTTCAGGAGAGGTTCCAAAGTCAGCACAAAAAGTAGGGGGGACAAAGGACACCCCTGCCTAGTCCCGTTACGAACGGGGAAGGCACTCGATAGGGTGTCGTTAACCCGGACCCGGGCACACGGATTAGCGTAAAGGGACATAAGGAAGCACATCATGCGCGGGCCCAACCCCCAAGCGCGAAGGGCAGCTTCCATGTAGTCCCACGACACCCTATCAAATGCCTTCTCAGCATCCAAGGAGAGAAGGAACCCCCTCTGCTGGGACACCGAAAGAACATGGTGAAGGTTAATAGCTTTGATGGTATTATCCCTGGCCTCCCGACCAGGGATAAATCCAACCTGATCCAGATGAATCCCTTTAGAGAGGAGAGGAAGCAACCTGTTTGCCATAATTCTAGCAAAGATTTTTATGTCCACGTTTAATAACGAGATCGGCCTATAATTGGACAGAGAGGTCGAATCCTTCCCCTCTTTCGGGATAACAACTATGTGAGCTTCCAGCATACACGGTGACAGGGGCTGGTCTGCTGAAAGAGAGTTAAACGCCTCCAGAAATGGGGTGGATAGAACATCTGCAAAAGATTTATAGTAAGCCGCAGACAGGCCATCCGGGCCCGGACTCCTGTTCGGCTTGAGCTGTTTAAGTGCTAACGACCACTCAAGTTGGGTGATGGGGGCTTCAAGAGAAGTCTTGAAATCCGACGAAATCCCCTGAGTCAGGTTTCTGTTAAGGAAATCGTCGAGGACATGCATTCTCGACTCAGAGGCAGAGGAGGGGGAGTCCCCACACGGGAGATTATACAGCTGGCGATAATACCTCTCAAATGCACCAGCAATGTCCCTATTATTGGAAATACGCGAGCCAGAATCAGATCGAAGGTGATGAACGACCGTTTTGGCTTTTCGGGCATGCAAGGCCCTCGCCAGAAGGCGGCCACTTTTGTTGCCGTGCTCATAAAAGAGCTTCTGAGACAGTAAAAAGCTCCTACGCGTCCTCCTGTCTAGCTCCAGCCGGAGCTTTTCTCTAGTATCCATGAGAGCGTCGTGCGTTGCCTGAGCCAGCGTCCTCTTGTGAGCCCTCTCCAGGGCGGAGATTTGAGACAAATACTCAGAAATGGTCGCTTCCCTCTGTCTTCGTAGTGCAGAGGAGAGCGCCAAAAGTTTTCCCCGGATCACACACTTGTGCGCAGCCCACTGGGTGATCAGGGACATGTCAGGGGTAGAGTTACAGCGAAAATAGTCCACAAGGGCGGAGCGGATTTCGGCGAGTCGGGCAGGGTCCGTCAGCAGGGAGGCGTCCAGCCTCCAGATCCTGTCCCGCGGGGCATAGAGGGGCAGAGTCAACAACATCGTGATCGGGTTGTGATCGGAGATAACAGATGGTTCGATCGTAGCGTCCGTAAGATATATCAAGTCCCGCTGTGATAGAAAGAAGTAATCTATCCTGGAATACTTCTTGTGAAGCAGGGAAAAGAAAGTGAAATCTTTATCACGTGCATGCATAGTGCGCCAAGAGTCATGCAGGAACAATTCCTGAAGGCTCAGTCTAATTTGTTTCAGTGCCTTGTAGGGAAGGCAAGAGGAGCCCGTGGAAGTGTCCAACAGAGGGTCCAGAGGGACGTTGAAATCGCCCCCAAAAATGAGAGTGCCCTTTTGGAAGGGAATCAGTTCAGCAACCACAGCGCGGAAAAAGGAGACTTGAGAGGAATTCGGACTGTAAACATTCACTAAAGTAAGAGGCTGATCTCGAATAGACCCAGTCAGGAAGAGGTAGCGTCCCTGAGGGTCCACTAAAGAGGGCGAAATGGTTAAGGGAACAGACTTGGCAATCAGAATCGAAACCCCCTTAGTCTTAGAGTCAGCTGATGTAGCGTGAAAAACAATAGGATAATATTTGTTGTAACAGCGGGGAATGGCATCAGAGCGAAAATGGGTTTCCTGAAGAAAGACCACGTCCGCTCGGAGTCTACGCATATGCGTGAGAACCGTGGATCGTTTCTGTGGCGTGTTAAGACCCTTAGTGTTGAGGGAAACTATTTTCAGTTTTTGGGCATCCGGGTCTAACTGAGGGATACGCGGCATGGTATCAACAGGTACAATCCAAACCAAAAAAAAAAAAAAGGGGGGGGGGAAGGTAAGAAGAAAGGGAGGTGAGACGGGGGAGGGAAATCAGGGAAAAACAAAGAGGAAAGGGGAAGCGAGCAGGGGGACAAAGACCGAGGGTATTAGAAGACCAGCTCAGCTGCTTTACCCCACTAGGGAAGGGACAGGGAAAGAATTCGGAACTAGTTCGGTAGAGGTATATACCTCAGCCGTTGGCGAGTGTGGAAGGTAAAAAAAAATCCAAAAATGGGAGTCAGCACCAAGCACCTGATAAGGCCTTTGAAAGCTAAAAGTGGAGCCCAAGAAATGCAGGAAACCAGGGGAGCAACTCCGGTATACAAGCCAAAGTATAGGGGCCTACAGCCTAGATTTATAAGGAAAAAGCGAGGGGGGGTAGCCCGACATGCAGGAGTACAGCAGTAGGGCACGGAGGGAGGGGCAGAACCTATCGGGACACGGAACAGCCCTGACAAAATAGCCCAAGAAATATCACAACCCTAAACAACAGTGAACCCTGTGACATTACTTAGATATAAAGGGATGGAAGGAAGAAAAGGAGGTAGAAAGTGAGCACCCATTGTCGCCCAGAAATGAGGGAGGGGAGCCTGCCAAACAACCGTATAGCCTAACACCTGTAGAGAGAAGAACATTAGTGAGCAAAGAACCCTGAAAGCAACATACATGCCCCAATTATCTGGTCACAAGAGGAGAATACTCCAAGGAGTTAGTGATAAAAATTCCCCCAGAGCCAGTCTGCCCCCCAGCACCCCCCAGATGGCGGGATCACCCCTACCACCAAGGGAAAGGCCGGAGTGCAGAGAGGCAAAGAATGCAGTGAATTAAAGGCAACAATAAAACAACCATAGCTCGAGACACCCAGCCCCCCCCAACCACCGCCATCACCCCCTCATCCCGTCCTCCCCAACCTGAGCAGAAGAAAACAATCCCCTCAAAACAGTCCCATCCAAAAGGCTGTCAAATAGGGGGCCACACACCGAAGGAGCCAGCTGGCATGACAATGCAAGACACAGCTCACATCCCTCAGTGCACGACACAGCATCGACAGCGATAGAGCAGGACCTTCCAAGAAAGGCACAGTCAGCAGCATCCAGAAGGAAGTCAGCGATGTCAGCAGGCAGTAAAGGTAAACTGGAAGCGGAGCAGTCAGTGGTAAGGGATGAGGCTTCACGTCCGGAGAATAGGAGGATCGTTCAAGTACAACACCGTGAGCGGGGACAGAGTCCGGCGGAGGGGGGGGAAGGGCAGTCCCCACATCACCATCACGCAACAGCAGGGAAGTAGAAAGCAGCGAAGGGGGAGACCAGACATCCAGGGGAGCGAGTAATCCATGGATCAGCAGGTGAGGTGACCGAAACAGACAGTGCAGAGACCAGCAGGGTTACAGCACAGCATAGCGTCCGGAGGAAAAACAAGCTGGCAGGGAACCCCCTCGAACACAGCAACAACACAGTGTCCAGGCCATGGAAAAACGGTAGTTACGGTGCGTAGGTGATGGGGATACTGAGCAGGCAGACCGTATCCGGAAGAACACAGGAGAAGTCGGGGCAAACTGACATAGGGGACAACCGGTACTCACGCTAGAGAGACTGCATCATTCAGGGCGTACATCGCGCTCGGCGATGGTCAGGGGACGCCGTCGGACTACCGTTGCGGGGTAGGCCTGCTCTCTCAGCCGGTGGAGAAGAAGGCGGGTGAGCCCTGCGTCTGCTGCTGCCAAAGTTGAAGTTGCCAGCCGGCTGTACGCCCTCCATCGGAGCGTCACGCTGAAGAGGCGAAAGGCGGAATTCACTGTACCAGTCAGGTAAGTGGACATAGGGGATGGCCAATGTGGAGCAGAAATGTTCCAAGTCCTCCGGAACCCGAAGAATAGCGGTGCGGCCCTGGGAAGTTGCCGAGAGACCAAAGGGGAACTTCCAGCGATATATGATAGCTCTAGAGCGAAGCTCATCCAGCAGGGGGCGCAGTTCTCTCCGTCTTTGTAGAGTTATGTTAGAGAGGTCCTGAAACATCTTGATTTCGGCGCCATGATATGTGAGGTGTTGGCGGACTCTGGCATTCCGCAAAACGTCCTCCTTCACCTGAAAGTTTGCCAGGCAGCAGACCACATCTCTAGGTGGATCATTGTCCCTGCCCCGAGGGCGCAGGGCACGGTGAATCCGCTCCAGGACGACAGGCGTTTCAGGGGGTCTGCCCAACAAATCATTACAAATGGCCACCACAGCCTGTGGAAGATTTTGGTGTTCCACACTCTCAGGGATGCCTCGCACCCGCAAGTTCTTTCGTCGACCCCTATTGTCCAGATCCTCCACATGGCGATTCAAATCCCTGAGGAGGGCTGCATGGGATTCCGTGACTTGTTGGACGTGACACAGAGAGGCATCATGGCGGGCCGTAGTGGATTCCACTTCTTCCACACGCATTGCCATAGCCTGGAAGTCGCTCCGGAGTTCCGCTATGGCCGCAGAGAAAGTAGCTTTAATGTCCAGTTTAATGTCCGTGGCCACCATCTGCAAGTCCGCAAAAGACAGGGAAGCCGCTGATTTGGGTATAATCGCTTCAGGCGATGAGGCGCCATCTCCCGGGGGGGCCCTACTCGGTGAGCGGGAACGAGGCAGGCTGGAAGGAGAAGGAGTAGGCCGCTGAACATCTTTAGCCTGGGAGCGGAAGATTTCGGGAATATTTCGGCTGATCTGGGTCTC
This sequence comes from Pelophylax lessonae, assembly GCF_965119305.1. Taxonomy (NCBI): domain Eukaryota; kingdom Metazoa; phylum Chordata; class Amphibia; order Anura; family Ranidae; genus Pelophylax; species Pelophylax lessonae. The sequence continues at coordinate 340,720,254 of NC_138771.1, read as the reverse complement.
CGGTTCCCGAGGTGACCGGGATCGGGTAGCCGATGAGTTCCTGGAGGTACTCCCCATGATGAAGTAGCAGATAAGGGAAGGTTTCGGGCAGCAATCAGAAAAGATCAGGCCGTGAGGTGCAGGAGCCCGGAGCTAAGCGGCCATCTGGGATCGGGACCAAGCCACACCCCGAAGCCAGACTTCTGTGTTTACAAGTGACAGAAGAGCGGTAACAGTGAATATGGCCAACCCGGGGCCTATATAAAAGGTAGGGGCCTGGAGCTGCAGCTCCAATAGCCCCTACGTTAATCTGGCCCTGAGGAGGAGGACGAGGTAGCCAACACTGCTTCTTTTCACAAATTTTAAATGAGGGTACACCCCAAAAGAGTGAGAAAGAGCAAAAATGGAACAATGGGTGGGTAAGGTCAGTATCCATTGCTATTCTGCACAAGGTACGGAAAAGTCCCGTGGGATCCATGCCTGGTTCATTTTAATGAACGTGAGCTTGTCCACATTGTCTCTGGACAGGCGGCTGAGCTTGTCTGTTATAACGCCCCCAGCCGTGCTAAATACCCGTTCAGATAATACACTGGCTGCAGGGCACGCCAGCACCTCCAAGGCGTAAAGGGCAAGCTCAGGCCATGTGCCCAATTTGGAGACCCAGAAGTTGAAGGGGGCAGACCCCTCATTCACTACATGTAGGCATGTGCACACATACTGCTCCACCATGTTGGTAAAATGCTGCCTCCTGCTAAGACGTTCCATCTGAGCTGCTGGTGCTGCTGTTTGTTGTGGCGTGCTCACAAAGCTTTTCCACATTTCGGCCATGCTAACCCTGCCCTGGTTGCGTTGGCGACCTCCTCCTCCTCCTCTGCCTTGTGCTTCCACTGCGGCCCCGCTGTCAGATGGGAATGCCTGCAGCATGGCGTCTACCAGCGTACGCTTGTACTCGCACATCTTGCGATCGCGCTCCAGTGAGTGAATTAAGGACGGTACGTTGTCCTTGTAACGGGGATCCAGCAGCGTGGCCACCCAGTAATCAGCACAAGTTAGAATGTGGGCAACTTCAGCCTTGTGGAGACACTGCAGCATGTTATCGCTCATGTGTGCCAGGCTGCCCAGAGGCAACGAAAGGCTGTCCTCTGTGGGAGGTGTATCGTCCGTGTCCTCTGTATCCCCCCAGTCACGCACCAGTGATGGCCATGAGCTGGCCTGGGTGCCACCCTGCTGTGAACATGGTTCCATCTCCTCCTCCAGCTCCTCCTCCTCCTCATCCTCCTCATCCTCCTCATCCTCCAGAACTGTGCCCCTGCTGGACAATTGTGTCCCTGGCGTTTGTGTGTGCAGGAACCCACCCTCGGAGCCCCTTGCGAATGACTGCCCTGAAAGCCTTGGAAATGTTACCTCTTCATCCTCCTCCTCCTCCTCATCCTGTGCCACATCCTCTTCCATCATCGCCCGAATTGTTTTTTCAAGGAGGCATAGAAGTGGGATAGTTAAGCTGAGAACGGCGTCATTGCCACTGGCCATGTTGGTGGAGTACTCAAAACAGCGCAACAAGGCACACAGGTCTCGCATGGAGGCCCAGTTATTGGTGGTGAAGTGGTGCTGTTCCGCAGAGCGACTCACGCGTGCGTGCTGCAGCTGAAACTTCACTATGGCCTGCTGCTGCTCGCACAGTCTTTCCAGCATGTGCAAGGTGGAGTTCCACCTTGTGGGCACGTCACATATGAGGCGGTGAGCGGGAAGGCCGAAGTTACGCTGCAGCGCTGCCAGGCGAGCAGCAGCAGGGTGAGAATGCCGAAAGTGCGCACAAACGGCCCGCACTTTCTGCAGCAGCTCTGACATATCGGGGTAGTTTTTAAGGAACCTCTGCACCACCAAATTCAGCACATGCGCCAGGCAAGGGATGTGCGTCAAACCGGCTAGGCCCAGAGCTGCTATGAGATTTCGCCCGTTATCGCACACCACCAGGCCGGGCTTGAGGCTCGCTGGCAGCAACCACTCATTTGTCTGCTGTTCCATGCTCCTCCACAACTCCTGCGCGGTGTGTGGTTTGTCCCCCAAACAGGCAAGTTGTAAAACTGCCTGCTGTCGTTTACCCCTGGCCGTGCTGAAGTTGGTGGTGAAGGTGTTACGCTGTCCGGATGAGGAGGCGGTAGAGGATGAGGAAGCGGAGTAGGAGGAGTTAGGAACAGGAGGCAAACTGAAGCGCCCTGCAATCCTCGGTGGTGGAAGGACATGCGCCAAATTGCTATCCGCCTCAGGCCCATCCGCCACTGCATTTACCCAGTGTGCCGTTAGGGAGATATAACGCCCCTGACCGTGCTTACTGGTCCACGTATCGGTAGTTAGGTGGACCTTGGCACAGATGGCGTTGCGCAGTGCACACCTGATTTTTTCCCCCACTTGGTTGTGCAGGGAAGGGATGGCTTGCCTGGAAAAGTAGTGGCGGCTGGGCACGACGTACTGTGGGACAGCCACCGACATAAGGTTTTTGAAACTGTGCGTCTCCACCAGACTGAATGACAGCATTTCAAAGGCCAATAATTTTGAAATGCTGGCATTCAGGGCCAGGGATCGCGGGTGGGTAGGGGGGTACTTCCTCTTCCTCTCAAGTGTTTGGGAGATGGAAAGCTGAACGCTTCCACGGGACATTGTGGAGATTGTTGTTGGTGACCCAGGTGGTGGTGTTGCTGACAGATCGTCTGTTTGTGGGGTGGCAGGTGCCGGTATCACTACAGATGTGGCTGGAGCGGCCGAGACTGCAGCAGAAGAGCAAGCAGGATGAGCCAGAGACGTTTCTTGGTTTTGAAGGTGTGTACTCCACTGCAGCTCGTGCTTTGCACTTAGATGCCTGATCATGCAGGTTGTGCTCAGGTTGAGAAGGTTTATGCCTCGCTTCAAGCTCTGATTGCACAGGGTGCAAACCACTCGTGTCCTGTCATCAGCACATTTTCTAAAGAACTTCCACGCTAGAGAACTCCTTTGAGCTGACTTTGGTGCGCTCGTTCCCTTGCTGCATTGGGCAGTAGCGGGCGTAGTGTCTAGGGCACGGCCGCTCCGCTTCTGCACCCTGCTCCCTCTTCTGCTGTGCTGGTGTCTCTGTGCGACCACCGCCTCTTCCTCCAAACTACTCAGGTCACCTGCATGACGTTCATTCCATGCGGGGTCGAGGACCTCATCGTCCTCCACATCATCTTCCACCCAGTCTTCACCCCTGCCCTCCTTGTCGGTCTCCACAATGCTGAACGCCGCAGCAGTTGGCACCTGCGTTTCGTCATCATCGGAGACGTGCTGCGATGATCCTTGCATGTACTCATCTTGAGAAATAAGTGGTTGGACATCGCTGCACTCAATCTCTTCCACTTCTGGGGCAGGGCTAGGTGGATGGCCCTGGCAAACCCTGCTGACAGAGTCATCAAAAAGAAGAAGAGACTGCTGTATGGCTTGGGGCTCAGACTGCTTGCCTGATTTGCAAGGGGGTGAGGTGAAAGACGGTTGGACATCGGCTGCAGGTGCCAACTGTGACCTTTCTGCAGTAGACTGGGTGGGAGACAATGTGAAGGAACTGGAGGCACTGTCAGCAGCAAACCAATCTACTATCGCCTCCACTTGTTCTGGCCTCATCACTTCTAGGGGCGTATGATGCCCTACCAAATACTGATGCAGGTTCTGTCGCCTACTCACACTTGAGGAAGGTGTTTCACTTGTGCGTGTAGCTGGCACAGATTGACCACGTCCTCTCCTTGCAACAGGAGCTCTACCAGCAGCACCACGACCCAGGCCACGGCCCTTATTTGACGGTCTCCTCATATTTCTGTAATTTAAGGTCTTGCCCTAGAAAGGTTTTTATTGAATAGCGGAATAGGAAATATGATCCAAAAAAGTGTATGTATCTCGCACGTACAAAACCACACTAGGCCCCAATTACTATTGTTTCTACCCCTAAAAGGATGGATGAGGAGTAGGAGGAGTATGGAACAGACAGCACCCTCAAATCTTCAGAAGTATGAGATGAACCTCAAAAACTTGGAAAGGTGGATCTCACACGTACCGACACAGACTATCCCGCAATTCAATTGATCCCCAAAGGTTTTAATTGAATAGCGGAATAGAAAATATGATCAAAAAGAAAGTGTATGTATCTCACACGTACACCACCACACTAGGCCCCAATTACTATTGTTTGTACCCCTAAAAGGATGGTTGAGCAGTAGGAGGAGGAGTATGGAACAGGCAGCACCCTCAAATCTTCAGAAGTATGAGACGAACCCCAAAAACTTGAAAAGGTGGATCTCACACGTACCGACACAGACTATCACGCAATTTAATTGATCCCCAAAGGTTTTAATTGAATAGCGGAATAGAAAATATGATCAAAAAGAAAGTGTATGTATCTCACACGTACACCACCACACTAGGCCCCAATTACTATTGTTTGTACCCCTAAAAGGATGGTTGAGCAGTAGGAGGAGGAGTATGGAACAGGCAGCACCCTCAAATCTTCAGAAGTATGAGATGAACCCCAAAAACTTGGAAAGGTGGATCTCACACGTACCGACACAGACTATCACGCAATTTAATTGATCCCCAAAGGTTTTAATTGAATAGCGGAATAGAAAATATGATCAAAAAGAAAGTGTATGTATCTCACACGTACACCACCACACTAGGCCCCAATTACTATTGTTTGTACCCCTAAAAGGATGGTTGAGGAGTAGGAGGAGGAGTATGGAACAGGCAGCACCCTCAAATCTTCAGAAGTATGAGATGAACCCCAAAAACTTGGAAAGGTGGATCTCACACGTACCGACACAGACTATCACGCAATTTAATTGATCCCCAAAGGTTTTAATTGAATAGCGGAATAGAAAATATGATCAAAAAGAAAGTGTATGCATCTCACACGTACACCACCACACTAGGCCCCAATTACTATTGTTTGTACCCTTAAAAGGATGGTTGAGCAGTAGGAGGAGGAGTATGGAACAGGCAGCACCCTCAAATCTTCAGAAGTATGAGATGAACCCCAAAAACTTGGAAAGGTGGATCTCACACGTACCCACACAGACTATCACGCAATTTAATTGATCCCCAAAGGTTTTAATTGAATAGCGGAATAGAAAATATGATGAAAAAGAAAGTGTATGTATCTCACACGTACACCACCACACTAGGCCCCAATTACTATTGTTTGTACCCCTAAAAGGATGGTTGAGGAGTAGGAGGAGGAGTATGGAACAGGCAGCACCCTCAAATCTTCAGAAGTATGAGATGAACCCCAAAAACTTGGAAAGGTGGATCTCACACGTACCCACACAGACTATCACGCAATTTTTTTTTTTTGAACCAAACAAACGTTTATTGAGTTAAACATGACATATAAACATACAAAAGAAAAAATACCGTCAGACATTTGCACAAGTACAGGAGTACATAATCAAAAAAAAATGCAGGCCTCACACTGGGCAAAAAGTACAAGGCATAAGAGTCAAACAATAAGATAACAATACACTTGACGGGTTGTAATCAAAGACTATCCATCACAGTCCAACACACAGTAGAGACCATGGGCGCAGGTCCAGAAACCAGTCGCTGTGTCAAAGCGTATACGTGCAGTATCCCCTGTTTCTTAAGTCTGACATGTGTCAGGGGCCTCCAGCCACCTATCCCATATTTTGTTGTACCTTTTGGGGCAACTCCTATTAGCATACATGACCTTCTTGAAAGGGAGAGTAGCGCTCACCACTGCCTTCCAAGCCTCAAGGGTAGGGGACACAGGCTGCATCCATTTCAGGGCTATTACTTTCCTAGCAGCAAACAGGGTCTCCCGGAGAAATTGAACCATATGTTTGTCCGCGTCAGACTCGGGAAAAATCCCAAGTAGGCACAGCTTGGGGTCCAGGGTAGTCGGGCATCCCATACGGTCATGCAGGAACCGGACAACCTGCGTCCAAAATCCCTGCACGTCCGAGCAGGACCAAATCATGTGCCCGAAGGTGCCCGGGGAGTGAGAACACCTAGGGCATGCAGAGGAGCGGGAGGAGTCAAATCGAGCCAGTCGCACAGGGGTAAGATACGATCTGTGGACAATATAGATCTGAGTTAGCCGGTCCGACAATTTAGGAGAGACCAAGGTGCAAGCTTCCAAGGCCTCGTCCCACTCCTCGTCCCCCAGCTCCCCAGCATCGCCCACCCAGGACTCCCGCACCCCATACGCCAGGGCAGTCACCCGCTTGGTGCCTAACATTTCATAGAGCAATGATATGAGTTTGCGGTGTTCCTGGCCCCTGATCACCTCAAGTATGTCAACTGACGGTAAGTCCGGGATGGCATGGGCAAATTGTCCTCTCAAAGCGTGGGACAACTGCAAATAGTAAAAGTGCATGAATGCCGGGAGTTGGAACTCCTCCTGGAGTAGGCTAAAAGACTTAACAGACCCAGCAGAAACAACATGGGACAGCAAATATATACCCCTACGAATCCACACCCCAGGATCAGGGATATGGAGGAGCTCCGGCAGCTGACAGTTAAACCACAAGGGAGTCATGGAATGCAACGTTGCATCCCCGGTTCTGGACATCGCCAGGTCCCAGACCCGCCTATGATGGAACAGGAGACCTCCCCGAGGAGCCACAGGGGTAGACCCAGCAACTCCTCTAAGGACATCACAGAACGGGTGAGGGAGCCGCGACTCCGCACCTCTGCAGACCAGCGCCATATACCTGTCCGAGTCCTGTTTATCCAGATGAAAGAAATGCGATAATTGGGCAGCCAGGTAATACCTTGCCAATTCAGGAACCGCCAGGCCCCCCAACTTGGTCGGTTTCTGGGTGTGCCTCCAGGACAGCTTGTGTCTGGAGGAGCCCCAAATAAATGATCTCAGCAGGCTCTCTAGAGTCATAAAGTATCTATATGGAATATAAACTGGAGAGTGCCACAGCAGGTATAGGATTTTGGGGAGCAGGATCATCTTTACCAGGCCCACCCTGCCCATGACGCCCAAGGGTAGCCTAGCCCAAACTTGTGTTTTGTCCTTGACCAAGGCAAAGAGGGGTTCAATATTTAACGGGATATAGTCAGGAAGGGATCTAGTCACCCGGACCCCAAGATGCTTGAATTCCGACACCCGCGACAGGGGGAGCGACGCTTGGTCAGCTGCTGGGGGGAAACTGTCTATAGGAAGGACAAGGGACTTGTCCCAATTGACCGTCAGGCCAGAAAATCTCCCGAACCGCTGTATGACCTCCAGGGCACGCCTCAAAGAGGGCCCGGAGTCCGCCAGGTACAGGATCATGTCGTCTGCGTACAGCCCAACACGCTCCTCAAGGTCCCCGCGGCGGAGACCCTTTATGCCTGGGTCCGCCCGGAGGGCCATCGCAAGTGGCTCGACTGCCAGGGCATACAGCAGTGGGGAGATGGGACACCCCTGACGCGTACCTCGAGAAAGAGGAAAGGACCGAGAAGTCCAGCCATTGGCCACCACCCGAGCCCGAGGTTGACTGTATAACACTGTAAGCCACTTAATGAACTTCGGACCGAACCCAAATTTACGGAGACATTGCCACAGGTACGACCACTCGACAGAATCAAAGGCCTTGGCGGCATCCAAAGTCACAACCACCCTGGTACCGACACAGTCATGGGGGGCCTGCATGTTCATGAACAAGCGCCTGGTGTTGAAGGCCGTATTCTTGGCCGGCATGAATCCCGTCTGATCGGGGTGTACCAAGGAGAGGATCACTACGTTGAGTCTAAGGGCAAGTACCTTGGCCAGGATTTTAACATCGCACTGTAACAGGGAGATGGGCCTGTAGGAATCCGGATACCGGGGATCCTTGCCAGGCTTGGGGAGCAAAATGATCAGTGCCTCACACATCGAGGCAGGTAAGGAGCCCAACTCAAATGCCGCCTCAAACACCGCGAGCAGACGGGAGGTCAAGGACTCCGAATACTGCAAATAAAACTCGATGGGGAGGCCATCAGATCCAGGTGCTTTAGCCCTAGCAAAACTAGAAATGGCAGAGACTATCTCGGTCCGAGAAATCGGGGCCTCAAGCACCGCAACCTGTTCAGGGGTCAGTGCAGGGAACTCCAGGGTATCCAGCAAACTGGTCAGATCCAACGGATCATAATCCACCTTAGAGGAATAAACCTCGCTAAAATACGAAGCAAAGAGCTCCGCCACAGCCGCTGGATCCGAGAAGTCCCCCAGCACCGAGGGGTGAAGTGTAATCACCACGGGCGGTCTATCGTCCATATGTGCCAAATAGGCAAGCAATTTGCCCGATCGCTCACCATGCTCAAAAATACGTTGACGGCCGAAAAATAATTTATGATTAGCCCGTTCCTGGAACATATGGTCCAGGGCCCTAGACCGTAATTTGAGTTGAGAAAGTGCGTCCGGCGTCGGAGAGCCGGCATATTCAGCCTCCAGTTCAGCCAATTGACGTTCAGCAGCAAGAAGGTCGGTCCGCGATGCCCTGCGATGTCGAGCAATACGCGACGTCAAAAGTAAACGTGCATGGCCCTTGAAGGCCTCCCACACCGACAACGCGGAAGCAGTGTCAGAGTTGGAGCTGAAAAAAAAGTCCCATTCTGTCGTCAAGGAGTCAATGTCCGGGATAGTCTTGAGCCAAAAGGGATTCAAGCGCCAATGTCTCTGGGGAGGGGTGGTAAGCGGGGACAGAGTAGCCATATACGGGGCGTGGTCCGAGAGCAGTCTCGGGCCAAAACGGGCGCCCAGAAGCTTGGGCAGAAGGGCCTGGGAGATCCATATACCATCAATCCTAGACATGGTGGAGTGGGTCGTGGAAAAGCACGAGTAGGCCCGTGCAGTGGGATGTAAACACCTCCACGAGTCAAAGAGGTGACAGCTGGTCAACAATCTATGAAAGCGTGTGGCTCTATCCGGGCAGGGTGGGGAGCCCGGGGCACCCACCCTATCCAGAAACGGATTGGAGACCGTATTAAAGTCCCCCATCCAGACTGCAGGAACCGAGGGGTATCTTGCCATAAACATCATGCCCTCCGTCAGGAGGGTAGCACCAAAGGGGGGAGGAAAGTACCAGGCTAAGAGAAGTATGTCATGCCCCCCCATAGCTCCAGCCACTAAGACATACCTACCCATGGGGTCCGTCACCACCTCCTTTACTGCGAAAGCCACAGACCGGGAGACCAGCAACGACACACCCCTCGAATGAGAGGAATGTGACGCATGAAAAGCCCAGCCGACCCACGGTCTGCGGATGGCCCCAAGCAAGTTTCCCTCAGCATGCGTTTCAACTAGTGCAATGACATCTGCCCTCTGTTCCTTGAGGTAGGACAGGATAACCGTGCGCTTGACCTTGTCTCGGATGCCCCGCACGTTCCACGTAAGAAAGGTCAGCCCTGCCATAACATCAAGGAGGAGAGAACATGCCGTGGCACAGGATGTGGACAGCAACCCAGGACAAGTGTAAACCGCACCCGCCGCCCATGGCCTGAAATCCAGGAGTTCAACCAAACAGTGCGAAAATACAGGGTAGTGCAAATACATGTCAGTACACAAATCACATAGCATAACTCAATAAACATAAACCCCCACCCCCCACCCAGCCCAACACACACCCCAACTTGTGTGAGCATCAATCCCAAAACCAAACAGTCCACGGGCAGCAGTGACCGGCTGCCCCGGGTAGCTCCACCAAAAGGCGAAGCCCCCCAGGACCAACCAGAGCACCACGAGCCCGTGGGGGCGAACAATCTCCGAAGATGGGTCCCATTTCTGGAACACATCAGTGAGCACAAGGTATGACAACGAGGGTTCACAGCACCCATGATGGGCATAGAGACCTCCCGGCCGGAAGTCAAATATAGAGAAAAAAAAAAAAAGTCTGTATCGGCAAAACAGATGAGAAAAGAAAAAAGGTCCATGGGGGGGGGGGGAGGGAAAAGAGTCCGTACGACCAAGGGGAGGCAAAAAAAGAAAAAAAAAAAAGGGGGGGGGCAGGTAAAAGGGCAAGCAGGCATCCCCCGAAGGAGTTCAGTCCAAAAATACTAGTGTGTCAGGGGGACAGAGGGAGTGCCACCACGAACTTCCAAGGCATGTAGGGCAGGTGAAGGGGGCGAGAAGCAAAGGGAGAATCATCAGGGCAGTTCAGACTGGAGAACGTACAGTCTTCCAATGTACCCAGGGGCGGGGAAGAGGCAGCAGACTCACCGCTCATGGCAGACGATCCAGCCAGGCTATCGCCGCGTCAGGGTCTTCAAAAAAATGTACCCTATCCTCTCCAACCACACGTAGCCTGGCCGGATATAACATCGCATACTTGAGGTTGCGGGTCCTAAGGCGCCTCTTGACTTCTCCAAACTGGCTACGCTGCTTCTGGACTTCCGCCGAGAAGTCCGGGAACGCCATGATGTTATGGTTGTCCAGTGGGATATTCCCCCGCTCCCTGGATAGCCGGAGCACCGCATCCCTGTCCCGAAAGTTCATGAATCTGGCAATAAAGACCCGGGGTGGTGCACCTGGGGGCGGCTTTTTAGCTGGCATTCGGTGCGCCCGTTCCACAACAAAGGCCTGTGAGAATGCTTCCCTGCCGTATGTTTTAACCAGTAGATCTTCCAGGAACGTGGCAGGGGACGACCCCTCCGCAGCCTCCGGCAAGCCAATAAAACGAACGTTATTACGCCGGGCTCTGTTCTCCAGATCATCCTGTTTATGTAGCAAGAACTGTATATCCCTGGCGGCCTGTTCAGCAGCGTTCTGTATGGGGGGTAAATCATCCTCCACCCTGGAGAGCCGTCCCTCGGCTTCCGACATCCTGCCCCGCAACTTTTGAAAGTCCTGCCTGAGTAAAGATATGTCCACCTTTATCTCCTCTATTTTAGTGGTAAGGGACGCCTTGCAATCCGTGATGGCAGCCAGAATGACTGCCTGGTCCGCAGCCTGAGCCGCTGCAGCTGGAGCTGGCTGGGACGGTCCGCCATTTTGGGCCACGCCGCTCACCTCCTGGCGCCGAAACTTCTCCAGCTTAGCCGCCGCTTCGGATGGCCGTTTTGGCGGAGACATGGCCAGGGCTGGATGGCGGTGTCCACCGGCGGTCGGGGGTAAGGGTAACGCTCGAGTTTGGAGCCGCAGGATAGCTTAAACGGAGATCCGCCGGGAGAGCCTCTCTAGAACACGTCCGCTCACATAGGTCTTCAGGCCACGCCCCGACTATCACGCAATTTAATTGATCCCCAAAGGTTTTAATTGAATAGCGGAATAGAAAATATGATCAAAAAGAAAGTGTATGTATCTCACACGTACACCACCACACTAGGCCCCAATTACTATTGTTTGTACCCCTAAAAGGATGGTTGAGCAGTAGGAGGAGGAGTATGGAACAGGCAGCACCCTCAAATCTTCAGAAGTATGAGATGAACCCCAAAAACTTGGAAAGGTGGATCTCACACGTACCCACACAGACTATCACGCAATTTAATTGATCCCCAAAGGTTTTAATTGAATAGCGGAATAGAAAATATGATCAAAAAGAAAGTGTATGTATCTCACACGTACACCACCACACTAGGCCCCAATTACTATTGTTTGTACCCCTAAAAGGATGGTTGAGGAGAAGGAGGAGGAGTATGGAACAGGCAGCACCCTCAAATCTTCAGAAGTATGAGATGAACCCCAAAAACTTGGAAAAGTGGATCTCACACGTACCGACACAGACTATCACGCAATTTAATTGATCCCCAAAGGTTTTAATTGAATAGCGGAATAGAAAATATGATCAAAAAGAATGTGTATGCATCTCACACGTACACCACCACACTAGGCCCCAATTACTATTGTTTGTACCCTTAAAAGGATGGTTGAGCAGTAGGAGGAGGAGTATGGAACAGGCAGCACCCTCAAATCTTCAGAAGTATGAGATGAACCCCAAAAACTTGGAAAGGTGGATCTCACACGTACCGACACAGACTATCACGCAATTTAATTGATCCCCAAAGGTTTTAATTGAATAGCGGAATAGAAAATATGATGAAAAAGAAAGTGTATGTATCTCACACGTACACCACCACACTAGGCCCCAATTACTGTTGTTTGTACCCCTAAAAGGATGGTTGAGGAGTAGGAGGAGGAGTATGGAACAGGCAGCACCCTCAAATCTTCAGAAGTATGAGATGAACCCCAAAAACTTGGAAAGGTGGATCTCACACGTACCCACACAGACTATCACGCAATTTAATTGATCCCCAAAGGTTTTAATTGAATAGCGGAATAGAAAATATGATCAAAAAGAAAGTGTATGTATCTCACACGTACACCACCACACTAGGCCCCAATTACTATTGTTTGTACCCCTAAAAGGATGGTTGAGCAGTAGGAGGAGGAGTATGGAACAGGCAGCACCCTCAAATCTTCAGAAGTATGAGATGAACCCCAAAAACTTGGAAAGGTGGATCTCACACGTACCCACACAGACTATCACGCAATTTAATTGATCCCCAAAGGTTTTAATTGAATAGCGGAATAGAAAATATGATCAAAAAGAAAGTGTATGTATCTCACACGTACACCACCACACTAGGCCCCAATTTCTATTGTTTGTACCCCTAAAAGGATGGTTGAGGAGTAGGAGTATGGAACAGGCAGCACCCTCAAATCTTCAGAAGTATGAGATGAACCCCAAAAACTTGGAAAGGTGGATCTCACACGTACCGACACAGACTAACACGCAATTTAATTGATCCCCAAAGGTTTTAATTGAATAGCGGAATAGAAAATATGATCAAAAAGAAAGTGTATGTATCTCACACGTACACCACCACACTAGGCCCCAATTACTATTGTTTGTACCCCTAAAAGGATGGTTGAGCAGTAGGAGGAGGAGTATGGAACAGGCAGCACCCTCAAATCTTCAGAAGTATGAGATGAACCCCAAAAACTTGGAAAGGTGGATCTCACACGTACCGACACAGACTATCACGCAATTTAATTGATCCCCAAAGGTTTTAATTGAATAGCGGAATAGAAAATATGATCAAAAAGAAAGTGTATGTATCTCACACGTACACCACCACACTAGGCCCCAATTACTATTGTTTGTACCCCTAAAAGGGTGGTTGAGCAGTAGGAGGAGGAGTATGGAACAGGCAGCACCCTCAAATCTTCAGAAGTATGAGATGAACCCCAAAAACTTGGAAAGGTGGATCTCACACGTACCGACACAGACTATCACGCAATTTAATTGATCCCCAAAGGATTTAATTGAATAGCGGAATAGAAAATATGATCAAAAAGAAAGTGTATGTATCTCACACGTACACCACCACACTAGGCCCCAATTACTATTGTTTGTACCCCTAAAAGGATGGTTGAGCAGTAGGAGGAGGAGTATGGAACAGGCAGCACCCTCAAATCTTCAGAAGTATGAGATGAACCCCAAAAACTTGGAAAGGTGGATCTCACACGTACCGACACAGACTATCACGCAATTTAATTGATCCCCAAAGGTTTTAATTGAATAGCGGAATAGAAAATATGATCAAAAAGAAAGTGTATGTATCTCACACGTACACCACCACACTAGGCCCCAATTACTATTGTTTGTACCCCTAAAAGGATGGTTGAGGAGTAGGAGGAGGAGTATGGAACAGGCAGCACCCTCAAATCTTCAGAAGTATGAGATGAACCCCAAAAACTTGGAAAGGTGGATCTCACACGTACCGACACAGACTATCACGCAATTTAATTGATCCCCAAAGGTTTTAATTGAATAGCGGAATAGAAAATATGATCAAAAAGAATGTGTATGCATCTCACACGTACACCACCACACTAGGCCCCAATTACTATTGTTTGTACCCTTAAAAGGATGGTTGAGCAGTAGGAGGAGGAGTATGGAACAGGCAGCACCCTCAAATCTTCAGAAGTATGAGATGAACCCCAAAAACTTGGAAAGGTGGATCTCACACGTACCGACACAGACTATCACGCAATTTAATTGATCCCCAAAGGTTTTAATTGAATAGCGGAATAGAAAATATGATGAAAAAGAAAGTGTATGTATCTCACACGTACACCACCACACTAGGCCCCAATTACTATTGTTTGTACCCCTAAAAGGATGGTTGAGGAGTAGGAGGAGGAGTATGGAACAGGCAGCACCCTCAAATCTTCAGAAGTATGAGATGAACCCCAAAAACTTGGAAAGGTGGATCTCACACGTACCCACACAGACTATCACGCAATTTAATTGATCCCCAAAGGTTTTAATTGAATAGCGGAATAGAAAATATGATCAAAAAGAAAGTGTATGTATCTCACACGTACACCACCACACTAGGCCCCAATTACTATTGTTTGTACCCCTAAAAGGATGGTTGAGCAGTAGGAGGAGGAGTATGGAACAGGCAGCACCCTCAAATCTTGAGAAGTATGAGATGAACCCCAAAAACTTGGAAAGGTGGATCTCACACGTACCCACACAGACTATCACGCAATTTAATTGATCCCCAAAGGTTTTAATTGAATAGCGGAATAGAAAATATGATCAAAAAGAAAGTGTATGTATCTCACACGTACACCACCACACTAGGCCCCAATTACTATTGTTTGTACCCCTAAAAGGATGGTTGAGGAGTAGGAGGAGGAGTATGGAACAGGCAGCACCCTCAAATCTTCAGAAGTATGAGATGAACCCCAAAAACTTGGAAAAGTGGATCTCACACGTACCGACACAGACTATCACGCAATTTAATTGATCCCCAAAGGTTTTAATTGAATAGCGGAATAGAAAATATGATCAAAAAGAATGTGTATGCATCTCACACGTACACCACCACACTAGGCCCCAATTACTATTGTTTGTACCCTTTAAAAGGATGGTTGAGCAGTAGGAGGAGGAGTATGGAACAGGCAGCACCCTCAAATCTTCAGAAGTATGAGATGAACCCCAAAAACTTGGAAAGGTGGATCTCACACGTACCGACACAGACTATCACGCAATTTAATTGATCCCCAAAGGTTTTAATTGAATAGCGGAATAGAAAATATGATGAAAAAGAAAGTGTATGTATCTCACACGTACACCACCACACTAGGCCCCAATTACTATTGTTTGTACCCCTAAAAGGATGGTTGAGGAGTAGGAGGAGGAGTATGGAACAGGCAGCACCCTCAAATCTTCAGAAGTATGAGATGAACCCCAAAAACTTGGAAAGGTGGATCTCACACGTACCCACACAGACTATCACGCAATTTAATTGATCCCCAAAGGTTTTAATTGAATAGCGGAATAGAAAATATGATCAAAAAGAAAGTGTATGTATCTCACACGTACACCACCACACTAGGCCCCAATTTCTATTGTTTGTACCCCTAAAAGGATGGTTGAGGAGTAGGAGGAGGAGTATGGAACAGGCAGCACCCTCAAATCTTCAGAAGTATGAGATGAACCCCAAAAACTTGGAAAGGTGGATCTCACACGTACCGACACAGACTAACACGCAATTTAATTGATCCCCAAAGGTTTTAATTGAATAGCGGAATAGAAAATATGATCAAAAAGAAAGTGTATGTATCTCACACGTACACCACCACACTAGGCCCCAATTACTATTGTTTGTACCCCTAAAAGGATGGTTGAGCAGTAGGAGGAGGAGTATGGAACAGGCAGCACCCTCAAATCTTCAGAAGTATGAGATGAACCCCAAAAACTTGGAAAGGTGGATCTCACAAGTACCGACACAGACTATCACGCAATTTAATTGATCCCCAAAGGATTTAATTGAATAGCGGAATAGAAAATATGATCAAAAAGAAAGTGTATGTATCTCACACGTACACCACCACACTAGGCCCCAATTACTATTGTTTGTACCCCTAAAAAGATGGTTGAGCAGTAGGAGGAGGAGTATGGAACAGGCAGCACCCTCAAATCTTCAGAAGTATGAGATGAACCCCAAAAACTTGGAAAGGTGGATCTCACACGTACCGACACAGACTATCACGCAATTTAATTGATCCCCAAAGGTTTTAATTAAATAGCGGAATAGAAAATATGATCAAAAAGAAAGTGTATGTATCTCACACGTACACCACCACACTAGGCCCCAATTACTATTGTTTGTACCCCTAAAAGGATGGTTGAGGAGTAGGAGGAGGAGTATGGAACAGGCAGCACCCTCAAATCTTCAGAAGTATGAGATGAACCCCAAAAACTTGGAAAGGTGGATCTCACACGTACCCACACAGACTATCACGCAATTTAATTGATCCCCAAAGGTTTTAATTGAATAGCGGAATAGAAAATATGATCAAAAAGAAAGTGTATGTATCTCACACGTACACCACCACACTAGGCCCCAATTTCTATTGTTTGTACCCCTAAAAGGATGGTTGAGGAGTAGGAGGAGGAGTATGGAACAGGCAGCACCCTCAAATCTTCAGAAGTATGAGATGAACCCCAAAAACTTGGAAAGGTGGATCTCACACGTACCGACACAGACTAACACGCAATTTAATTGATCCCCAAAGGTTTTAATTGAATAGCGGAATAGAAAATATGATCAAAAAGAAAGTGTATGTATCTCACACGTACACCACCACACTAGGCCCCAATTACTATTGTTTGTACCCCTAAAAGGATGGTTGAGCAGTAGGAGGAGGAGTATGGAACACGCAGCACCCTCAAATCTTCAGAAGTATGAGATGAACCCCAAAAACTTGGAAAGGTGGATCTCACACGTACCGACACAGACTATCACGCAATTTAATTGATCCCCAAAGGTTTTAATTGAATAGCGGAATAGAAAATATGATCAAAAAGAAAGTGTATGTATCTCACACGTACACCACCACACTAGGCCCCAATTACTATTGTTTGTACCCCTAAAAGTGTGGTTGAGCAGTAGGAGGAGGAGTATGGAACAGGCAGCACCCTCAAATCTTCAGAAGTATGAGATGAACCCCAAAAACTTGGAAAGGTGGATCTCACACGTACCGACACAGACTATCACGCAATTTAATTGATCCCCAAAGGATTTAATTGAATAGCGGAATAGAAAATATGATCAAAAAGAAAGTGTATGTATCTCACACGTACACCACCACACTAGGCCCCAATTACTATTGTTTGTACCCCTAAAAGGATGGTTGAGCAGTAGGAGGAGGAGTATGGAACAGGCAGCACCCTCAAATCTTCAGAAGTATGAGATGAACCCCAAAAACTTGGAAAGGTGGATCTCACACGTACCGACACAGACTATCACGCAATTTAATTGATCCCCAAAGGTTTTAATTAAATAGCGGAATAGAAAATATGATCAAAAAGAAAGTGTATGTATCTCACACGTACACCACCACACTAGGCCCCAATTACTATTGTTTGTACCCCTAAAAGGATGGTTGAGGAGTAGGAGGAGGAGTATGGAACAGGCAGCACCCTCAAATCTTCAGAAGTATGAGATGAACCCCAAAAACTTGGAAAGGTGGATCTCACACGTACCCACACAGACTATCACGCAATTTAATTGATCCCCAAAGGTTTTAATTGAATAGCGGAATAGAAAATATGATCAAAAAGAAAGTGTATGTATCTCACACGTACACCACCACACTAGGCCCCAATTACTATTGTTTGTACCCCTAAAAGGATGGTTGAGCAGTAGGAGGAGGAGTATGGAACAGGCAGCACCCTCAAATCTTCAGAAGTATGAGATGAACCCCAAAAACTTGGAAAGGTGGATCTCACACGTACCCACACAGACTATCACGCAATTTAATTGATCCCCAAAGGTTTTAATTGAATAGCGGAATAGAAAATATGATCAAAAAGAAAGTGTATGTATCTCACACGTACACCACCACACTAGGCCCCAATTACTATTGTTTGTACCCCTAAAAGGGTGGTTGAGCAGTAGGAGGAGGAGTATGGAACAGGCAGCACCCTCAAATCTTCAGAAGTATGAGATGAACCCCAAAAACTTGGAAAGGTGGATCTCACACGTACCGACACAGACTATCACGCAATTTAATTGATCCCCAAAGGTTTTAATTGAATAGCGGAATAGAAAATATGATCAAAAAGAAAGTGTATGTATCTCACACGTACACCACCACACTAGGCCCCAATTACTATTGTTTGTACCCCTAAAAGGATGGTTGAGCAGTAGGAGGAGGAGTATGGAACAGGCAGCACCCTCAAATCTTCAGAAGTATGAGATGAACCCCAAAAACTTGGAAAGGTGGATCTCACACGTACCGACACAGACTATCACGCAATTTAATTGATCCCCAAAGGTTTTAATTGAATAGCGGAATAGAAAATATGATCAAAAAGAAAGTGTATGTATCTCACACGTACACCACCACACTAGGCCCCAATTACTATTGTTTGTACCCCTAAAAGGATGGTTGAGCAGTAGGAGGAGGAGTATGGAACAGGCAGCACCCTCAAATCTTCAGAAGTATGAGATGAACCCCAAAAACTTGGAAAGGTGGATCTCACACATACCGACACAGACTATCACGCAATTTAATTGATCCCCAAAGGTTTTAATTGAATAGCGGAATAGAAAATATGATCAAAAAGAAAGTGTATGTATCTCACACGTACACCACCACACTAGGCCCCAATTACTATTGTTTGTACCCCTAAAAGGGTGGTTGAGCAGTAGGAGGAGGAGTATGGAACAGGCAGCACCCTCAAATCTTCAGAAGTATGAGATGAACCCCAAAAACTTGGAAAGGTGGATCTCACACGTACCGACACAGACTATCACGCAATTTAATTGATCCCCAAAGGATTTAATTGAATAGCGGAATAGAAAATATGATCAAAAAGAAAGTGTATGTATCTCACACGTACACCACCACACTAGGCCCCAATTACTATTGTTTGTACCCCTAAAAGGATGGTTGAGCAGTAGGAGGAGGAGTATGGAACAGGCAGCACCCTCAAATCTTCAGAAGTATGAAATGAACCCCAAAAACTTGGAAAGGTGGATCTCACACGTACCGACACAGACTATCACGCAATTTAATTGATCCCCAAAGGATTTAATTGAATAGCGGAATAGAAAATATGATCAAAAAGAAAGTGTATGTATCTCACACGTACACCACCACACTAGGCCCCAATTACTATTGTTTGTACCCCTAAAAGGATGGTTGAGCAGTAGGAGGAGGAGTATGGAACAGGCAGCACCCTCAAATCTTCAGAAGTATGAGATGAACCCCAAAAACTTGGAAAGGTGGATCTCACACGTACCGACACAGACTATTCCGCAATTTAATTGAGCCACAAAGGTTTTTATTGAATAGCGGAATAGGAAATATGATCAAAAAAAAGTGTATGTTTTTCACACGTACAGAAGCACACTAGGCCCCAATTACTATTGTTTGTACACCTAAAAGGATGGATGAGGAGGAGGAGGAGGAGGAGTATAGAACAGGCAGCACCCTCAAAGCTTCAGAAGTATGAGATGAACCCCAAAAACTTGGAAAGGTGGATCTCACACGTACCCACACAGACTATTCCGCAATTTAATTGAGCCCCAAAGGTTTTTATTGAATAGCGGAATAGGAAATATGATCAAAAAAAGTGTATGTTTTTCACACGTACAGAAGCACACTAGGCCCCAATTTCTATTGTTTGTACCCCTAAAAGGATGGTTGAGGAGTAGGAGGAGGAGTATGGAACAGGCAGCACCCTCAAATCTTCAGAAGTATGAGATGAACCCCAAAAACTTGGAAAGGTGGATCTCACACGTACCGACACAGACTAACACGCAATTTAATTGATCCCCAAAAGTTTTAATTGAATAGCGGAATAGAAAATATGATCAAAAAGAAAGTGTATGTATCTCACACGTACACCACCACACTAGGCCCCAATTACTATTGTTTGTACCCCTAAAAGGATGGTTGAGCAGTAGGAGGAGGAGTATGGAACACGCAGCACCCTCAAATCTTCAGAAGTATGAGATGAACCCCAAAAACTTGGAAAGGTGGATCTCACACGTACCGACACAGACTATCACGCAATTTAATTGATCCCCAAAGGTTTTAATTGAATAGCGGAATAGAAAATATGATCAAAAAGAAAGTGTATGTATCTCACACGTACACCACCACACTAGGCCCCAATTACTATTGTTTGTACCCCTAAAAGTGTGGTTGAGCAGTAGGAGGAGGAGTATGGAACAGGCAGCACCCTCAAATCTTCAGAAGTATGAGATGAACCCCAAAAACTTGGAAAGGTGGATCTCACACGTACCGACACAGACTATCACGCAATTTAATTGATCCCCAAAGGATTTAATTGAATAGCGGAATAGAAAATATGATCAAAAAGAAAGTGTATGTATCTCACACGTACACCACCACACTAGGCCCCAATTACTATTGTTTGTACCCCTAAAAGGATGGTTGAGCAGTAGGAGGAGGAGTATGGAACAGGCAGCACCCTCAAATCTTCAGAAGTATGAGATGAACCCCAAAAACTTGGAAAGGTGGATCTCACACGTACCGACACAGACTATCACGCAATTTAATTGATCCCCAAAGGTTTTAATTAAATAGCGGAATAGAAAATATGATCAAAAAGAAAGTGTATGTATCTCACACGTACACCACCACACTAGGCCCCAATTACTATTGTTTGTACCCCTAAAAGGATGGTTGAGGAGTAGGAGGAGGAGTATGGAACAGGCAGCACCCTCAAATCTTCAGAAGTATGAGATGAACCCCAAAAACTTGGAAAGGTGGATCTCACACGTACCCACACAGACTATCACGCAATTTAATTGATCCCCAAAGGTTTTAATTGAATAGCGGAATAGAAAATATGATCAAAAAGAAAGTGTATGTATCTCACACGTACACCACCACACTAGGCCCCAATTACTATTGTTTGTACCCCTAAAAGGGTGGTTGAGCAGTAGGAGGAGGAGTATGGAACAGGCAGCACCCTCAAATCTTCAGAAGTATGAGATGAACCCCAAAAACTTGGAAAGGTGGATCTCACACGTACCGACACAGACTATCACGCAATTTAATTGATCCCCAAAGGTTTTAATTGAATAGCGGAATAGAAAATATGATCAAAAAGAAAGTGTATGTATCTCACACGTACACCACCACACTAGGCCCCAATTACTATTGTTTGTACCCCTAAAAGGATGGTTGAGGAGTAGGAGGAGGAGTATGGAACAGGCAGCACCCTCAAATCTTCAGAAGTATGAGATGAACCCCAAAAACTTGGAAAGGTGGATCTCACACGTACCGACACAGACTATCACGCAATTTAATTGATCCCCAAAGGTTTTAATTGAATAGCGGAATAGAAAATATGATCAAAAAGAAAGTGTATGTATCTCACACGTACACCACCACACTAGGCCCCAATTACTATTGTTTGTACCCCTAAAAGGATGGTTGAGCAGTAGGAGGAGGAGTATGGAACAGGCAGCACCCTCAAATCTTCAGAAGTATGAGATGAACCCCAAAAACTTGGAAAGGTGGATCTCACACATACCGACATAGACTATCACGCAATTTAATTGATCCCCAAAGGTTTTAATTGAATAGCGGAATAGAAAATATGATCAAAAAGAAAGTGTATGTATCTCACACGTACACCACCACACTAGGCCCCAATTACTATTGTTTGTACCCCTAAAAGGGTGGTTGAGCAGTAGGAGGAGGAGTATGGAACAGGCAGCACCCTCAAATCTTCAGAAGTATGAGATGAACCCCAAAAACTTGGAAAGGTGGATCTCACACGTACCGACACAGACTATCACGCAATTTAATTGATCCCCAAAGGATTTAATTGAATAGCGGAATAGAAAATATGATCAAAAAGAAAGTGTATGTATCTCACACGTACACCACCACACTAGGCCCCAATTACTATTGTTTGTACCCCTAAAAGGATGGTTGAGCAGTAGGAGGAGGAGTATGGAACAGGCAGCACCCTCAAATCTTCAGAAGTATGAGATGAACCCCAAAAACTTGGAAAGGTGGATCTCACACGTACCGACACAGACTATCACGCAATTTAATTGATCCCCAAAGGATTTAATTGAATAGCGGAATAGAAAATATGATCAAAAAGAAAGTGTATGTATCTCACACCTACACCACCACACTAGGCCCCAATTACTATTGTTTGTACCCCTAAAAGGATGGTTGAGCAGTAGGAGGAGGAGTATGGAACAGGCAGCACCCTCAAATCTTCAGAAGTATGAGATGAACCCCAAAAACTTGGAAAGGTGGATCTCACACGTACCGACACAGACTATTCCGCAATTTAATTGAGCCACAAAGGTTTTTATTGAATAGCGGAATAGGAAATATGATCAAAAAAAGTGTATGTTTTTCACACGTACAGAAGCACACTAGGCCCCAATTACTATTGTTTGTACACCTAAAAGGATGGATGAGGAGGAGGAGGAGGAGGAGTATAGAACAGGCAGCACCCTCAAAGCTTCAGAAGTATGAGATGAACCCCAAAAACTTGGAAAGGTGGATCTCACACGTACCGACACAGACTATTCCGCAATTTAATTGAGCCCCAGAGGTTTTTATTGAATAGCGGAATAGGAAATATGATCAAAAAAAAGTGTATGTTTTTCACACGTACAGAAGCACACTAGGCCCCAATTACTATTGTTTGTACACCTAAAAGGATGGATGAGGAAGAGGAAGAGGAGGAGTATAGAACAGGCAGCACCCTCAAAGCGTCAGAAGTATGAGATGAACCCCAAAAACTTGGAAAGGTGGATCTCACACGTACCGACACAGACTATCACGCAATTTAATTGATCCCCAAAGGTTTTAATTGAATAGCGGAATAGAAAATATGATGAAAAAGAAAGTGTATGTATCTCACACGTACACCACCACACTAGGCCCCAATTACTATTGTTTGTACCCCTAAAAGGATGGTTGAGGAGTAGGAGGAGGAGTATGGAACAGGCAGCACCCTCAAATCTTCAGAAGTATGAGATGAACCCCAAAAACTTGGAAAGGTGGATCTCACACGTACCGACACAGACTATCACGCAATTTAATTGATCCCCAAAGGTTTTAATTGAATAGCGGAATAGAAAATATGATCAAAAAGAAAGTGTATGTATCTCACACGTACACCACCACACTAGGCCCCAATTACTATTGTTTGTACCCCTAAAAGGATGGTTGAGGAGTAGGAGGAGGAGTATGGAACAGGCAGCACCCTCAAATCTTCAGAAGTATGAGATGAACCCCAAAAACTTGGAAAGGTGGATCTCACACGTACCGACACAGACTAACACGCAATTTAATTGATCCCCAAAGGTTTTAATTGAATAGCGGAATAGAAAATATGATCAAACAGAAAGTGTATGTATCTCACACGTACACCACCACACTAGGCCCCAATTACTATTGTTTGTACCCCTAAAAGGATGGTTGAGCAGTAGGAGGAGGAGTATGGAACAGGCAGCACCCTCAAATCTTCAGAAGTATGAGATGAACCCCAAAAACTTGGAAAGGTGGATCTCACACGTACCGACACAGACTATCACGCATTTTAATTGATCCCCAAAGGTTTTAATTGAATAGCGGAATAGAAAATATGATCAAAAAGAAAGTGTATGTATCTCACACGTACACCACCACACTAGGCCCCAATTACTATTGTTTGTACCCCTAAAAGGGTGGTTGAGCAGTAGGAGGAGGAGTATGGAACAGGCAGCACCCTCAAATCTTCAGAAGTATGAGATGAACCCCAAAAACTTGGAAAGGTGGATCTCACACGTACCGACACAGACTATCACGCAATTTAATTGATCCCCAAAGGATTTAATTGAATAGCGGAATAGAAAATATGATCAAAAAGAAAGTGTATGTATCTCACACGTACACCACCACACTAGGCCCCAATTACTATTGTTTGTACCCCTAAAAGGATGGTTGAGCAGTAGGAGGAGGAGTATGGAACAGGCAGCACCCTCAAATCTTCAGAAGTATGAGATGAACCCCAAAAACTTGGAAAGGTGGATCTCACACGTACCGACACAGACTATCACGCAATTTAATTGATCCCCAAAGGTTTTAATTGAATAGCGGAATAGAAAATATGATCAAAAAGAAAGTGTATGTATCTCACACGTACACCACCACACTAGGCCCCAATTACTATTGTTTGTATCCCTAAAAGGATGGTTGAGGAGTAGGAGGAGGAGTATGGAACAGGCAGCACCCTCAAATCTTCAGAAGTATGAGATGAACCCCAAAAACTTGGAAAGGTGGATCTCACACGTACCGACACAGACTATCACGCAATTTAATTGATCCCCAAAGGTTTTAATTGAATAGCGGAATAGAAAATATGATCAAAAAGAAAGTGTATGTATCTCACACGTACACCACCACACTAGGCCCCAATTACTATTGTTTGTACCCCTAAAAGGATGGTTGAGGAGTAGGAGTATGGAACAGGCAGCACCCTCAAATCTTCAGAAGTATGAGATGAACCCCAAAAACTTGGAAAGGTGGATCTCACACTTACCGACACAGATTATCACGCAATTTAATTGATCCCCAAAGGATTTAATTGAATAGCGGAATAGAAAATATGATCAAAAAGAAAGTGTATGTATCTCACACCTACACCACCACACTAGGCCCCAATTACTATTGTTTGTACCCCTAAAAGGATGGTTGAGCAGTAGGAGGAGGAGTATGGAACAGGCAGCACCCTCAAATCTTCAGAAGTATGAGATGAACCCCAAAAACTTGGAAAGGTGGATCTCACACGTACCGACACAGACTATTCCGCAATTTAATTGAGCCACAAAGGTTTTTATTGAATAGCGGAATAGGAAATATGATCAAAAAAAAGTGTATGTTTTTCACACGTACAGAAGCACACTAGGCCCCAATTACTATTGTTTGTACACCTAAAAGGATGGATGAGGAGGAGGAGGAGGAGGAGTATAGAACAGGCAGCACCCTCAAAGCTTCAGAAGTATGAGATGAACCCCAAAAACTTGGAAAGGTGGATCTCACACGTACCGACACAGACTATTCCGCAATTTAATTGAGCCCCAGAGGTTTTTATTGAATAGCGGAATAGGAAATATGATCAAAAAAAAGTGTATGTTTTTCACACGTACAGAAGCACACTAGGCCCCAATTACTATTGTTTGTACACCTAAAAGGATGGATGAGGAAGAGGAAGAGGAGGAGTATAGAACAGGCAGCACCCTCAAAGCGTCAGAAGTATGAGATGAACCCCAAAAACTTGGAAAGGTGGATCTCACACGTACCGACACAGACTATCACGCAATTTAATTGATCCCCAAAGGTTTTAATTGAATAGCGGAATAGAAAATATGATGAAAAAGAAAGTGTATGTATCTCACACGTACACCACCACACTAGGCCCCAATTACTATTGTTTGTACCCCTAAAAGGATGGTTGAGGAGTAGGAGGAGGAGTATGGAACAGGCAGCACCCTCAAATCTTCAGAAGTATGAGATGAACCCCAAAAACTTGGAAAGGTGGATCTCACACGTACCGACACAGACTAACACGCAATTTAATTGATCCCCAAAGGTTTTAATTGAATAGCGGAATAGAAAATATGATCAAACAGAAAGTGTATGTATCTCACACGTACACCACCACACTAGGCCCCAATTACTATTGTTTGTACCCCTAAAAGGATGGTTGAGCAGTAGGAGGAGGAGTATGGAACAGGCAGCACCCTCAAATCTTCAGAAGTATGAGATGAACCCCAAAAACTTGGAAAGGTGGATCTCACACGTACCGACACAGACTATCACGCATTTTAATTGATCCCCAAAGGTTTTAATTGAATAGCGGAATAGAAAATATGATCAAAAAGAAAGTGTATGTATCTCACACGTACACCACCACACTAGGCCCCAATTACTATTGTTTGTACCCCTAAAAGGGTGGTTGAGCAGTAGGAGGAGGAGTATGGAACAGGCAGCACCCTCAAATCTTCAGAAGTATGAGATGAACCCCAAAAACTTGGAAAGGTGGATCTCACACGTACCGACACAGACTATCACGCAATTTAATTGATCCCCAAAGGATTTAATTGAATAGCGGAATAGAAAATATGATCAAAAAGAAAGTGTATGTATCTCACACGTACACCACCACACTAGGCCCCAATTACTATTGTTTGTACCCCTAAAAGGATGGTTGAGCAGTAGGAGGAGGAGTATGGAACAGGCAGCACCCTCAAATCTTCAGAAGTATGAGATGAACCCCAAAAACTTGGAAAGGTGGATCTCACACGTACCGACACAGACTATCACGCAATTTAATTGATCCCCAAAGGTTTTAATTGAATAGCGGAATAGAAAATATGATCAAAAAGAAAGTGTATGTATCTCACACGTACACCACCACACTAGGCCCCAATTACTATTGTTTGTATCCCTAAAAGGATGGTTGAGGAGTAGGAGGAGGAGTATGGAACAGGCAGCACCCTCAAATCTTCAGAAGTATGAGATGAACCCCAAAAACTTGGAAAGGTGGATCTCACACGTACCGACACAGACTATCACGCAATTTAATTGATCCCCAAAGGTTTTAATTGAATAGCGGAATAGAAAATATGATCAAAAAGAAAGTGTATGTATCTCACACGTACACCACCACACTAGGCCCCAATTACTATTGTTTGTACCCCTAAAAGGATGGTTGAGGAGTAGGAGTATGGAACAGGCAGCACCCTCAAATCTTCAGAAGTATGAGATGAACCCCAAAAACTTGGAAAGGTGGATCTCACACTTACCGACACAGATTATCACGCAATTTAATTGATCCCCAAAGGTTTTAATTGAATAGCGGAATAGAAAATATGATCAAAAAGAAAGTGTATGTATCTCACACGTACACCACCACACTAGGCCCCAATTACTATTGTTTGTACCCCTAAAAGGATGGTTGAGCAGTAGGAGGAGGAGTATGGAACAGGCAGCACCCTCAAATCTTCAGAAGTATGAGATGAACCCCAAAAACTTGGAAAGGTGGATCTCACACGTACCGACACAGACTATCACGCAATTTAATTGATCCCCAAAGGTTTTAATTGAATAGCGGAATAGAAAATATGATCAAAAAGAAAGTGTATGTATCTCACACGTACACCACCACACTAGGCCCCAATTACTATTGTTTGTACCCCTAAAAGGGTGGTTGAGCAGTAGGAGGAGGAGTATGGAACAGGCAGCACCCTCAAATCTTCAGAAGTATGAGATGAACCCCAAAAACTTGGAAAGGTGGATCTCACACGTACCGACACAGACTAACACGCAATTTAATTGATCCCCAAAGGTTTTAATTGAATAGCGGAATAGAAAATATGATCAAACAGAAAGTGTATGTATCTCACACGTACACCACCACACTAGGCCCCAATTACTATTGTTTGTACCCCTAAAAGGATGGTTGAGCAGTAGGAGGAGGAGTATGGAACAGGCAGCACCCTCAAATCTTCAGAAGTATGAGATGAACCCCAAAAACTTGGAAAGGTGGATCTCACACGTACCGACACAGACTATCACGCATTTTAATTGATCCCCAAAGGTTTTAATTGAATAGCGGAATAGAAAATATGATCAAAAAGAAAGTGTATGTATCTCACACGTACACCACCACACTAGGCCCCAATTACTATTGTTTGTACCCCTAAAAGGGTGGTTGAGCAGTAGGAGGAGGAGTATGGAACAGGCAGCACCCTCAAATCTTCAGAAGTATGAGATGAACCCCAAAAACTTGGAAAGGTGGATCTCACACGTACCGACACAGACTATCACGCAATTTAATTGATCCCCAAAGGATTTAATTGAATAGCGGAATAGAAAATATGATCAAAAAGAAAGTGTATGTATCTCACACGTACACCACCACACTAGGCCCCAATTACTATTGTTTGTACCCCTAAAAGGATGGTTGAGCAGTAGGAGGAGGAGTATGGAACAGGCAGCACCCTCAAATCTTCAGAAGTATGAGATGAACCCCAAAAACTTGGAAAGGTGGATCTCACACGTACCGACACAGACTATCACGCAATTTAATTGATCCCCAAAGGTTTTAATTGAATAGCGGAATAGAAAATATGATCAAAAAGAAAGTGTATGTATCTCACACGTACACCACCACACTAGGCCCCAATTACTATTGTTTGTATCCCTAAAAGGATGGTTGAGGAGTAGGAGGAGGAGTATGGAACAGGCAGCACCCTCAAATCTTCAGAAGTATGAGATGAACCCCAAAAACTTGGAAAGGTGGATCTCACACGTACCGACACAGACTATCACGCAATTTAATTGATCCCCAAAGGTTTTAATTGAATAGCGGAATAGAAAATATGATCAAAAAGAAAGTGTATGTATCTCACACGTACACCACCACACTAGGCCCCAATTACTATTGTTTGTACCCCTAAAAGGATGGTTGAGGAGTAGGAGTATGGAACAGGCAGCACCCTCAAATCTTCAGAAGTATGAGATGAACCCCAAAAACTTGGAAAGGTGGATCTCACACTTACCGACACAGATTATCACGCAATTTAATTGATCCCCAAAGGTTTTAATTGAATAGCGGAATAGAAAATATGATCAAAAAGAAAGTGTATGTATCTCACACGTACACCACCACACTAGGCCCCAATTACTATTGTTTGTACCCCTAAAAGGATGGTTGAGCAGTAGGAGGAGGAGTATGGAACAGGCAGCACCCTCAAATCTTCAGAAGTATGAGATGAACCCCAAAAACTTGGAAAGGTGGATCTCACACGTACCGACACAGACTATCACGCAATTTAATTGATCCCCAAAGGTTTTAATTGAATAGCGGAATAGAAAATATGATCAAAAAGAAAGTGTATGTATCTCACACGTACACCACCACACTAGGCCCCAATTACTATTGTTTGTACCCCTAAAAGGGTGGTTGAGCAGTAGGAGGAGGAGTATGGAACAGGCAGCACCCTCAAATCTTCAGAAGTATGAGATGAACCCCAAAAACTTGGAAAGGTGGATCTCACACGTACCGACACAGACTATCACGCAATTTAATTGATCCCCAAAGGATTTAATTGAATAGCGGAATAGAAAATATGATCAAAAAGAAAGTGCATGTATCTCACACGTACACCACCACACTAGGCCCCAATTACTATTGTTTGTACCCCTAAAAGGATGGTTGAGCAGTAGGAGGAGGAGTATGGAACAGGCAGCACCCTCAAATCTTCAGAAGTATGAGATGAACCCCAAAAACTTGGAAAGGTGGATCTCACACGTACCGACACAGACTATCACGCAATTTAATTGATCCCCAAAGGATTTAATTGAATAGCGGAATAGAAAATATGATCAAAAAGAAAGTGTATGTATCTCACACGTACACCACCACACTAGGCCCCAATTACTATTGTTTGTACCCCTAAAAGGATGGTTGAGCAGTAGGAGGAGGAGTATGGAACAGGCAGCACCCTCAAATCTTCAGAAGTATGAGATGAACCCCAAAAACTTGGAAAGGTGGATCTCACACGTACCGACACAGACTATTCCGCAATTTAATTGAGCCACAAAGGTTTTTATTGAATAGCGGAATAGGAAATATGATCAAAAAAAAGTGTATGTTTTTCACACGTACAGAAGCACACTAGGCCCCAATTACTATTGTTTGTACACCTAAAAGGATGGATGAGGAGGAGGAGGAGGAGGAGTATAGAACAGGCAGCACCCTCAAAGCTTCAGAAGTATGAGATGAACCCCAAAAACTTGGAAAGGTGGATCTCACACGTACCGACACAGACTATTCCGCAATTTAATTGAGCCCCAAAGGTTTTTATTGAATAGCGGAATAGGAAATATGATCAAAAAAAAGTGTATGTTTTTCACACGTACAGAAGCACACTAGGCCCCAATTACTATTGTTTGTACACCTAAAAGGATGGATGAGGAAGAGGAGGAGGAGGAGTATAGAACAGGCAGCACCCTCAAAGCTTCAGAAGTATGAGATGAACCCCAAAAACTTGGAAAGGTGGATCTCACACGTACCGACACAGACTATTCCGCAATTTAATTGAGCCCCAAGGGTTTTTATTGAATAGCGGAATAGGAAATATGATCAAAAAA
This sequence comes from Pelophylax lessonae, assembly GCF_965119305.1. NCBI lineage: Eukaryota > Metazoa > Chordata > Amphibia > Anura > Ranidae > Pelophylax > Pelophylax lessonae. The sequence goes on along the minus strand of NC_138771.1, from coordinate 340,690,115 downwards.
AAGTGTATGTTTTTCACACGTACAGAAGCACACTAGGCCCCAATTACTATTGTTTGTACACCTAAAAGGATGGATGAGGAGGAGGAGGAGGAGGAGTATAGAACAGGCAGCACCCTCAAAGCTTCAGAAGTATGAGATGAACCCCAAAAACTTGGAAAGGTGGATCTCACACGTACAGACACAGAATATTCCGCAATTTAATTGAGCCCCAAAGGTTTTTATTGAATAGCGGAATAGGAAATATGATCAAAAAAAAGTGTATGTTTTGCACACGTACAGAAGCACACTAGGCCCCAATTACTATTGTTTGTACACCTAAAAGGATGGATGAGGAGGAGGAGGAGGAGGAGTATAGAACAGGCAGCACCCTCAAATCTTCAGAAGTATGAGATGAACCCCAAAAACTTGGAAAGGTGGATCTCACACGTACCAACACAGACTATCACGCAATTTAATTGATCCCCAAAGGTTTTAATTGAATAGCGGAATAGAAAATATGATCAAAAAGAAAGTGTATGTATCTCACACGTACACCACCACACTAGGCCCCAATTACTATTGTTTGTACCCCTAAAAGGATGGTTGAGCAGTAGGAGGAGGAGTATGGAACAGGCAGCACCCTCAAATCTTCAGAAGTATGAGATGAACCCCAAAAACTTGGAAAGGTGGATCTCACACGTACCGACACAGACTATTCCGCAATTTAATTGAGCCACAAAGGTTTTTATTGAATAGCGGAATAGGAAATATGATCAAAAAAAAGTGTATGTTTTTCACACGTACAGAAGCACACTAGGCCCCAATTACTATTGTTTGTACACCTAAAAGGATGGATGAGGAGGAGGAGGAGTATAGAACATGCAGCACCCTCAAAGCTTCAGAAGTATGAGATGAACCCCAAAAACTTGGAAAGGTGGATCTCACACGTACCGACACAGACTATTCCGCAATTTAATTGAGCCCCAAAGGTTTTTATTGAATAGCGGAATAGGAAATATGATCAAAAAAAAGTGTGTTTTTCACACGTACAGAAGCACACTAGGCCCCAATTACTATTGTTTGTACACCTAAAAGGATGGATGAGGAAGAGGAGGAGGAGGAGTATAGAACAGGCAGCACCCTCAAAGCTTCAGAAGTATGAGATGAACCCCAAAAACTTGGAAAGGTGGATCTCACACGTACCGACACAGACTATCACGCAATTTAATTGATCCCCAAAGGTTTTAATTGAATAGCGGAATAGAAAATATGATCAAAAAGAAAGTGTATGTATCTCACACGTACACCACCACACTAGGCCCCAATTACTATTGTTTGTACCCCTAAAAGGATGGTTGAGGAGTAGGAGGAGGAGTATGGAACAGGCAGCACCCTCAAATCTTCAGAAGTATGAGATGAACCCCAAAAACTTGGAAAGGTGGATCTCACACGTACCGACACAGACTATCACGCAATTTAATTGATCCCCAAAGGTTTTAATTGAATAGCGGAATAGAAAATATGATCAAAAAGAAAGTGTATGTATCTCACACGTACACCACCACACTAGGCCCCAATTACTATTGTTTGTACCCCTAAAAGGATGGTTGAGCAGTAGGAGGAGGAGTATGGAACAGGCAGCACCCTCAAATCTTCAGAAGTATGAGATGAACCCCAAAAACTTGGAAAGGTGGATCTCACACGTACCGACACAGACTATTCCGCAATTTAATTGAGCCACAAAGGTTTTTATTGAATAGCGGAATAGGAAATATGATAAAAAAAAAGTGTATGTTTTTCACACGTACAGAAGCACACTAGGCCCCAATTACTATTGTTTGTACACCTAAAAGGATGGATGAGGAGGAGGAGGAGTATAGAACAGGCAGCACCCTCAAAGCTTCAGAAGTATGAGATGAACCCCAAAAACTTGGAAAGGTGGATCTCACACGTACCGACACAGACTATTCCGCAATTTAATTGAGCCCCAAAGGTTTTTATTAAATAGCGGAATAGGAAATATGATCAAAAAAAAGTGTATGTTTTTCACACGTACAGAAGCACACTAGGCCCCAATTACTATTGTTTGTACACCTAAAAGGATGGATGAGGAAGAGGAGGAGGAGGAGTATAGAACAGGCAGCACCCTCAAAGCTTCAGAAGTATGAGATGAACCACAAAAACTTGGAAAGGTGGATCTCACACGTACCGACACAGACTATCACGCAATTTAATTGATCCCCAAAGGTTTTAATTGAATAGCGGAATAGAAAATATGATGAAAAAGAAAGTGTATGTATCTCACACGTACACCACCACACTAGGCCCCAATTACTATTGTTTGTATCCCTAAAAGGATGGTTGAGGAGTAGGAGGAGGAGTATGGAACAGGCAGCACCCTCAAATCTTCAGAAGTATGAGATGAACCCCAAAAACTTGGAAAGGTGGATCTCACACGTACCGACACAGACTATCACGCAATTTAATTGATCCCCAAAGGTTTTAATTGAATAGCGGAATAGAAAATATGATCAAAAAGAAAGTGTATGTATCTCACACGTACACCACCACACTAGGCCCCAATTACTATTGTTTGTACCCCTAAAAGGATGGTTGAGCAGTAGGAGGAGGAGTATGGAACAGGCAGCATCCTCAAATATTCAGAAGTATGAGATGAACCCCAAAAACTTGGAAAGGTGGATCTCACACGTACCCACACAGACTATCACGCAATTTAATTGATCCCCAAAGGTTTTAATTGAATAGCAGAATAGAAAATATGATCAAAAAGAAAGTGTATGTATCTCACATGTACACCACCACACTAGGCCCCAATTACTATTGTTTGTACCCCTAAAAGGATGGTTGAGGAGTAGGAGGAGGAGTATGGAACAGGCAGCACCCTCAAATCTTCAGAAGTATGAGATGAACCCCAAAAACTTGGAAAGGTGGATCTCACACGTACCGACTCAGACTAACACGCAATTTAATTGATCCCCAAAGGTTTTAATTGAATAGCGAAATAGAAAATATGATCAAAAAGAAAGTGTATGTATCTCACACGTACACCACCACAGTAGGCCCCAATTACTATTGTTTGTACCCCTAAAAGGGTGGTTGAGCAGTAGGAGGAGGAGTATGGAACAGGCAGCACCCTCAAATCTTCAGAAGTATGAGATGAACCCCAAAAACTTGGAAAGGTGGATCTCACACGTACCGACACAGACTATCACGCAATTTAATTGATCCCCAAAGGATTTAATTGAATAGCGGAATAGAAAATATGATCAAAAAGAAAGTGTATGTATCTCACACGTACACCACCACACTAGGCCCCAATTACTATTGTTTGTATCCCTAAAAGGATGGTTGAGCAGTAGGAGGAGGAGTATGGAACAGGCAGCACCCTCAAATCTTCAGAAGTATGAGATGAACCCCAAAAACTTGGAAAGGTGGATCTCACACGTACCGACACAGACTATCACGCAATTTAATTGATCCCCAAAGGTTTTAATTGAATAGCGGAATAGAAAATATGATCAAAAAGAAAGTGTATGTATCTCACACGTACACCACCACACTAGGCCCCAATTACTATTGTTTGTACCCCTAAAAGGATGGTTGAGCAGTAGGAGGAGGAGTATGGAACAGGCAGCACCCTCAAATCTTCAGAAGTATGAGATGAACCCCAAAAACTTGGAAAGGTGGATCTCACACGTACCGACACAGACTATCACGCAATTTAATTGATCCCCAAAGGTTTTAATTGAATAGCGGAATAGAAAATATGATCAAAAAGAAAGTGTATGTATCTCACACGTACACCACCACACTAGGCCCAAATTACTATTGTTTGTACCCCTAAAAGGATGGTTGAGCAGTAGGAGGAGGAGTATGGAACAGGCAGCACCCTCAAATCTTCAGAAGTATGAGATGAACCCCAAAAACTTGGAAAGGTGGATCTCACACGTACCGACACTGACTATCACGCAATTTAATTGATCCCCAAAGGTTTTAATTGAATAGCGGAATAGAAAATATGATCAAAAAGAAAGTGTATGTATCTCACACGTACACCACCACACTAGGCCCCAATTACTATTGTTTGTACCCCTAAAAGGATGGTTGAGGAGTAGGAGGAGGAGTATGGAACAGGCAGCACCCTCAAATCTTCAGAAGTATGAGATGAACCCCAAAAACTTGGAAAGGTGGATCTCACACGTACCGACTCAGACTAACACGCAATTTAATTGATCCCCAAAGGTTTTAATTGAATAGCGAAATAGAAAATATGATCAAAAAGAAAGTGTATGTATCTCACACGTACACCACCACACTAGGCCCCAATTACTATTGTTTGTACCCCTAAAAGGATGGTTGAGCAGTAGGAGGAGGAGTATGGAACAGGCAGCACCCTCAAATCTTCAGAAGTATGAGATGAACCCCAAAAACTTGGAAAGGTGGATCTCACACGTACCGACAAAGACTATCACGCAATTTAATTGATCCCCAAAGGTTTTAATTGAATAGCGGAATAGAAAATATGATCAAAAAGAAAGTGTATGTATCTCACACGTACACCACCACAGTAGGCCCCAATTACTATTGTTTGTACCCCTAAAAGGGTGGTTGAGCAGTAGGAGGAGGAGTATGGAACAGGCAGCACCCTCAAATCTTCAAAAGTATGAGATGAACCCCAAAAACTTGGAAAGGTGGATCTCACACGTACCGACACAGACTATCACGCAATTTAATTGATCCCCAAAGGATTTAATTGAATAGCGGAATAGAAAATATGATCAAAAAGAAAGTGTATGTATCTCACACGTACACCACCACACTAGGCCCCACTTACTATTGTTTGTACCCCTAAAAGGATGGTTGAGCAGTAGGAGGAGGAGTATGGAACAGGCAGCACCCTCAAATCTTCAGAAGTATGAGATGAACCCCAAAAACTTGGAAAGGTGGATCTCACACGTACCGACACAGACTATCACGCAATTTAATTGATCCCCAAAGGTTTTAATTGAATAGCGGAATAGAAAATATGATCAAAAAGAAAGTGTATGTATCTCACACGTACACCACCACACTAGGCCCCAATTACTATTGTTTGTATCCCAAAAAGGATGGTTGAGGAGTAGGAGGAGGAGTATGGAACAGGCAGCACCCTCAAATCTTCAGAAGTATGAGATGAACCCCAAAAACTTGGAAAGGTGGATCTCACACGTACCGACACAGACTATCACGCAATTTAATTGATCCCCAAAGGTTTTAATTGAATAGCGGAATAGAAAATATGATCAAAAAGAAAGTGTATGTATGTCACACGTACACCACCACACTAGGCCCCAATTACTATTGTTTGTACCCCTAAAAGGATGGTTGAGCAGTAGGAGGAGGAGTATGGAACAGGCAGCACCCTCAAATCTTCAGAAGTATGAGATGAACCCCAAAAACTTGGAAAGGTGGATCTCACACGTACCGACACAGACTATCACGCAATTTAATTGATCCCCAAAGGTTTTAATTGAATAGCGGAATAGAAAATATGATCAAAAAGAAAGTGTATGTATCTCACACGTACACCACCACACTAGGCCCCAATTACTATTGTTTGTACCCCTAAAAGGATGGTTGAGGAGTAGGAGGAGGAGTATGGAACAGGCAGCACCCTCAAATCTTCAGAAGTATGAGATGAACCCCAAAAACTTGGAAAGGTGGATCTCACAGGTACCGACACAGACTATCACGCAATTTAATTGATCCCCAAAGGTTTTAATTGAATAGCGGAATAGAAAATATGATCAAAAAGAAAGTGTATGTATCTCACACGTACACCACCACACTAGGCCTCAATTACTATTGTTTGTACCCCTAAAAGGATGGTTGAGGAGTAGGAGGAGGAGTATGGAACAGGCAGCACCCTCAAATCTTCAGAAGTATGAGATGAACCCCAAAAACTTGGAAAGGTGGATCTCACACGTACCGACACAGACTATCACGCAATTTAATTGATCCCCAAAGGTTTTAATTGAATAGCGGAATAGAAAATATGATCAAAAAGAAAGTGTATGTATCTCACACGTACACCACCACACTAGGCCCAAATTACTATTGTTTGTACCCCTAAAAGGATGGTTGAGCAGTAGGAGGAGGAGTATGGAACAGGCAGCACCCTCAAATCTTCAGAAGTATGAGATGAACCCCAAAAACTTGGAAAGGTGGATCTCACACGTACCGACACTGACTATCACGCAATTTAATTGATCCCCAAAGGTTTTAATTGAATAGCGGAATAGAAAATATGATCAAAAAGAAAGTGTATGTATCTCACACGTACACCACCACACTAGGCCCCAATTACTATTGTTTGTACCCCTAAAAGGGTGGTTGAGCAGTAGGAGGAGGAGTATGGAACAGGCAGCACCCTCAAATCTTCAGAAGTATGAGATGAACCCCAAAAACTTGGAAAGGTGGATCTCACACGTACCGACACAGACTATCACGCAATTTAATTGATCCCCAAAGGATTTAATTGAATAGCGGAATAGAAAATATGATCAAAAAGAAAGTGTATGTATCTCACACGTACACCACCACACTAGGCCCCAATTACTATTGTTTGTACCCCTAAAAGGATGGTTGAGCAGTAGGAGGAGGAGTATGGAACAGGCAGCACCCTCAAATCTTCAGAAGTATGAGATGAACCCCAAAAACTTGGAAAGGTGGATCTCACACGTACCGACACAGACTATCACGCAATTTAATTGATCCCCAAAGGATTTAATTGAATAGCGGAATAGAAAATATGATCAAAAAGAAAGTGTATGTATCTCACACGTACACCACCACACTAGGCCCCAATTACTATTGTTTGTACCCCTAAAAGGATGGTTGAGCAGTAGGAGGAGGAGTATGGAACAGGCAGCACCCTCAAATCTTCAGAAGTATGAGATGAACCCCAAAAACTTGGAAAGGTGGATCTCACACGTACCGACACAGACTATTCCGCAATTTAATTGAGCCACAAAGGTTTTTATTGAATAGCGGAATAGGAAATATGATCAAAAAAAAGTGTATGTTTTTCACACGTACAGAAGCACACTAGGCCCCAATTACTATTGTTTGTACACCTAAAAGGATGGATGAGGAGGAGGAGGAGTATAGAACAGGCAGCACCCTCAAAGCTTCAGAAGTATGAGATGAACCCCAAAAACTTGGAAAGGTGGATCTCACACGTACCGACACAGACTATTCCGCAATTTAATTGAGCCCCAAAGGTTTTTATTGAATAGCGGAATAGGAAATATGATCAAAAAAAAGTGTATGTTTTTCACACATACAGAAGCACACTAGGCCCCAATTACTATTGTTTGTACACCTAAAAGGATGGATGAGGAAGAGGAGGAGGAGGAGTATAGAACAGGCAGCACCCTCAAAGCTTCAGAAGTATGAGATGAACCCCAAAAACTTGGAAAGGTGGATCTCACACGTACCGACACAGACTATTCCGCAATTTAATTTAGCCCCAAAGGTTTTTATTGAATAGCGGAATAGGAAATATGATCAAAAAAAGTGTATGTTTTTCACACGTACAGAAGCACACTAGGCCCCAATTACTATTGTTTGTACACCTAAAAGGATGGATGAGGAGGAGGAGGAGGAGGAGTATAGAACAGGCAGCACCCTCAAAGCTTCAGAAGTATGAGATGAACCCCAAAAACTTGGAAAGGTGGATCTCACATGTACAGACACAGACTATTCCGCAATTTAATTGAGCCCCAAAGGTTTTTATTGAATAGCGGAATAGGAAATATGATCAAAAAAAGTGTATGTTTTTCACACGTACAGAAGCACACTAGGCCCCAATTACTATTGTTTGTACACCTAAAAGGATGGATGATGAGGAGGAGGAGGAGGAGTATAGAACAGGCAGCACCCTCAAAGCTTCAGAAGTATGAGATGAACCCCAAAAACTTGGAAAGGTGGATCTCACACGTACCGACACAGACTATTCCGCAATTTAATTGAGCCCCAAAGGTTTTTATTGAATAGCGGAATAGGAAATATGATCAAAAAAAAGTGTATGTTTTTCACACGTACAGAAGCACACTAGGCCCCAATTACTATTGTTTGTACACCTAAAAGGATGGATGAGGAAGAGGAGGAGGAGGAGTATAGAACAGGCAGCACCCTCAAAGCTTCAGAAGTATGAGATGAACCCCAAAAACTTGGAAAGGTGGATCTCACACGTACCGACTCAGACTAACACGCAATTTAATTGATCCCCAAAGGTTTTAATTGAATAGCGAAATAGAAAATATGATCAAAAAGAAAGTGTATGTATCTCACACGTACACCACCACACTAGGCCCCAATTACTATTGTTTGTACCCCTAAAAGGATGGTTGAGCAGTAGGAGGAGGAGTATGGAACAGGCAGCACCCTCAAATCTTCAGAAGTATGAGATGAACCCCAAAAACTTGGAAAGGTGGATCTCACACGTACCGACACAGACTATCACGCAATTAAATTGATCCCCAAAGGATTTAATTGAATAGCGGAATAGAAAATATGATCAAAAAGAAAGTGTATGTATCTCACACGTACACCACCACACTAGGCCCCAATTACTATTGTTTGTACCCCTAAAAGGGTGGTTGAGCAGTAGGAGGAGGAGTATGGAACAGGCAGCACCCTCAAATCTTCAGAAGTATGAGATGAACCCCAAAAACTTGGAAAGGTGGATCTCACACGTACCGACACAGACTATCACGCAATTTAATTGATCCCCAAAGGATTTAATTGAATAGCGGAATAGAAAATATGATCAAAAAGAAAGTGTATGTATCTCACACGTACACCACCACACTAGGCCCCAATTACTATTGTTTGTACCCCTAAAGGGATGGTTGAGCAGTAGGAGGAGGAGTATGGAACAGGCAGCACCCTCAAATCTTCAGAAGTATGAGATGAACCCCAAAAACTTGGAAAGGTGGATCTCACACGTACCGACACAGACTATCACGCAATTTAATTGATCCCCAAAGGTTTTAATTGAATAGCGGAATAGAAAATATGATCAAAAAGAAAGTGTATGTATCTCACACGTACACCACCACACTAGGCCCCAATTACTATTGTTTGTATCCCTAAAAGGATGGTTGAGGAGTAGGAGGAGGAGTATGGAACAGGCAGCACCCTCAAATCTTCAGAAGTATGAGATGAACCCCAAAAACTTGGAAAGGTGGATCTCACACGTACCGACACAGACTATCACGCAATTTAATTGATCCCCAAAGGTTTTAATTGAATAGCGGAATAGAAAATGTGATCAAAAAGAAAGTGTATGTATCTCACACGTACACCACCACACTAGGCCCCAATTACTATTGTTTGTACCCCTAAAAGGATGGTTGAGCAGTAGGAGGAGGAGTATGGAACAGGCAGCACCCTCAAATCTTCAGAAGTATGAGATGAACCCCAAAAACTTGGAAAGGTGGATCTCACACGTACCGACACAGACTATCACGCAATTTAATTGATCCCCAAAGGTTTTAATTGAATAGCGGAATAGAAAATATGATCAAAAAGAAAGTGTATGTATCTCACACGTACACCACCACACTAGGCCCCAATTACTATTGTTTGTACCCCTAAAAGGATGGTTGAGGAGTAGGAGGAGGAGTATGGAACAGGCAGCACCCTCAAATCTTCAGAAGTATGAGATGAACCCCAAAAACTTGGAAAGGTGGATCTCACACGTACCGACACAGACTATCACGCAATTTAATTGATCCCCAAAGGTTTTAATTGAATAGCGGAATAGAAAATATGATCAAAAAGAAAGTGTATGTATCTCACACGTACACCACCACACTAGGCCCCAATTACTATTGTTTGTACCCCTAAAAGGATGGTTGAGGAGTAGGAGGAGGAGTATGGAACAGGTAGCACCCTCAAATCTTCAGAAGTATGAGATGAACCCCAAAAACTTGGAAAGGTGGATCTCACACGTACCGACACTGACTATCACGCAATTTAATTGATCCCCAAAGGTTTTAATTGAATAGCGGAATAGAAAATATGATCAAAAAGAAAGTGTATGTATCTCACACGTACACCACCACACTAGGCCCCAATTACTATTGTTTGTACCCCTAAAAGGGTGGTTGAGCAGTAGGAGGAGGAGTATGGAACAGGCAGCACCCTCAAATCTTCAGAAGTATGAGATGAACCCCAAAAACTTGGAAAGGTGGATCTCACACGTACCGACACAGACTATCACGCAATTTAATTGATCCCCAAAGGTTTTAATTGAATAGCGGAATAGAAAATATGATCAAAAAGAAAGTGTATGTATCTCACACGTACACCACCACACTAGGCCCCAATTACTATTGTTTGTACCCCTAAAAGGATGGTTGAGGAGTAGGAGGAGGAGTATGGAACAGGTAGCACCCTCAAATCTTCAGAAGTATGAGATGAACCCCAAAAACTTGGAAAGGTGGATCTCACACGTACCGACACAGACTATCACACAATTTAATTGATCCCCAAAGGTTTTAATTGAATAGCGGAATAGAAAATATGATCAAAAAGAAAGTGTATGTATCTCACACGTACACCACCACACTAGGCCCAAATTACTATTGTTTGTACCCCTAAAAGGATGGTTGAGCAGTAGGAGGAGGAGTATGGAACAGGCAGCACCCTCAAATCTTCAGAAGTATGAGATGAACCCCAAAAACTTGGAAAGGTGGATCTCACACGTACCGACACTGACTATCACGCAATTTAATTGATCCCCAAAGGTTTTAATTGAATAGCGGAATAGAAAATATGATCAAAAAGAAAGTGTATGTATCTCACACGTACACCACCACACTAGGCCCCAATTACTATTGTTTGTACCCCTAAAAGGGTGGTTGAGCAGTAGGAGGAGGAGTATGGAACAGGCAGCACCCTCAAATCTTCAGAAGTATGAGATGAACCCCAAAAACTTGGAAAGGTGGATCTCACACGTACCGACACAGACTATCACGCAATTTAATTGATCCCCAAAGGATTTAATTGAATAGCGGAATAGAAAATATGATCAAAAAGAAAGTGTATGTATCTCACACGTACACCACCACACTAGGCCCCAATTACTATTGTTTGTACCCCTAAAAGGATGGTTGAGCAGTAGGAGGAGGAGTATGGAACAGGCAGCACCCTCAAATCTTCAGAAGTATGAGATGAACCCCAAAAACTTGGAAAGGTGGATCTCACACGTACCGACACAGACTATCACGCAATTTAATTGATCCCCAAAGGATTTAATTGAATAGCGGAATAGAAAATATGATCAAAAAGAAAGTGTATGTATCTCACACGTACACCACCACACTAGGCCCCAATTACTATTGTTTGTACCCCTAAAAGGATGGTTGAGCAGTAGGAGGAGGAGTATGGAACAGGCAGCACCCTCAAATCTTCAGAAGTATGAGATGAACCCCAAAAACTTGGAAAGGTGGATCTCACACGTACCGACACAGACTATTCCGCAATTTAATTGAGCCACAAAGGTTTTTATTGAATAGCGGAATAGGAAATATGATCAAAAAAAGTGTATGTTTTTCACACGTACAGAAGCACACTAGGCCCCAATTACTATTGTTTGTACCCCTAAAAGGGTGGTTGAGCAGTAGGAGGAGGAGTATGGAACAGGCAGCACCCTCAAATCTTCAGAAGTATGAGATGAACCCCAAAAACTTGGAAAGGTGGATCTCACACGTACCGACACAGACTATTCCGCAATTTAATTGAGCCACAAAGGTTTTTATTGAATAGCGGAATAGGAAATATGATCAAAAAAAAGTGTATGTTTTTCACACGTACAGAAGCACACTAGGCCCCAATTACTATTGTTTGTACACCTAAAAGGATGGATGAGGAGGAGGAGGAGGAGTATAGAACAGGCAGCACCCTCAAAGCTTTAGAAGTATGAGATGAACCCCAAAAACTTGGAAAGGTGGATCTCACACGTACCGACACAGACTATTCCGCAATTTAATTGAGCCCCAAAGGTTTTTATTGAATAGCAGAATAGGAAATATGATCAAAAAATAGTGTATGTTTTTCACACGTACAGAAGCACACTAGGCCCCAATTACTATTGTTTGTACACCTAAAAGGATGGATGAGGAAGAGGAGGAGGAGGAGTATAGAACAGGCAGCACCCTCAAAGCTTCAGAAGTATGAGATGAACCCCAAAAACTTGGAAAGGTGGATCTCACACGTACCGACACAGACTATCACGCAATTTAATTGATCCCCAAAGGTTTTAATTGAATAGCGGAATAGAAAATATGATCAAAAAGAAAGTGTATGTATCTCACACGTACACCAGCACACTAGGCCCCAATTACTATTGTTTGTACCCCTAAAAGGATGGTTGAGCAGTAGGAGGAGGAGTATGGAACAGGCAGCATCCTCAAATATTCAGAAGTATGAGATGAACCCCAAAAACTTGGAAAGGTGGATCTCACACGTACCCACACAGACTATCACGCAATTTAATTGATCCCCAAAGGTTTTAATTGAATAGCGGAATAGAAAATATGATCAAAAAGAAAGTGTATGTATCTCACACGTACACCACCACACTAGGCCCCAATTACTATTGTTTGTACCCCTAAAAGGATGGTTGAGGAGTAGGAGGAGGAGTATGGAACAGGCAGCACCCTCAAATCTTCAGAAGTATGAGATGAACCCCAAAAACTTGAAAAGGTGGATCTCACACGTACCGACTCAGACTAACACGCAATTTAATTGATACCTAAAGGTTTTAATTGAATAGCGGAATAGAAAATTTGATCAAAAAGAAAGTGTATGTATCTCACACGTACACCACCACACTAGGCCCCAATTACTATTGTTTGTACCCCTAAAAGGATGGTTGAGCAGTAGGAGGAGGAGTATGGAACAGGCAGCACCCTCAAATCTTCAGAAGTATGAGATAAACCCCAAAAACTTGGAAAGGTGGATCTCACACGTACCGACACAGACTATCACGCAATTTAATTGATCCCCAAAGGATTTAATTGAATAGCGGAATAGAAAATATGATCAAAAAGAAAGTGTATGTATCTCACACGTACACCACCACACTAGGCCCCAATTACTATTGTTTGTACCCCTAAAAGGATGGTTGAGCAGTAGTAGGAGGAGTATGGAACAGGCAGCACCCTCAAATCTTCAGAAGTATGAGATGAACCCCAAAAACTTGGAAAGGTGGATCTCACACGTACCGACACAGACTATCACACAATTTAATTGATCCCCAAAGGTTTTAATTGAATAGCGGAATAGAAAATATGATCAAAAAGAAAGTGTATGTATCTCACACGTACACCACCACACTAGGCCCCAATTACTATTGTTTGTATCCCTAAAAGGATGGTTGAGGAGTAGGAGGAGGAGTATGGAACAGGCAGCACCCTCAAATCTTCAGAAGTATGAGATGAACCCCAAAAACTTGGAAAGGTGGATCTCACACGTACCGACACAGACTATCACGCAATTTAATTGATCCCCAAAGATTTTAATTGAATAGCGGAATAGAAAATATGATCAAAAAGAAAGTGTATGTATCTCACACGTACACCACCACACTAGGCCCCAATTACTATTGTTTGTACCACTAAAAGGATGGTTGAGCAGTAGGAGGAGGAGTATGGAACAGGCAGCACCCTCAAATCTTCAGAAGTATGAGATGAACCCCAAAAACTTGGAAAGGTGGATCTCACACGTACCGACACAGACTATCACGCAATTTAATTGATCCCCAAAGGTTTTAATTGAATAGCGGAATAGAAAATATGATCAAAAAGAAAGTGTATGTATCTCACACGTACACCACCACACTAGGCCCCAATTACTATTGTTTGTACCCCTAAAAGGATGGTTGAGGAGTAGGAGGAGGAGTATGGAACAGGCAGCACCCTCAAATCTTCAGAAGTATGAGATGAACCCCAAAAACTTGGAAAGGTGGATCTCACACGTACCGACACAGACTATCACGCAATTTAATTGATCCCCAAAGATTTTAATTGAATAGCGGAATAGAAAATATGATCAAAAAGAAAGTGTATGTATCTCACACGTACACCACCACACTAGGCCCCAATTACTATTGTTTGTACCCCTAAAAGGATGGTTGAGCAGTAGGAGGAGGAGTATGGAACAGGCAGCACCCTCAAATCTTCAGAAGTATGAGATGAACCCCAAAAACTTGGAAAGGTGGATCTCACACGTACCGACACAGACTATTCCGCAATTTAATTGAGCCACAAAGGTTTTTATTGAATAGCGGAATAGGAAATATGATCAAAAAAAAGTGTATGTTTTTCACACGTACAGAAGCACACTAGGCCCCAATTACTATTGTTTGTACACCTAAAAGGATGGATGAGGAGGAGGAGGAGTATAGAACAGGCAGCACCCTCAAAGCTTTAGAAGTATGAGATGAACCCCAAAAACTTGGAAAGGTGGATCTCACACGTACCGACACAGACTATTCCGCAATTTAATTGAGCCCCAAAGGTTTTTATTGAATAGCGGAATAGGAAATATGATCAAAAAAAGTGTATGTTTTTCACACGTACAGAAGCACACTAGGCCCCAATTACTATTGTTTGTACACCTAAAAGGATGGATGAGGAAGAGGAGGAGGAGGAGTATAGAACAGGCAGCACCCTCAAAGCTTCAGAAGTATGAGATGAACCCCAAAAACTTGGAAAGGTGGATCTCACACGTACCGACACAGACTATCACGCAATTTAATTGATCCCCAAAGGTTTTAATTGAATAGCGGAATAGAAAATATGATGAAAAAGAAAGTGTATGTATCTCACACGTACACCACCACACTAGGCCCCAATTACTATTGTTTGTACCCCTAAAAGGATGGTTGAGGAGTAGGAGGAGGAGTATGGAACAGGCAGCACCCTCAAATCTTCAGAAGTATGAGATGAACCCCAAAAACTTGGAAAGGTGGATCTCACACGTACCGACACAGACTATCACGCAATTTAATTGATCCCCAAAGGTTTTAATTGAATAGCGGAATAGAAAATATGATCAAAAAGAAAGTGTATGTATCTCACACGTACACCAGCACACTAGGCCCCAATTACTATTGTTTGTACCCCTAAAAGGATGGTTGAGCAGTAGGAGGAGGAGTATGGAACAGGCAGCATCCTCAAATATTCAGAAGTATGAGATGAACCCCAAAAACTTGGAAAGGTGGATCTCACACGTACCCACACAGACTATCACGCAATTTAATTGATCCCCAAAGGTTTTAATTGAATAGCGGAATAGAAAATATGATCAAAAAGAAAGTGTATGTATCTCACACGTACACCACCACACTAGGCCCCAATTACTATTGTTTGTACCCCTAAAAGGATGGTTGAGGAGTAGGAGGAGGAGTATGGAACAGGCAGCACACTCAAATCTTCAGAAGTATGAGATGAACCCCAAAAACTTGAAAAGGTGGATCTCACACGTACCGACTCAGACTAACACGCAATTTAATTGATCCCCAAAGGTTTTAATTGAATAGCGGAATAGAAAATTTGATCAAAAAGAAAGTGTATGTATCTCACACGTACACCACCACACTAGGCCCCAATTACTATTGTTTGTACCCCTAAAAGGATGGTTGAGCAGTAGGAGGAGGAGTATGGAACAGGCAGCACCCTCAAATCTTCAGAAGTATGAGATAAACCCCAAAAACTTGGAAAGGTGGATCTCACACGTACCGACACAGACTATCACGCAATTTAATTGATCCCCAAAGGATTTAATTGAATAGCGGAATAGAAAATATGATCAAAAAGAAAGTGTATGTATCTCACACGTACACCACCACACTAGGCCCCAATTACTATTGTTTGTACCCCTAAAAGGATGGTTGAGCAGTAGGAGGAGGAGTATGGAACAGGCAGCACCCTCAAATCTTCAGAAGTATGAGATGAACCCCAAAAACTTGGAAAGGTGGATCTCACACGTACCGACACAGACTATCACACAATTTAATTGATCCCCAAAGGTTTTAATTGAATAGCGGAATAGAAAATATGATCAAAAAGAAAGTGTATGTATCTCACACGTACACCAGCACACTAGGCCCCAATTACTATTGTTTGTACCCCTAAAAGGATGGTTGAGCAGTAGGAGGAGGAGTATGGAACAGGCAGCATCCTCAAATATTCAGAAGTATAAGATGAACCCCAAAAACTTGGAAAGGTGGATCTCACACGTACCCACACAGACTATCACGCAATTTAATTGATCCCCAAAGGTTTTAATTGAATAGCGGAATAGAAAATATGATCAAAAAGAAAGTGTATGTATCTCACACGTACACCACCACACTAGGCCCCAATTACTATTGTTTGTACCCCTAAAAGGATGGTTGAGGAGTAGGAGGAGGAGTATGGAACAGGCAGCACCCTCAAATCTTCAGAAGTATGAGATGAACCCCAAAAACTTGAAAAGGTGGATCTCACACGTACCGACTCAGACTAACACGCAATTTAATTGATCCCCAAAGGTTTTAATTGAATAGCGGAATAGAAAATTTGATCAAAAAGAAAGTGTATGTATCTCACACGTACACCACCACACTAGGCCCCAATTACTATTGTTTGTACCCCTAAAAGGATGGTTGAGCAGTAGGAGGAGGAGTATGGAACAGGCAGCACCCTCAAATCTTCAGAAGTATGAGATAAACCCCAAAAACTTGGAAAGGTGGATCTCACACGTACCGACACAGACTATCACGCAATTTAATTGATCCCCAAAGGATTTAATTGAATAGCGGAATAGAAAATATGATCAAAAAGAAAGTGTATGTATCTCACACGTACACCACCACACTAGGCCCCAATTACTATTGTTTGTACCCCTAAAAGGATGGTTGAGCAGTAGGAGGAGGAGTATGGAACAGGCAGCACCCTCAAATCTTCAGAAGTATGAGATGAACCCCAAAAACTTGGAAAGGTGGATCTCACACGTACCGACACAGACTATCACACAATTTAATTGATCCCCAAAGGTTTTAATTGAATAGCGGAATAGAAAATATGATCAAAAAGAAAGTGTATGTATCTCACACGTACACCACCACACTAGGCCCCAATTACTATTGTTTGTATCCCTAAAAGGATGGTTGAGGAGTAGGAGGAGGAGTATGGAACAGGCAGCACCCTCAAATCTTCAGAAGTATGAGATGAACCCCAAAAACTTGGAAAGGTGGATCTCACACGTACCGACACAGACTATCACGCAATTTAATTGATCCCCAAAGATTTTAATTGAATAGCGGAATAGAAAATATGATCAAAAAGAAAGTGTATGTATCTCACACGTACACCACCACACTAGGCCCCAATTACTATTGTTTGTACCACTAAAAGGATGGTTGAGCAGTAGGAGGAGGAGTATGGAACAGGCAGCACCCTCAAATCTTCAGAAGTATGAGATGAACCCCAAAAACTTGGAAAGGTGGATCTCACACGTACCGACACAGACTATCACGCAATTTAATTGATCCCCAAAGGTTTTAATTGAATAGCGGAATAGAAAATATGATCAAAAAGAAAGTGTATGTATCTCACACGTACACCACCACACTAGGCCCCAATTACTATTGTTTGTACCCCTAAAAGGATGGTTGAGGAGTAGGAGGAGGAGTATGGAACAGGCAGCACCCTCAAATCTTCAGAAGTATGAGATGAACCCCAAAAACTTGGAAAGGTGGATCTCACACGTACCGACACAGACTATCACGCAATTTAATTGATCCCCAAAGATTTTAATTGAATAGCGGAATAGAAAATATGATCAAAAAGAAAGTGTATGTATCTCACACGTACACCACCACACTAGGCCCCAATTACTATTGTTTGTACCCCTAAAAGGATGGTTGAGCAGTAGGAGGAGGAGTATGGAACAGGCAGCACCCTCAAATCTTCAGAAGTATGAGATGAACCCCAAAAACTTGGAAAGGTGGATCTCACACGTACCGACACAGACTATTCCGCAATTTAATTGAGCCACAAAGGTTTTTATTGAATAGCGGAATAGGAAATATGATCAAAAAAAAGTGTATGTTTTTCACACGTACAGAAGCACACTAGGCCCCAATTACTATTGTTTGTACACCTAAAAGGATGGATGAGGAGGAGGAGGAGTATAGAACAGGCAGCACCCTCAAAGCTTTAGAAGTATGAGATGAACCCCAAAAACTTGGAAAGGTGGATCTCACACGTACCGACACAGACTATTCCGCAATTTAATTGAGCCCCAAAGGTTTTTATTGAATAGCGGAATAGGAAATATGATCAAAAAAAGTGTATGTTTTTCACACGTACAGAAGCACACTAGGCCCCAATTACTATTGTTTGTACACCTAAAAGGATGGATGAGGAAGAGGAGGAGGAGGAGTATAGAACAGGCAGCACCCTCAAAGCTTCAGAAGTATGAGATGAACCCCAAAAACTTGGAAAGGTGGATCTCACACGTACCGACACAGACTATCACGCAATTTAATTGATCCCCAAAGGTTTTAATTGAATAGCGGAATAGAAAATATGATGAAAAAGAAAGTGTATGTATCTCACACGTACACCACCACACTAGGCCCCAATTACTATTGTTTGTACCCCTAAAAGGATGGTTGAGGAGTAGGAGGAGGAGTATGGAACAGGCAGCACCCTCAAATCTTCAGAAGTATGAGATGAACCCCAAAAACTTGGAAAGGTGGATCTCACACGTACCGACACAGACTATCACGCAATTTAATTGATCCCCAAAGGTTTTAATTGAATAGCGGAATAGAAAATATGATCAAAAAGAAAGTGTATGTATCTCACACGTACACCAGCACACTAGGCCCCAATTACTATTGTTTGTACCCCTAAAAGGATGGTTGAGGAGTAGGAGGAGGAGTATGGAACAGGCAGCACACTCAAATCTTCAGAAGTATGAGATGAACCCCAAAAACTTGAAAAGGTGGATCTCACACGTACCGACTCAGACTAACACGCAATTTAATTGATCCCCAAAGGTTTTAATTGAATAGCGGAATAGAAAATTTGATCAAAAAGAAAGTGTATGTATCTCACACGTACACCACCACACTAGGCCCCAATTACTATTGTTTGTACCCCTAAAAGGATGGTTGAGCAGTAGGAGGAGGAGTATGGAACAGGCAGCACCCTCAAATCTTCAGAAGTATGAGATAAACCCCAAAAACTTGGAAAGGTGGATCTCACACGTACCGACACAGACTATCACGCAATTTAATTGATCCCCAAAGGATTTAATTGAATAGCGGAATAGAAAATATGATCAAAAAGAAAGTGTATGTATCTCACACGTACACCACCACACTAGGCCCCAATTACTATTGTTTGTACCCCTAAAAGGATGGTTGAGCAGTAGGAGGAGGAGTATGGAACAGGCAGCACCCTCAAATCTTCAGAAGTATGAGATGAACCCCAAAAACTTGGAAAGGTGGATCTCACACGTACCGACACAGACTATCACACAATTTAATTGATCCCCAAAGGTTTTAATTGAATAGCGGAATAGAAAATATGATCAAAAAGAAAGTGTATGTATCTCACACGTACACCACCACACTAGGCCCCAATTACCATTGTTTGTATCCCTAAAAGGATGGTTGAGGAGTAGGAGGAGGAGTATGGAACAGGCAGCACCCTCAAATCTTCAGAAGTATGAGATGAACCCCAAAAACTTGGAAAGGTGGATCTCACACGTACCGACACAGACTATCACGCAATTTAATTGATCCCCAAAGGTTTTAATTGAATAGCGGAATAGAAAATATGATCAAAAAGAAAGTGTATGTATCTCACACGTACACCACCACACTAGGCCCCAATTACTATTGTTTGTACCCCTAAAAGGATGGTTGAGCAGTAGGAGGAGGAGTATGGAACAGGCAGCACCCTCAAATCTTCAGAAGTATGAGATGAACCCCAAAAACTTGGAAAGGTGGATCTCACACGTACCGACACAGACTATCACGCAATTTAATTGATCCCCAAAGGTTTTAATTGAATAGCGGAATAGAAAATATGATCAAAAAGAAAGTGTATGTATCTCACACGTACACCACCACACTAGGCCCCAATTACTATTGTTTGTACCCCTAAAAGGATGGTTGAGGAGTAGGAGGAGGAGTATGGAACAGGCAGCACCCTCAAATCTTCAGAAGTATGAGATGAACCCCAAAAACTTGGAAAGGTAGATCTCACACGTACCGACACAGACTATCACGCAATTTAATTGATCCCCAAAGGTTTTAATTGAATAGCGGAATAGAAAATATGATCAAAAAGAAAGTGTATGTATCTCACACGTACACCACCACACTAGGCCCCAATTACTATTGTTTGTACCCCTAAAAGGATGGTTGAGCAGTAGGAGGAGGAGTATGGAACAGGCAGCACCCTCAAATCTTCAGAAGTATGAGATGAACCCCAAAAACTTGGAAAGGTGGATCTCACACGTACCGACACAGACTATCACGCAATTTAATTGATCCCCAAAGATTTTAATTGAATAGCGGAATAGAAAATATGATCAAAAAGAAAGTGTATGTATCTCACACGTACACCACCACACTAGGCCCCAATTACTATTGTTTGTACCCCTAAAAGGATGGTTGAGCAGTAGGAGGAGGAGTATGGAACAGGCAGCACCCTCAAATCTTCAGAAGTATGAGATGAACCCCAAAAACTTGGAAAGGTGGATCTCACACGTACCGACACAGACTATTCCGCAATTTAATTGAGCCACAAAGGTTTTTATTGAATAGCGGAATAGGAAATATGATCAAAAAAAAGTGTATGTTTTTCACACGTACAGAAGCACACTAGGCCCCAATTACTATTGTTTGTACACCTAAAAGGATGGATGAGGAGGAGGAGGAGTATAGAACAGGCAGCACCCTCAAAGCTTTAGAAGTATGAGATGAACCCCAAAAACTTGGAAAGGTGGATCTCACACGTACCGACACAGACTATTCCGCAATTTAATTGAGCCCCAAAGGTTTTTATTGAATAGCGGAATAGGAAATATGATCAAAAAAAAGTGTATGTTTTTCACACGTACAGAAGCACACTAGGCCCCAATTACTATTGTTTGTACACCTAAAAGGATGGATGAGGAAGAGGAGGAGGAGGAGTATAGAACAGGCAGCACCCTCAAAGCTTCAGAAGTATGAGATGAACCCCAAAAACTTGGAAAGGTGGATCTCACACGTACCGACACAGACTATCACGCAATTTAATTGATCCCCAAAGGTTTTAATTGAATAGCGGAATAGAAAATATGATGAAAAAGAAAGTGTATGTATCTCACACGTACACCACCACACTAGGCCCCAATTACTATTGTTTGTACCCCTAAAAGGATGGTTGAGGAGTAGGAGGAGGAGTATGGAACAGGCAGCACCCTCAAATCTTCAGAAGTATGAGATGAACCCCAAAAACTTGGAAAGGTGGATCTCACACGTACCGACACAGACTATCACGCAATTTAATTGATCCCCAAAGGTTTTAATTGAATAGCGGAATAGAAAATATGATCAAAAAGAAAGTGTATGTATCTCACACGTACACCAGCACACTAGGCCCCAATTACTATTGTTTGTACCCCTAAAAGGATGGTTGAGCAGTAGGAGGAGGAGTATGGAACAGGCAGCATCCTCAAATATTCAGAAGTATGAGATGAACCCCAAAAACTTGGAAAGGTGGATCTCACACGTACCCACACAGACTATCACGCAATTTAATTGATCCCCAAAGGTTTTAATTGAATAGCGGAATAGAAAATATGATCAAAAAGAAAGTGTATGTATCTCACACGTACACCACCACACTAGGCCCCAATTACTATTGTTTGTACCCCTAAAAGGATGGTTGAGGAGTAGGAGGAGGAGTATGGAACAGGCAGCACCCTCAAATCTTCAGAAGTATGAGATGAACCCCAAAAACTTGAAAAGGTGGATCTCACACGTACCGACTCAGACTAACACGCAATTTAATTGATCCCCAAAGGTTTTAATTGAATAGCGGAATAGAAAATTTGATCAAAAAGAAAGTGTATGTATCTCACACGTACACCACCACACTAGGCCCCAATTACTATTGTTTGTACCCCTAAAAGGATGGTTGAGCAGTAGGAGGAGGAGTATGGAACAGGCAGCACCCTCAAATCTTCAGAAGTATGAGATAAACCCCAAAAACTTGGAAAGGTGGATCTCACACGTACCGACACAGACTATCACGCAATTTAATTGATCCCCAAAGGATTTAATTGAATAGCGGAATAGAAAATATGATCAAAAAGAAAGTGTATGTATCTCACACGTACACCACCACACTAGGCCCCAATTACTATTGTTTGTACCCCTAAAAGGATGGTTGAGCAGTAGGAGGAGGAGTATGGAACAGGCAGCACCCTCAAATCTTCAGAAGTATGAGATGAACCCCAAAAACTTGGAAAGGTGGATCTCACACGTACCGACACAGACTATCACACAATTTAATTGATCCCCAAAGGTTTTAATTGAATAGCGGAATAGAAAATATGATCAAAAAGAAAGTGTATGTATCTCACACGTACACCACCACACTAGGCCCCAATTACTATTGTTTGTATCCCTAAAAGGATGGTTGAGGAGTAGGAGGAGGAGTATGGAACAGGCAGCACCCTCAAAACTTCAGAAGTATGAGATGAACCCCAAAAACTTGGAAAGGTGGATCTCACACGTACCGACACAGACTATCACGCAATTTAATTGATCCCCAAAGATTTTAATTGAATAGCGGAATAGAAAATATGATCAAAAAGAAAGTGTATGTATCTCACACGTACACCACCACACTAGGCCCCAATTACTATTGTTTGTACCCCTAAAAGGATGGTTGAGCAGTAGGAGGAGGAGTATGGAACAGGCAGCACCCTCAAATCTTCAGAAGTATGAGATGAACCCCAAAAACTTGGAAAGGTGGATCTCACACGTACCGACACAGACTATTCCGCAATTTAATTGAGCCACAAAGGTTTTTATTGAATAGCGGAATAGGAAATATGATCAAAAAAAGTGTATGTTTTTCACACGTACAGAAGCACACTAGGCCCCAATTACTATTGTTTGTACACCTAAAAGGATGGATGAGGAGGAGGAGGAGTATAGAACAGGCAGCACCCTCAAAGCTTTAGAAGTATGAGATGAACCCCAAAAACTTGGAAAGGTGGATCTCACACGTACCGACACAGACTATTCCGCAATTTAATTGAGCCCCAAAGGTTTTTATTGAATAGCGGAATAGGAAATATGATCAAAAAAAGTGTATGTTTTTCACACGTACAGAAGCACACTAGGCCCCAATTACTATTGTTTGTACACCTAAAAGGATGGATGAGGAAGAGGAGGAGGAGGAGTATAGAACAGGCAGCACCCTCAAAGCTTCAGAAGTATGAGATGAACCCCAAAAACTTGGAAAGGTGGATCTCACACGTACCGACACAGACTATCACGCAATTTAATTGATCCCCAAAGGTTTTAATTGAATAGCGGAATAGAAAATATGATGAAAAAGAAAGTGTATGTATCTCACACGTACACCACCACACTAGGCCCCAATTACTATTGTTTGTACCCCTAAAAGGATGGTTGAGGAGTAGGAGGAGGAGTATGGAACAGGCAGCACCCTCAAATCTTCAGAAGTATGAGATGAACCCCAAAAACTTGGAAAGGTGGATCTCACACGTACCGACACAGACTATCACGCAATTTAATTGATCCCCAAAGGTTTTAATTGAATAGCGGAATAGAAAATATGATCAAAAAGAAAGTGTATGTATCTCACACGTACACCAGCACACTAGGCCCCAATTACTATTGTTTGTACCCCTAAAAGGATGGTTGAGCAGTAGGAGGAGGAGTATGGAACAGGCAGCATCCTCAAATATTCAGAAGTATGAGATGAACCCCAAAAACTTGGAAAGGTGGATCTCACACGTACCCACACAGACTATCACGCAATTTAATTGACCCCAAAGGTTTTAATTGAATAGCGGAATAGAAAATATGATCAAAAAGAAAGTGTATGTATCTCACACGTACACCACCACACTAGGCCCCAATTACTATTGTTTGTACCCCTAAAAGGATGGTTGAGGAGTAGGAGGAGGAGTATGGAACAGGCAGCACACTCAAATCTTCAGAAGTATGAGATGAACCCCAAAAACTTGAAAAGGTGGATCTCACACGTACCGACTCAGACTAACACGCAATTTAATTGATCCCCAAAGGTTTTAATTGAATAGCGGAATAGAAAATTTGATCAAAAAGAAAGTGTATGTATCTCACACGTACACCACCACACTAGGCCCCAATTACTATTGTTTGTACCCCTAAAAGGATGGTTGAGCAGTAGGAGGAGGAGTATGGAACAGGCAGCACCCTCAAATCTTCAGAAGTATGAGATAAACCCCAAAAACTTGGAAAGGTGGATCTCACACGTACCGACACAGACTATCACGCAATTTAATTGATCCCCAAAGGATTTAATTGAATAGCGGAATAGAAAATATGATCAAAAAGAAAGTGTATGTATCTCACACGTACACCACCACACTAGGCCCCAATTACTATTGTTTGTACCCCTAAAAGGATGGTTGAGCAGTAGGAGGAGGAGTATGGAACAGGCAGCACCCTCAAATCTTCAGAAGTATGAGATGAACCCCAAAAACTTGGAAAGGTGGATCTCACACGTACCGACACAGACTATCACACAATTTAATTGATCCCCAAAGGTTTTAATTGAATAGCGGAATAGAAAATATGATCAAAAAGAAAGTGTATGTATCTCACACGTACACCACCACACTAGGCCCCAATTACTATTGTTTGTATCCCTAAAAGGATGGTTGAGGAGTAGGAGGAGGAGTATGGAACAGGCAGCACCCTCAAATCTTCAGAAGTATGAGATGAACCCCAAAAACTTGGAAAGGTGGATCTCACACGTACCGACACAGACTATCACGCAATTTAATTGATCCCCAAAGGTTTTAATTGAATAGCGGAATAGAAAATATGATCAAAAAGAAAGTGTATGTATCTCACACGTACACCACCACACTAGGCCCCAATTACTATTGTTTGTACCCCTAAAAGGATGGTTGAGCAGTAGGAGGAGGAGTATGGAACAGGCAGCACCCTCAAATCTTCAGAAGTATGAGATGAACCCCAAAAACTTGGAAAGGTGGATCTCACACGTACCGACACAGACTATCACGCAATTTAATTGATCCCCAAAGGTTTTAATTGAATAGCGGAATAGAAAATATGATCAAAAAGAAAGTGTATGTATCTCACACGTACACCACCACACTAGGCCCCAATTACTATTGTTTGTACCCCTAAAAGGATGGTTGAGGAGTAGGAGGAGGAGTATGGAACAGGCAGCACCCTCAAATCTTCAGAAGTATGAGATGAACCCCAAAAACTTGGAAAGGTAGATCTCACACGTACCGACACAGACTATCACGCAATTTAATTGATCCCCAAAGGTTTTAATTGAATAGCGGAATAGAAAATATGATCAAAAAGAAAGTGTATGTATCTCACACGTACACCACCACACTAGGCCCCAATTACTATTGTTTGTACCCCTAAAAGGATGGTTGAGCAGTAGGAGGAGGAGTATGGAACAGGCAGCACCCTCAAATCTTCAGAAGTATGAGATGAACCCCAAAAACTTGGAAAGGTGGATCTCACACGTACCGACACTGACTATCACGCAATTTAATTGATCCCCAAAGGTTTTAATTGAATAGCGGAATAGAAAATATGATCAAAAAGAAAGTGTATGTATCTCACACGTACACCACCACACTAGGCCCCAATTACTATTGTTTGTACCCCTAAAAGGGTGGTTGAGCAGTAGGAGGAGGAGTATGGAACAGGCAGCACCCTCAAATCTTCAGAAGTATGAGATGAACCCCAAAAACTTGGAAAGGTGGATCTCACACGTACCGACACAGACTATCACGCAATTTAATTGATCCCCAAAGGATTTAATTGAATAGCGGAATAGAAAATATGATCAAAAAGAAAGTGTATGTATCTCACACGTACACCACCACACTAGGCCCCAATTACTATTGTTTGTACCCCTAAAAGGATGGTTGAGCAGTAGGAGGAGGAGTATGGAACAGGCAGCACCCTCAAATCTTCAGAAGTATGAGATGAACCCCAAAAACTTGGAAAGGTGGATCTCACACGTACCGACACAGACTATCACGCAATTTAATTGATCCCCAAAGGATTTAATTGAATAGCGGAATAGAAAATATGATCAAAAAGAAAGTGTATGTATCTCACACGTACACCACCACACTAGGCCCCAATTACTATTGTTTGTACCCCTAAAAGGATGGTTGAGCAGTAGGAGGAGGAGTATGGAACAGGCAGCACCCTCAAATCTTCAGAAGTATGAGATGAACCCCAAAAGCTTGGAAAGGTGGATCTCACACATACCGACACAGACTATTCCGCAATTTAATTGAGCCACAAAGGTTTTTATTGAATAGCGGAATAGGAAATATGATCAAAAAAAGTGTATGTTTTTCACACGTACAGAAGCACACTAGGCCCCAATTACTATTGTTTGTACACCTAAAAGGATGGATGAGGAGGAGGAGGAGGAGGAGTATAGAACAGGCAGCACCCTCAAAGCTTCAGAAGTATGAGATGAACCCCAAAAACTTGGAAAGGTGGATCTCACACGTACCGACACAGACTATTCCGCAATTTAATTGAGCCCCAAAGGTTTTTATTGAATAGCGGAATAGGAAATAAGATCAAAAAAAAGTGTATGTTTTTCACACGTACAGAAGCACACTAGGCCCCAATTACTATTGTTTGTACACCTAAAAGGATGGATGAGGAAGAGGAGGAGGAGGAGTATAGAACAGGCAGCACCCTCAAAGCTTCAGAAGTATGAGATGAACCCCAAAAACTTGGATAGGTGGATCTCACACGTACCGACACAGACTATTCCGCAATTTAATTGAGCCCCAAAGGTTTTTATTGAATAGCGGAATAGGAAATATGATCAAAAAAAGTGTATGTTTTTCACACGTACAGAAGCACACTAGGCCCCAATTACTATTGTTTGTACACCTAAAAGGATGGATGAGGAGGAGGAGGAGGAGGAGTATAGAACAGGCAGCACCCTCAAAGCTTCAGAAGTATGAGATGAACCCCAAAAACTTGGAAAGGTGGATCTCACACGTACAGACACAGACTATTCCGCAATTTAATTGAGCCCCAAAGGTTTTTATTGAATAGCGGAATAGGAAATATGATCAAAAAAAAGTGTATGTTTTGCACACGTACAGAAGCACACTAGGCCCCAATTACTATTGTTTGTACACCTAAAAGGATGGATGAGGAGGAGGAGGAGGAGGAGGAGTATAGAACAGGCAGCACCCTCAAAGCTTCAGAAGTATGAGATGAACCCCAAAAACTTGGAAAGGTGGATCTCACACGTACAGACACAGACTATTCCGCAATTTAATTGAGCCCCAAAGGTTTTTATTGAATAGCGGAATAGGAAATATGATCAAAAAAAGTGTATGTTTTTCACACGTACAGAAGCACACTAGGCCCCAATTACTATTGTTTGTACACCTAAAAGGATGGATGAGGAGGAGGAGGAGTATAGAACAGGCAGCACCCTCAAAGCTTCAGAAGTATGAGATGAACCCCAAAAACTTGGAAAGGTGGATCTCACACGTACCGACACAGACTATTCCGCAATTTAATTGAGCCCCAAAGGTTTTTATTGAATAGCGGAATAGGAAATATGATCAAAAAAAAGTGTATGTTTTTCACACGTACAGAAGCACACTAGGCCCCAATTACTATTGTTTGTACACCTAAAAGGATGGATGAGGAAGAGGAGGAGGAGGAGTATAGAACAGGCAGCACCCTCAAAGCTTCAGAAGTATGAGATGAACCCCAAAAACTTGGAAAGGTGGATCTCACACGTACCGACACAGACTATCACGCAATTTAATTGATCCCCAAAGGTTTTAATTGAATAGCGGAATAGAAAATATGATCAAAAAGAAAGTGTATGTATCTCACACGTACACCACCACACTAGGCCCCAATTACTATTGTTTGTACCCCTAAAAGGGTGGTTGAGCAGTAGGAGGAGGAGTATGGAACAGGCAGCACCCTCAAATCTTCAGAAGTATGAGATGAACCCCAAAAACTTGGAAAGGTGGATCTCACACGTACCGACACAGACTATCACGCAATTTAATTGATCCCCAAAGGATTTAATTGAATAGCGGAATAGAAAATATGATCAAAAAGAAAGTGTATGTATCTCACACGTACACCACCACACTAGGCCCCAATTACTATTGTTTGTACCCCTAAAAGGATGGTTGAGGAGTAGGAGGAGGAGTATGGAACAGGCAGCACCCTCAAATCTTCAGAAGTATGAGATGAACCCCAAAAACTTGGAAAGGTGGATCTCACACGTACCGACACAGACTATCACGCAATTTAATTGATCCCCTAAGGTTTTAATTGAATAGCGGAATAGAAAATATGATCAAAAAGAAAGTGTATGTATCTCACACGTACACCACCACACTAGGCCCCAATTACTATTGTTTGTACCCCTAAAAGGATGGTTGAGGAGTAGGAGGAGGAGTATGGAACAGGCAGCACCCTCAAATCTTCAGAAGTATGAGATGAACCCCAAAAACTTGGAAAGGTGGATCTCACACGTACCGACACAGACTATCACGCAATTTAATTGATCCCCAAAGGTTTTAATTGAATAGCGGAATAGAAAATATGATCAAAAAGAAAGTGTATGTATCTCACACGTACACCACCACACTAGCCCCCAATTACTATTGTTTGTACCCCTAAAAGGATGGTTGAGCAGTAGGAGGAGGAGTATGGAACAGGCAGCACCCTCAAATCTTCAGAAGTATGAGATGAACCCCAAAAACTTGGAAAGGTGGATCTCACACGTACCGACACAGACTATCACGCAATTTAATTGATCCCCAAAGGATTTAATTAAATAGCGGAATAGAAAATATGATCAAAAAGAAAGTGTATGTATCTCACACGTACACCACCACACTAGGCCCCAATTACTATTGTTTGTACCCCTAAAAGGATGGTTGAGGAGTAGGAGGAGGAGTATGGAACAGGCAGCACCCTCAAATCTTCAGAAGTATGAGATGAACCCCAAAAACTTGGAAAGGTGGATCTCACACGTACCGACACAGACTATCACGCAATTTAATTGATCCCCAAAGGTTTTAATTGAATAGCGGAATAGAAAATATGATCAAAAAGAAAGTGTATGTATCTCACACGTACACCACCACACTAGGCCCCAATTACTATTGTTTGTACCACTAAAAGGATGGTTGAGCAGTAGGAGGAGGAGTATGGAACAGGCAGCACCCTCAAATCTTCAGAAGTATGAGATGAACCCCAAAAACTTGGAAAGGTGGATCTCACACGTACCGACACAGACTATCACGCAATTTAATTGATCCCCAAAGGTTTTAATTGAATAGCGGAATAGAAAATATGATCAAAAAGAAAGTGTATGTATCTCACACGTACACCACCACACTAGGCCCCAATTACTATTGTTTGTACCCCTAAAAGGATGGTTGAGGAGTAGGAGGAGGAGTATGGAACAGGCAGCACCCTCAAATCTTCAGAAGTATGAGATGAACCCCAAAAACTTGGAAAGGTGGATCTCACACGTACCGACACAGACTATCACGCAATTTAATTGATCCCCAAAGATTTTAATTGAATAGCGGAATAGAAAATATGATCAAAAAGAAAGTGTATGTATCTCACACGTACACCACCACACTAGGCCCCAATTACTATTGTTTGTACCCCTAAAAGGATGGTTGAGCAGTAGGAGGAGGAGTATGGAACAGGCAGCACCCTCAAATCTTCAGAAGTATGAGATGAACCCCAAAAACTTGGAAAGGTGGATCTCACACGTACCGACACAGACTATTCCGCAATTTAATTGAGCCACAAAGGTTTTTATTGAATAGCGGAATAGGAAATATGATCAAAAAAAGTGTATGTTTTTCACACGTACAGAAGCACACTAGGCCCCAATTACTATTGTTTGTACACCTAAAAGGATGGATGAGGAGGAGGAGGAGTATAGAACAGGCAGCACCCTCAAAGCTTTAGAAGTATGAGATGAACCCCAAAAACTTGGAAAGGTGGATCTCACACGTACCGACACAGACTATTCCGCAATTTAATTGAGCCCCAAAGGTTTTTATTGAATAGCGGAATAGGAAATATGATCAAAAAAAGTGTATGTTTTTCACACGTACAGAAGCACACTAGGCCCCAATTACTATTGTTTGTACACCTAAAAGGATGGATGAGGAAGAGGAGGAGGAGGAGTATAGAACAGGCAGCACCCTCAAAGCTTCAGAAGTATGAGATGAACCCCAAAAACTTGGAAAGGTGGATCTCACACGTACCGACACAGACTATCACGCAATTTAATTGATCCCCAAAGGTTTTAATTGAATAGCGGAATAGAAAATATGATGAAAAAGAAAGTGTATGTATCTCACACGTACACCACCACACTAGGCCCCAATTACTATTGTTTGTACCCCTAAAAGGGTGGTTGAGCAGTAGGAGGAGGAGTATGGAACAGGCAGCACCCTCAAATCTTCAGAAGTATGAGATGAACCCCAAAAACTTGGAAAGGTGGATCTCACACGTACCGACACAGACTATCACGCAATTTAATTGATCCCCAAAGGATTTAATTGAATAGCGGAATAGAAAATATGATCAAAAAGAAAGTGTATGTATCTCACACGTACACCACCACACTAGGCCCCAATTACTATTGTTTGTACCCCTAAAAGGATGGTTGAGGAGTAGGAGGAGGAGTATGGAACAGGCAGCACCCTCAAATCTTCAGAAGTATGAGATGAACCCCAAAAACTTGGAAAGGTGGATCTCACACGTACCGACACAGACTATCACGCAATTTAATTGATCCCCAAAGGTTTTAATTGAATAGCGGAATAGAAAATATGATCAAAAAGAAAGTGTATGTATCTCACACGTACACCACCACACTAGGCCCCAATTACTATTGTTTGTACCCCTAAAAGGATGGTTGAGGAGTAGGAGGAGGAGTATGGAACAGGCAGCACCCTCAAATCTTCAGAAGTATGAGATGAACCCCAAAAACTTGGAAAGGTGGATCTCACACGTACCGACACAGACTATCACGCAATTTAATTGATCCCCAAAGGTTTTAATTGAATAGCGGAATAGAAAATATGATCAAAAAGAAAGTGTATGTATCTCACACGTACACCACCACACTAGCCCCCAATTACTATTGTTTGTACCCCTAAAAGGATGGTTGAGCAGTAGGAGGAGGAGTATGGAACAGGCAGCACCCTCAAATCTTCAGAAGTATGAGATGAACCCCAAAAACTTGGAAAGGTGGATCTCACACGTACCGACACAGACTATCACGCAATTTAATTGATCCCCAAAGGATTTAATTAAATAGCGGAATAGAAAATATGATCAAAAAGAAAGTGTATGTATCTCACACGTACACCACCACACTAGGCCCCAATTACTATTGTTTGTACCCCTAAAAGGATGGTTGAGGAGTAGGAGGAGGAGTATGGAACAGGCAGCACCCTCAAATCTTCAGAAGTATGAGATGAACCCCAAAAACTTGGAAAGGTGGATCTCACACGTACCGACACAGACTATCACGCAATTTAATTGATCCCCAAAGGTTTTAATTGAATAGCGGAATAGAAAATATGATCAAAAAGAAAGTGTATGTATCTCACACGTACACCACCACACTAGGCCCCA
This sequence comes from Pelophylax lessonae, assembly GCF_965119305.1. Lineage (NCBI taxonomy): Eukaryota > Metazoa > Chordata > Amphibia > Anura > Ranidae > Pelophylax > Pelophylax lessonae. Next base: position 340,658,080 of record NC_138771.1, on the reverse strand, counting down.
ATTACTATTGTTTGTACCACTAAAAGGATGGTTGAGCAGTAGGAGGAGGAGTATGGAACAGGCAGCACCCTCAAATCTTCAGAAGTATGAGATGAACCCCAAAAACTTGGAAAGGTGGATCTCACACGTACCGACACAGACTATCACGCAATTTAATTGATCCCCAAAGGTTTTAATTGAATAGCGGAATAGAAAATATGATCAAAAAGAAAGTGTATGTATCTCACACGTACACCAGCACACTAGGCCCCAATTACTATTGTTTGTACCCCTAAAAGGATGGTTGAGCAGTAGGAGGAGGAGTATGGAACAGGCAGCATCCTCAAATATTCAGAAGTATGAGATGAACCCCAAAAACTTGGAAAGGTGGATCTCACACGTACCCACACAGACTATCACGCAATTTAATTGATCCCCAAAGGTTTTAATTGAATAGCGGAATAGAAAATATGATCAAAAAGAAAGTGTATGTATCTCACACGTACACCACCACACTAGGCCCCAATTACTATTGTTTGTACCCCTAAAAGGATGGTTGAGGAGTAGGAGGAGGAGTATGGAACAGGCACCACACTCAAATCTTCAGAAGTATGAGATGAACCCCAAAAACTTGAAAAGGTGGATCTCACACGTACCGACTCAGACTAACACGCAATTTAATTGATCCCCAAAGGTTTTAATTGAATAGCGGAATAGAAAATTTGATCAAAAAGAAAGTGTATGTATCTCACACGTACACCACCACACTAGGCCCCAATTACTATTGTTTGTACCCCTAAAAGGATGGTTGAGCAGTAGGAGGAGGAGTATGGAACAGGCAGCACCCTCAAATCTTCAGAAGTATGAGATAAACCCCAAAAACTTGGAAAGGTGGATCTCACACGTACCGACACAGACTATCACGCAATTTAATTGATCCCCAAAGGATTTAATTGAATAGCGGAATAGAAAATATGATCAAAAAGAAAGTGTATGTATCTCACACGTACACCACCACACTAGGCCCCAATTACTATTGTTTGTACCCCTAAAAGGATGGTTGAGCAGTAGGAGGAGGAGTATGGAACAGGCAGCACCCTCAAATCTTCAGAAGTATGAGATGAACCCCAAAAACTTGGAAAGGTGGATCTCACACGTACCGACACAGACTATCACGCAATTTAATTGATCCCCAAAGGATTTAATTGAATAGCGGAATAGAAAATATGATCAAAAAGAAAGTGTATGTATCTCACACGTACACCACCACACTAGGCCCCAATTACTATTGTTTGTACCCCTAAAAGGATGGTTGAGCAGTAGGAGGAGGAGTATGGAACAGGCAGCACCCTCAAATCTTCAGAAGTATGAGATGAACCCCAAAAACTTGGAAAGGTGGATCTCACACGTACCGACACAGACTATCACGCAATTTAATTGATCCCCAAAGGATTTAATTGAATAGCGGAATAGAAAATATGATCAAAAAGAAAGTGTATGTATCTCACACGTACACCACCACACTAGGCCCCAATTACTATTGTTTGTACCCCTAAAAGGATGGTTGAGCAGTAGGAGGAGGAGTATGGAACAGGCAGCACCCTCAAATCTTCAGAAGTATGAGATGAACCCCAAAAACTTGGAAAGGTGGATCTCACACATACCGAAACAGACTATTCCGCAATTTAATTGAGCCACAAAGGTTTTTATTGAATAGCGGAATAGGAAATATGATCAAAAAAAGTGTATGTTTTTCACACGTACAGAAGCACACTAGGCCCCAATTACTATTGTTTGTACACCTAAAAGGATGGATGAGGAGGAGGAGGAGGAGGAGTATAGAACAGGCAGCACCCTCAAAGCTTCAGAAGTATGAGATGAACCCCAAAAACTTGGAAAGGTGGATCTCACACGTACCGACACAGACTATTCCGCAATTTAATTGAGCCCCAAAGGTTTTTATTGAATAGCGGAATAGGAAATATGATCAAAAAAAGTGTATGTTTTTCACACGTACAGAAGCACACTAGGCCCCAATTACTATTGTTTGTACACCTAAAAGGATGGATGAGGAAGAGGAGGAGGAGGAGTATAGAACAGGCAGCACCCTCAAAGCTTCAGAAGTATGAGATGAACCCCAAAAACTTGGATAGGTGGATCTCACACGTACCGACACAGACTATTCCGCAATTTAATTGAGCCCCAAAGGTTTTTATTGAATAGCGGAATAGGAAATATGATCAAAAAAAGTGTATGTTTTTCACACGTACAGAAGCACACTAGGCCCCAATTACTATTGTTTGTACACCTAAAAGGATGGATGAGGAGGAGGAGGAGGAGGAGTATAGAACAGGCAGCACCCTCAAAGCTTCAGAAGTATGAGATGAACCCCAAAAACTTGGAAAGGTGGATCTCACACGTACAGACACAGACTATTCCGCAATTTAATTGAGCCCCAAAGGTTTTTATTGAATAGCGGAATAGGAAATATGATCAAAAAAAAGTGTATGTTTTGCACACGTACAGAAGCACACTAGGCCCCAATTACTATTGTTTGTACACCTAAAAGGATGGATGAGGAGGAGGAGGAGGAGGAGGAGTATAGAACAGGCAGCACCCTCAAAGCTTCAGAAGTATGAGATGAACCCCAAAAACTTGGAAAGGTGGATCTCACACGTACAGACACAGACTATTCCGCAATTTAATTGAGCCCCAAAGGTTTTTATTGAATAGCGGAATAGGAAATATGATCAAAAAAAGTGTATGTTTTTCACACGTACAGAAGCACACTAGGCCCCAATTACTATTGTTTGTACACCTAAAAGGATGGATGAGGAGGAGGAGGAGTATAGAACAGGCAGCACCCTCAAAGCTTCAGAAGTATGAGATGAACCCCAAAAACTTGTAAAGGTGGATCTCACACGTACCGACACAGACTATTCCGCAATTTAATTGAGCCCCAAAGGTTTTTATTGAATAGCGGAATAGGAAATATGATCAAAAAAAAGTGTATGTTTTTCACACGTACAGAAGCACACTAGGCCCCAATTACTATTGTTTGTACACCTAAAAGGATGGATGAGGAAGAGGAGGAGGAGGAGTATAGAACAGGCAGCACCCTCAAAGCTTCAGAAGTATGAGATGAACCCCAAAAACTTGGAAAGGTGGATCTCACACGTACCGACACAGACTATCACGCAATTTAATTGATCCCCAAAGGTTTTAATTGAATAGCGGAATAGAAAATATGATCAAAAAGAAAGTGTATGTATCTCACACGTACACCACCACACTAGGCCCCAATTACTATTGTTTGTACCCCTAAAAGGATGGTTGAGCAGTAGGAGGAGGAGTATGGAACAGGCAGCACCCTCAAATCTTCAGAAGTATGAGATGAACCCCAAAAACTTGGAAAGGTGGATCTCACACGTACCGACACAGACTATCACGCAATTTAATTGATCCCCAAAGGTTTTAATTGAATAGCGGAATAGAAAATATGATCAAAAAGAAAGTGTATGTATCTCACACGTACACCACCACACTAGGCCCCAATTACTATTGTTTGTACCCCTAAAAGGATGGTTGAGGAGTAGGAGGAGGAGTATGGAACAGGCAGCACCCTCAAATCTTCAGAAGTATGAGATGAACCCCAAAAACTTGGAAAGGTAGATCTCACACGTACCGACACAGACTATCACGCAATTTAATTGATCCCCAAAGGTTTTAATTGAATAGCGGAATAGAAAATATGATCAAAAAGAAAGTGTATGTATCTCACACGTACACCACCACACTAGGCCCCAATTACTATTGTTTGTACCCCTAAAAGGATGGTTGAGCAGTAGGAGGAGGAGTATGGAACAGGCAGCACCCTCAAATCTTCAGAAGTATGAGATGAACCCCAAAAACTTGGAAAGGTGGATCTCACACGTACCGACACTGACTATCACGCAATTTAATTGATCCCCAAAGGTTTTAATTGAATAGCGGAATAGAAAATATGATCAAAAAGAAAGTGTATGTATCTCACACGTACACCACCACACTAGGCCCCAATTACTATTGTTTGTACCCCTAAAAGGGTGGTTGAGCAGTAGGAGGAGGAGTATGGAACAGGCAGCACCCTCAAATCTTCAGAAGTATGAGATGAACCCCAAAAACTTGGAAAGGTGGATCTCACACGTACCGACACAGACTATCACGCAATTTAATTGATCCCCAAAGGATTTAATTGAATAGCGGAATAGAAAATATGATCAAAAAGAAAGTGTATGTATCTCACACGTACACCACCACACTAGGCCCCAATTACTATTGTTTGTACCCCTAAAAGGATGGTTGAGCAGTAGGAGGAGGAGTATGGAACAGGCAGCACCCTCAAATCTTCAGAAGTATGAGATGAACCCCAAAAACTTGGAAAGGTGGATCTCACACGTACCGACACAGACTATCACGCAATTTAATTGATCCCCAAAGGATTTAATTGAATAGCGGAATAGAAAATATGATCAAAAAGAAAGTGTATGTATCTCACACGTACACCACCACACTAGGCCCCAATTACTATTGTTTGTACCCCTAAAAGGATGGTTGAGCAGTAGGAGGAGGAGTATGGAACAGGCAGCACCCTCAAATCTTCAGAAGTATGAGATGAACCCCAAAAGCTTGGAAAGGTGGATCTCACACATACCGACACAGACTATTCCGCAATTTAATTGAGCCACAAAGGTTTTTATTGAATAGCGGAATAGGAAATATGATCAAAAAAAGTGTATGTTTTTCACACGTACAGAAGCACACTAGGCCCCAATTACTATTGTTTGTACACCTAAAAGGATGGATGAGGAGGAGGAGGAGGAGGAGTATAGAACAGGCAGCACCCTCAAAGCTTCAGAAGTATGAGATGAACCCCAAAAACTTGGAAAGGTGGATCTCACACGTACCGACACAGACTATTCCGCAATTTAATTGAGCCCCAAAGGTTTTTATTGAATAGCGGAATAGGAAATAAGATCAAAAAAAAGTGTATGTTTTTCACACGTACAGAAGCACACTAGGCCCCAATTACTATTGTTTGTACACCTAAAAGGATGGATGAGGAAGAGGAGGAGGAGGAGTATAGAACAGGCAGCACCCTCAAAGCTTCAGAAGTATGAGATGAACCCCAAAAACTTGGATAGGTGGATCTCACACGTACCGACACAGACTATTCCGCAATTTAATTGAGCCCCAAAGGTTTTTATTGAATAGCGGAATAGGAAATATGATCAAAAAAAGTGTATGTTTTTCACACGTACAGAAGCACACTAGGCCCCAATTACTATTGTTTGTACACCTAAAAGGATGGATGAGGAGGAGGAGGAGGAGGAGTATAGAACAGGCAGCACCCTCAAAGCTTCAGAAGTATGAGATGAACCCCAAAAACTTGGAAAGGTGGATCTCACACGTACAGACACAGACTATTCCGCAATTTAATTGAGCCCCAAAGGTTTTTATTGAATAGCGGAATAGGAAATATGATCAAAAAAAAGTGTATGTTTTGCACACGTACAGAAGCACACTAGGCCCCAATTACTATTGTTTGTACACCTAAAAGGATGGATGAGGAGGAGGAGGAGGAGGAGGAGTATAGAACAGGCAGCACCCTCAAAGCTTCAGAAGTATGAGATGAACCCCAAAAACTTGGAAAGGTGGATCTCACACGTACAGACACAGACTATTCCGCAATTTAATTGAGCCCCAAAGGTTTTTATTGAATAGCGGAATAGGAAATATGATCAAAAAAAGTGTATGTTTTTCACACGTACAGAAGCACACTAGGCCCCAATTACTATTGTTTGTACACCTAAAAGGATGGATGAGGAGGAGGAGGAGTATAGAACAGGCAGCACCCTCAAAGCTTCAGAAGTATGAGATGAACCCCAAAAACTTGGAAAGGTGGATCTCACACGTACCGACACAGACTATTCCGCAATTTAATTGAGCCCCAAAGGTTTTTATTGAATAGCGGAATAGGAAATATGATCAAAAAAAAGTGTATGTTTTTCACACGTACAGAAGCACACTAGGCCCCAATTACTATTGTTTGTACACCTAAAAGGATGGATGAGGAAGAGGAGGAGGAGGAGTATAGAACAGGCAGCACCCTCAAAGCTTCAGAAGTATGAGATGAACCCCAAAAACTTGGAAAGGTGGATCTCACACGTACCGACACAGACTATCACGCAATTTAATTGATCCCCAAAGGTTTTAATTGAATAGCGGAATAGAAAATATGATCAAAAAGAAAGTGTATGTATCTCACACGTACACCACCACACTAGGCCCCAATTACTATTGTTTGTACCCCTAAAAGGGTGGTTGAGCAGTAGGAGGAGGAGTATGGAACAGGCAGCACCCTCAAATCTTCAGAAGTATGAGATGAACCCCAAAAACTTGGAAAGGTGGATCTCACACGTACCGACACAGACTATCACGCAATTTAATTGATCCCCAAAGGATTTAATTGAATAGCGGAATAGAAAATATGATCAAAAAGAAAGTGTATGTATCTCACACGTACACCACCACACTAGGCCCCAATTACTATTGTTTGTACCCCTAAACGGATGGTTGAGGAGTAGGAGGAGGAGTATGGAACAGGCAGCACCCTCAAATCTTCAGAAGTATGAGATGAACCCCAAAAACTTGGAAAGGTGGATCTCACACGTACCGACACAGACTATCACGCAATTTAATTGATCCCCAAAGGTTTTAATTGAATAGCGGAATAGAAAATATGATCAAAAAGAAAGTGTATGTATCTCACACGTACACCACCACACTAGGCCCCAATTACTATTGTTTGTACCCCTAAAAGGATGGTTGAGGAGTAGGAGGAGGAGTATGGAACAGGCAGCACCCTCAAATCTTCAGAAGTATGAGATGAACCCCAAAAACTTGGAAAGGTGGATCTCACACGTACCGACACAGACTATCACGCAATTTAATTGATCCCCAAAGGTTTTAATTGAATAGCGGAATAGAAAATATGATCAAAAAGAAAGTGTATGTATCTCACACGTACACCAGCACACTAGGCCCCAATTACTATTGTTTGTACCCCTAAAAGGATGGTTGAGCAGTAGGAGGAGGAGTATGGAACAGGCAGCATCCTCAAATATTCAGAAGTATGAGATGAACCCCAAAAACTTGGAAAGGTGGATCTCACACGTACCCACACAGACTATCACGCAATTTAATTGATCCCCAAAGGTTTTAATTGAATAGCGGAATAGAAAATATGATCAAAAAGAAAGTGTATGTATCTCACACGTACACCACCACACTAGGCCCCAATTACTATTGTTTGTACCCCTAAAAGGATGGTTGAGGAGTAGGAGGAGGAGTATGGAACAGGCAGCACCCTCAAATCTTCAGAAGTATGAGATGAACCCCAAAAACTTGAAAAGGTGGATCTCACACGTACCGACTCAGACTAACACGCAATTTAATTGATCCCCAAAGGTTTTAATTGAATAGCGGAATAGAAAATTTGATCAAAAAGAAAGTGTATGTATCTCACACGTACACCACCACACTAGGCCCCAATTACTATTGTTTGTACCCCTAAAAGGATGGTTGAGCAGTAGGAGGAGGAGTATGGAACAGGCAGCACCCTCAAATCTTCAGAAGTATGAGATAAACCCCAAAAACTTGGAAAGGTGGATCTCACACGTACCGACACAGACTATCACGCAATTTAATTGATCCCCAAAGGATTTAATTGAATAGCGGAATAGAAAATATGATCAAAAAGAAAGTGTATGTATCTCACACGTACACCACCACACTAGGCCCCAATTACTATTGTTTGTACCCCTAAAAGGATGGTTGAGCAGTAGGAGGAGGAGTATGGAACAGGCAGCACCCTCAAATCTTCAGAAGTATGAGATGAACCCCAAAAACTTGGAAAGGTGGATCTCACACGTACCGACACAGACTATCACACAATTTAATTGATCCCCAAAGGTTTTAATTGAATAGCGGAATAGAAAATATGATCAAAAAGAAAGTGTATGTATCTCACACGTACACCACCACACTAGGCCCCAATTACTATTGTTTGTATCCCTAAAAGGATGGTTGAGGAGTAGGAGGAGGAGTATGGAACAGGCAGCACCCTCAAAACTTCAGAAGTATGAGATGAACCCCAAAAACTTGGAAAGGTGGATCTCACACGTACCGACACAGACTATCACGCAATTTAATTGATCCCCAAAGATTTTAATTGAATAGCGGAATAGAAAATATGATCAAAAAGAAAGTGTATGTATCTCACACGTACACCACCACACTAGGCCCCAATTACTATTGTTTGTACCCCTAAAAGGATGGTTGAGCAGTAGGAGGAGGAGTATGGAACAGGCAGCACCCTCAAATCTTCAGAAGTATGAGATGAACCCCAAAAACTTGGAAAGGTGGATCTCACACGTACCGACACAGACTATTCCGCAATTTAATTGAGCCACAAAGGTTTTTATTGAATAGCGGAATAGGAAATATGATCAAAAAAAGTGTATGTTTTTCACACGTACAGAAGCACACTAGGCCCCAATTACTATTGTTTGTACACCTAAAAGGATGGATGAGGAGGAGGAGGAGTATAGAACAGGCAGCACCCTCAAAGCTTTAGAAGTATGAGATGAACCCCAAAAACTTGGAAAGGTGGATCTCACACGTACCGACACAGACTATTCCGCAATTTAATTGAGCCCCAAAGGTTTTTATTGAATAGCGGAATAGGAAATATGATCAAAAAAAGTGTATGTTTTTCACACGTACAGAAGCACACTAGGCCCCAATTACTATTGTTTGTACACCTAAAAGGATGGATGAGGAAGAGGAGGAGGAGGAGTATAGAACAGGCAGCACCCTCAAAGCTTCAGAAGTATGAGATGAACCCCAAAAACTTGGAAAGGTGGATCTCACACGTACCGACACAGACTATCACGCAATTTAATTGATCCCCAAAGGTTTTAATTGAATAGCGGAATAGAAAATATGATGAAAAAGAAAGTGTATGTATCTCACACGTACACCACCACACTAGGCCCCAATTACTATTGTTTGTACCCCTAAAAGGATGGTTGAGGAGTAGGAGGAGGAGTATGGAACAGGCAGCACCCTCAAATCTTCAGAAGTATGAGATGAACCCCAAAAACTTGGAAAGGTGGATCTCACACGTACCGACACAGACTATCACGCAATTTAATTGATCCCCAAAGGTTTTAATTGAATAGCGGAATAGAAAATATGATCAAAAAGAAAGTGTATGTATCTCACACGTACACCAGCACACTAGGCCCCAATTACTATTGTTTGTACCCCTAAAAGGATGGTTGAGCAGTAGGAGGAGGAGTATGGAACAGGCAGCATCCTCAAATATTCAGAAGTATGAGATGAACCCCAAAAACTTGGAAAGGTGGATCTCACACGTACCCACACAGACTATCACGCAATTTAATTGACCCCAAAGGTTTTAATTGAATAGCGGAATAGAAAATATGATCAAAAAGAAAGTGTATGTATCTCACACGTACACCACCACACTAGGCCCCAATTACTATTGTTTGTACCCCTAAAAGGATGGTTGAGGAGTAGGAGGAGGAGTATGGAACAGGCAGCACACTCAAATCTTCAGAAGTATGAGATGAACCCCAAAAACTTGAAAAGGTGGATCTCACACGTACCGACTCAGACTAACACGCAATTTAATTGATCCCCAAAGGTTTTAATTGAATAGCGGAATAGAAAATTTGATCAAAAAGAAAGTGTATGTATCTCACACGTACACCACCACACTAGGCCCCAATTACTATTGTTTGTACCCCTAAAAGGATGGTTGAGCAGTAGGAGGAGGAGTATGGAACAGGCAGCACCCTCAAATCTTCAGAAGTATGAGATAAACCCCAAAAACTTGGAAAGGTGGATCTCACACGTACCGACACAGACTATCACGCAATTTAATTGATCCCCAAAGGATTTAATTGAATAGCGGAATAGAAAATATGATCAAAAAGAAAGTGTATGTATCTCACACGTACACCACCACACTAGGCCCCAATTACTATTGTTTGTACCCCTAAAAGGATGGTTGAGCAGTAGGAGGAGGAGTATGGAACAGGCAGCACCCTCAAATCTTCAGAAGTATGAGATGAACCCCAAAAACTTGGAAAGGTGGATCTCACACGTACCGACACAGACTATCACACAATTTAATTGATCCCCAAAGGTTTTAATTGAATAGCGGAATAGAAAATATGATCAAAAAGAAAGTGTATGTATCTCACACGTACACCACCACACTAGGCCCCAATTACTATTGTTTGTATCCCTAAAAGGATGGTTGAGGAGTAGGAGGAGGAGTATGGAACAGGCAGCACCCTCAAATCTTCAGAAGTATGAGATGAACCCCAAAAACTTGGAAAGGTGGATCTCACACGTACCGACACAGACTATCACGCAATTTAATTGATCCCCAAAGGTTTTAATTGAATAGCGGAATAGAAAATATGATCAAAAAGAAAGTGTATGTATCTCACACGTACACCACCACACTAGGCCCCAATTACTATTGTTTGTACCCCTAAAAGGATGGTTGAGCAGTAGGAGGAGGAGTATGGAACAGGCAGCACCCTCAAATCTTCAGAAGTATGAGATGAACCCCAAAAACTTGGAAAGGTGGATCTCACACGTACCGACACAGACTATCACGCAATTTAATTGATCCCCAAAGATTTTAATTGAATAGCGGAATAGAAAATATGATCAAAAAGAAAGTGTATGTATCTCACACGTACACCACCACACTAGGCCCCAATTACTATTGTTTGTACCCCTAAAAGGATGGTTGAGCAGTAGGAGGAGGAGTATGGAACAGGCAGCACCCTCAAATCTTCAGAAGTATGAGATGAACCCCAAAAACTTGGAAAGGTGGATCTCACACGTACCGACACAGACTATTCCGCAATTTAATTGAGCCACAAAGGTTTTTATTGAATAGCGGAATAGGAAATATGATCAAAAAAAGTGTATGTTTTTCACACGTACAGAAGCACACTAGGCCCCAATTACTATTGTTTGTACACCTAAAAGGATGGATGAGGAGGAGGAGGAGTATAGAACAGGCAGCACCCTCAAAGCTTTAGAAGTATGAGATGAACCCCAAAAACTTGGAAAGGTGGATCTCACACGTACCGACACAGACTATTCCGCAATTTAATTGAGCCCCAAAGGTTTTTATTGAATAGCGGAATAGGAAATATGATCAAAAAAAGTGTATGTTTTTCACACGTACAGAAGCACACTAGGCCCCAATTACTATTGTTTGTACACCTAAAAGGATGGATGAGGAAGAGGAGGAGGAGGAGTATAGAACAGGCAGCACCCTCAAAGCTTCAGAAGTATGAGATGAACCCCAAAAACTTGGAAAGGTGGATCTCACACGTACCGACACAGACTATCACGCAATTTAATTGATCCCCAAAGGTTTTAATTGAATAGCGGAATAGAAAATATGATGAAAAAGAAAGTGTATGTATCTCACACGTACACCACCACACTAGGCCCCAATTACTATTGTTTGTACCCCTAAAAGGGTGGTTGAGCAGTAGGAGGAGGAGTATGGAACAGGCAGCACCCTCAAATCTTCAGAAGTATGAGATGAACCCCAAAAACTTGGAAAGGTGGATCTCACACGTACCGACACAGACTATCACGCAATTTAATTGATCCCCAAAGGATTTAATTGAATAGCGGAATAGAAAATATGATCAAAAAGAAAGTGTATGTATCTCACACGTACACCACCACACTAGGCCCCAATTACTATTGTTTGTACCCCTAAAAGGATGGTTGAGGAGTAGGAGGAGGAGTATGGAACAGGCAGCACCCTCAAATCTTCAGAAGTATGAGATGAACCCCAAAAACTTGGAAAGGTGGATCTCACACGTACCGACACAGACTATCACGCAATTTAATTGATCCCCAAAGGTTTTAATTGAATAGCGGAATAGAAAATATGATCAAAAAGAAAGTGTATGTATCTCACACGTACACCACCACACTAGGCCCCAATTACTATTGTTTGTACCCCTAAAAGGATGGTTGAGGAGTAGGAGGAGGAGTATGGAACAGGCAGCACCCTCAAATCTTCAGAAGTATGAGATGAACCCCAAAAACTTGGAAAGGTGGATCTCACACGTACCGACACAGACTATCACGCAATTTAATTGATCCCCAAAGGTTTTAATTGAATAGCGGAATAGAAAATATGATCAAAAAGAAAGTGTATGTATCTCACACGTACACCACCACACTAGCCCCCAATTACTATTGTTTGTACCCCTAAAAGGATGGTTGAGCAGTAGGAGGAGGAGTATGGAACAGGCAGCACCCTCAAATCTTCAGAAGTATGAGATGAACCCCAAAAACTTGGAAAGGTGGATCTCACACGTACCGACACAGACTATCACGCAATTTAATTGATCCCCAAAGGATTTAATTAAATAGCGGAATAGAAAATATGATCAAAAAGAAAGTGTATGTATCTCACACGTACACCACCACACTAGGCCCCAATTACTATTGTTTGTACCCCTAAAAGGATGGTTGAGGAGTAGGAGGAGGAGTATGGAACAGGCAGCACCCTCAAATCTTCAGAAGTATGAGATGAACCCCAAAAACTTGGAAAGGTGGATCTCACACGTACCGACACAGACTATCACGCAATTTAATTGATCCCCAAAGGTTTTAATTGAATAGCGGAATAGAAAATATGATCAAAAAGAAAGTGTATGTATCTCACACGTACACCACCACACTAGGCCCCAATTACTATTGTTTGTACCACTAAAAGGATGGTTGAGCAGTAGGAGGAGGAGTATGGAACAGGCAGCACCCTCAAATCTTCAGAAGTATGAGATGAACCCCAAAAACTTGGAAAGGTGGATCTCACACGTACCGACACAGACTATCACGCAATTTAATTGATCCCCAAAGGTTTTAATTGAATAGCGGAATAGAAAATATGATCAAAAAGAAAGTGTATGTATCTCACACGTACACCAGCACACTAGGCCCCAATTACTATTGTTTGTACCCCTAAAAGGATGGTTGAGCAGTAGGAGGAGGAGTATGGAACAGGCAGCATCCTCAAATATTCAGAAGTATGAGATGAACCCCAAAAACTTGGAAAGGTGGATCTCACACGTACCCACACAGACTATCACGCAATTTAATTGATCCCCAAAGGTTTTAATTGAATAGCGGAATAGAAAATATGATCAAAAAGAAAGTGTATGTATCTCACACGTACACCACCACACTAGGCCCCAATTACTATTGTTTGTACCCCTAAAAGGATGGTTGAGGAGTAGGAGGAGGAGTATGGAACAGGCACCACACTCAAATCTTCAGAAGTATGAGATGAACCCCAAAAACTTGAAAAGGTGGATCTCACACGTACCGACTCAGACTAACACGCAATTTAATTGATCCCCAAAGGTTTTAATTGAATAGCGGAATAGAAAATTTGATCAAAAAGAAAGTGTATGTATCTCACACGTACACCACCACACTAGGCCCCAATTACTATTGTTTGTACCCCTAAAAGGATGGTTGAGCAGTAGGAGGAGGAGTATGGAACAGGCAGCACCCTCAAATCTTCAGAAGTATGAGATAAACCCCAAAAACTTGGAAAGGTGGATCTCACACGTACCGACACAGACTATCACGCAATTTAATTGATCCCCAAAGGATTTAATTGAATAGCGGAATAGAAAATATGATCAAAAAGAAAGTGTATGTATCTCACACGTACACCACCACACTAGGCCCCAATTACTATTGTTTGTACCCCTAAAAGGATGGTTGAGCAGTAGGAGGAGGAGTATGGAACAGGCAGCACCCTCAAATCTTCAGAAGTATGAGATGAACCCCAAAAACTTGGAAAGGTGGATCTCACACGTACCGACACAGACTATCACGCAATTTAATTGATCCCCAAAGGATTTAATTGAATAGCGGAATAGAAAATATGATCAAAAAGAAAGTGTATGTATCTCACACGTACACCACCACACTAGGCCCCAATTACTATTGTTTGTACCCCTAAAAGGATGGTTGAGCAGTAGGAGGAGGAGTATGGAACAGGCAGCACCCTCAAATCTTCAGAAGTATGAGATGAACCCCAAAAACTTGGAAAGGTGGATCTCACACGTACCGACACAGACTATCACGCAATTTAATTGATCCCCAAAGGATTTAATTGAATAGCGGAATAGAAAATATGATCAAAAAGAAAGTGTATGTATCTCACACGTACACCACCACACTAGGCCCCAATTACTATTGTTTGTACCCCTAAAAGGATGGTTGAGCAGTAGGAGGAGGAGTATGGAACAGGCAGCACCCTCAAATCTTCAGAAGTATGAGATGAACCCCAAAAACTTGGAAAGGTGGATCTCACACATACCGAAACAGACTATTCCGCAATTTAATTGAGCCACAAAGGTTTTTATTGAATAGCGGAATAGGAAATATGATCAAAAAAAGTGTATGTTTTTCACACGTACAGAAGCACACTAGGCCCCAATTACTATTGTTTGTACACCTAAAAGGATGGATGAGGAGGAGGAGGAGGAGGAGTATAGAACAGGCAGCACCCTCAAAGCTTCAGAAGTATGAGATGAACCCCAAAAACTTGGAAAGGTGGATCTCACACGTACCGACACAGACTATTCCGCAATTTAATTGAGCCCCAAAGGTTTTTATTGAATAGCGGAATAGGAAATATGATCAAAAAAAGTGTATGTTTTTCACACGTACAGAAGCACACTAGGCCCCAATTACTATTGTTTGTACACCTAAAAGGATGGATGAGGAAGAGGAGGAGGAGGAGTATAGAACAGGCAGCACCCTCAAAGCTTCAGAAGTATGAGATGAACCCCAAAAACTTGGATAGGTGGATCTCACACGTACCGACACAGACTATTCCGCAATTTAATTGAGCCCCAAAGGTTTTTATTGAATAGCGGAATAGGAAATATGATCAAAAAAAGTGTATGTTTTTCACACGTACAGAAGCACACTAGGCCCCAATTACTATTGTTTGTACACCTAAAAGGATGGATGAGGAGGAGGAGGAGGAGGAGTATAGAACAGGCAGCACCCTCAAAGCTTCAGAAGTATGAGATGAACCCCAAAAACTTGGAAAGGTGGATCTCACACGTACAGACACAGACTATTCCGCAATTTAATTGAGCCCCAAAGGTTTTTATTGAATAGCGGAATAGGAAATATGATCAAAAAAAAGTGTATGTTTTGCACACGTACAGAAGCACACTAGGCCCCAATTACTATTGTTTGTACACCTAAAAGGATGGATGAGGAGGAGGAGGAGGAGGAGGAGTATAGAACAGGCAGCACCCTCAAAGCTTCAGAAGTATGAGATGAACCCCAAAAACTTGGAAAGGTGGATCTCACACGTACAGACACAGACTATTCCGCAATTTAATTGAGCCCCAAAGGTTTTTATTGAATAGCGGAATAGGAAATATGATCAAAAAAAGTGTATGTTTTTCACACGTACAGAAGCACACTAGGCCCCAATTACTATTGTTTGTACACCTAAAAGGATGGATGAGGAGGAGGAGGAGTATAGAACAGGCAGCACCCTCAAAGCTTCAGAAGTATGAGATGAACCCCAAAAACTTGTAAAGGTGGATCTCACACGTACCGACACAGACTATTCCGCAATTTAATTGAGCCCCAAAGGTTTTTATTGAATAGCGGAATAGGAAATATGATCAAAAAAAAGTGTATGTTTTTCACACGTACAGAAGCACACTAGGCCCCAATTACTATTGTTTGTACACCTAAAAGGATGGATGAGGAAGAGGAGGAGGAGGAGTATAGAACAGGCAGCACCCTCAAAGCTTCAGAAGTATGAGATGAACCCCAAAAACTTGGAAAGGTGGATCTCACACGTACCGACACAGACTATCACGCAATTTAATTGATCCCCAAAGGTTTTAATTGAATAGCGGAATAGAAAATATGATCAAAAAGAAAGTGTATGTATCTCACACGTACACCACCACACTAGGCCCCAATTACTATTGTTTGTACCCCTAAAAGGATGGTTGAGCAGTAGGAGGAGGAGTATGGAACAGGCAGCACCCTCAAATCTTCAGAAGTATGAGATGAACCCCAAAAACTTGGAAAGGTGGATCTCACACGTACCGACACAGACTATCACGCAATTTAATTGATCCCCAAAGGTTTTAATTGAATAGCGGAATAGAAAATATGATCAAAAAGAAAGTGTATGTATCTCACACGTACACCACCACACTAGGCCCCAATTACTATTGTTTGTACCCCTAAAAGGATGGTTGAGGAGTAGGAGGAGGAGTATGGAACAGGCAGCACCCTCAAATCTTCAGAAGTATGAGATGAACCCCAAAAACTTGGAAAGGTAGATCTCACACGTACCGACACAGACTATCACGCAATTTAATTGATCCCCAAAGGTTTTAATTGAATAGCGGAATAGAAAATATGATCAAAAAGAAAGTGTATGTATCTCACACGTACACCACCACACTAGGCCCCAATTACTATTGTTTGTACCCCTAAAAGGATGGTTGAGCAGTAGGAGGAGGAGTATGGAACAGGCAGCACCCTCAAATCTTCAGAAGTATGAGATGAACCCCAAAAACTTGGAAAGGTGGATCTCACACGTACCGACACTGACTATCACGCAATTTAATTGATCCCCAAAGGTTTTAATTGAATAGCGGAATAGAAAATATGATCAAAAAGAAAGTGTATGTATCTCACACGTACACCACCACACTAGGCCCCAATTACTATTGTTTGTACCCCTAAAAGGGTGGTTGAGCAGTAGGAGGAGGAGTATGGAACAGGCAGCACCCTCAAATCTTCAGAAGTATGAGATGAACCCCAAAAACTTGGAAAGGTGGATCTCACACGTACCGACACAGACTATCACGCAATTTAATTGATCCCCAAAGGATTTAATTGAATAGCGGAATAGAAAATATGATCAAAAAGAAAGTGTATGTATCTCACACGTACACCACCACACTAGGCCCCAATTACTATTGTTTGTACCCCTAAAAGGATGGTTGAGCAGTAGGAGGAGGAGTATGGAACAGGCAGCACCCTCAAATCTTCAGAAGTATGAGATGAACCCCAAAAACTTGGAAAGGTGGATCTCACACGTACCGACACAGACTATCACGCAATTTAATTGATCCCCAAAGGATTTAATTGAATAGCGGAATAGAAAATATGATCAAAAAGAAAGTGTATGTATCTCACACGTACACCACCACACTAGGCCCCAATTACTATTGTTTGTACCCCTAAAAGGATGGTTGAGCAGTAGGAGGAGGAGTATGGAACAGGCAGCACCCTCAAATCTTCAGAAGTATGAGATGAACCCCAAAAGCTTGGAAAGGTGGATCTCACACATACCGACACAGACTATTCCGCAATTTAATTGAGCCACAAAGGTTTTTATTGAATAGCGGAATAGGAAATATGATCAAAAAAAGTGTATGTTTTTCACACGTACAGAAGCACACTAGGCCCCAATTACTATTGTTTGTACACCTAAAAGGATGGATGAGGAGGAGGAGGAGGAGGAGTATAGAACAGGCAGCACCCTCAAAGCTTCAGAAGTATGAGATGAACCCCAAAAACTTGGAAAGGTGGATCTCACACGTACCGACACAGACTATTCCGCAATTTAATTGAGCCCCAAAGGTTTTTATTGAATAGCGGAATAGGAAATAAGATCAAAAAAAAGTGTATGTTTTTCACACGTACAGAAGCACACTAGGCCCCAATTACTATTGTTTGTACACCTAAAAGGATGGATGAGGAAGAGGAGGAGGAGGAGTATAGAACAGGCAGCACCCTCAAAGCTTCAGAAGTATGAGATGAACCCCAAAAACTTGGATAGGTGGATCTCACACGTACCGACACAGACTATTCCGCAATTTAATTGAGCCCCAAAGGTTTTTATTGAATAGCGGAATAGGAAATATGATCAAAAAAAGTGTATGTTTTTCACACGTACAGAAGCACACTAGGCCCCAATTACTATTGTTTGTACACCTAAAAGGATGGATGAGGAGGAGGAGGAGGAGGAGTATAGAACAGGCAGCACCCTCAAAGCTTCAGAAGTATGAGATGAACCCCAAAAACTTGGAAAGGTGGATCTCACACGTACAGACACAGACTATTCCGCAATTTAATTGAGCCCCAAAGGTTTTTATTGAATAGCGGAATAGGAAATATGATCAAAAAAAAGTGTATGTTTTGCACACGTACAGAAGCACACTAGGCCCCAATTACTATTGTTTGTACACCTAAAAGGATGGATGAGGAGGAGGAGGAGGAGGAGGAGTATAGAACAGGCAGCACCCTCAAAGCTTCAGAAGTATGAGATGAACCCCAAAAACTTGGAAAGGTGGATCTCACACGTACAGACACAGACTATTCCGCAATTTAATTGAGCCCCAAAGGTTTTTATTGAATAGCGGAATAGGAAATATGATCAAAAAAAGTGTATGTTTTTCACACGTACAGAAGCACACTAGGCCCCAATTACTATTGTTTGTACACCTAAAAGGATGGATGAGGAGGAGGAGGAGTATAGAACAGGCAGCACCCTCAAAGCTTCAGAAGTATGAGATGAACCCCAAAAACTTGGAAAGGTGGATCTCACACGTACCGACACAGACTATTCCGCAATTTAATTGAGCCCCAAAGGTTTTTATTGAATAGCGGAATAGGAAATATGATCAAAAAAAAGTGTATGTTTTTCACACGTACAGAAGCACACTAGGCCCCAATTACTATTGTTTGTACACCTAAAAGGATGGATGAGGAAGAGGAGGAGGAGGAGTATAGAACAGGCAGCACCCTCAAAGCTTCAGAAGTATGAGATGAACCCCAAAAACTTGGAAAGGTGGATCTCACACGTACCGACACAGACTATCACGCAATTTAATTGATCCCCAAAGGTTTTAATTGAATAGCGGAATAGAAAATATGATCAAAAAGAAAGTGTATGTATCTCACACGTACACCACCACACTAGGCCCCAATTACTATTGTTTGTACCCCTAAAAGGGTGGTTGAGCAGTAGGAGGAGGAGTATGGAACAGGCAGCACCCTCAAATCTTCAGAAGTATGAGATGAACCCCAAAAACTTGGAAAGGTGGATCTCACACGTACCGACACAGACTATCACGCAATTTAATTGATCCCCAAAGGATTTAATTGAATAGCGGAATAGAAAATATGATCAAAAAGAAAGTGTATGTATCTCACACGTACACCACCACACTAGGCCCCAATTACTATTGTTTGTACCCCTAAACGGATGGTTGAGGAGTAGGAGGAGGAGTATGGAACAGGCAGCACCCTCAAATCTTCAGAAGTATGAGATGAACCCCAAAAACTTGGAAAGGTGGATCTCACACGTACCGACACAGACTATCACGCAATTTAATTGATCCCCAAAGGTTTTAATTGAATAGCGGAATAGAAAATATGATCAAAAAGAAAGTGTATGTATCTCACACGTACACCACCACACTAGGCCCCAATTACTATTGTTTGTACCCCTAAAAGGATGGTTGAGGAGTAGGAGGAGGAGTATGGAACAGGCAGCACCCTCAAATCTTCAGAAGTATGAGATGAACCCCAAAAACTTGGAAAGGTGGATCTCACACGTACCGACACAGACTATCACGCAATTTAATTGATCCCCAAAGGTTTTAATTGAATAGCGGAATAGAAAATATGATCAAAAAGAAAGTGTATGTATCTCACACGTACACCAGCACACTAGGCCCCAATTACTATTGTTTGTACCCCTAAAAGGATGGTTGAGCAGTAGGAGGAGGAGTATGGAACAGGCAGCATCCTCAAATATTCAGAAGTATGAGATGAACCCCAAAAACTTGGAAAGGTGGATCTCACACGTACCCACACAGACTATCACGCAATTTAATTGATCCCCAAAGGTTTTAATTGAATAGCGGAATAGAAAATATGATCAAAAAGAAAGTGTATGTATCTCACACGTACACCACCACACTAGGCCCCAATTACTATTGTTTGTACCCCTAAAAGGATGGTTGAGGAGTAGGAGGAGGAGTATGGAACAGGCAGCACCCTCAAATCTTCAGAAGTATGAGATGAACCCCAAAAACTTGAAAAGGTGGATCTCACACGTACCGACTCAGACTAACACGCAATTTAATTGATCCCCAAAGGTTTTAATTGAATAGCGGAATAGAAAATTTGATCAAAAAGAAAGTGTATGTATCTCACACGTACACCACCACACTAGGCCCCAATTACTATTGTTTGTACCCCTAAAAGGATGGTTGAGCAGTAGGAGGAGGAGTATGGAACAGGCAGCACCCTCAAATCTTCAGAAGTATGAGATAAACCCCAAAAACTTGGAAAGGTGGATCTCACACGTACCGACACAGACTATCACGCAATTTAATTGATCCCCAAAGGATTTAATTGAATAGCGGAATAGAAAATATGATCAAAAAGAAAGTGTATGTATCTCACACGTACACCACCACACTAGGCCCCAATTACTATTGTTTGTACCCCTAAAAGGATGGTTGAGCAGTAGGAGGAGGAGTATGGAACAGGCAGCACCCTCAAATCTTCAGAAGTATGAGATGAACCCCAAAAACTTGGAAAGGTGGATCTCACACGTACCGACACAGACTATCACACAATTTAATTGATCCCCAAAGGTTTTAATTGAATAGCGGAATAGAAAATATGATCAAAAAGAAAGTGTATGTATCTCACACGTACACCACCACACTAGGCCCCAATTACTATTGTTTGTATCCCTAAAAGGATGGTTGAGGAGTAGGAGGAGGAGTATGGAACAGGCAGCACCCTCAAAACTTCAGAAGTATGAGATGAACCCCAAAAACTTGGAAAGGTGGATCTCACACGTACCGACACAGACTATCACGCAATTTAATTGATCCCCAAAGATTTTAATTGAATAGCGGAATAGAAAATATGATCAAGAAGAAAGTGTATGTATCTCACACGTACACCACCACACTAGGCCCCAATTACTATTGTTTGTACCCCTAAAAGGATGGTTGAGCAGTAGGAGGAGGAGTATGGAACAGGCAGCACCCTCAAATCTTCAGAAGTATGAGATGAACCCCAAAAACTTGGAAAGGTGGATCTCACACGTACCGACACAGACTATTCCGCAATTTAATTGAGCCACAAAGGTTTTTATTGAATAGCGGAATAGGAAATATGATCAAAAAAAGTGTATGTTTTTCACACGTACAGAAGCACACTAGGCCCCAATTACTATTGTTTGTACACCTAAAAGGATGGATGAGGAAGAGGAGGAGGAGGAGTATAGAACAGGCAGCACCCTCAAAGCTTCAGAAGTATGAGATGAACCCCAAAAACTTGGAAAGGTGGATCTCACACGTACCGACACAGACTATCACGCAATTTAATTGATCCCCAAAGGTTTTAATTGAATAGCGGAATAGAAAATATGATGAAAAAGAAAGTGTATGTATCTCACACGTACACCACCACACTAGGCCCCAATTACTATTGTTTGTACCCCTAAAAGGATGGTTGAGGAGTAGGAGGAGGAGTATGGAACAGGCAGCACCCTCAAATCTTCAGAAGTATGAGATGAACCCCAAAAACTTGGAAAGGTGGATCTCACACGTACCGACACAGACTATCACGCAATTTAATTGATCCCCAAAGGTTTTAATTGAATAGCGGAATAGAAAATATGATCAAAAAGAAAGTGTATGTATCTCACACGTACACCAGCACACTAGGCCCCAATTACTATTGTTTGTACCCCTAAAAGGATGGTTGAGCAGTAGGAGGAGGAGTATGGAACAGGCAGCATCCTCAAATATTCAGAAGTATGAGATGAACCCCAAAAACTTGGAAAGGTGGATCTCACACGTACCCACACAGACTATCACGCAATTTAATTGACCCCAAAGGTTTTAATTGAATAGCGGAATAGAAAATATGATCAAAAAGAAAGTGTATGTATCTCACACGTACACCACCACACTAGGCCCCAATTACTATTGTTTGTACCCCTAAAAGGATGGTTGAGGAGTAGGAGGAGGAGTATGGAACAGGCAGCACACTCAAATCTTCAGAAGTATGAGATGAACCCCAAAAACTTGAAAAGGTGGATCTCACACGTACCGACTCAGACTAACACGCAATTTAATTGATCCCCAAAGGTTTTAATTGAATAGCGGAATAGAAAATTTGATCAAAAAGAAAGTGTATGTATCTCACACGTACACCACCACACTAGGCCCCAATTACTATTGTTTGTACCCCTAAAAGGATGGTTGAGCAGTAGGAGGAGGAGTATGGAACAGGCAGCACCCTCAAATCTTCAGAAGTATGAGATAAACCCCAAAAACTTGGAAAGGTGGATCTCACACGTACCGACACAGACTATCACGCAATTTAATTGATCCCCAAAGGATTTAATTGAATAGCGGAATAGAAAATATGATCAAAAAGAAAGTGTATGTATCTCACACGTACACCACCACACTAGGCCCCAATTACTATTGTTTGTACCCCTAAAAGGATGGTTGAGCAGTAGGAGGAGGAGTATGGAACAGGCAGCACCCTCAAATCTTCAGAAGTATGAGATGAACCCCAAAAACTTGGAAAGGTGGATCTCACACGTACCGACACAGACTATCACACAATTTAATTGATCCCCAAAGGTTTTAATTGAATAGCGGAATAGAAAATATGATCAAAAAGAAAGTGTATGTATCTCACACGTACACCACCACACTAGGCCCCAATTACTATTGTTTGTATCCCTAAAAGGATGGTTGAGGAGTAGGAGGAGGAGTATGGAACAGGCAGCACCCTCAAATCTTCAGAAGTATGAGATGAACCCCAAAAACTTGGAAAGGTGGATCTCACACGTACCGACACAGACTATCACGCAATTTAATTGATCCCCAAAGGTTTTAATTGAATAGCGGAATAGAAAATATGATCAAAAAGAAAGTGTATGTATCTCACACGTACACCACCACACTAGGCCCCAATTACTATTGTTTGTACCCCTAAAAGGATGGTTGAGCAGTAGGAGGAGGAGTATGGAACAGGCAGCACCCTCAAATCTTCAGAAGTATGAGATGAACCCCAAAAACTTGGAAAGGTGGATCTCACACGTACCGACACAGACTATCACGCAATTTAATTGATCCCCAAAGGTTTTAATTGAATAGCGGAATAGAAAATATGATCAAAAAGAAAGTGTATGTATCTCACACGTACACCACCACACTAGGCCCCAATTACTATTGTTTGTACCCCTAAAAGGATGGTTGAGGAGTAGGAGGAGGAGTATGGAACAGGCAGCACCCTCAAATCTTCAGAAGTATGAGATGAACCCCAAAAACTTGGAAAGGTAGATCTCACACGTACCGACACAGACTATCACGCAATTTAATTGATCCCCAAAGGTTTTAATTGAATAGCGGAATAGAAAATATGATCAAAAAGAAAGTGTATGTATCTCACACGTACACCACCACACTAGGCCCCAATTACTATTGTTTGTACCCCTAAAAGGATGGTTGAGCAGTAGGAGGAGGAGTATGGAACAGGCAGCACCCTCAAATCTTCAGAAGTATGAGATGAACCCCAAAAACTTGGAAAGGTGGATCTCACACGTACCGACACTGACTATCACGCAATTTAATTGATCCCCAAAGGTTTTAATTGAATAGCGGAATAGAAAATATGATCAAAAAGAAAGTGTATGTATCTCACACGTACACCACCACACTAGGCCCCAATTACTATTGTTTGTACCCCTAAAAGGGTGGTTGAGCAGTAGGAGGAGGAGTATGGAACAGGCAGCACCCTCAAATCTTCAGAAGTATGAGATGAACCCCAAAAACTTGGAAAGGTGGATCTCACACGTACCGACACAGACTATCACGCAATTTAATTGATCCCCAAAGGATTTAATTGAATAGCGGAATAGAAAATATGATCAAAAAGAAAGTGTATGTATCTCACACGTACACCACCACACTAGGCCCCAATTACTATTGTTTGTACCCCTAAAAGGATGGTTGAGCAGTAGGAGGAGGAGTATGGAACAGGCAGCACCCTCAAATCTTCAGAAGTATGAGATGAACCCCAAAAACTTGGAAAGGTGGATCTCACACGTACCGACACAGACTATCACGCAATTTAATTGATCCCCAAAGGATTTAATTGAATAGCGGAATAGAAAATATGATCAAAAAGAAAGTGTATGTATCTCACACGTACACCACCACACTAGGCCCCAATTACTATTGTTTGTACCCCTAAAAGGATGGTTGAGCAGTAGGAGGAGGAGTATGGAACAGGCAGCACCCTCAAATCTTCAGAAGTATGAGATGAACCCCAAAAGCTTGGAAAGGTGGATCTCACACATACCGACACAGACTATTCCGCAATTTAATTGAGCCACAAAGGTTTTTATTGAATAGCGGAATAGGAAATATGATCAAAAAAAGTGTATGTTTTTCACACGTACAGAAGCACACTAGGCCCCAATTACTATTGTTTGTACACCTAAAAGGATGGATGAGGAGGAGGAGGAGGAGGAGTATAGAACAGGCAGCACCCTCAAAGCTTCAGAAGTATGAGATGAACCCCAAAAACTTGGAAAGGTGGATCTCACACGTACCGACACAGACTATTCCGCAATTTAATTGAGCCCCAAAGGTTTTTATTGAATAGCGGAATAGGAAATAAGATCAAAAAAAAGTGTATGTTTTTCACACGTACAGAAGCACACTAGGCCCCAATTACTATTGTTTGTACACCTAAAAGGATGGATGAGGAAGAGGAGGAGGAGGAGTATAGAACAGGCAGCACCCTCAAAGCTTCAGAAGTATGAGATGAACCCCAAAAACTTGGATAGGTGGATCTCACACGTACCGACACAGACTATTCCGCAATTTAATTGAGCCCCAAAGGTTTTTATTGAATAGCGGAATAGGAAATATGATCAAAAAAAGTGTATGTTTTTCACACGTACAGAAGCACACTAGGCCCCAATTACTATTGTTTGTACACCTAAAAGGATGGATGAGGAGGAGGAGGAGGAGGAGTATAGAACAGGCAGCACCCTCAAAGCTTCAGAAGTATGAGATGAACCCCAAAAACTTGGAAAGGTGGATCTCACACGTACAGACACAGACTATTCCGCAATTTAATTGAGCCCCAAAGGTTTTTATTGAATAGCGGAATAGGAAATATGATCAAAAAAAAGTGTATGTTTTGCACACGTACAGAAGCACACTAGGCCCCAATTACTATTGTTTGTACACCTAAAAGGATGGATGAGGAGGAGGAGGAGGAGGAGGAGTATAGAACAGGCAGCACCCTCAAAGCTTCAGAAGTATGAGATGAACCCCAAAAACTTGGAAAGGTGGATCTCACACGTACAGACACAGACTATTCCGCAATTTAATTGAGCCCCAAAGGTTTTTATTGAATAGCGGAATAGGAAATATGATCAAAAAAAGTGTATGTTTTTCACACGTACAGAAGCACACTAGGCCCCAATTACTATTGTTTGTACACCTAAAAGGATGGATGAGGAGGAGGAGGAGTATAGAACAGGCAGCACCCTCAAAGCTTCAGAAGTATGAGATGAACCCCAAAAACTTGGAAAGGTGGATCTCACACGTACCGACACAGACTATTCCGCAATTTAATTGAGCCCCAAAGGTTTTTATTGAATAGCGGAATAGGAAATATGATCAAAAAAAAGTGTATGTTTTTCACACGTACAGAAGCACACTAGGCCCCAATTACTATTGTTTGTACACCTAAAAGGATGGATGAGGAAGAGGAGGAGGAGGAGTATAGAACAGGCAGCACCCTCAAAGCTTCAGAAGTATGAGATGAACCCCAAAAACTTGGAAAGGTGGATCTCACACGTACCGACACAGACTATCACGCAATTTAATTGATCCCCAAAGGTTTTAATTGAATAGCGGAATAGAAAATATGATCAAAAAGAAAGTGTATGTATCTCACACGTACACCACCACACTAGGCCCCAATTACTATTGTTTGTACCCCTAAAAGGGTGGTTGAGCAGTAGGAGGAGGAGTATGGAACAGGCAGCACCCTCAAATCTTCAGAAGTATGAGATGAACCCCAAAAACTTGGAAAGGTGGATCTCACACGTACCGACACAGACTATCACGCAATTTAATTGATCCCCAAAGGATTTAATTGAATAGCGGAATAGAAAATATGATCAAAAAGAAAGTGTATGTATCTCACACGTACACCACCACACTAGGCCCCAATTACTATTGTTTGTACCCCTAAAAGGATGGTTGAGGAGTAGGAGGAGGAGTATGGAACAGGCAGCACCCTCAAATCTTCAGAAGTATGAGATGAACCCCAAAAACTTGGAAAGGTGGATCTCACACGTACCGACACAGACTATCACGCAATTTAATTGATCCCCTAAGGTTTTAATTGAATAGCGGAATAGAAAATATGATCAAAAAGAAAGTGTATGTATCTCACACGTACACCACCACACTAGGCCCCAATTACTATTGTTTGTACCCCTAAAAGGATGGTTGAGGAGTAGGAGGAGGAGTATGGAACAGGCAGCACCCTCAAATCTTCAGAAGTATGAGATGAACCCCAAAAACTTGGAAAGGTGGATCTCACACGTACCGACACAGACTATCACGCAATTTAATTGATCCCCAAAGGTTTTAATTGAATAGCGGAATAGAAAATATGATCAAAAAGAAAGTGTATGTATCTCACACGTACACCACCACACTAGCCCCCAATTACTATTGTTTGTACCCCTAAAAGGATGGTTGAGCAGTAGGAGGAGGAGTATGGAACAGGCAGCACCCTCAAATCTTCAGAAGTATGAGATGAACCCCAAAAACTTGGAAAGGTGGATCTCACACGTACCGACACAGACTATCACGCAATTTAATTGATCCCCAAAGGATTTAATTAAATAGCGGAATAGAAAATATGATCAAAAAGAAAGTGTATGTATCTCACACGTACACCACCACACTAGGCCCCAATTACTATTGTTTGTACCCCTAAAAGGATGGTTGAGGAGTAGGAGGAGGAGTATGGAACAGGCAGCACCCTCAAATCTTCAGAAGTATGAGATGAACCCCAAAAACTTGGAAAGGTGGATCTCACACGTACCGACACAGACTATCACGCAATTTAATTGATCCCCAAAGGTTTTAATTGAATAGCGGAATAGAAAATATGATCAAAAAGAAAGTGTATGTATCTCACACGTACACCACCACACTAGGCCCCAATTACTATTGTTTGTACCACTAAAAGGATGGTTGAGCAGTAGGAGGAGGAGTATGGAACAGGCAGCACCCTCAAATCTTCAGAAGTATGAGATGAACCCCAAAAACTTGGAAAGGTGGATCTCACACGTACCGACACAGACTATCACGCAATTTAATTGATCCCCAAAGGTTTTAATTGAATAGCGGAATAGAAAATATGATCAAAAAGAAAGTGTATGTATCTCACACGTACACCACCACACTAGGCCCCAATTACTATTGTTTGTACCCCTAAAAGGATGGTTGAGGAGTAGGAGGAGGAGTATGGAACAGGCAGCACCCTCAAATCTTCAGAAGTATGAGATGAACCCCAAAAACTTGGAAAGGTGGATCTCACACGTACCGACACAGACTATCACGCAATTTAATTGATCCCCAAAGATTTTAATTGAATAGCGGAATAGAAAATATGATCAAAAAGAAAGTGTATGTATCTCACACGTACACCACCACACTAGGCCCCAATTACTATTGTTTGTACCCCTAAAAGGATGGTTGAGCAGTAGGAGGAGGAGTATGGAACAGGCAGCACCCTCAAATCTTCAGAAGTATGAGATGAACCCCAAAAACTTGGAAAGGTGGATCTCACACGTACCGACACAGACTATTCCGCAATTTAATTGAGCCACAAAGGTTTTTATTGAATAGCGGAATAGGAAATATGATCAAAAAAAGTGTATGTTTTTCACACGTACAGAAGCACACTAGGCCCCAATTACTATTGTTTGTACACCTAAAAGGATGGATGAGGAGGAGGAGGAGTATAGAACAGGCAGCACCCTCAAAGCTTTAGAAGTATGAGATGAACCCCAAAAACTTGGAAAGGTGGATCTCACACGTACCGACACAGACTATTCCGCAATTTAATTGAGCCCCAAAGGTTTTTATTGAATAGCGGAATAGGAAATATGATCAAAAAAAGTGTATGTTTTTCACACGTACAGAAGCACACTAGGCCCCAATTACTATTGTTTGTACACCTAAAAGGATGGATGAGGAAGAGGAGGAGGAGGAGTATAGAACAGGCAGCACCCTCAAAGCTTCAGAAGTATGAGATGAACCCCAAAAACTTGGAAAGGTGGATCTCACACGTACCGACACAGACTATCACGCAATTTAATTGATCCCCAAAGGTTTTAATTGAATAGCGGAATAGAAAATATGATGAAAAAGAAAGTGTATGTATCTCACACGTACACCACCACACTAGGCCCCAATTACTATTGTTTGTACCCCTAAAAGGGTGGTTGAGCAGTAGGAGGAGGAGTATGGAACAGGCAGCACCCTCAAATCTTCAGAAGTATGAGATGAACCCCAAAAACTTGGAAAGGTGGATCTCACACGTACCGACACAGACTATCACGCAATTTAATTGATCCCCAAAGGATTTAATTGAATAGCGGAATAGAAAATATGATCAAAAAGAAAGTGTATGTATCTCACACGTACACCACCACACTAGGCCCCAATTACTATTGTTTGTACCCCTAAAAGGATGGTTGAGGAGTAGGAGGAGGAGTATGGAACAGGCAGCACCCTCAAATCTTCAGAAGTATGAGATGAACCCCAAAAACTTGGAAAGGTGGATCTCACACGTACCGACACAGACTATCACGCAATTTAATTGATCCCCAAAGGTTTTAATTGAATAGCGGAATAGAAAATATGATCAAAAAGAAAGTGTATGTATCTCACACGTACACCACCACACTAGGCCCCAATTACTATTGTTTGTACCCCTAAAAGGATGGTTGAGGAGTAGGAGGAGGAGTATGGAACAGGCAGCACCCTCAAATCTTCAGAAGTATGAGATGAACCCCAAAAACTTGGAAAGGTGGATCTCACACGTACCGACACAGACTATCACGCAATTTAATTGATCCCCAAAGGTTTTAATTGAATAGCGGAATAGAAAATATGATCAAAAAGAAAGTGTATGTATCTCACACGTACACCACCACACTAGCCCCCAATTACTATTGTTTGTACCCCTAAAAGGATGGTTGAGCAGTAGGAGGAGGAGTATGGAACAGGCAGCACCCTCAAATCTTCAGAAGTATGAGATGAACCCCAAAAACTTGGAAAGGTGGATCTCACACGTACCGACACAGACTATCACGCAATTTAATTGATCCCCAAAGGATTTAATTAAATAGCGGAATAGAAAATATGATCAAAAAGAAAGTGTATGTATCTCACACGTACACCACCACACTAGGCCCCAATTACTATTGTTTGTACCCCTAAAAGGATGGTTGAGGAGTAGGAGGAGGAGTATGGAACAGGCAGCACCCTCAAATCTTCAGAAGTATGAGATGAACCCCAAAAACTTGGAAAGGTGGATCTCACACGTACCGACACAGACTATCACGCAATTTAATTGATCCCCAAAGGTTTTAATTGAATAGCGGAATAGAAAATATGATCAAAAAGAAAGTGTATGTATCTCACACGTACACCACCACACTAGGCCCCAATTACTATTGTTTGTACCACTAAAAGGATGGTTGAGCAGTAGGAGGAGGAGTATGGAACAGGCAGCACCCTCAAATCTTCAGAAGTATGAGATGAACCCCAAAAACTTGGAAAGGTGGATCTCACACGTACCGACACAGACTATCACGCAATTTAATTGATCCCCAAAGGTTTTAATTGAATAGCGGAATAGAAAATATGATCAAAAAGAAAGTGTATGTATCTCACACGTACACCAGCACACTAGGCCCCAATTACTATTGTTTGTACCCCTAAAAGGATGGTTGAGCAGTAGGAGGAGGAGTATGGAACAGGCAGCATCCTCAAATATTCAGAAGTATGAGATGAACCCCAAAAACTTGGAAAGGTGGATCTCACACGTACCCACACAGACTATCACGCAATTTAATTGATCCCCAAAGGTTTTAATTGAATAGCGGAATAGAAAATATGATCAAAAAGAAAGTGTATGTATCTCACACGTACACCACCACACTAGGCCCCAATTACTATTGTTTGTACCCCTAAAAGGATGGTTGAGGAGTAGGAGGAGGAGTATGGAACAGGCACCACACTCAAATCTTCAGAAGTATGAGATGAACCCCAAAAACTTGAAAAGGTGGATCTCACACGTACCGACTCAGACTAACACGCAATTTAATTGATCCCCAAAGGTTTTAATTGAATAGCGGAATAGAAAATTTGATCAAAAAGAAAGTGTATGTATCTCACACGTACACCACCACACTAGGCCCCAATTACTATTGTTTGTACCCCTAAAAGGATGGTTGAGCAGTAGGAGGAGGAGTATGGAACAGGCAGCACCCTCAAATCTTCAGAAGTATGAGATAAACCCCAAAAACTTGGAAAGGTGGATCTCACACGTACCGACACAGACTATCACGCAATTTAATTGATCCCCAAAGGATTTAATTGAATAGCGGAATAGAAAATATGATCAAAAAGAAAGTGTATGTATCTCACACGTACACCACCACACTAGGCCCCAATTACTATTGTTTGTACCCCTAAAAGGATGGTTGAGCAGTAGGAGGAGGAGTATGGAACAGGCAGCACCCTCAAATCTTCAGAAGTATGAGATGAACCCCAAAAACTTGGAAAGGTGGATCTCACACGTACCGACACAGACTATCACGCAATTTAATTGATCCCCAAAGGATTTAATTGAATAGCGGAATAGAAAATATGATCAAAAAGAAAGTGTATGTATCTCACACGTACACCACCACACTAGGCCCCAATTACTATTGTTTGTACCCCTAAAAGGATGGTTGAGCAGTAGGAGGAGGAGTATGGAACAGGCAGCACCCTCAAATCTTCAGAAGTATGAGATGAACCCCAAAAACTTGGAAAGGTGGATCTCACACGTACCGACACAGACTATCACGCAATTTAATTGATCCCCAAAGGATTTAATTGAATAGCGGAATAGAAAATATGATCAAAAAGAAAGTGTATGTATCTCACACGTACACCACCACACTAGGCCCCAATTACTATTGTTTGTACCCCTAAAAGGATGGTTGAGCAGTAGGAGGAGGAGTATGGAACAGGCAGCACCCTCAAATCTTCAGAAGTATGAGATGAACCCCAAAAACTTGGAAAGGTGGATCTCACACATACCGAAACAGACTATTCCGCAATTTAATTGAGCCACAAAGGTTTTTATTGAATAGCGGAATAGGAAATATGATCAAAAAAAGTGTATGTTTTTCACACGTACAGAAGCACACTAGGCCCCAATTACTATTGTTTGTACACCTAAAAGGATGGATGAGGAGGAGGAGGAGGAGGAGTATAGAACAGGCAGCACCCTCAAAGCTTCAGAAGTATGAGATGAACCCCAAAAACTTGGAAAGGTGGATCTCACACGTACCGACACAGACTATTCCGCAATTTAATTGAGCCCCAAAGGTTTTTATTGAATAGCGGAATAGGAAATATGATCAAAAAAAGTGTATGTTTTTCACACGTACAGAAGCACACTAGGCCCCAATTACTATTGTTTGTACACCTAAAAGGATGGATGAGGAAGAGGAGGAGGAGGAGTATAGAACAGGCAGCACCCTCAAAGCTTCAGAAGTATGAGATGAACCCCAAAAACTTGGATAGGTGGATCTCACACGTACCGACACAGACTATTCCGCAATTTAATTGAGCCCCAAAGGTTTTTATTGAATAGCGGAATAGGAAATATGATCAAAAAAAGTGTATGTTTTTCACACGTACAGAAGCACACTAGGCCCCAATTACTATTGTTTGTACACCTAAAAGGATGGATGAGGAGGAGGAGGAGGAGGAGTATAGAACAGGCAGCACCCTCAAAGCTTCAGAAGTATGAGATGAACCCCAAAAACTTGGAAAGGTGGATCTCACACGTACAGACACAGACTATTCCGCAATTTAATTGAGCCCCAAAGGTTTTTATTGAATAGCGGAATAGGAAATATGATCAAAAAAAAGTGTATGTTTTGCACACGTACAGAAGCACACTAGGCCCCAATTACTATTGTTTGTACACCTAAAAGGATGGATGAGGAGGAGGAGGAGGAGGAGGAGTATAGAACAGGCAGCACCCTCAAAGCTTCAGAAGTATGAGATGAACCCCAAAAACTTGGAAAGGTGGATCTCACACGTACAGACACAGACTATTCCGCAATTTAATTGAGCCCCAAAGGTTTTTATTGAATAGCGGAATAGGAAATATGATCAAAAAAAGTGTATGTTTTTCACACGTACAGAAGCACACTAGGCCCCAATTACTATTGTTTGTACACCTAAAAGGATGGATGAGGAGGAGGAGGAGTATAGAACAGGCAGCACCCTCAAAGCTTCAGAAGTATGAGATGAACCCCAAAAACTTGTAAAGGTGGATCTCACACGTACCGACACAGACTATTCCGCAATTTAATTGAGCCCCAAAGGTTTTTATTGAATAGCGGAATAGGAAATATGATCAAAAAAAAGTGTATGTTTTTCACACGTACAGAAGCACACTAGGCCCCAATTACTATTGTTTGTACACCTAAAAGGATGGATGAGGAAGAGGAGGAGGAGGAGTATAGAACAGGCAGCACCCTCAAAGCTTCAGAAGTATGAGATGAACCCCAAAAACTTGGAAAGGTGGATCTCACACGTACCGACACAGACTATCACGCAATTTAATTGATCCCCAAAGGTTTTAATTGAATAGCGGAATAGAAAATATGATCAAAAAGAAAGTGTATGTATCTCACACGTACACCACCACACTAGGCCCCAATTACTATTGTTTGTACCCCTAAAAGGATGGTTGAGCAGTAGGAGGAGGAGTATGGAACAGGCAGCACCCTCAAATCTTCAGAAGTATGAGATGAACCCCAAAAACTTGGAAAGGTGGATCTCACACGTACCGACACAGACTATCACGCAATTTAATTGATCCCCAAAGGTTTTAATTGAATAGCGGAATAGAAAATATGATCAAAAAGAAAGTGTATGTATCTCACACGTACACCACCACACTAGGCCCCAATTACTATTGTTTGTACCCCTAAAAGGATGGTTGAGGAGTAGGAGGAGGAGTATGGAACAGGCAGCACCCTCAAATCTTCAGAAGTATGAGATGAACCCCAAAAACTTGGAAAGGTAGATCTCACACGTACCGACACAGACTATCACGCAATTTAATTGATCCCCAAAGGTTTTAATTGAATAGCGGAATAGAAAATATGATCAAAAAGAAAGTGTATGTATCTCACACGTACACCACCACACTAGGCCCCAATTACTATTGTTTGTACCCCTAAAAGGATGGTTGAGCAGTAGGAGGAGGAGTATGGAACAGGCAGCACCCTCAAATCTTCAGAAGTATGAGATGAACCCCAAAAACTTGGAAAGGTGGATCTCACACGTACCGACACTGACTATCACGCAATTTAATTGATCCCCAAAGGTTTTAATTGAATAGCGGAATAGAAAATATGATCAAAAAGAAAGTGTATGTATCTCACACGTACACCACCACACTAGGCCCCAATTACTATTGTTTGTACCCCTAAAAGGGTGGTTGAGCAGTAGGAGGAGGAGTATGGAACAGGCAGCACCCTCAAATCTTCAGAAGTATGAGATGAACCCCAAAAACTTGGAAAGGTGGATCTCACACGTACCGACACAGACTATCACGCAATTTAATTGATCCCCAAAGGATTTAATTGAATAGCGGAATAGAAAATATGATCAAAAAGAAAGTGTATGTATCTCACACGTACACCACCACACTAGGCCCCAATTACTATTGTTTGTACCCCTAAAAGGATGGTTGAGCAGTAGGAGGAGGAGTATGGAACAGGCAGCACCCTCAAATCTTCAGAAGTATGAGATGAACCCCAAAAACTTGGAAAGGTGGATCTCACACGTACCGACACAGACTATCACGCAATTTAATTGATCCCCAAAGGATTTAATTGAATAGCGGAATAGAAAATATGATCAAAAAGAAAGTGTATGTATCTCACACGTACACCACCACACTAGGCCCCAATTACTATTGTTTGTACCCCTAAAAGGATGGTTGAGCAGTAGGAGGAGGAGTATGGAACAGGCAGCACCCTCAAATCTTCAGAAGTATGAGATGAACCCCAAAAGCTTGGAAAGGTGGATCTCACACATACCGACACAGACTATTCCGCAATTTAATTGAGCCACAAAGGTTTTTATTGAATAGCGGAATAGGAAATATGATCAAAAAAAGTGTATGTTTTTCACACGTACAGAAGCACACTAGGCCCCAATTACTATTGTTTGTACACCTAAAAGGATGGATGAGGAGGAGGAGGAGGAGGAGTATAGAACAGGCAGCACCCTCAAAGCTTCAGAAGTATGAGATGAACCCCAAAAACTTGGAAAGGTGGATCTCACACGTACCGACACAGACTATTCCGCAATTTAATTGAGCCCCAAAGGTTTTTATTGAATAGCGGAATAGGAAATAAGATCAAAAAAAAGTGTATGTTTTTCACACGTACAGAAGCACACTAGGCCCCAATTACTATTGTTTGTACACCTAAAAGGATGGATGAGGAAGAGGAGGAGGAGGAGTATAGAACAGGCAGCACCCTCAAAGCTTCAGAAGTATGAGATGAACCCCAAAAACTTGGATAGGTGGATCTCACACGTACCGACACAGACTATTCCGCAATTTAATTGAGCCCCAAAGGTTTTTATTGAATAGCGGAATAGGAAATATGATCAAAAAAAGTGTATGTTTTTCACACGTACAGAAGCACACTAGGCCCCAATTACTATTGTTTGTACACCTAAAAGGATGGATGAGGAGGAGGAGGAGGAGGAGTATAGAACAGGCAGCACCCTCAAAGCTTCAGAAGTATGAGATGAACCCCAAAAACTTGGAAAGGTGGATCTCACACGTACAGACACAGACTATTCCGCAATTTAATTGAGCCCCAAAGGTTTTTATTGAATAGCGGAATAGGAAATATGATCAAAAAAAAGTGTATGTTTTGCACACGTACAGAAGCACACTAGGCCCCAATTACTATTGTTTGTACACCTAAAAGGATGGATGAGGAGGAGGAGGAGGAGGAGGAGTATAGAACAGGCAGCACCCTCAAAGCTTCAGAAGTATGAGATGAACCCCAAAAACTTGGAAAGGTGGATCTCACACGTACAGACACAGACTATTCCGCAATTTAATTGAGCCCCAAAGGTTTTTATTGAATAGCGGAATAGGAAATATGATCAAAAAAAGTGTATGTTTTTCACACGTACAGAAGCACACTAGGCCCCAATTACTATTGTTTGTACACCTAAAAGGATGGATGAGGAGGAGGAGGAGTATAGAACAGGCAGCACCCTCAAAGCTTCAGAAGTATGAGATGAACCCCAAAAACTTGGAAAGGTGGATCTCACACGTACCGACACAGACTATTCCGCAATTTAATTGAGCCCCAAAGGTTTTTATTGAATAGCGGAATAGGAAATATGATCAAAAAAAAGTGTATGTTTTTCACACGTACAGAAGCACACTAGGCCCCAATTACTATTGTTTGTACACCTAAAAGGATGGATGAGGAAGAGGAGGAGGAGGAGTATAGAACAGGCAGCACCCTCAAAGCTTCAGAAGTATGAGATGAACCCCAAAAACTTGGAAAGGTGGATCTCACACGTACCGACACAGACTATCACGCAATTTAATTGATCCCCAAAGGTTTTAATTGAATAGCGGAATAGAAAATATGATCAAAAAGAAAGTGTATGTATCTCACACGTACACCACCACACTAGGCCCCAATTACTATTGTTTGTACCCCTAAAAGGGTGGTTGAGCAGTAGGAGGAGGAGTATGGAACAGGCAGCA
Organism: Pelophylax lessonae; assembly: GCF_965119305.1. NCBI lineage: Eukaryota > Metazoa > Chordata > Amphibia > Anura > Ranidae > Pelophylax > Pelophylax lessonae. The sequence goes on along the minus strand of NC_138771.1, from coordinate 340,621,699 downwards.
CCCTCAAATCTTCAGAAGTATGAGATGAACCCCAAAAACTTGGAAAGGTGGATCTCACACGTACCGACACAGACTATCACGCAATTTAATTGATCCCCAAAGGATTTAATTGAATAGCGGAATAGAAAATATGATCAAAAAGAAAGTGTATGTATCTCACACGTACACCACCACACTAGGCCCCAATTACTATTGTTTGTACCCCTAAACGGATGGTTGAGGAGTAGGAGGAGGAGTATGGAACAGGCAGCACCCTCAAATCTTCAGAAGTATGAGATGAACCCCAAAAACTTGGAAAGGTGGATCTCACACGTACCGACACAGACTATCACGCAATTTAATTGATCCCCAAAGGTTTTAATTGAATAGCGGAATAGAAAATATGATCAAAAAGAAAGTGTATGTATCTCACACGTACACCACCACACTAGGCCCCAATTACTATTGTTTGTACCCCTAAAAGGATGGTTGAGGAGTAGGAGGAGGAGTATGGAACAGGCAGCACCCTCAAATCTTCAGAAGTATGAGATGAACCCCAAAAACTTGGAAAGGTGGATCTCACACGTACCGACACAGACTATCACGCAATTTAATTGATCCCCAAAGGTTTTAATTGAATAGCGGAATAGAAAATATGATCAAAAAGAAAGTGTATGTATCTCACACGTACACCACCACACTAGCCCCCAATTACTATTGTTTGTACCCCTAAAAGGATGGTTGAGCAGTAGGAGGAGGAGTATGGAACAGGCAGCACCCTCAAATCTTCAGAAGTATGAGATGAACCCCAAAAACTTGGAAAGGTGGATCTCACACGTACCGACACAGACTATCACGCAATTTAATTGATCCCCAAAGGATTTAATTAAATAGCGGAATAGAAAATATGATCAAAAAGAAAGTGTATGTATCTCACACGTACACCACCACACTAGGCCCCAATTACTATTGTTTGTACCCCTAAAAGGATGGTTGAGGAGTAGGAGGAGGAGTATGGAACAGGCAGCACCCTCAAATCTTCAGAAGTATGAGATGAACCCCAAAAACTTGGAAAGGTGGATCTCACACGTACCGACACAGACTATCACGCAATTTAATTGATCCCCAAAGGTTTTAATTGAATAGCGGAATAGAAAATATGATCAAAAAGAAAGTGTATGTATCTCACACGTACACCACCACACTAGGCCCCAATTACTATTGTTTGTACCACTAAAAGGATGGTTGAGCAGTAGGAGGAGGAGTATGGAACAGGCAGCACCCTCAAATCTTCAGAAGTATGAGATGAACCCCAAAAACTTGGAAAGGTGGATCTCACACGTACCGACACAGACTATCACGCAATTTAATTGATCCCCAAAGGTTTTAATTGAATAGCGGAATAGAAAATATGATCAAAAAGAAAGTGTATGTATCTCACACGTACACCACCACACTAGGCCCCAATTACTATTGTTTGTACCCCTAAAAGGATGGTTGAGGAGTAGGAGGAGGAGTATGGAACAGGCAGCACCCTCAAATCTTCAGAAGTATGAGATGAACCCCAAAAACTTGGAAAGGTGGATCTCACACGTACCGACACAGACTATCACGCAATTTAATTGATCCCCAAAGGTTTTAATTGAATAGCGGAATAGAAAATATGATCAAAAAGAAAGTGTATGTATCTCACACGTACACCACCACACTAGGCCCCAATTACTATTGTTTGTACCCCTAAAAGGGTGGTTGAGCAGTAGGAGGAGGAGTATGGAACAGGCAGCACCCTCAAATCTTCAGAAGTATGAGATGAACCCCAAAAACTTGGAAAGGTGGATCTCACACGTACCGACACAGACTATCACGCAATTTAATTGATCCCCAAAGGATTTAATTGAATAGCGGAATAGAAAATATGATCAAAAAGAAAGTGTATGTATCTCACACGTACACCACCACACTAGGCCCCAATTACTATTGTTTGTACCCCTAAAAGGATGGTTGAGCAGTAGGAGGAGGAGTATGGAACAGGCAGCACCCTCAAATCTTCAGAAGTATGAGATGAACCCCAAAAACTTGGAAAGGTGGATCTCACACGTACCGACACAGACTATCACGCAATTTAATTGATCCCCAAAGGATTTAATTGAATAGCGGAATAGAAAATATGATCAAAAAGAAAGTGTATGTATCTCACACGTACACCACCACACTAGGCCCCAATTACTATTGTTTGTACCACTAAAAGGATGGTTGAGCAGTAGGAGGAGGAGTATGGAACAGGCAGCACCCTCAAATCTTCAGAAGTATGAGATGAACCCCAAAAACTTGGAAAGGTGGATCTCACACGTACCGACACAGACTATCACGCAATTTAATTGATCCCCAAAGGTTTTAATTGAATAGCGGAATAGAAAATATGATCAAAAAGAAAGTGTATGTATCTCACACGTACACCACCACACTAGGCCCCAATTACTATTGTTTGTACCCCTAAAAGGATGGTTGAGGAGTAGGAGGAGGAGTATGGAACAGGCAGCACCCTCAAATCTTCAGAAGTATGAGATGAACCCCAAAAACTTGGAAAGGTGGATCTCACACGTACCGACACAGACTATCACGCAATTTAATTGATCCCCAAAGGTTTTAATTGAATAGCGGAATAGAAAATATGATCAAAAAGAAAGTGTATGTATCTCACACGTACACCACCACACTAGGCCCCAATTACTATTGTTTGTACCCCTAAAAGGGTGGTTGAGCAGTAGGAGGAGGAGTATGGAACAGGCAGCACCCTCAAATCTTCAGAAGTATGAGATGAACCCCAAAAACTTGGAAAGGTGGATCTCACACGTACCGACACAGACTATCACGCAATTTAATTGATCCCCAAAGGATTTAATTGAATAGCGGAATAGAAAATATGATCAAAAAGAAAGTGTATGTATCTCACACGTACACCACCACACTAGGCCCCAATTACTATTGTTTGTACCCCTAAAAGGATGGTTGAGCAGTAGGAGGAGGAGTATGGAACAGGCAGCACCCTCAAATCTTCAGAAGTATGAGATGAACCCCAAAAACTTGGAAAGGTGGATCTCACACGTACCGACACAGACTATCACGCAATTTAATTGATCCCCAAAGGATTTAATTGAATAGCGGAATAGAAAATATGATCAAAAAGAAAGTGTATGTATCTCACACGTACACCACCACACTAGGCCCCAATTACTATTGTTTGTACCCCTAAAAGGATGGTTGAGCAGTAGGAGGAGGAGTATGGAACAGGCAGCACCCTCAAATCTTCAGAAGTATGAGATGAACCCCAAAAGCTTGGAAAGGTGGATCTCACACATACCGACACAGACTATTCCGCAATTTAATTGAGCCACAAAGGTTTTTATTGAATAGCGGAATAGGAAATATGATCAAAAAAAGTGTATGTTTTTCACACGTACAGAAGCACACTAGGCCCCAATTACTATTGTTTGTACACCTAAAAGGATGGATGAGGAGGAGGAGGAGGAGGAGTATAGAACAGGCAGCACCCTCAAAGCTTCAGAAGTATGAGATGAACCCCAAAAACTTGGAAAGGTGGATCTCACACGTACCGACACAGACTATTCCGCAATTTAATTGAGCCCCAAAGGTTTTTATTGAATAGCGGAATAGGAAATAAGATCAAAAAAAAGTGTATGTTTTTCACACGTACAGAAGCACACTAGGCCCCAATTACTATTGTTTGTACACCTAAAAGGATGGATGAGGAAGAGGAGGAGGAGGAGTATAGAACAGGCAGCACCCTCAAAGCTTCAGAAGTATGAGATGAACCCCAAAAACTTGGATAGGTGGATCTCACACGTACCGACACAGACTATTCCGCAATTTAATTGAGCCCCAAAGGTTTTTATTGAATAGCGGAATAGGAAATATGATCAAAAAAAGTGTATGTTTTTCACACGTACAGAAGCACACTAGGCCCCAATTACTATTGTTTGTACACCTAAAAGGATGGATGAGGAGGAGGAGGAGGAGGAGTATAGAACAGGCAGCACCCTCAAAGCTTCAGAAGTATGAGATGAACCCCAAAAACTTGGAAAGGTGGATCTCACACGTACAGACACAGACTATTCCGCAATTTAATTGAGCCCCAAAGGTTTTTATTGAATAGCGGAATAGGAAATATGATCAAAAAAAAGTGTATGTTTTGCACACGTACAGAAGCACACTAGGCCCCAATTACTATTGTTTGTACACCTAAAAGGATGGATGAGGAGGAGGAGGAGGAGGAGGAGTATAGAACAGGCAGCACCCTCAAAGCTTCAGAAGTATGAGATGAACCCCAAAAACTTGGAAAGGTGGATCTCACACGTACAGACACAGACTATTCCGCAATTTAATTGAGCCCCAAAGGTTTTTATTGAATAGCGGAATAGGAAATATGATCAAAAAAAGTGTATGTTTTTCACACGTACAGAAGCACACTAGGCCCCAATTACTATTGTTTGTACACCTAAAAGGATGGATGAGGAGGAGGAGGAGTATAGAACAGGCAGCACCCTCAAAGCTTCAGAAGTATGAGATGAACCCCAAAAACTTGGAAAGGTGGATCTCACACGTACCGACACAGACTATTCCGCAATTTAATTGAGCCCCAAAGGTTTTTATTGAATAGCGGAATAGGAAATATGATCAAAAAAAAGTGTATGTTTTTCACACGTACAGAAGCACACTAGGCCCCAATTACTATTGTTTGTACACCTAAAAGGATGGATGAGGAAGAGGAGGAGGAGGAGTATAGAACAGGCAGCACCCTCAAAGCTTCAGAAGTATGAGATGAACCCCAAAAACTTGGAAAGGTGGATCTCACACGTACCGACACAGACTATCACGCAATTTAATTGATCCCCAAAGGTTTTAATTGAATAGCGGAATAGAAAATATGATCAAAAAGAAAGTGTATGTATCTCACACGTACACCACCACACTAGGCCCCAATTACTATTGTTTGTACCCCTAAAAGGGTGGTTGAGCAGTAGGAGGAGGAGTATGGAACAGGCAGCACCCTCAAATCTTCAGAAGTATGAGATGAACCCCAAAAACTTGGAAAGGTGGATCTCACACGTACCGACACAGACTATCACGCAATTTAATTGATCCCCAAAGGATTTAATTGAATAGCGGAATAGAAAATATGATCAAAAAGAAAGTGTATGTATCTCACACGTACACCACCACACTAGGCCCCAATTACTATTGTTTGTACCCCTAAACGGATGGTTGAGGAGTAGGAGGAGGAGTATGGAACAGGCAGCACCCTCAAATCTTCAGAAGTATGAGATGAACCCCAAAAACTTGGAAAGGTGGATCTCACACGTACCGACACAGACTATCACGCAATTTAATTGATCCCCAAAGGTTTTAATTGAATAGCGGAATAGAAAATATGATCAAAAAGAAAGTGTATGTATCTCACACGTACACCACCACACTAGGCCCCAATTACTATTGTTTGTACCCCTAAAAGGATGGTTGAGGAGTAGGAGGAGGAGTATGGAACAGGCAGCACCCTCAAATCTTCAGAAGTATGAGATGAACCCCAAAAACTTGGAAAGGTGGATCTCACACGTACCGACACAGACTATCACGCAATTTAATTGATCCCCAAAGGTTTTAATTGAATAGCGGAATAGAAAATATGATCAAAAAGAAAGTGTATGTATCTCACACGTACACCACCACACTAGCCCCCAATTACTATTGTTTGTACCCCTAAAAGGATGGTTGAGCAGTAGGAGGAGGAGTATGGAACAGGCAGCACCCTCAAATCTTCAGAAGTATGAGATGAACCCCAAAAACTTGGAAAGGTGGATCTCACACGTACCGACACAGACTATCACGCAATTTAATTGATCCCCAAAGGATTTAATTAAATAGCGGAATAGAAAATATGATCAAAAAGAAAGTGTATGTATCTCACACGTACACCACCACACTAGGCCCCAATTACTATTGTTTGTACCCCTAAAAGGATGGTTGAGGAGTAGGAGGAGGAGTATGGAACAGGCAGCACCCTCAAATCTTCAGAAGTATGAGATGAACCCCAAAAACTTGGAAAGGTGGATCTCACACGTACCGACACAGACTATCACGCAATTTAATTGATCCCCAAAGGTTTTAATTGAATAGCGGAATAGAAAATATGATCAAAAAGAAAGTGTATGTATCTCACACGTACACCACCACACTAGGCCCCAATTACTATTGTTTGTACCACTAAAAGGATGGTTGAGCAGTAGGAGGAGGAGTATGGAACAGGCAGCACCCTCAAATCTTCAGAAGTATGAGATGAACCCCAAAAACTTGGAAAGGTGGATCTCACACGTACCGACACAGACTATCACGCAATTTAATTGATCCCCAAAGGTTTTAATTGAATAGCGGAATAGAAAATATGATCAAAAAGAAAGTGTATGTATCTCACACGTACACCACCACACTAGGCCCCAATTACTATTGTTTGTACCCCTAAAAGGATGGTTGAGGAGTAGGAGGAGGAGTATGGAACAGGCAGCACCCTCAAATCTTCAGAAGTATGAGATGAACCCCAAAAACTTGGAAAGGTGGATCTCACACGTACCGACACAGACTATCACGCAATTTAATTGATCCCCAAAGATTTTAATTGAATAGCGGAATAGAAAATATGATCAAAAAGAAAGTGTATGTATCTCACACGTACACCACCACACTAGGCCCCAATTACTATTGTTTGTACCCCTAAAAGGATGGTTGAGCAGTAGGAGGAGGAGTATGGAACAGGCAGCACCCTCAAATCTTCAGAAGTATGAGATGAACCCCAAAAACTTGGAAAGGTGGATCTCACACGTACCGACACAGACTATTCCGCAATTTAATTGAGCCACAAAGGTTTTTATTGAATAGCGGAATAGGAAATATGATCAAAAAAAGTGTATGTTTTTCACACGTACAGAAGCACACTAGGCCCCAATTACTATTGTTTGTACACCTAAAAGGATGGATGAGGAGGAGGAGGAGTATAGAACAGGCAGCACCCTCAAAGCTTTAGAAGTATGAGATGAACCCCAAAAACTTGGAAAGGTGGATCTCACACGTACCGACACAGACTATTCCGCAATTTAATTGAGCCCCAAAGGTTTTTATTGAATAGCGGAATAGGAAATATGATCAAAAAAAGTGTATGTTTTTCACACGTACAGAAGCACACTAGGCCCCAATTACTATTGTTTGTACACCTAAAAGGATGGATGAGGAAGAGGAGGAGGAGGAGTATAGAACAGGCAGCACCCTCAAAGCTTCAGAAGTATGAGATGAACCCCAAAAACTTGGAAAGGTGGATCTCACACGTACCGACACAGACTATCACGCAATTTAATTGATCCCCAAAGGTTTTAATTGAATAGCGGAATAGAAAATATGATCAAAAAGAAAGTGTATGTATCTCACACGTACACCAGCACACTAGGCCCCAATTACTATTGTTTGTACCCCTAAAAGGATGGTTGAGCAGTAGGAGGAGGAGTATGGAACAGGCAGCATCCTCAAATATTCAGAAGTATGAGATGAACCCCAAAAACTTGGAAAGGTGGATCTCACACGTACCCACACAGACTATCACGCAATTTAATTGATCCCCAAAGGTTTTAATTGAATAGTGGAATAGAAAATATGATCAAAAAGAAAGTGTATGTATCTCACACGTACACCACCACACTAGGCCCCAATTACTATTGTTTGTACCCCTAAAAGGATGGTTGAGGAGTAGGAGGAGGAGTATGGAACAGGCACCACACTCAAATCTTCAGAAGTATGAGATGAACCCCAAAAACTTGAAAAGGTGGATCTCACACGTACCGACTCAGACTAACACGCAATTTAATTGATCCCCAAAGGTTTTAATTGAATAGCGGAATAGAAAATTTGATCAAAAAGAAAGTGTATGTATCTCACACGTACACCACCACACTAGGCCCCAATTACTATTGTTTGTACCCCTAAAAGGATGGTTGAGCAGTAGGAGGAGGAGTATGGAACAGGCAGCACCCTCAAATCTTCAGAAGTATGAGATAAACCCCAAAAACTTGGAAAGGTGGATCTCACACGTACCGACACAGACTATCACGCAATTTAATTGATCCCCAAAGGATTTAATTGAATAGCGGAATAGAAAATATGATCAAAAAGAAAGTGTATGTATCTCACACGTACACCACCACACTAGGCCCCAATTACTATTGTTTGTACCCCTAAAAGGATGGTTGAGCAGTAGGAGGAGGAGTATGGAACAGGCAGCACCCTCAAATCTTCAGAAGTATGAGATGAACCCCAAAAACTTGGAAAGGTGGATCTCACACGTACCGACACAGACTATCACGCAATTTAATTGATCCCCAAAGGATTTAATTGAATAGCGGAATAGAAAATATGATCAAAAAGAAAGTGTATGTATCTCACACGTACACCACCACACTAGGCCCCAATTACTATTGTTTGTACCCCTAAAAGGATGGTTGAGCAGTAGGAGGAGGAGTATGGAACAGGCAGCACCCTCAAATCTTCAGAAGTATGAGATGAACCCCAAAAACTTGGAAAGGTGGATCTCACACGTAAAGACACAGACTATCACGCAATTTAATTGATCCCCAAAGGATTTAATTGAATAGCGGAATAGAAAATATGATCAAAAAGAAAGTGTATGTATCTCACACGTACACCACCACACTAGGCCCCAATTACTATTGTTTGTACCCCTAAAAGGATGGTTGAGCAGTAGGAGGAGGAGTATGGAACAGGCAGCACCCTCAAATCTTCAGAAGTATGAGATGAACCCCAAAAACTTGGAAAGGTGGATCTCACACATACCGAAACAGACTATTCCGCAATTTAATTGAGCCACAAAGGTTTTTATTGAATAGCGGAATAGGAAATATGATCAAAAAAAGTGTATGTTTTTCACACGTACAGAAGCACACTAGGCCCCAATTACTATTGTTTGTACACCTAAAAGGATGGATGAGGAGGAGGAGGAGGAGGAGTATAGAACAGGCAGCACCCTCAAAGCTTCAGAAGTATGAGATGAACCCCAAAAACTTGGAAAGGTGGATCTCACACGTACCGACACAGACTATTCCGCAATTTAATTGAGCCCCAAAGGTTTTTATTGAATAGCGGAATAGGAAATATGATCAAAAAAAGTGTATGTTTTTCACACGTACAGAAGCACACTAGGCCCCAATTACTATTGTTTGTACACCTAAAAGGATGGATGAGGAAGAGGAGGAGGAGGAGTATAGAACAGGCAGCACCCTCAAAGCTTCAGAAGTATGAGATGAACCCCAAAAACTTGGATAGGTGGATCTCACACGTACCGACACAGACTATTCCGCAATTTAATTGAGCCCCAAAGGTTTTTATTGAATAGCGGAATAGGAAATATGATCAAAAAAAGTGTATGTTTTTCACACGTACAGAAGCACACTAGGCCCCAATTACTATTGTTTGTACACCTAAAAGGATGGATGAGGAGGAGGAGGAGGAGGAGTATAGAACAGGCAGCACCCTCAAAGCTTCAGAAGTATGAGATGAACCCCAAAAACTTGGAAAGGTGGATCTCACACGTACAGACACAGACTATTCCGCAATTTAATTGAGCCCCAAAGGTTTTTATTGAATAGCGGAATAGGAAATATGATCAAAAAAAAGTGTATGTTTTGCACACGTACAGAAGCACACTAGGCCCCAATTACTATTGTTTGTACACCTAAAAGGATGGATGAGGAGGAGGAGGAGGAGGAGGAGTATAGAACAGGCAGCACCCTCAAAGCTTCAGAAGTATGAGATGAACCCCAAAAACTTGGAAAGGTGGATCTCACACGTACCGACACAGACTATTCCGCAATTTAATTGAGCCCCAAAGGTTTTTATTGAATAGCGGAATAGGAAATATGATCAAAAAAAGTGTATGTTTTTCACACGTACAGAAGCACACTAGGCCCCAATTACTATTGTTTGTACACCTAAAAGGATGGATGAGGAGGAGGAGGAGTATAGAACAGGCAGCACCCTCAAAGCTTCAGAAGTATGAGATGAACCCCAAAAACTTGTAAAGGTGGATCTCACACGTACCGACACAGACTATTCCGCAATTTAATTGAGCCCCAAAGGTTTTTATTGAATAGCGGAATAGGAAATATGATCAAAAAAAAGTGTATGTTTTTCACACGTACAGAAGCACACTAGGCCCCAATTACTATTGTTTGTACACCTAAAAGGATGGATGAGGAAGAGGAGGAGGAGGAGTATAGAACAGGCAGCACCCTCAAAGCTTCAGAAGTATGAGATGAACCCCAAAAACTTGGAAAGGTGGATCTCACACGTACCGACACAGACTATCACGCAATTTAATTGATCCCCAAAGGTTTTAATTGAATAGCGGAATAGAAAATATGATCAAAAAGAAAGTGTATGTATCTCACACGTACACCACCACACTAGGCCCCAATTACTATTGTTTGTACCCCTAAAAGGGTGGTTGAGCAGTAGGAGGAGGAGTATGGAACAGGCAGCACCCTCAAATCTTGAGAAGTATGAGATGAACCCCAAAAACTTGGAAAGGTGGATCTCACACGTACCGACACAGACTATCACGCAATTTAATTGATCCCCAAAGGATTTAATTGAATAGCGGAATAGAAAATATGATCAAAAAGAAAGTGTATGTATCTCACACGTACACCACCACACTAGGCCCCAATTACTATTGTTTGTACCCCTAAAAGGATGGTTGAGGAGTAGGAGGAGGAGTATGGAACAGGCAGCACCCTCAAATCTTCAGAAGTATGAGATGAACCCCAAAAACTTGGAAAGGTGGATCTCACACGTACCGACACAGACTATCACGCAATTTAATTGATCCCCAAAGGTTTTAATTGAATAGCGGAATAGAAAATATGATCAAAAAGAAAGTGTATGTATCTCACACGTACACCACCACACTAGGCCCCAATTACTATTGTTTGTACCCCTAAAAGGATGGTTGAGGAGTAGGAGGAGGAGTATGGAACAGGCAGCACCCTCAAATCTTCAGAAGTATGAGATGAACCCCAAAAACTTGGAAAGGTGGATCTCACACGTACCGACACAGACTATCACGCAATTTAATTGATCCCCAAAGGTTTTAATTGAATAGCGGAATAGAAAATATGATCAAAAAGAAAGTGTATGTATCTCACACGTACACCACCACACTAGCCCCCAATTACTATTGTTTGTACCCCTAAAAGGATGGTTGAGCAGTAGGAGGAGGAGTATGGAACAGGCAGCACCCTCAAATCTTCAGAAGTATGAGATGAACCCCAAAAACTTGGAAAGGTGGATCTCACACGTACCGACACAGACTATCACGCAATTTAATTGATCCCCAAAGGATTTAATTAAATAGCGGAATAGAAAATATGATCAAAAAGAAAGTGTATGTATCTCACACGTACACCACCACACTAGGCCCCAATTACTATTGTTTGTACCCCTAAAAGGATGGTTGAGGAGTAGGAGGAGGAGTATGGAACAGGCAGCACCCTCAAATCTTCAGAAGTATGAGATGAACCCCAAAAACTTGGAAAGGTGGATCTCACACGTACCGACACAGACTATCACGCAATTTAATTGATCCCCAAAGGTTTTAATTGAATAGCGGAATAGAAAATATGATCAAAAAGAAAGTGTATGTATCTCACACGTACACCACCACACTAGGCCCCAATTACTATTGTTTGTACCCCTAAAAGGATGGTTGAGGAGTAGGAGGAGGAGTATGGAACAGGCAGCACCCTCAAATCTTCAGAAGTATGAGATGAACCCCAAAAACTTGGAAAGGTGGATCTCACACGTACCGACACAGACTATTCCGCAATTTAATTGAGCCCCAAAGGTTTTTATTGAATAGCGGAATAGGAAATATGATCAAAAAAAAGTGTATGTTTTTCACACGTACAGAAGCACACTAGGCCCCAATTACTATTGTTTGTACACCTAAAAGGATGGATGAGGAAGAGGAGGAGGAGGAGCATAGAACAGGCAGCACCCTCAAAGCTTCAGAAGTATGAGATGAACCCCAAAAACTTGGAAAGGTGGATCTCACACGTACCGACACAGACTATCACGCAATTTAATTGATCCCCAAAGGTTTTAATTGAATAGCGGAATAGAAAATATGATGAAAAAGAAAGTGTATGTATCTCACACGTACACCACCACACTAGGCCCCAATTACTATTGTTTGTACCCCTAAAAGGATGGTTGAGGAGTAGGAGGAGTAGTATGGAACAGGCAGCACCCTCAAATCTTCAGAAGTATGAGATGAACCCCAAAAACTTGAAAAGGTGGATCTCACACGTACCGACACAGACTATCACGCAATTTAATTGATCCCCAAAGGTTTTAATTGAATAGCGGAATAGAAAATATGATCAAAAAGAAAGTGTATGTATCTCACATGTACACCACCACACTAGGCCCCAATTACTATTGTTTGTACCCCTAAAAGGATGGTTGAGCAGTAGGAGGAGGAGTATGGAACAGGCAGCACCCTCAAATCTTCAGAAGTATGAGATGAACCCCAAAAACTTGGAAAGGTGGATCTCACACGTACCGACACAGACTATCACGCAATTTAATTGATCCCCAAAGGTTTTAATTGAATAGCGGAATAGAAAATATGATCAAAAAGAAAGTGTATGTATCTCACACGTACACCACCACACTAGGCCCCAATTACTATTGTTTGTACCCCTAAAAGGATGGTTGAGGAGTAGGAGGAGTAGTATGGAACAGGCAGCACCCTCAAATCTTCAGAAGTATGAGATGAACCCCAAAAACTTGAAAAGGTGGATCTCACACGTACCGACACAGACTATCACGCAATTTAATTGATCCCCAAAGGTTTTAATTGAATAGCGGAATAGAAAATATGATCAAAAAGAAAGTGTATGTATCTCACACGTACACCACCACACTAGGCCCCAATTACTATTGTTTGTACCCCTAAAAGGATGGTTGAGCAGTAGGAGGAGGAGTATGGAACAGGCAGCACCCTCAAATCTTCAGAAGTATGAGATGAACCCCAAAAACTTGGAAAGGTGGATCTCACACGTACCGACACAGACTATCACGCAATTTAATTGATCCCCAAAGGTTTTAATTGAATAGCGGAATAGAAAATATGATCAAAAAGAAAGTGTATGTATCTCACACGTACACCACCACACTAGGCCCCAATTACTATTGTTTGTACCCCTAAAAGGATGGTTGAGCAGTAGGAGGAGGAGTATGGAACAGGCAGCACCCTCAAATCTTCAGAAGTATGAGATGAACCCCAAAAACTTGGAAAGGTGGATCTCACACGTACCGACACAGACTATCACGCAATTTAATTGATCCCCAAAGGTTTTAATTGAATAGCGGAATAGAAAATATGATCAAAAAGAAAGTGTATGTATCTCACACGTACACCACCACACTAGGCCCCAATTACTATTGTTTGTACCCCTAAAAGGGTGGTTGAGCAGTAGGAGGAGGAGTATGGAACAGGCAGCACCCTCAAATCTTCAGAAGTATGAGATGAACCCCAAAAACTTGGAAAGGAGGATCTCACACGTACCGACACAGACTATCACGCAATTTAATTGATCCCCAAAGGATTTAATTGAATATCGGAATAGAAAATATGATCAAAAAGAAAGTGTATGTATCTCACACGTACACCACCACACTAGGCCCCAATTACTATTGTTTGTACCCCTAAAAGGATGGTTGAGCAGTAGGAGGAGGAGTATGGAACAGGCAGCACCCTCAAATCTTCAGAAGTATGAGATGAACCCCAAAAACTTGGAAAGGTGGATCTCACACGTACCGACACAGACTATTCCGCAATTTAATTGAGCCACAAAGGTTTTTATTGAATAGCGGAATAGGAAATATGATCAAAAAAAAGTGTATGTTTTTCACACGTACAGAAGCACACTAGGCCCCAATTACTATTGTTTGTACACCTAAAAGGATGGATGAGGAGGAGGAGGAGGAGGAGTATAGAACAGGCAGCACCCTCAAAGCTTCAGAAGTATGAGATGAACCCCAAAAACTTGGAAAGGTGGATCTCACACGTACCGACACAGACTATCACGCAATTTAATTGATCCCCAAAGGTTTTAATTGAATAGCGGAATAGAAAATATGATGAAAAAGAAAGTGTATGTATCTCACACGTACACCACCACACTAGGCCCCAATTACTATTGTTTGTACCCCTAAAAGGATGGTTGAGGAGTAGGAGGAGGAGTATGGAACAGGCAGCACCCTCAAATCTTCAGAAGTATGAGATGAACCCCAAAAACTTGGAAAGGTGGATCTCACACGTACCGACACAGACTATCACGCAATTTAATTGATCCCCAAAGGTTTTAATTGAATAGCGGAATAGAAAATATGATCAAAAAGAAAGTGTATGTATCTCACACCTACACCACCACACTAGGCCCCAATTACTATTGTTTGTACCCCTAAAAGGATGGTTGAGCAGTAGGAGGAGGAGTATGGAACAGGCAGCATCCTCAAATCTTCAGAAGTATGAGATGAACCCCAAAAACTTGGAAAGGTGGATCTCACACGTACCCACACAGACTAACACGCAATTTAATTGATCCCCAAAGGTTTTAATTGAATAGCGGAATAGAAAATATGATCAAAAAGAAAGTGTATGTATCTCACACGTACACCACCACACTAGGCCCCAATTACTATTGTTTGTACCCCTAAAAGGATGGTTGAGGAGTAGGAGGAGGAGTATGGAACAGGCAGCACCCTCAAATCTTCAGAAGTATGAGATGAACCCCAAAAACTTGGAAAGGTGGATCTCACACGTACCGACACAGACAAACACGCAATTTAATTGATCCCCAAAGGTTTTAATTGAATAGCGGAATAGAAAATATGATCAAAAAGAAAGTGTATGTATCTCACACGTACACAACCACACTAGGCCCCAATTACTATTGTTTGTACCCCTAAAAGGATGGTTGAGCAGTAGGAGGAGGAGTATGGAACAGGCAGCACCCTCAAATCTTCAGAAGTATGAGATGAACCCCAAAAACTTGGAAAGGTGGATCTCACACGTACCGACACAGACTATCATGCAATTTAATTGATCCCCAAAGGTTTTAATTGAATAGCGGAATAGAAAATATGATCAAAAAGAAAGTGTATGTATCTCACACGTACACCACCACACTAGGCCCCAATTACTATTGTTTGTACCCCTAAAAGGGTGGTTGAGCAGTAGGAGGAGGAGTATGGAACAGGCAGCACCCTCAAATCTTCAGAAGTATGAGATGAACCCCAAAAACTTGGAAAGGTGGATCTCACACGTACCGACACAGACTAACACGCAATTTAATTGATCCCCAAAGGTTTTAATTGAATAGCGGAATAGAAAATATGATCAAAAAGAAAGTGTATGTATCTCACACGTACACCACCACACTAGGCCCCAATTACTATTGTTTGTACCCCTAAAAGGATGGTTGAGCAGTAGGAGGAGGAGTATGGAACAGGCAGCACCCTCAAATCTTCAGAAGTATGAGATGAACCCCAAAAACTTGGAAAGGTGGATCTCACACGTACCGACACAGACTATCATGCAATTTAATTGATCCCCAAAGGTTTTAATTGAATAGCGGAATAGAAAATATGATCAAAAAGAAAGTGTATGTATCTCACACGTACACCACCACACTAGGCCCCAATTACTATTGTTTGTACCCCTAAAAGGGTGGTTGAGCAGTAGGAGGAGGAGTATGGAACAGGCAGCACCCTCAAATCTTCAGAAGTATGAGATGAACCCCAAAAACTTGGAAAGGTGGATCTCACACATACCGACACAGACTATCACGCAATTTAATTGATCCCCAAAGGATTTAATTGAATAGCGGAATAGAAAATATGATCAAAAAGAAAGTGTATGTATCTCACACGTACACCACCACACTAGGCCCCAATTACTATTGTTTGTACCCCTAAAAGGATGGTTGAGCAGTAGGAGGAGGAGTATGGAACAGGCAGCACCCTCAAATCTTCAGAAGTATGAGATGAACCCCAAAAACTTGGAAAGGTGGATCTCACACGTACCCACACAGACTAACACGCAATTTAATTGATCCCCAAAGGTTTTAATTGAATAGCGGAATAGAAAATATGATCAAAAAGAAAGTGTATGTATCTCACACGTACACCACCACACTAGGCCCCAATTACTATTGTTTGTACCCCTAAAAGGATGGTTGAGGAGTAGGAGGAGGAGTATGGAACAGGCAGCACCCTCAAATCTTCAGAAGTATGAGATGAACCCCAAAAACTTGGAAAGGTGGATCTCACACGTACCGACACAGACTAACACGCAATTTAATTGATCCCCAAAGGTTTTAATTGAATAGCGGAATAGAAAATATGATCAAAAAGAAAGTGTATGTATCTCACACGTACACCACCACACTAGGCCCCAATTACTATTGTTTGTACCCCTAAAAGGATGGTTGAGCAGTAGGAGGAGGAGTATGGAACAGGCAGCACCCTCAAATCTTCAGAAGTATGAGATGAACCCCAAAAACTTGGAAAGGTGGATCTCACACGTACCGACACAGACTATCATGCAATTTAATTGATCCCCAAAGGTTTTAATTGAATAGCGGAATAGAAAATATGATCAAAAAGAAAGTGTATGTATCTCACACGTACACCACCACACTAGGCCCCAATTACTATTGTTTGTACCCCTAAAAGGGTGGTTGAGCAGTAGGAGGAGGAGTATGGAACAGGCAGCACCCTCAAATCTTCAGAAGTATGAGATGAACCCCAAAAACTTGGAAAGGTGGATCTCACACATACCGACACAGACTATCACGCAATTTAATTGATCCCCAAAGGATTTAATTGAATAGCGGAATAGAAAATATGATCAAAAAGAAAGTGTATGTATCTCACACGTACACCACCACACTAGGCCCCAATTATTATTGTTTGTACCCCTAAAAGGATGGTTGAGCAGTAGGAGGAGGAGTATGGAACAGGCAGCACCCTCAAATCTTCAGAAGTATGAGATGAACCCCAAAAACTTGGAAAGGTGGATCTCACACGTACCGACACAGACTATCACGCAATTTAATTGATCCCCAAAGGTTTTAATTGAATAGCGGAATAGAAAATATGATCAAAAAGAAAGTGTATGTATCTCACACGTACACCACCACACTAGGCCCCAATTACTATTGTTTGTATCCCTAAAAGGATGGTTGAGGAGTAGGAGGAGGAGTATGGAAAAGGCAGCACCCTCAAATCTTCAGAAGTATGAGATGAACCCCAAAAACTTGGAAAGGTGGATCTCACACGTACCGACACAGACTATCACGCAATTTAATTGATCCCCAAAGGTTTTAATTGAATAGCGGAATAGAAAATATGATCAAAAAGAAAGTGTATGTATCTCACACGTACACCACCACACTAGGCCCCAATTACTATTGTTTGTACCCCTAAAAGGATGGTTGAGCAGTAGGAGGAGGAGTATGGAACAGGCAGCACCCTCAAATCTTCAGAAGTATGAGATGAACCCCAAAAACTTGGAAAGGTGGATCTCACACGTACCGACACAGACTATCACGCAATTTAATTGATCCCCAAAGGTTTTAATTGAATAGCGGAATAGAAAATATGATCAAAAAGAAAGTGTATGTATCTCACACGTACACCACCACACTAGGCCCCAATTACTATTGTTTGTATCCCTAAAAGGATGGTTGAGGAGTAGGAGGAGGAGTATGGAAAAGGCAGCACCCTCAAATCTTCAGAAGTATGAGATGAACCCCAAAAACTTGGAAAGGTGGATCTCACACGTACCGACACAGACTATCACGCAATTTAATTGATCCCCAAAGGTTTTAATTGAATAGCGGAATAGAAAATATGATCAAAAAGAAAGTGTATGTATCTCACACGTACACCACCACACTAGGCCCCAATTACTATTGTTTGTACCCCTAAAAGGATGGTTGAGCAGTAGGAGGAGGAGTATGGAACAGGCAGCACCCTCAAATCTTCAGAAGTATGAGATGAACCCCAAAAACTTGGAAAGGTGGATCTCACACGTACCGACACAGACTATCACGCAATTTAATTGATCCCCAAAGGTTTTAATTGAATAGCGGAATAGAAAATATGATCAAAAAGAAAGTGTATGTATCTCACACGTACACCACCACACTAGGCCCCAATTACTATTGTTTGTACCCCTAAAAGGATGGTTGAGGAGTAGGAGGAGGAGTATGGAACAGGCAGCACCCTCAAATCTTCAGAAGTATGAGATGAACCCCAAAAACTTGGAAAGGTGGATCTCACACGTACCGACACAGACTATTCCGCAATTTAATTGAGCCCCAAAGGTTTTTATTGAATAGCGGAATAGGAAATATGATCAAAAAAATGTGTATGTTTTTCACACGTACAGAAGCACACTAGGCCCCAATTACTATTGTTTGTACACCTAAAAGGATGGATGAGGAAGAGGAGGAGGAGGAGTATAGAACAGGCAGCACCCTCAAAGCTTCAGAAGTATGAGATGAACCCCAAAAACTTGGAAAGGTGGATCTCACACGTACCGACACAGACTATTACGCAATTTAATTGAGCCCCAAAGGTTTTTATTGAATAGCGGAATAGGAAATATGATCAAAAAAAAGTGTATGTTTTTCACACGTACAGAAGCACACTAGGCCCCAATTACTATTGTTTGTACACCTAAAAGGATGGATGAGGAGGAGGAGGAGGAGTATAGAACAGGCAGCACCCTCAAAGCTTCAGAAGTATGAGATTGTGTTCACTGTACCCCACAAAGATTGTTTTCACTGTACCCCACAAAGATTGTGTTCACTGTACCCCACAAAGGTTTTGTTCACTGCACCCCACAAAGATTGTGTTCACTGTACCCCACAAAGGTTTTGTTCACTGCACCCCACAAAGATTGTGTTCACTGTACCCCACAAAGATTGTGTTCACTGCACCCCAAAAGGATTGTCTTCTCTGCATCCCACAAAGATTGTGTTCACTGTACCCCACAAAGGTTTTGTTCACTGTACCCCACAAAGATTGTGTTCACTGCACTCCAAAAGGATTGTCTTCACTGCACCCCACAAAGATTGTGTTCACTGTACCCCACAAAGGTTTTGTTCACTGCACCCCACAAAGATTGTGTTCACTGTACCCCACAAAGGTTTTGTTCACTGCACCCCACAAAGATTGTGTTCACTGTACCCCCCAAAGATTTTGTTCACTGCACCCCACAAGGATTGTCTTCACTGCACCCCACAAGGATTGTCTTCACTGCACCCCACAAAGATTGTGTTCACTGTACCCCACAAAGATTGTGTTCACTGCACTCCAAAAGGATTGTCTTCACTGCACCCCAAAAAGATTGTGTTCACTGCACCCCACAAAGATTGTGTTCACTGCACCCCACAAAGATTGTGTTCACTGTACCCCCCAAAGATTTTGTTCACTGCACCCCACAAGGATTGTCTTCACTGCACCCCACAAGGATTGTCTTCACTGCACCCCACAAAGATTGTGTTCACTGTACCCCACAAAGATTTTGTTCACTGCACCCCACAAAGATTGTGTTCACTGTACCCCACAAAGATTTTGTTCACTGCACTCCAAAAGGATTGTCTTCACTGCATCCCACAAAGATTGTGTTCACTGTACCCCACAAAGGTTTTGTTCACTGCACCCCACAAAGATTGTGTTCACTGTACCCCACAAAGGTTTTGTTCGCTGCACCCCACAAAGATTGTGTTCACTGTACCCCACAAAGATTGTGTTCACTGTACCCCACAAAGGTTTTGTTCACTGCACCCCACAAAGATTGTGTTCACTGTACCCCACAAAGGTTGTGTTCACTGCACCCCACAAAGGTTTTGTTCACTGCACCCCACAAAGATTGTGTTCACTGCACCCCACAAAGATCGTGTTCACTGTACCCCACAAAAGTTTTGTTCACTGCACCCCACAAAGATTGTGTTCACTGTACCCCACAAAGATTGTGTTCACTGCACCCCAAAAGGATTGTCTTCTCTGCACCCCACAAAGATTGTGTTCACTGTACCCCACAAAGGTTTTGTTCACTGCACCCCACAAAGATTGTGTTCACTGTACCCCACAAAGGTTTTGTTCACTGCACCCCACAAAGATTGTGTTCACTGTACCCCCCAAAGATTTTGTTCACTGCACCCCACAAGGATTGTTTGTCTTCACTGCACCCCACAAGGATTGTCTTCACTGCACCCCACAAGGATTGTCTTCACTGCACCCCACAAAGATTGTGTTCACTGCACCCCACAAAGGTTTTGTTCACTGCACCCCACAAAGATTGTGTTCACTGCACCCCAAAAGGATTGTCTTCTCTGCACCCCACAAAGATTGTGTTCACTGTACCCCACAAAGGTTTTGTTCACTGCACCCCACAAAGATTGTGTTCACTGTGCCCCACAAAGGTTTTGTTCACTGCACCCCACAAAGATTGTGTTCACTGTACCCCACAAAGGTTTTGTTCACTGCACCCCACAAAGATTGTGTTCACTGTACCCCACAAAGATTGTGTTCACTGCACTCCAAAAGGATTGTCTTCACTGCACCCCACAAAGATTGTGTTCACTGTACCCCACAAAGGTTTTGTTCACTGTACCCCACAAAGATTGTGTTCACTGTACCCCACAAAGGTTTTGTTCACTGCACCCCACAAAGATTGTGTTCACTGTACCCCACAAAGGTTGTGTTCACTGCACCCCACAAAGATTATGTTCACTGCACCCCACAAAGATTGTGTTCACTGTACCCCACAAAGATTGTGTTCACTGCACCCCACAAAGGTTTTGTTCACTGCACCCCACAAAGATTGTGTTCACTGTACCCCACAAAGATTGTGTTCACTGCACTCCAAAAGGATTGTCTTCACTGCACCCCACAAAGATTGTGTTCACTGTACCCCACAAAGGTTTTGTTCACTGCACCCCACAAAGATTGTGTTCACTGTACCCCCCAAAGATTTTGTTCACTGCACCCCACAAGGATTGTCTTCACTGCACCCCACAAGGATTGTCTTCACTGCACCCACAAAGATTGTGTTCACTGTACCCCACAAAGATTGTGTTCACTGTACCCCACAAAGATTGTGTTCACTGCACCCCACAAAGGTTTTGTTCACTGCACCCCACAAAGATTGTGTTCACTGTACCCCAAAAGGATTGTCTTCACTGCACCCCACAAAGATTGTGTTCACTGCACCCCACAAAGAGTGTGTTCACTGCACCCCACAAAGATTGTGTTCACTGTACCCCCCAAAGATTTTGTTCACTGCACCCCACAAGGATTGTCTTCACTGCACCCCACAAGGATTGTCTTCACTGCACCCCACAAAGATTGTGTTCACTGTACCCCACAAAGATTTTGTTCACTGCACCCCACAAAGATTGTGTTCACTGTACCCCACAAAGATTTTGTTCACTGCACTCCAAAAGGATTGTCTTCACTGCACCCCACAAAGATTGTGTTCACTGTACCCCAATCTTCTGGTCAGAACCAGTGCAGACTTCTGAAAATTACTACCGAACACGGATTTTTACCCGAATATACAGTAAAGTGTCCGTGTTCGTGTTCGGGTAACAAAAATCCAATTATTCGGTACGAACACGAATCATACAGTCCGTGTTCGCTCAACACTAGTGATGAGGCCAGAACAAGTGGAGGCTATAGTAGATTGGTTTGCTGCTGACAGTGCCTCCAGTTCCTTCACATTGTCTCCCACCCAGTCTACTGCAGAAAGGTCACAGTTGGCACCTGCAGCCGATGTCCAACCGTCTTTCACCTCACCCCCTTGCAAATCAGGCAAGCAGTCTGAGCCCCAAGCCATACAGCAGTCTCTTCTTCTTTTTGATGACTCTGTCAGCAGGGTTTCCCAGGGCCATCCACCTAGCCCTGCCCCAGAAGTGGAAGAGATTGAGTGCAGCGATGCCCAACCACTTATTTCTCAAGATGAGTACATGCAAGGATCATCGCAGCACGTCTCCGATGATGACGAAACGCAGGTGCCAACTGCTGCGGCGTTCAGCATTGTGGAGACTGACAAGGAGGGCAGGGGTGAAGACTGGGTGGAAGATGATGTGGAGGACGATGAGGTCCTCGACCCCACATGGAATGAACGTCATGCAGGTGACCTGAGTAGTTTGGAGGAAGAGGCGGTGGTCGCACAGAGCCACCAGCACAGCAGAAGAGGGAGCAGGGTGCAGAAGCGGAGCGGCCGTGCCCTAGACACTACGCCCGCTACTGCCCAACGCAGCAAGGGAACGAGCGTACCAAAGTCAGCTCAAAGGAGTTCTCTAGCGTGGAAGTTCTTTAGAAAATGTGCTGATGACAGGACACGAGTGGTTTGCACCCTGTGCAATCAGAGCTTGAAGCGAGGCATAAACCTTCTCAACCTGAGCACAACCTGCATGATCAGGCATCTAAGTGCAAAGCACGAGCTGCAGTGGAGTACACACCTTCAAAACCAAGAAACGTCTCTGGCTCATCCTGCTTCCTCTTCTGCTGCAGTCTCGGCCGCTCCAGCCACATCTGTAGTGATACCGGCACCTGCCACCCCGCAAACAGACGATCTGTCAGCAACACCACCACCTGGGTCACCAACAACCATCTCCACAATGTCCCGTGGAAGCGTTCAGCTTTCCATCTCCCAAACACTTGAGAGGAAGAGGAAGTACCCCCCTACCCACCCGCGATCCCTGGCCCTGAATGCCAGCATTTCAAAATTATTGGCCTTTGAAATGCTGTCATTCCGTCTGGTGGAGACGCACAGTTTTAAAAACCTTATGTCGGTGGCTGTCCCACAGTACGTCGTGCCCAGCCGCCACTACTTTTCCAGGCAAGCCATCCCTTCCCTGCACAACCAAGTGGGGGAAAAAATCAGGTGTGCACTGCGCAACGCCATCTGTGCCAAGGTCCACCTAACTACCGATACGTGGACCAGTAAGCACGGTCAGGGGCGTTATATCTCCCTAACGGCACACTGGGTAAATGCAGTGGCGGATGGGCCTGAGGCGGATAGCAATTTGGCGCATGTCCTTCCACCACCGAGGATTGCAGGGCGCTTCAGTTTGCCTCCTGTTCCTAACTCCTCCTACTCCGCTTCCTCATCCTCTACCGCCTCCTCATCCGGACAGCGTAACACCTTCACCACCAACTTCAGCACGGCCAGGGGTAAACGACAGCAGGCAGTTTTACAACTTGCCTGTTTGGGGGACAAACCACACACCGCGCAGGAGTTGTGGAGGAGCATGGAACAGCAGACAAATGAGTGGTTGCTGCCAGCGAGCCTCAAGCCTGGCCTGGTGGTGTGCGATAACGGGCGAAATCTCATAGCAGCTCTGGGCCTAGCCGGTTTGACGCACATCCCTTGCCTGGCGCATGTGCTGAATTTGGTGGTGCAGAGGTTCCTTAAAAACTACCCCGATATGTCAGAGCTGCTGCAGAAAGTGCGGGCCGTTTGTGCGCACTTTCGGCGTTCTCACCCTGCTGCTGCTCGCCTGGCAGCGCTGCAGCGTAACTTCGGCCTTCCCGCTCACCGCCTCATATGTGACGTGCCCACAAGGTGGAACTCCACCTTGCACATGCTGGAAAGACTGTGCGAGCAGCAGCAGGCCATAGTGGAGTTTTAGCTGCAGCACGCACGCGTGAGTCGCTCTGCGGAACAGCACCACTTCACCACCAATAACTGGGCCTCCATGCGAGACCTGTGTGCCTTGTTGCGCTGTTTTGAGTACTCCACCAACATGGCCAGTGGCAATGACGCCGTTCTCAGCTTAACTATCCCACTTCTATGCCTCCTTTAAAAAACAATTCGGGGGTTGATGGAAGAGGATGTGGCACAGGATGAGGAGGAGGAGGAGGATGAAGAGGTAACATTTCCAAGGCTTTCAGGGCAGTCATTCGCAAGGGGCTCCGAGGGTGGGTTCCTGCACACACAAACGCCAGGGACACAATTGTCCAGCAGGGGCACAGTTCTGGAGGATGAGGAGGATGAGGAGGAGGAGGAGCTGGAGGAGGAGATGGAACCATGTTCACAGCAGGGTGGCACCCAGGCCAGCTCATGGCCATCACTGGTGCGTGGCTGGGGGGATACAGAGGACACGGACGATACACCTCCCACAGAGGACAGCCTTTCGTTGCCTCTGGGCAGCCTGGCACACATGAGCGATTACATGCTGCAGTGTCTCCACAACGACCGCCGAGTTGCCCACATTCTAACTTGTGCTGATTACTGGGTGGCCATGCTGCTGGATCCCCGTTACAAGGACAACGTACCGTCCTTAATTCACTCACTGGAGCGCGATCGCAAGATGCGCGAGTACAAGCGCTCGCTGGTAGACGCCATGCTGCTGGCATTCCCATCTGACAGCGGGGCCGCAGTGGAAGCACAAGGCAGAGGAGGAGGAGGAGGAGGTCGCCAACGCAACCAGGGCACCGCCAGCACCTCAGAAGGCAGGGTTAGCATGGCCGAAATGTGGAAAAGCTTTGTCAGCACGCCACAACAAACAGCAGCACCAGCAGCTCAGATGGAACGTCTTAGCAGGAGGCAGCATTTTACCAACATATTGGAGCAGTATGTGTGCACATGCCTACATGTAGTGAATGAGGGGTCTGCCCCCTTCAACTTCTGGGTCTCCAAATTGGGCACATGGCCTGAGCTTGCCCTTTACGCCTTGGAGGTGCTGGCGTGCCCTGCAGCCAGTGTATTATCTGAACGGGTATTTAGCACGGCTGGGGGCGTTATAACAGACAAGCGCAGCCGCCTGTCCAGAGACAATGTGGACAAGCTCACGTTCATTAAAATGAACCAGGCATGGATCCCACGGGACTTTTCCGTACCTTATGCAGAATAGCAATGGATACCGACCTTACCCACCCATTGTTCCATTTTTGCTCTTTCTCACTCTTTTGGGGTGTACCCTCATTTAAAATTTGTGAAAAGAAGCAGTGTTGGCTACCTCGTCCTCCTCCTCAGGGCCAGATTAACGTAGGGGCTATTGTAGCTGCAGCTCCAGGCCCCTACCTTTTATATAGGCCCCGGGTTGGCCATATTCACTGTTACCGCTCTTCTGTCACTTGTAAACACAGAAGTCTGGCTTCTATGCTCGCTTCCCCAGGCAGCACCCTCAGAACCTCCCCACACAGCGCGAAGGCCGGACAAGGAGGGACAGTTGCCGATGCATGGATGTGTTTATGGGCTTCAGAGACAGCATCCCATGTTGAATTAGGCATGCATGGCTGCACCCTTCCTCCTCTGGGTGCATGGCAAGGCACGGCCCTTAAGGCCCTTCAAAATCCTCAGCACCAAGCCCATGATGCTCTTAATCCGGCCCTGGTCCTCCTCCACCGCCGCTTCCACCTACACCGCCCATAGGTGTGCGCAGCCTATTGCACTAAGGTGTGCACCCCAAAGTTGAAATACACATGCATGTGTTTGCCAGCAGGGAGAGTAATGTATCGGGGCCATGTACCTGTAGGCAAAGAGAAATAGAGCAGAGCAGGTCCGAGGGAGATCTTTCCCATCTCCTCACTGGCAATGCTATGTGCCCTAGGTGATTAGGGTGTGCCCAGGCACACCCGGCACACCCTGTGCGCATGCCTATGTCACCGCCACATCCACCACCACCTCAACCTCCCTCCTACTCCATATGGGCCTCGTCCTTCAGAGATGAAGAAGAACATTGTTTTATTTTTCTGTTTTTTTTGTTGTTTTAAGTTATTTCCCTATCCACATTTGTTTGCAGAGCACTTGCCATGCTCTTAATTACGTTTTGCTGCCATTTGCAGCACTCTAGCCCTTTCCTTTGGTGTTTTAGAGCCATTTTAGTGCCTTAAAGTTTGGGTCCCCATTGACTTCAATGGGGTTCGGTGTCCGGGAAAAGTTCGGTAAAAGTCCGGGACACGGACCCGGACTTTTTTTTAAAGTTCGGCCGAACCCGTCGAACACGGACATCTAGGTGTCCGCTCAACCCTAATTAAGAGCAAGTTCTACATGGAAATTTACCTACAGCGCTACAGGTGTTGTAATGGATGTAATTGATGGTTTAGTAAAATGCCTATTTCAACAGTATTATATACAAGCGTATAAACCATTTATACCCATTTATGGTATTTTATGCTATAGTGCTATTATGCTAATATGCTATTATGCTATTTACTTATATGAAATACTTTCCTTGCTCAAACATAATTGCCAGATACATTTTCTCCTATAAATCGAAGCAATAAGAAAATAAGAAGAACAGATGATTTCCAAGATGGCGCCTCCAGTGAGAGACACACCTAGGACAGAAGATAGTCATATCCTGGAAGAAAGTTATATGCACATAGAAACATCCAATCAAATAAGATTATAATTTAACTGTCTATACTTAATGCCATGCCTACAAGACATTTCCTGGAAATGTTCTGTAAGGGCTTTATAAGCTTAAAAAACTGAACCAATAAAGCAGAACTGTTTTACTCTGACTCGGTGTGTCAGTGTCGGCATTTCTCTGTGTGCACACACGCATTACTCTTAAAAATTAGGCCAGGGACGGATATAACTCTATCGGCATTGTTCCGATCCAAAGCAGTGTCACCTCTATGTTCTCTTTTATATTTACTCTGCACCAACCTTATCCTTCAATGATAACAATGGCCAGTGTTTCTCTATAGTACCTCTAACTTACCTATGTTTCCTGGAGTATTTCATAACTATTTATGGGGTATTTTCTTGCTGGATGATTTTTTTTTTTTTTTAAATCATTTTGAGATTGTTTGTTAGCTTTATTAAAAGCCCTTTTTAGACACAATTTGGTATATCCTCTGTTTAGTAACCATACTGTAGGTTATTAGACTCCATTTCAAAAGTATCATCATTAGAAATCTACCTGATACAAAGGTACTGACTATGGAGAATCAACTTTACGAGTGATTCTGGATGAAAACTTGTGGTGTGTGAATTTTGTAACCTGCAGTTTCTTTGAGGTACAAACTACTGGAAATCCGTACTCCTACTTCTCTATGGTTAAGCACATCCAGAAATGTAACTGTTTCTGTAAAATATGTCATTGAAAAATTTTAGTTGTAAATATTTGAGTTCATTAATTCTTGGCACTGGAATAGGAGTTCCTCTGGGTTATCCCAGAGGAAAAAAATGTCATCTATATACCTATATACCTATACCAGGATATCATATGTGTGTATAGAGGGGTCCTTGTCTGAGAGAAAGTGACATTCTCACTTCCCCAGGTACAGGTTGGCCTAGCAGGGGGAACAACACGTCCCCATCACTTGCATATGGAGATAGTGGAAACTGTCAAACAAAAAGTTGTTATCATGCAATATGAAATCCAATGTTCACAGAATAAATTGGGTCTAATGGCTGTCACTTCTTTTTCATGTGGTATGGAACTATATAGTGGTTTTATAGTGTTGCCTCCTACATAGGAGGATACATTTGAGCCACTGTTACAATATACAAGACATATTTGATAATCCAAATTAACTCTGCAATGACCTAAAAAATGGGTAGGACCCTCTTGGGATGGAGATATATAAGGGGAGAGAATATTTATACTCTGGACATCATTGTTTAGAAATACTTTATTGCAAAACTGTATATTCTGGAACACATGAACATAGGAGGCAGATTTGTTTATTTTTCCCTCTTTTTCTTTCAATGGTGGATGAAAGGAGGAAAGGAAGCCATTTGTTATACAAACCTTTAATCAGACATGACCCTTTAAAATTATTTAGTAAGATATATGGGTATTTACTCTTCCTTGCCCTATAATACAGAAATAGGTATTTACACCAGATAGACTGTGATCCAATAAAAGAGAATTTGAACCTTTATTATTTTTTATAGTGGATCTAGGTCATCCACGATCCTTCTGTAGTCATGGGGCATATCATAGTGCTTGCTTTTATTGTGGTAGGCTAAAAGTGAGGTGCCTTGATTTTTTTTAATGTGGCTGGGGGGGGGGATCAGGCAGCGACTGCAGCAGTAATAACTTGTTACATGTTCCATAAAATATAGTAGCGCAATGCAAACAACACATAAAAAGTATCTTATATGAAAGTCTATATCTCCAAAGTCTATATATTAGTCACCAATGAGGAAACCAGAGGACATCCGCCACTGTGAAGATTTGAGTTGGGGGAAATTCAGGGTGAACATTGATGGTTCGCCTGTTAAACGAATACCCAAACTATCGGGGCGTTTGACCGTTTGTTCAGCCCACTGAATGACCACAATGCACTGTGCCGCTGCACGGTCCATTGTAAGCCCTGATTGGCTGAAGCAATGAAAGCTTTGCCCAATCAGGGCACATAGCACTGTCAGAGCCATGATTGGACACTGTGATGATGAATCTATCCATTCATGGCTCATTGCTCCTAGTCCCACTCTACACTATAAAATTATCCTTCCCATTGCAGCCATTTGCAGTGTGTTATTGATATGGAGAGAGACAGAACAGGTTCTCTGTTCAGTGCTACTAGTGAGTTAGTGTACTATAGTGTACTATTGTGATTCTATTGTGAGTGTAGTGTGTCAGTTTAGTGTGAATCTAGTGATATTGCAGTGTGAATATAGTGGGACCATTCATTTTTACTTTAGTGTCACATTAGTGTGAATCTAGTGATAGTACAGTGTGAGAGTAATGTGACTGTTCATTTTTACTTTAGTGTAATTTTTTTTGTCAGAGCAGGTTTCCTGCAGTATAGTTCTGTGTGTTACTGCACATTTACCTCAGTATATTGAAGTGCGTTATTACAATCTTACTGTAGTATATTTCAGTGCGTTATTGCACGTTTACCGCAATATATTGCAGAGCGTTTCTGCATGTTTAACGCAGTATATTTTAGTTCGTTATTGCAGGTTTACTGCAGTATATTGCAGTGTGTTAGTGCACGTTTAACACAGTATATTTTAGTGCGTTATTGCTTGTTTAACGCAGTATATTTCAGTGCATTAGTGCACGTTTATCGTAGTATATTGCAGTGCGTCAGTGCAGTTTTACTGCAGTATATTGTAGTGTGTCAGTGAAGTGTGTCTGTGTAGTGAGTACTCAAGTTGAAGTGCACCAAACACCACTTTCCATTGATTAATGTGAATCCACATACACATTTCCCCATCTCTATTACATTTTGTTAATAAGCCCCCACCCATCATGTCTGGGAGGCCAAGAAGGAGAGGCAACATTTCCCATGGCACTGTGAGGGGACCAGCAGCGTCTTTGTCCACAGGCAAAGGTGGACGTGGTCGGTCCTAAGGCAGAGCATCATTCCCTCTGTTTAGTGATGTTGCCCGTGCTATCCAGCCACAGCATGTAGAAGAGGTCATGGACTGGCATACTAAACCATCCTCATTCTCCTCATCCTCCATCACTGAAGCAGAGACTAGTGTGCAGTCTACCACAGCTTCCGGAGTGGCTTATTCTGCCTTCTTGTGAACCACCTACACGAACAGCCCACTTTTTCAGCTACTGTTTAACCGGGGCGTAATTTTTCAATTTTTGACAGCAAGGCCAATTATTTCTTTTATTAAAAGTACCTCTATAGGGTTACAATGTAAAGGCACCACCAACACCCAACGCACAATTTTTCCACACCTGTTACTTCTATCCAAAGTCTGTGAAAGAGACCCCAGAATTTATCCAAAAAATCTCTTATTGTGTTCCAAGTGCACTAAATTGTGGCCTCATCATACAGACTGGCTCCCCAAGCCTTTGTTGACAAAATAAAGAAAGCTTGCAGGGAAAATGTCATTTGTTTTGGCTTTATAAATTTCATTATTGCTTCAGCAGGTTCTATTTAGGGTACAGATGTGTCACTTTACAGGTAGACTAAGGGGACCCCCAGGCACTATATTTAAATGAATTTTTCATTTTTATTGGTATTTCTCATTTTTATGATTTCACTTTAAGCATCAGTAAATCCCTGCTCATTTAAGAATTTTTTTTACAAACTTTGTGTTCATAGATACATGATCTCCTGGGCAGTACCCGGCCTCCCATACTCTTTGTATGCCCAATTACTTGCATATAAGCCTTCAAAATTGGCTTTTTTGATTTTTCCAGTTCGGGTCCGATAGACTTCATTGGGGTTCATTATTCGGTCCTGAATGTTTGCGATGTTCGAACGCTCTGCCACGAACCAAAACGGGGTCGTTCAGCCCATGTCTAGTGAAGATGTGCATCTAAATCTAGGGTTCCCACTGACGCCAATGATGTAATCTGTATGAGGGAAGAGCTATGTATGATGTCACCCGCGGCCATCCTTCTGGATTGACGTGTGTTTGGAGTGTTTGATACATATACTTTTTATACTTCATTTGATTAAAGGATACTTTTTGCAGAGAGCACTATATGTTGTTCTGTTTTTTTATATACATATTGTGGAGGAACTGGTATCTCTTTGGTACCGATCATCGGATGACTTTGATTCCCATATTGGGAAAAGTGTTTATTAACCATCCGGATCTCAGGGGTCATACAGATGAGGTAAGCGGCCAATAATGTCTGCGGTGATATAAATTCAAAATGTAACACCCTAGGCCAACATCCATTTTGTATAGGTAAGTAGAACGCTAGAGAAAATCGGACTATATAGGCCCCAACATGGATACTTATATAAAATTATACATTTTATTATACATGGTTTTAAAAACAAACACATTTAATAAAATCAGTCATTATGGTGCCAAGTGTATCAACTGTATATATAGATCAATGGTTATACCCCTGCTTGTTATATCCAATAGAGTATGAAGTCTTCATGTGTTCATTCAATGCATTTTGCCAAGATATTGCTTTATCAGGACACATGAACTCAATATTATACTGCTCTACAAGAAATACAACAATATTTAGAAACCATTCATATATATTGGGGCATAGTGCATTAACAGCTTGCTGCATGGAACATACCTTGGCAACCTAGTACCAAATGCACATATTCCCCGGGCAGGGACCACAGCAACATGGGGAGAGCACCAAAACACTGCACTGCAGCAGTAGTGATTCTACATAGGAGACAATATAAATGTCCCTGGGCTCTAATATTCCACAAATCAAACTAAAAAAGGAATAAATAAATAATCACGTAATCATAAAGATCCAAAAATAGTATTTACCCTAATACTAATTCCTAGGAAACATATCATGTATGTTCTATGTTCAAATATCAGATGGAGGAGAGCAGGAGGGCATATAAGAGGTCAGATCCTGAGGGGAAGGGAGAGCATATGTAATCAGTCCTACTATAGATATAAAACATCATAACTACTTTTTATTATTGGCCATTCCAACATCACATAACCTATAAAGATAAGTTGGTAGGTAGATATTCCAGTCAACTTCACCATATATTGTTTGTGAAGTAAGTCTTAAATCTTGAAACAAACTGATGCAGTATTAATAATGAATCAATCTGCATATCCCATATGAATAAACAGCAAATTATAGTCAGAGGCTGCCACTTACTCTATACTGTGGAATCTCCATTAAGCAGGATCATCCGTGCCTTCCCTCTCAGTCATATCTATAACCCAAGTTATCTATATGGTCAGCAGAAACAAATTGCCAGACATAAATAACCTCCTTAGGGGACAGGTCCATGGTCTAACACAAGCCTCCCATAAGCACCTAGCTGAGAATCAGCCAGTGCCCGCAGCCATCTGGGTGAACAACAGCAAGCCCCGGTTCTTGTTGAAAGCTTGTGTTAGACCATGGACCTGTCCCCTAAAGAGGGGACAGGTAAAGTACGTTACAATATATCACTCACAGTGGCGTTGGCTAAAAGAAGGTTAATAAGTCAAAAGAGTTAGAAGAGCCTGCAGAAAGAAACATTGCATTACTAATACCATAAATAATACCAGGCGGACCCTCTCCATCAGAGCTCCAGTTAAGATGGTCCACCGCTGAAACTGGTCTGCAGTTATGCATGCTAGAAGCAGTGGCTGCATGATCTCTAACAGGATTCGCTACAGGAATTTTTTCTGTACAGCACAGTTTAAGCAGGTATTTTCCTGGATGTCATTTTATATACCGTAATATAGCAAGTCTATAGAGAATGTTTGTGAGTACCACGTTGTACTATATATTTTTTTTTAATAAAAGTTATATGAAGATGTTACATGATGCGTGTGCGCTCTCTGTTTGTTCTATAGCGTTTTATAAACATACCTAGTCTAGAAGAAGCAGCAAAGCCCTGGATACTGTATATTAGGAAGTAACAAAGAGGTGGATGCTATTATAATCATAATTACAAAAAACATGAAAGGGTGTTTTAATCCCTCTCCATTCTATCTAAACTAAAACAAAGGTTTGTCTTTAGGTATACTTTACAACATCACCAAACATGCTCAATGTTGCCCTTGAAGCAATACGAAAAGTCCATCAACCTGGTTGATGGTTTTTAACCACCTCAGCTTCCAGAAGGTTTTATCCTCATAATGACCAGGCCATGTTTTGTGATTCGGCACTGCAATGCTTTAACTGGCGATTGCACGGTCGTGTGACGCTGTACCCAAATTAAATTGATATCCTTTTTTCCCACAAATAGAGCTTTCTTTTGGTGGTATTTGATCACCTCTGCGGTTTTTAATTGTGCTATAAACAAAAAAAGAGCGACTATTTTGAAAAAAATATATATTTTTTTTTTTCATTTCTGATATAAAACATTACCAATAAAAAAATTTAAAAAATCTAATTTTTTTTTTCACTTTAGGCCAATTTGTATTCTACTACATATTTTTGGTAAACAAAAATCCCAAACAGCATATAATAATTGGTTTGTGCAAACGTTTACAAACTATGGGATAGATTTTTGGAATTTTTATTATTATTTGTTTTTATTAGTAATGGCGATGATCAGCGACTTTTATCGGGACTGCGACATTGCGGAGGACAAATCTGACACTTAGTGACACTTTTTGGGGACCAGTGACATTAATACAGTAATCAGTGCTAAATAATATGCACTGTTCCTGTATAAATGACACTGGCAGGGAAGGGGTTAACACTAGGGGCGATCAAGGGGTTAAATGTGTTCCCTTTATGTGCTTTCTAACTGTGGGGGGGTTGGACTGAACAGAGGCACAAAGAGATCTGTAATTCAGCTTAGCTGAATCACACATTATTTCTCTGCCTCTCTGGCAGGAGAGCAGTCTTGAATTGTTTACATTCCAGGCGGCTCTCCATTCAGTCTAGCCGAAGATTGCGGGAGGCTAGCAGCGATCGAGCCCGCTCCTCCCACGGTCTGTCTATTGCTGTGTCTAGTCACAGTGGGAGCACAGCTCCGGTGGCGCGCCACTGAGACCGCGTGCACATAATCACATAGATCTACGTGATTATGTGCAGCTGAGCCATGGTAACGTCTGCGTGGGGCGGTTGGGAAGAGGTTAAATCAATTCTGGGTTACAGGAGTGCACTTACTTTTACTCTCCTGTGACCCAGAGGCAGCTAATAGCAGGCTATTGCCTATCAACTGATGTCACAGAGCCGCTCCAGGCTCTGGGGGATCTCGACCATATTGTTTAGACCCACCCAGCGGCCTGAATGACAGCTGGATCCAGCTCTCAGCATGTAACTGAAAGCCAAAGCCAGCTGTGCCTGCCCTCTCTCCTGCCCAACACTAATGCTTCATTAAGTAATGGAGGGGCTAAGTGGAGAGCAGCAACAGACAGTCACTGCTCTCCACTCGGAGCTGACCAAGAACTGATCAATCAGTGGTCATTTGATCACCCTCTTTTTGGCCATAGAGCCAGCAGGGGGCATCTGCAGCACCAGACCAGAGCTGCAGTGTGGAGATGAGTATAGATGTTTGATTTTTTGTATAGCCCAAACTTCTCCTTTAATTTTTTTTTGTATCACTGATACATGTCCACTCTGGACACTGGTCCTTTTTCCATTCCTTTTTTGACAGTTTTTGCCTATAAGACCTAAAAACAAACTTTACAACAAGGTACCCCCCTCCCCACCCTCTCAGAGAAATCAATGTGATTTGCCTACATTTTTTGAAAATTCTCTGAATTCTCTCAATTCAACTGTAGTATATTTTGTTTAAAAAATATAGCCTCCTTTTTATCTTATGTACCAAGGATACCTAAAATATACTGAACAAAATTATAAACGCAACACTTGTTTTTGCTCCCATTTTTCATGAGCTGAACTGGAGTCAGTATGAGACCCCGATGAGGATGACGAGCATGCAGATGAGCTTCCCTTGGACCGTTTCTGACAGTTTGTACAGAAATTCTTAGGTTATGAATACCAGCTGTTGCAGCAGCTGTCCGAATGGCTGGACTCAGACGATCTTGGAGGTGAAGATGCTGGATGTGGAGGTCCTGGGTTCTGAGGCCAGTTGGATATACTGCCAAATTCTCTAAAAAGCCTTTGGAGATGTTATCAATGGTTAATAATGGTTATATTAGTGAAATGCCTATTTCACCTTATGGTGCATACCTTATGTATATATATATATATATATATATATATATATATATATATATATATATATATATATATATATATATATATATATATGTGTTACTACTGAGATTTACTACCTTACTCAAAATGCAATGCAGCAAGATCGCCCATCCCTTCGTGGAAGCAAGATGGCGCCTGAACAGGGACACTACACTCAAAATAAGTCTTTGTCATGTCCTGGAAGAAAAACATAGACACATAGATACTCCAATCATCCAATCACCACCTTATACGTATTATATATGACTATTTCCTGGAATGAATTTTGTAATGCTTTATAAGACTTAAAAAGAGGAACTAATAAATTAGAATGAACTATTTTGACTGTGTCAGAGTATGATTTATTCTATGTGCGCGCACATTAATCTAAAATTAGGAAGGGGCAGATATAATATCGGACTGTTCTGGTCCAGATCCAAAACAATGGTAGAAAAATGAACATTCAATTCACGGGCAACAGCTCTGGTGGACATTCCTGCAGTCAGCATGCCAATTTGCATGCTCCCTAAAAACCTGTGACAGCTGTGGCATTGTAATCGACACTAATGTCATAAAAAATATTGTTTATTGGTAATTAATTAAAAAAGTTTATAAACATATATACGTCAAAAAAGTGCAAATAGATATAATTACAATCAAGCTAAAAACAGATCATAACATCACAATCATGAAATGTGGATATCCCTCGATCACCACTATGATTTTTAAATCCCATGAAAACCTGATACTTCAATATAGGTCATAGTATATGCGGGTATATATCCGGTGTTGAGGGAGCCACTGTAGAATGAATTTCCTCTACATGTTTCGCGTTCTAATGTAACGCTTCTTCAGGAGAGTGTAATGAATTAGAAAAATATAGGATCTGAAGAAAACATTAGAACGCGAAACATGTAGAGGAAATTCATTCTACAGTGGCTCCCTCAACACCGACCTTTATTGAAGTATCAGTATGGGATTTAAAAATCGTAGTGGTGATTGAGGGATATCCACATTTCATGATTGTGATGTTATGGTCTGTTTTTAGCTTGATTGTAATTATATCTATTTGCACTTTTTTGACGTATATATGTTTATAAACTTTTTAATTAATTACCAATAAACAATATTTTTTATGACATTAGTGTCAATTACTGTGCCTAAAAAGTCAATTTCTTTAGCAAAAGCTAACCTTTTTCTCCATATTGAATAATTAGGACGTGGCACATATACTAAGGGTGTCCACAAGGGCCATCTTGTGGTGACACTGTATCACTACAGCTGTGGCATTGTGCTGTGTGATAAAATTGCACATTTTAGAGTGGCCTTTATTGTGGCCAGCCTAAGGCACACCTGTGCAATAATCATGCTGTCTAATCAGCATCTTGATATGCCACACTTGTGAGGTGGATGGATTATCTTGGCAAAGGAGAAGTACTCACTAACACAGATTTAGGCAGATTTGTGAACAATATTTGAGAGAAATAGACCTTTTGTGTAAATAGAAAAAGTCTTAGATCTTTGAGTTCAGCTTATGAAAAATGGGGGCAAAAACAAAAGTGTTGCATTTATAATTTTTTTCACTGTATATATAAAAAGTATTAAAACAAGTTATAAGTAGTGTTGAGCGAACACGGACTGTATTATTTGGGTTCGTACCGAATAATTGGATTTTTGTTACCCGAACACGGACCCGAAAACTTTACTGTATGTTTGGGTTTAAAATCCGTGTTCGGTAATTTTATTTCCTGTTTTGTATGTAATGGCGCGCTTTTAATGGCGGGCTTTCAACAGCCAATCAACAAGCGTTTAACTGGTGTGCCTTAAGCCATCCCAGCCATGCCTACTAATGTATTAGTAGCTGTGATTGGCCATCGGAAGCATGAGACCATGTCTTTATAAGTTCGAGAGACACAGGGCGCTGCGTCATTCTGCTGTAGTTTAGGGAGAGAGAACACATATGTGCTGGCTGCTGATTAGGGACAGACAGTGAAAAATTGTGTCCGAAAAGAATGCAGGGACAGGTCGGAGTGTAGGCAGGGAAAGTTATTTGAGCATTTTAGGGACAGGCTGGAGAGATTAGGCAGGGACAGTCTACATCGATTTTGCTGTGTGGGGGGTGGTGCAGTGAACGATCTTTTTGAGCATTTTAGGGACAGGCTGGAGAGATTAGGCAGGGACAGTCTACATCGATTTTGCTGTGTGGGGGGTGGTGCAGTGAACGATCTTTTTGAGCATTTTAGGGACAGGCTGGAGAGATTAGGCAGGGACAGTCTACATCGATTTTGCTGTGTGGGGGGTGGTGCAGTGAACAATCTTTTTGCACTCACTTGAGCCCACTGAGGAGGAGGAGGAGGGAGAAAAAAAATCTATTTTTATCAGTCTGTTGTGTGCAGCGTTCAGCTATATTTTACTACAGATTGCTGTTCTAATCTGCTATTAAAAAATTAAGTTAAAGGGGAATTTTTTATTTTTTCCCCTTCATAGCCTGCTTGCTGCTGAGCTGACCGTGACATAAGACACTGCTGTGTTCACATGTGCTATTGAGTGATTTTCAATTTTATATACTTTTTTCTATTCCACTATTCAATATACACCCTTTTGGGTTCAAAAAAATTAAATTGTGGCATAGTCTGTACTAATCTGCTATTTAAAAATTACAAACTTAAAGGGGAATTTTTTTTTTCCCTTCATAGCCTGCTGCAGAGCTGACCGTGACATAAAACATAAGACACTGCTGTGTTCACATGTGCTATTGAAAAATCACCAATTTTATATCATATTTTCTATTCCGCTATTCAATCTACACCCTTTGGGGTAAAAAGAATTAAATTGCGGCATAGTCTGTATCGGTACGTGTGAGATACACCTTCCAAATTTTTGGGGCGCATCTTCCACCGCCGAGGATTGCAGGGTGCTTCAGTTTGCCTCCTGTTCCAAACTCCTCCTGCTCCTCATCCTCATCCTGCCTTTAGGGTACAAAAAATTGTAATCGGGGGCCTAGTCTGTGTTTGTACGTGTGAGATACACCGTTTTATAAAAATTTTTCTATTCCGCTATTCAATATACAC
The DNA here is from genome assembly GCF_965119305.1 of Pelophylax lessonae. Lineage (NCBI taxonomy): Eukaryota > Metazoa > Chordata > Amphibia > Anura > Ranidae > Pelophylax > Pelophylax lessonae. Next base: position 340,583,967 of record NC_138771.1, on the reverse strand, counting down.
CCTTTTGGGGTAAAAAAAATTAAATTGCGGCATAGTCTGTGTTTGTATGTCTGAGATACACCTTTTTATATCATATTTTCTATTCCGCTATTCAATCTACACCCTATTGGCGTAAAAAAAATCAAATTGCGGCACAGTCTGTATCGGTACGTGTGAGATACACCTTTTAAATTTGTTTGGCGCATCTCCTTCCACCACCGAGGATTGCAGGGCGCTTCAGTTTACATCCTGTTCCTAACTCCTCCTACTCCGCTTCCTCATCCTCTACCGCCTCCTCATTCGGTCAGCGTAACACCTTCACCACCAAATTCAGTAAAGCCAGGGGTAAACGACAGCAGGCAGTTTTAAAACTTGCATGTTTGGGGGAAAAATCCCACACCGTGCATGAGTTGTGGAGGAGCATGGAACAGCAGACCGATGAGTTGTTGGTGCCAGCGAGCCTCAAGCCCAGCATGGTGGTGTGCGATAACGAGCAAAATCTCATAGCAGCTCTGGGCCTAGCCGGTTTGACGCACATCCCTTGCCTGGCGCATGTGCTGAATTTGGTGGTGCAGAGGTTCCTTCAAAATTACCCCAATATGTCAGAGCTGCTGCACAAAGTGCGGGCCGCATGTGCGCACTTTCGGCCTTCCCACCCTGCTTCTGCTCGCCTGTCAGTGCTGCATAGTAACTTCGGCTTTCCTGCTCACTGCCTCATATGTGATGTGCCCACAAGGTGGAACTCCACCTTGCACATGCTGGAAAGACTGTGTGAGCAGCAGCAGGCCATAGCGGAGGTTCAGCTGCAGCACACACGCATGAGTCGCTCTGCAGAACAGCACCACTTCACCAATAACTGGGCTTCCATGCGAGACCTGTGTGCCTTGTTGCGCTGTTTTGAGTACTCCACCAACATGGACAGTGCCTATGGCGCCGTTCTCAGCGTTACTATCCCACTTGTATACCTTTTTGAAAAATTTCTGGATGATGGATGAGGATGAGGAGGAGGAGGAGGAACCATGTTCACAGAAGGGTGGCACGCAGGCCAGCTCGTGGCCATCACTGGTGCGTGGCTGGGGGTATACAGAGGACACAAACGATACACCTTCCACAGAGGGCAGCCTTTCCTTGCCTCTGGGCATCCTGTCACACATGAGCGATTACATGCTGCAATGTCTGCGCAATGACCGCTAAGTTGCCCACATTCTAACTTGTGCTGATTACTGGTTGGCAAGTCTCCTGACGGGGACATAGGGTTTCCATGATCTGCCTAGCCAGAAGGCCTGGCAGAACCCCGTTCTTCATGGTAGCCGAAGCCACCTCGAATACTAGGTCAGGGGTGCTCTCCCGAAGAGAGACCCCCCCACCCCCCCAGGAGGAAGGAACCTGAGGGCCACACATCAAACCTTCCAAGCCCCCATCACTCCAGCAGGTTTCCATAGCCGCCACCCAATCTTGGTCAGGCAGAATGACATCACAGCGCCCCCACTGTATAACTTATAACAACTGATACTACACCTGATCTTAGCCAAAAGGTCGAGAAGCGATGCCTGTGGAATTCCCATATGACAGCAGGGGCACATTGAAAGCACAAGGCAAAGGCAGAGGAGGAGTAGGTCGCCAACGCACCCAGGGCACCGCCGGCACCTCAGAGAGCAGGGTTAGCATGTATGAAATGTGGAAAAGGTTTGTCGGCATGCCACAAAAACCTGGACCACCAGCCGTTTTTTTTTTAATAAGCCCGTGGTGTGTGAACACACTCAGACTATCACCCAGCGGGTGCATAAAAAAGTACACAGGGTGTACACATGGTCCTCCTCCCGAAAGAGGAAGGACCCTGACCCTGATCCCCCGGGGCGCAAGGCTGCTGACAGGGACTGGTGTACTTACACTGGCAAAGTACTAGGTGGGTGAACCAAGCCAAAAGGCCATATCCATACCCCCCCCCCCAAGACGTTCAGGGACAGTCCCAAGGACCTACACCCTACTAATCAGATTATGTGTGCAAATAATGTGTACCGCCACATTACAAAAAGACAAACGTGAAACACACAAACAATAAAGGGTGGGGGAAAGGGAGGTGGAGAAGTGCAAGCCCGAAGCTTTAATGAAAGGACAAAAACACACAAGGGAGAGTTGGGGAAGGGGAAATCGCTAGACCTCCTCTTCCTCCATGAGATCCATTAGGTTATAGTCTCTGAGCAGACTATGGACCAGTCTGCGACAGTCCTCAATGGGCATCCTCTCTCGCTGGTAGATAAGGCACTTTTTGGCACACCATAAAGCGTCCTTAAAGGAACACAGAACCTGCCAGACGTTGTCAATGTCCTCTTGGGAAAAAGTTCCACCAAATAATCCATTTAGCACACCAGTCTGATGGCAGTCTGTGGTACAAAGTCCTTAAGTTCAGGTTCCAAGACCCTAAACAGGCTCTGTGCAAATGGGCACTCCCAGAAAACCTGCAAAGCAGTTTCCTCCTGGATGAACTATTCCTCTATTTAATATACACCCATGCGGGTGAAAATAATTCAATTGCGGCCTAGTCTGTACGTGTGAGATATACCCTTTTATATACTTTTGTTCTATTCCACTATTCAATATACACCCATGCAGGTGAAAAAAAATCAAATTGCGGCATAGTCTGTATGTGTACGTGTGAGATACACCCTTTCAATTTGTTTGGCGCATCTCCTTCCACCACCGAGGATTGCAGGGCGCTTCAGTTTACATCCTATTCCTAACTCCTCCTACTCCGCTTCCTCATCCTCTACCGCCTCCAGATGGATTCATTGGCAATTGGGAGCCCAGTCTCCATTCCACAGCGGCAGAATATTTCATTGGGAATTGGGAGCCCAGTCTCCATCCCACAGCAACAGGGCTGTTTAGCCAAAGGGGAGACAGTCGGTCTTCCCCCACAGCAGCATGGTGGGTTATCTAAAGGGGAGACAGTCGGTCTCTCCATACCGCAGTATGGTGGTGTATCTAAAGGGGAGACAGTCGGTCTCCCCCTCCAACAACCAGGCTCCAACCAGGCTACTTCCGTGGTAGCGCTTGCAACAGGGCAGAGTACCGCTGGTCTCTGCCCACTCAGCAACCCACCAAGGCAGTCTACCAGTCCCCCACACAGCCAAGGTGAGGCACCTGGACATGGACAAATTTCTCTTCTACCCAGGAGTAGTAACCAGTTATTTTGGGTGGGCTGTACTGCTGTTTCTGTTTTGTGGGTGGGCTGCTGGACTAACAAGGGCACTGACCGGCAGAAGGTCAGATACCCTGTTAGTCTGTTTGGAAAAGGGGAGAAATGTGACGAGACCAATCTCGGGCATTGGAGAAGCCTGGTTGCTCGCCTCCTGCAATGTGATTATGGACCTTCTCATCAGCCCATGCTAAACGTAAACCCCATGGCGATTTGACTGTGTTTGTGGCATCTGAGCGCTGTTTGGATATGTTGAGCGCTCAGATCCAGGCTATCTGGGGATGGGTTGAATGTGGGGGTTCTGTTCAGTAGACTGGGAGTTATGCATTTTTGTGTCTTTTTGTGTTTCTTTAACCATGTGGCTAATGGAGTCTTGCCTCTATCCTGGAAGCTAAACCTTATTCCTGTAAACTGTAAGGCACAGGAAGTGCACTCCTAATATGGTCATTCCAGGAAGTCCAATGAGGAGACGGACTGTCTGAGGTGGCTCTCCATTCACCTATTGTCGGGTGTGCTAATGAACTTGCCTGCTGTCTGCTAAGAGATGTAGTGACACTCAGAGTAATGTGTATTGAGGGCTCGTTAGGGAACCATTGTTCTGTGTCTGGCTATTGTGTACATTGATTACCCCCTGGGAGCTTCTGTCTCCTTGCACATGGCAGTCCTTCTGGTCAAGCTATCTGACCAATCACTGCTGACTCATTTTCAAGCCCTCATTTACATGGCTGGAGAGGACCTTATGGGGAACTGCAGGTACTGTGCAATTGACCAATGGGAAAGCGGTTTTTGGGGGAAGGATGTTCCAAATTCTGTATAAAAGTGTGCTGTGTTCTTCCAATAAATGTTGTTCCTGTTTTACCCTCAACTCGGAGCTTTGTCTCGTTATTGGGGGGGATTTATTGTATGCTGTTCCAGTTTTAGGAGTGCAAACCCTGCATATGGTTTTTCCTATTCAGCTGTATGCAGCATTCATAAGGTTCCTGCTACACTGTTTGCATCATTCCTTGGTTTCCAGTTCGGGAGTTTGGTGTCCTGCAAGTAGCTGTGCCTGTAGCTCTGGAAGGGGAAGATCTCCTAAACGGTTTTAACCCTTTTGTGTCCGGGGTGCCGTTACAGCAGTTTTAAAACTTGCATGTTGGGGGAAAAATCCCACACCGCGCATGAGTTATGGAGGAGCATGGAACAGCAGACCGATGAGTTGTTGGTGCCAGCGAGCCTCAAGCCCGGCATGGTGGTGTGCGATAACGGGCGAAATCTCATAGCAGCTCTGGGCCTAGCCGGTTTGACGCACATCCCTTGCCTGGCGCATGTGCTGAATTTGGTGGTGCAGAGGTTCCTTCAAAATTACCCCGATATGTCAGAGCTGCAGCAGAAAGTGCTGGCCGTCTGTGCGCACTTTTGGTGTTCTCACCCTGCTGCTGCTCTCCTGTCAGCGCTGCAGCGTAACTTCGGCCTTCCCGCTCACCGCCTCATATGTGATGTGCCCACAAGGTGGAACTCCACCTTGCACATGCTGGAAAGACTGTGCGAGCAGCAGCAGGCCATAGTGGAGTTTCAGCACCAATAACTGGGCCTCCATGCGAGACCTGTGTGCTTTGTTGCACTGTTTTGAGTACTCCACCAACATGGCCAGTGCCGATGACGCCGTTGTCAGCTTAACTATCCCACTTCTATGCCTCCTTGAAAAAACGCATCGGGCGATGATGGAAGAGGATGTGGCACAGGAGGAGGAAGAGGGATCATTTCCATGGCTTTTAGGGCAGTCATTCACAAGTGGCTCCGAGGGTGGGTTCCTGCACCCACAAACGCCAGGTACACAATTGTCCAGCAGGGGCACAGTTCTGGAGGATGAGGAGGAGATGGAGGAGGAGATGGAACCATGTTCACAGCAGTGTGGCACCCAGGCCAGCTCATGGCCATCACTGGTGCATGGCTGGGGGGGATACAGAAGACACAGACGATACACCTCCCACAGAGGACAGCCTTTCGTTGCCTCTGGGCAACCTGGCACACATGAGCGATTACATGCTGCAGTGTCTCCACAGCGACCGCCGAGTTGCCCACATTCTAACTTGTGCTGATTACTGGGTGGCCACGCTGCTGGATCCCCGTTACAAGGACAACGTACCGTCCTTAATTCACTCACTAGAGTGTGATCGCAAGATGCGCAAGTACAAGCGCACGCTGGTAGACGCGATGCTGCTGGCATTCCCACCTGACAGCGAGGCCACAGTGGAAGCACAAGGCCAAGGCACAGGAGGAGGAGGAAGAGGTCGCCAACGCAGCCAGGGCACCGCCAGCTCCTCAGAAGAACCCTTCAACTTCTAGGTCTCCAAATTGGGCACATGGCCTGAGCTTGCCCTTTACGCCTTGGAGGTGCTGGCGTGCCCTGCAGCCAGTGTATTATCTGAACGTGTATTTAGCACGGCTGGGGGCGTTATCACAGACAAGCGCAGCCGCCTGTCCAGAGACAATGTGGACAAGCTCACGTTCATTAAAATGAACCAGGCATGGATCCCACAGGATTTTTCCGTACCTTGTGCAGAATAGAGATGGATACCGACCTTACCCAGCCATTGTTATATTTTTGATCTTTCTCACTCTTTTGGGGTGTACCCTAATTTAAAAAATGACTGAAAAAAAGCAGTGTTGGCTACCTCGTCCCCCTCCACCGCCGCTTCCACCTACACCGCCACATCCACCACCACCTCAACCTCCCTCCTACTCCATATGGGCCTCGTCCTTCACAGATGAAGAAAATTGTTTTATTTTTCTGTTTTTTTTTTGTTGTTTTAAGTTATTTCCCTATCCACATTTGTTTGCAGAGCACTTGCCATGCTCTTAACTATGTTTTGCTGCCATTTGCAGCACTCTAGCCCTTTCCATTGGTGTTTTAGAACCATTTTAGTGCCTGAAAGTTCGGGTCCCCATTGACTTCAATGGGGTTCGGTGTCCGGGTAAAGTTCGGAAAAAGTCCGGGACACGGACCCGGACTTTTTTTTCAAGTTCGGCTGAACCCGGCGAACACGGACATCCAGCTGTCCGCTCAACTATAGTTATGAGGATTAAAGTGGTATTAAACTTAAAAATAATATTAATAATAATTAAAAAAAACTGACAGGCAGGGTTTTTTTTATGGTAGAAAAGACCCTATCAGTCTTTTCTGCCAGAAATGCTTCCTCTCGTCTGTCATGGTAATATACAGCCCTGGTCAAAAGTTTTGAGAATGAAACAAATATTCATTTTCACAAAGTCTGCTGACTCGGTTTTTATGATGGCAATTTGCATATACTACAGAATGTTATAAAGAATGATCAAATGAATTGCAATGAATTACAAAGTCCCTCTTTGCCATGAAAATTAACCTAATCCCCCCCAAAAAAAAAAAAATTCCACTGCATTTCAGCCCTGCCACAAAAGGATCAGCTGACATCATGTCAGGGATTCTCTCATTAACACAGGTGTCAGTGTTGACCTCAGCATTCAAGCGGCTGAATGGAGGGAACCAAAAAAAAAAAAAACAGGCTAGGAGGGAAGCACTCCCAAACTGAAAGTGCAGTACTGGAGTAAAAAGTGAATTCTCCCAGCTTATGTACCCTAATCACATGGTCTTTATCTACCAGGAAGACACCAGTGTAATAACTCAACAGCATGTTGCTGCTCATGTATTATTCACTTAAGAGCCTGAGGTAAGCAAAGTGTGGAGTCTTGACCAAGATGTGCTGCTGCTGCAAGGTCCCCTACCTGTCTGTGCTGTCTGGTGGGACATATGGATTAGGGAAATCGTGTCTGTAAATAACTGAAAATCTTTTGTCAGGTAAATTCATTCTAATATATGTATTCCATCTGTGTATTTAGCTGCTTGTCTTAAAGCGTTAGCTTTGAATATTAGATGTCCACATTTTATTGTGTACACTTTGTCTAAATAATTATATTACTTTGGGAATTCATATAACTTAGTGTTTTGGCACTAGTCCTCTAGTTTGACACCATTCAGATTTGATGCAATGGTGGTTGATGATTGGTCTCTCAGCACAAAAGGTTTGATCTGTGCCAGTTCTTATTAGCATGTGTTTCTCTATTAAACCAGCTGAATCAAAAAATGCATCAAAGCGTGTAAGAACATCATACAAGTCATTTGAATCTTTCATGTAATTTGGACGCATGTATTTAAAAATTCAGGTGTAAACATTTCCTGAATAACTGATTTTAATCAAACCGGCATTATCACTAAACTTTCTATGTTACGTTCAAAGTAAAACAGTGTTATGAGCAAAAATACAAACAATTGTACAAACCATTTGCCTTAAAGCTTATTTTGAGTCGTTGGCGAAAAATGAAAGTGCACACTGCTGTCATCTGTGAGCATGTTCAAATGCATTGTAGCAGGTAGAAAATGCTGTGTAGATATTACTATCTCTGAGGAGTTAAAATGTTCTGTCCTTGGGAGATGTTCCTGTCAGTAGCTTCATTAAATGTAACACTCCAATTGTGATTTACTTACTTTAACATGAAATGAATGTCTGCAGCAATATGTGGGCTCAGCTTTATATTCACTAAAGGAATTAAGCTGTGAGTATTATTTAGACAGTACAAATGTATTCTTTTCAAGTCACCAAACATTTTTTTCAATTGTTATAACAATAATGATGTCACTCTATTAACCTTTCTAGGAACCCATGTTGTTATCCTTGATTGGATTTCCCAGCTCTTTTTTTTCTGAATCATGTGTAAGTTTGATCATGCTATATATTTTCCTTTATGGCTCATTATGGAATAATTTAAGGTCAAGGTATTGGAGCATTTACTCAATGTAGAATGCTTGATTTAAATGAAGTGCATTGTTAGCAGAAGTGCCATTCGTAGCTTACACCCAGGGATGGCTCTCCCAGGCCTACCATTCTGATGTGGAATGGTGGGCATACTGTCTGTGCTGCATGTAAAGTACATGCATGTGTAATAAATATGTGGAGAAATCATACTCATTACAATTGCCCCATGTATTGCTTCAGTTGTAGCTTCAAATCCTCCTGTGGTGGGGAGCTTAAGAAACCATCAGCAAGCAGGCAGCTAAAAAGTTAAAGTAGGAGAACAAGAAATGATATATACTTCTCAAGGTAAGTGGTTCTCCACAGGCTCCCCTGCAAACACCCCAGGTGCCTGTCCAGTTCATTGCATTGCAGAAAATCAGTAAAAAAAAATAACACCCTATATCTGGGTTCTTCCCATCCCTTCTTACTCTTAAAGCCCATATAACAGTGATTCCTAGGAAGGCTGAGAAGGCTTTTGCCCCCATAACTTCTGTTCCATTTCTTTACTTGATGCAGACCTAGAGGTTTTGGACAAACTATTGGAAATTAATAATTACTAAAGATTTACAGTCACCTGTACAAGTGGGGTTCACCCCTGGGTATCAAGCTAATGATAATGCTTAGAAAGTGGTCTACCTTTTCCATCTCTTAAGCCAGAACAAAGTCCCGGGGTTTCTCCTGTCCTTGACATTTACAAAGTTTTTTTTTCCCCTGTCGCCTGGGTGGCTGCTTAGTATTCTATCCCCTCGGCCATGGTGAAATATGTGCAGTACCTTTCTCAACCCTTCCAGATTTACTGTGACATGAGGCAAGGCTACCTGCTTTACCCAATTTTAATTATTCTGGCCCTAAAGCCCCTAGCAATAGCCAGCAGGGAGAATAAAAATGCCCCATGGGTCGTGCACACAGGCCTTGACTTTAAGATTAGCTTGTTTGCAGATAGTGCCCTCTTGACCCTTTCAAACTCCACACTTTGCTTCCCAATGTTTGCTATGTTCTGGGCAAATTTGTTCAATTCTAGGCTCTTAAAGGATAATTATGGGTTTACTATGACTTTAAATAGTTTAATTGGGCCAGTCTCATCCAAAAAAAATATTTCTTTTACTAATATGCCCACCTTAAACACTGTATAAACTGTAATAACCAGCAGCCACATACATAATACAGCACTGTGTTCCAGCAGGAAGACAGAGACTTTCTGTCCCTTCTCCAATATAAAATCAAGTTGGGCTGAGTGCTGCTCAGCTATTCATAGGAATCTTTGTATTTTATGAATGAGCACAGGGCTTATTCTGATTGATGAGGTGGAAATCATAATATCATCCACCTGCCTCTTCACCTCAGACAATCAGAATAAGCCTTGCGTGCATTCATAAACCACAGAGGTTCCTGTGAAACTCATTTTTTTTCCAGGAAAGGAACAAGAAGTCCCCATACGGCTGCCATAACGCAGCACTGTATACTATATGTTGCATTAGCTACATAACATTTATACAGCACTCCCAGTGGGAGCCTCTGTTAGTAAAGGAAATATTTCATGTGGGCCGTATTGTCCCAAACAAATTATTTAATGTGATAGTAAACCTACAGTTCAGCTTTAAAATCAGTTCGGCCAAATCCAGTGCTCAGAATAATGCTTCTAATAAAACTATTCCTTCAAAAGTGGTGTCACACATTTTATGTAATTTTCCCTTTGCCTGGTGGCCTCATCGTTGAACTACATGGGGATTAAATTTACAACACAAATTATTACTCCTTACCCTAATCCTTGTCCTCTCTTCTTCACAACTAGGACTTCCTCTACTTGAAGAGTTTCAGAGCACAATTGCAGCTATTCCTGAGACATATCTCTGCATTCACTTTGGCTCATAAACACTCAAAGGCTGCACAGTCTATACTTTACACACATATATTGCAAGGTGGCTTAAGCATCCCCAATGAAGTGGAATTATACCAGGCAGCTCAGATTTACCATTTCCACTGGATGCAACTAGGGACATCCCCCCTTTGCATTTTCTCAGAGCTTCCGAGCCGTGGCAAATTCCAATCTCAGCTTTGCTTTGGCTCACTCATTAAGTTTAGCCATCATCTTTTAGCCCCTTAAAGTGTTACTTAACCCTTTATAAAGGGTGTATAAAGGCTGTATGAACCTGTCTATCTGATGCTCCTCTTTTTCCACTGACACCAGTTCATCCCCTGATAGAACAGAGCATTAGGGGACAGGCTGCACATTCTCAGTTTGGTGTGTATTGCTAGGGTGTTTTTTTTTCTTGGGATCAGGACAGGGCCAATCAGCGCTGTCCAGACAGAGGGTCAGGGGTCCTGCAACCTTATAGGACAATCAGGGGGAAATGAAAACTCCTCCTACAAGCTTTAACCAGACACCGGCACAAGTCACAAGACTGCTATATACTTCTGATGAGAAAAGGTATTTAGCAGTTTATATTTACTAAAATGATTGCATTTCCATGTTCTGTGTACTGTGGGAGACCAGACTTAGTGACTGCAGTGTCCTGGCTTTAGTAACACTTTACTTGTTAATTGTTTGGAAATATGGGACTCTCTATGATAATATAGTAAATTAATGTCCCATTTGCTGTTTATGAATAATCCTCTTTTTCTGCTGGGGATGGATGATCCTAGGTCTTTGCCTGGTGGACTGCCCATAGTTTTTCCCATGTCCATGATTTCTTTGCATCCCTGCTCTTTTCATCATGGTCTCACAGGAGCACCATAAAGCTTCCCAGACTGAATTCAATAGAAATCTAAAGATTAGATACTGGATTTCCTCCCTTGCCCAAAATTCAGAATTCTACTATACTAAATCGGTTTTTAGAAGTGTTTGTCTTAATACAGCAGGATCTCCAAGCCTTATATGAATTCTGTACCCAACTCTAAATGGCCGCGTTTTGTTTTCCCCTATACCTATTATATAAGCACAAGGGATCTTACTTACCTTCACTAAAATGTGTACCTTGTTCTTAAGTTTTCTAGTTTAGTAGTAATCTCCCTGATCATCCCCCCCACCTCTGTCATCATAGTTTTCTGGTGTGGAGGGGGAGTTTTAGAACTGAGGAGTTGTCACAGGCAGTCATCAAGAATTCCCAACTATGCTTGCCTGTGCCCTTGTCACCCAGCTCTGCCATTTTTAAAAACCATACTACAGCTTCTGTGCATGAAACATGGAGGAGGGAGCAGACCTTTCAATCATCCAGCTATCCTCTATTCATAGATCACATACTACAGTCTCTATGAATGGTGGATCTGGGCAGAAAGGGAGGGCATAGTTTGGCATTTCTAATGCATGTTTTTGAAAGCTCCTCAGTTCTATTAACCCCCTCACTACACCAGAAGATTACAATTGTGGGGTAGGGTGAGAGGCTCATCAGAGGAGGAAAATTGCTACTGAACTGGAAAACAGAGCACAAAGAACACATCTCATATTAGGTACCAGCTCCAATTGCAAAATCCTACCCATCCCTCTGGGCATGTTTGCACATAGGTGATATGCTCCACACATGGTGGTCTTCCCAAATTTAAATACTTTATGCACTCTGTGCATGCCAAGTAACAGTAGGTCTTAATTACCTCCAGATTTTTTATCTAAAACTAGAGATATTATATATTTTTTATTTTGGTTCATTAAAAGCACCACTTTGTAAAAGTACTACCTGAATCTGTTGCACATGTTGGTAAAGTTACCAAAAATGCACTGTATGGATTTTTTAATCTGGCACAAGCCATTTTAAAGGGCCATAGTGCCAGAAAATAGCCAGAAGTGCTTTATTGAATTCCCTTGAATGTCTGCTTTTACCAACATGCCGAGGCACCTACAAATTTTACCAAGAACAGAGCTTTTTTTAAAGAAGGCATTTTGAATCCCAGATAATACCTTATTAATGCCATCATTAACCAATGAGTCTTGATGTTTTTTTGTGGTACTACACTAAGTGTGGAAAACTGCAAGTTATAAACAGCCATTTATCCTTTTTCCAACTCCTTCCCAATCTCTTCAGCCATGGTTTATTCAAACTGGGAAACTGACTTCAAATTGACAGAGAAGTTAGGCTCATCAGATGGTGTAAACAATATCCATAATTCACAATAAAATCCATTGCATAGTTTCAAAGCTTCCCTATTGAATCAGTTAAAGTCATTGGTTCCGTGTTTGGTAGTTGGATGCTTTCCCGTCTTGGAACTGAGGAATTCCACAGTGTGATCACTTGTATGTTGCTATGCAGTCTACCACTTGCAGTGGTTTTCATTTAATCTCCAGCAGAACCCTTTTCATGCATACCGCCAACTCTCCAGTGAGAGCAAGCTGCTGACTGAAAGGAGGTGGGCCTGTGCAGGCACATGAGCAAAATCCAGAGGTTACGTTTTGAAAATCAATGTTAAGCTCCTTCTGCACTGGCACACTGGCATTTTTTGTCAAAATTGGATCTTGTAATTAAACAAGCATTGCCCCCACATACCCTATAAACTCTCATATCAAATCTAATTATTGAAAGTGACAACACCTTAATTATATAAACTTTGTGCAAGGAAGCTGTTCTGGTTTCTCACTCAGTACACTGATGTAAATGTGCTTAGGTTTGTTAACTGTCTCCTTATCAGCTGGAACTAGTGAAAGAACATCAGCAACAACAACATGAATTTACCCTATTAGATTTTACCCTTTATTTGCAGGGACAGATAAATGCCCACAGGAAAATAGCCCACAAAGCGGCACACAGTGAGCTAACGGTCCCAAGAAAAGACCTGACCCTGTCAAAAAGGCAATCATCAGACATAACTGGTAAATAAATGCCACTTACTCTACCCCAAACCAATCCCCAGACATTGATCAAAGAGGTTAAAGCATACTTTAATGCAATACCTTCCATTCCTACATGTCATTGTAATGCACATTGCTGCAGAACATAATAGGGCACAAACAAGGAACGAATAGATTGAGTTAAAAAATAATCAAATCAGAAAATGTGTAAATTGCTATTTCTTTTGTTTTTTTATGGCATGCAGAATTGCCCATTCTTTATACAATTATATATTAATCATTATGGCTGGATTCCTATTGATTTCCGTGTGAGTATGAAGTATTGTGGGAGTTGTATTTTCCACAGACTGAACTGGCTCTAGATTGTAGGAGAAAAATAATTCCGATACCAGTGGCACTGTTCTGGCAGGAAGGGGAAGTGTTGTAATCTTCCCTAGTTGAGGAGAGGAAGACTTGTGGAGAAACTGGGGCTGTGAGCATACCGCAGCATCTGACCAGGCCACCGCTGACGGAGTTTGTGAGAGGCCACTGGCCAACGCTGCTGTCAAGGTCTTACCTTGCCTTCCTGTTGGCAGCCATCTTGGACATGTTCAATATGCCGTCTCATATGAGTTCTGTTTGCATCATCACTTGTCTGCTGCCTGGGTATTGCTCAGTGATGATGTTGCACACCTGACTATATTTATCACCTGGTGGCCTTCAGAAATTGCCCTTGCATTTGTGCTCCAAGGTGCATCACTGCTAGCAATCCTCTGGTCTCTGTGGTTTCTGGCTTCTGTGGCTTGGCTGAGGACCTTCCTGGCTCTGGATTCCGCATTGGCAGGCCACCCCGCATCAGACAACGACTCTGCTTCGGCAGACTACAGCTTCTGGACTCTATCTCGGCTTGGATGACTACCTGTTCCTGGATTAGATCCCAGCTTGGATGACTACCTGCCTCCGAACTTGACCATGGCTGTTCTTGATTTTGTTCCTCTCTCTTGCTGTGTGATTATTATTGTTGCATAAATAAATCGCTTTATTTTACTTGCATCTTCGTGTGGTCTAGTTTCCTGGCAACCTGACACCTGCATTACACCTTGCTAAAATAAGGACAGAGTTGTCTGAAAGAAAATCAGTGGCAGTGCCTGTATAAATTCTTAAAGCAAAACTACCTTGAGCGCTCTACCATACCGGTTGGGCCCAAACGAGCTGGAGAGCAGAAGAAATAAAGTACTATGTTACTGACTGCTAAACTGAATATATACGTTTATAAGAGGTTGTATTTTATATCAAGTAATGTTTCTACAGCATATTACTCTTGTTGCTTATTCATTATTTAGTATAATACTCTTTCCGTTTATTCATTATAATATATTTCTCCTTTGTTATCCAGTTGCATTATATTTCTTGTTTTTGTCATTCCTGGTTTTTATGCACCTTAAACCTTTTGGGTGTATACAGCTAACCTGCAACAAACATACCCACCCAGCCAGTTGTGTGTCAGTGTAAGCGCTACACATTAACTGATTGCCACCTGGGCACAGTACATTTACTTCCGCAGGACAGCATAGGCCGGCTGGATCACGTACATGTATGTCACCCAGCCTTTGATTGACTGAGTGACTGGAAGCATACAGACTCTAAATCTACATTTACTACCTTGCTGTACATGTGATCCACATATATAGACATCCTATATCTCCAGCAGAGCATTTACTTTAGATTCTGTCAATATTTGGATCCCGTTGAGGCAATTCATGCCGATGTTTTTAACCTTATGTATTTTAAGTTTATAAATAAATGTATTACGTTTTTTATATTTCTCCATATGGTCTCCTGTGTTGAGCCTATAAAGTCCATTTTTTCCAGGCGGTGCTTGAGGTAGTTAGCCTGCACTTTTTCATGTGGCAGAATATATTTTGTTCTAAGTTTATGAAGACATTTGGTTTTGATAGATATGTTTAACAGAGAGTAAAAAAAAATATATATATATATATTTTTTTAAATAGTTTGGTCTTTTAAAAAAAAAAAAAAAACCCAATTGTGATCAAATACCACCAAAAGACGTTTCTTTATGTATAAAAATGTATTTTCTGTACAGTGTTGCATGATTGCGCAATTGTCAGTTAAAATAGTGCTGTGATGAATAGCAAAAATGTCCTTGTCAGGAAGAGGGTAAAAGCTTTCAGGGGTCAAGTTGTTAAACTTCTATTTTATTTTATAAAATATCTGCTCATACTTTTAAATGAGACCTTTCAAATTGTAATACTTAAGTGAAAGGATATGCCTTAGTGAATACGCCAAGTTAAATTACATCTCTTATATCCGTATCAGTTCTCTCTCATGTAAGCATTTGCTTCCTCCAGAAGTTATCACAGTTATGAGACAGAACAGAAACTATTAATGACATCAAACTTTCATATGATATACTCCCGTACAATTTCCTTTATTCCTTGTTCTATATTAAACTCTTTTTCATTTTCTGTAATGTACACATCTTTCAAACTTGCATTAGTCCAATAAATGAGCCAATTTGGAAAAAGCTAGGAGTTCAAATAAAAACAAAAGAACAATGTTTCTCTGAGACCAAAATATGATAAGGGTCCATTCACACTTCTAAATCCTTTTTTTTTTTATGCGTTTTAAACTGAATCAATGGAAATACATCAAAATAAGCAGCAATGCCTGCCCTGTTGCCATACATTATCTATTGTTGCAGGTTTACAAGTTACAAACAAGATAGGGACTGTAGATTTGTTCTTAAGTTAAATTTGTTTGTAAGCCAGAACAGGTAAATTTTTTTAAGTGTAGCCCCAGCCAAAATAATAATTTTTAGTTTTTTAGATAGCATAGGGAAGGGTTAACATCCCTGTGCCATTTGTTTTGTTGTCTGTGCCACTGTTCAGAAGATTTCACCTCACTTTCTGTCCCTATGACAACTGGATTTTGAAAATGTTGGGTTGTTATTTTGGGTGGAAACAAGGATTGGTGATAAAGCTTCAGTGGAGGCACCTTTTTCCCATGAGAACTTCTACGGGAATACATTTCCCTTCCTAGGGCTAGATTTCTCCTCACTTCTTGTTTCCCTTCATTTGTAAGTAGGAGTTGTTTGGAAGTCCGATGTTTGTAACCCGGGGACTGCCTCTATGTACTTTGCAATTTACTACGTATTGCATATCAGTGTCACATGCACATTACCATGTATTCAAGTGCAATGATGCTTGTTTTAACACGTTACAATTAGAGTTGAGCGGACACCTGGATGTCCGTGTTCGGCGGGTTCGGCCGAACTTTAAAAAAAGCCTGGGTCCGTGTCCCGGACTTTTGCCGAACTTTACCCGGACACCGAACCCCATTGAAGTCAATGGGGACCCGAACTTTAAGGCACTAAAATGGCCCTAAAACACCAATGGAAAGGGCTAGAGTGCTGTAAATGGCAGGAAAACGTAGTTAAGAGCATGGCGAGTGCTCTGCAAACAAATGTGGATAGGGAAATAACTTAAAACAACAAAAAAAAAAACAGAAAAATAAAACAATGTTCTTCATCTCTGAAGGACGAGGCCCATATGGAGTAGGAGGGAGGTTGAGGTGGTGGTGGATGTGGCGGTGTCATAGGCATGTGCACAGGGTGTGCCGGGTGTGCCTGGGCAAACCCTAATCACCTAGGGCACATTAGCATTATCGCTCTGTTTGCCAGTGAGGAGATGGGAAAGATCTCCCTCGGACCTGCTCTGCCATAAGAGAAGTGCCAAACACTTCTATTTCACTTTGCCAGCAGGGAGAGTAATGTATCGGGGCCATGTACATGTAGGCAAACACATGCATGTGTATTTAAACTTTGGGGTGCACACCCTAATGCAATATGCTGCGCACACCTATGGGCGGTGTAGGTGGAAGCGGTGGTGGAGGAGGACGAGGTAGCCAACACTGCTTTTTTTCAGTCATTTTAAATGAGGGTACACCCCAAAAGAGTGAGAAAGAGCAAAAATAGAACAATGGCTGGGTAAGGTCGGTATCCATCTCTATTCTGCACAAGGTACGGAAAAGTCCAGTGGGATCCATGCCTGGTTCATTTTAATGAATGTGAGCTTGTCCACATTGTCTCTGGACAGGCGGCTGCACTTGTCTGTGATAACGCCCCCCAGCCGTGCTAAATACACGTTCAGATAATACACTGGCTGCAGGGCACGCCAGCACCTCCAAGGTGTAAAGGGCAAGCTCAGGCCATGTGCCCAACTTGGAGACCCAGAAGTTGAAGGGGGCAGACCCGTCATTCAGTACGTCTAGGCGTGTGCACACATACTGCTCCACCATGTTGGTGAAATGCTGCCTCCTGCTAAGACGTTCCATATGAGCTGCTGGTGCTGCTGTTTGTTGTGGCGTGCTGACAAAGCTTTTCCACATTTCAGCCATGCTAACCCTGCCTTCTGAGGTGCTGGCGGTGCCCCGGTTGCGCTGGCGACCTCTTCCTCCTCCTCCTCCTCTGCCTCGGCCTTGTGCTTCCACTGTGGCCCCGCTGTCAGGTGGGAATGCCAGCAGCATCGCGTCTACCAGCGTGCGCTTGTACTCGCGCATCATGCGATCGCGCTCCAGTGAGTGAATTAAGGATGGTACATTGTCCTTGTAACGGGGATCCAGCAGCGTGGCCACCCAGTAATCAGCACAAGTTAGAATGTGGGCAACTCGGCGGTCGTTGTGGAGACACTGCAGCATGTAATCGCTCATGTGTGCCAGGCTGAATGTGTGCCAGGCATAGAAGCGGGATAGTTAAGCTGACAACGGCATCATCGGCACTGGCCATGTTGGTGGAGTACTCAAAACAGCGCAACAAGGCACACAGGTCTCGCATGGAGGCCCAGTTATTGGTGGTGAAGTGGTGCTGTTCCGCAGAGCGGCTCACGCGTGCGTGCTGCTGCTCGCACAGTCTTTCCAGCATGTGCAAGGTGGAGTTCCACCTTGCGGGCACGTCACATATGAGGCGGTGAGCGGGAAGGCTGAAGTTACGCTGCAGCGCTGACAGGCGAGCAGCAGCAGGGTGAGAATGCCGAAAGTGCGCACAGACGGCCCTCACTTTCTGCAGCAGCTCTGACATATCGGGGTAATTTTTAAGGAACCTCTGCACCACCAAATTCAGCACATGCGCCAGGCAAGGGATGTGCGTCAAACCGGCTAGGCCTAGAGCTGCTATGAGATTTCGCCCATTATCGCACACCACCAGGCCGGGCTTGAGGCTCGCTGGCAGCAACCACTCATTTGTCTGCTGTTCCATGCTCCTCCACAACTCCTGCGCGGTGTGTGGTTTTTCCCCCAAACAGGCAAGTTTTAAAACTGCCTGCTGTCGTTTACCCCTGGCTGTGCTGAAGTTGGTGGTGAAGGTGTTACGCTGACCGGATGAGGAGGTGGTAGAGAATGAGGAAGTAGAGTAGGAGGAGTTAGGAACAGGAGGCAAACTGAAGTGCTCTGCGATCCTCGGTGGTGGAAGGACATGCGCCAAATTGCTATCCGCCTCAGGCCCATCCGCCACTGCATTTACCCAGTGTGCCGTTAGGGAGATATAACGCCCCTGACCGTGCTTACTGGTCCACGTATCGGTAGTTAGGTGGACCTTGCCACAGATGGCGTTGCGCAGTGCACACCTGATTTTTTCCCCCACTTGGTTGTACAGGGAAGGGATGGCTTGCCTGGAAAAGTAGTGGCGGCTGGGCACGACGTACTGTGGGACAGCCACCGACATAAGGCTTTTAAAACTGTGCGTCTCCACCAGACGGAATGACAGCATTTCAAAGGCCAAGAATTTTGAAATGCTGGCATTCAGGGCCAGGGATCGCGGGTGGTGACATTGTGGAGATGGTTGGTGACCCAGGTGGTGGTGTTGCTGACAGATCCTCTGTTTGTGGGGTGGCAGGTGCCGGTATCACTACAGATGTGGATGGAGAGGCCGAGACTGCAGCAGAAGAGGAAGCAGGAGGAGCCAGAGATCTTTCTTGGTTTTGAAGGTGTCTACTCCACTGCAGCTCGTGCTTTGCACTTAGATCATGCAGGTTGTGCTCAGGTTGAGAAGGTTTATGCCTCACTTCAGGCTCTGATTGCACAGGGTGCAAACCACTCGTGTCCTGTCATCAGCACATTTTCTGAAGAACTTCCACGCTAGAGAACTCCTTTGAGCTGGCTTTGGTGCGCTCGTTCCCTTGCTGCGTTGGGCAGTAGCAGGTGTAGTGTCTAGGGCACGGCCACTCCGCTTCTGCACCCTGCTCCCTCTTCTGCTGTGCTGGTGGCTCTGTGCGACCACCGCCTCTTCCTCCAAACTACTCAGGTCACCTGCATGACCTTCATTCCATGTGGGGTCGAGGACCTCATCGTCCTTCACATCATCTTCCACCCAGTCTTCACCCCTGCCCTCCTTGTCGGTTTCCACAATTCTGAATGCCGCAGCAATTGGCACCTGCGTTTCGTCATCATCGGAGACGTGCTGCGATGGTCCTTCCATGTACTCATCTTGAGAAATAAGTGGTTGGGCATCGCTGCACTCAATATCTTCCACTTCTGGGGCAGGGCTAGGTGGATGGCCCTGGGAAACCCTGCTGACAGAGTCCTCAAAAAGAAGAAGAGACTGCTGTATGACTTGGGGCTCAGACTGCTTGCCTGATTTGCAAGGGGGTGAGGTGAAAAGACGGTTGGACATTGGCTGCAGGTGCCAACTCTGACCTTTCAGCAGTAGACTGGTTGGGAGACAATGTGAAGGAACTGGAGGCAGTGTCGGCAACCCAATCTATTATCGCCTGTACTTCTTCTGGCCTCATCACTTCTAGAGGCGCATTATGCCCTACCAAATACTGCTGCAGGTTCTGTCGCCTACTCACACTTGAGGAAGGTGTTTCACTTGTGCGTGTAGCTGGCACAGATCGACCACGTCCTCTCCTTGCAACAGGAGCTCTACCAGCAGCACCACGACCTAGGCCACGGCCCCTATTTGACAGTCTCCTCATATTTCTGTAATTTATGATCTTGCCCTAGAAAGGTGTTTATTGAATAGCGGAACAAAACAACAACAGTATCGCACGGGTGCATCTCACAGTCAAATATGCAAACTATGCCGCAATTTAATTTTTTTTTACACCAAAAGGGTGTTTATTAAATAGCGGAATAGAAAAACAGTATACAAATACAACGGGTGTATCTCACAGTCAAATATGCAAACTATGCCACAATTTAATTTTTTATACCCCAAAAGGGTGTATATTGAATAGCGGAATAGAAAAAATGCTAAAAACTGTGTATCTCACACGTACAAACACAGACTAGGCCCCGATTAAAATTTTTTGTACCCTAAAGTGAGGATGAGGAAGAGGAGTAGGAGGAGTTCGGAACAGGAGGCAAACTGAAGCGCCTTGCAATCCTTGGCTGTGGAAGGAGATGCGCCAAACAAATTTAAAAGGTGTATCTCACACGTACCGATACAGACTATGCCGTAATTAAACTTTTTACACTCCAAAAGGGTATATATTGAATAGCGGAATAGGAAAAATTTTATAATACGGTGTATCTCACACGTACAAACACAGACTAAGCCCCGATTACTATTTTTTGTACCCTAAAGGCAGGATGAGGAAGAGGAGTAGGAGGAGTTCGGAACAGGCAGGAGGCAGACTGAAGCACCCTCAAATCCTCGGCAGTATGAGATGCGCCCCAAAAATTGGAAAGGTGTATCTCACACGTACCGACACAGACTATGCCGCAATTTAATTCTTTTTACCCCAAAAGGGTGTAGATTGAATAGCGGAATAGAAAATATGATATCAAAAGGTGTATGTATCTCACACGTACCGACACAGACTATCCCGCAATTTAATTGTTTTTACTCCAAAGGTGTAGAATAAATAGTGGAATATAAAATATTATCAAAAAAAAGGTGTGTGTATCTCACACGTACAGAACCAGACTAGGCCGCGATTACTATTTTTTGTACCCCCAAAGGCAGGATGAGGAGTAGGAGGAGTTCGGAACAGGCAGGAGGCGTTCGGAACAGGCAGGAGGCAGACTGAAGCACCCTCAAATCCTCGGCAGTATGAGATGCGCCCCAAAAATTGGAAAGGTGTATCTCACACGTACCGATACAGACTATCCCGCAATTTAATTGTTTTTACCCAAAGGTGTAGATTGAATAGCGGAATAGAAAATATGATATCAAAAGGTGTATGTATCTCACACGTGCCGACACAGACTATCCCGCAATTTAATTGTTTATACCCAAAGGTTTAGATTGAATAGCGGAATAGAAAATATGATATCAAAAGGTGTATCACAGGTAGAGACCCAGACTAGGCCCCGATTACTATTTTTTGTACCCCCAAATGCAGGATGAGGAGTAGGAGGAGTTCGGAACAGGCAGCACCCTCAAATCCTTGGAAGTATGAGATGCACCCCAAAAATTGGAAAGGTATATCTCACACGTACCGACACAGACTATCCCGCAATTTAATTGTTTATACCCAAAGGTTTTGATTGAATAGCGGAATAGAAAATATGATATCAAAAGGTGTATGTATCTCACACGTAGAGACCCAGACTAGGCCCAAATTACTATTTTTTGTACCCCCAAAGGCAGGATGAGGAGTAGGAGGAGTTCGGAACAGGCAGCACCCTCAAATCCTCGGAAGTAGGAGATGCGCCCAAAAAATTGCAAAGGTGTATCTCACACGTACCGACACAGACTATCCCGCAATTTAATTGTTTATACCCAAAGGTTTTGATTGAATAGCGGAATAGAAAATATGATATCAAAAGGTGTATGTATCTCACACGTACAGACCCAGACTAGGCCCAAATTACTATTTTTTGTACCCCCAAAGGCAGGATGAGGAGTAGGAGGAGTTCGGAACAGGCAGCACCCTCAAATCCTCGGCAGTATGAGATGCACCCCAAAAATTGGAAAGGTGTATCTCACACGTACCGACACAGACTATCCCGCAATTTGTTTATACCCAAAGGTTTTGATTGAATAGCGGAATAGAAAATATGATATCAAAAGGTGTATGTATCTCACACGTAGAGACCCAGACTAGGCCCAAATTACTATTTTTTGTACCCCCAAAGGCAGGATGAGGAGTAGGAGGAGTTCAGAACAGGCAGCACCCTCAAATCCTCGGAAGTATGAGATGCACCCCAAAAATTGGAAAGGTGTATCTCACACGTACCGACACAGACTATGCCGCAATTTAATTCTTTTTACCCCAAAAGGGTGTAGATTGAAAATATGATATGAAATTGGTGATTTATCAATAGCACATGTGAACAGCAGTGTCTTATATCAGTCAGCTCTGCTGCAGGCTATGGGGAGAAAAAAAAGAAAATTCCCCTTTTAAGTTTGTAATTTTAACTAGATTAGTACAGACTAAGCCACAATTTAATTTTTTTAACCCAAGGGTGTATATTGAATAGTGGAATAGAAAAAAGTGTAAAACTTTTGAAATCACTCAATAATAGCACATGTGAACACAGCAGTGTATTATCACAGTCAGCACAGCAGCACTGAATGAAAAACGCTGCACACAAGTGACTGTCTGATAAAAAAAACTTTTTTCTCCCTCCTCCTCAGCGGGCAAAAAGATTGTGTTCACACCACCCCACACACAGCAAAATCGATGTGGACCACTGACACCTGCCTATCTCCAGCCTCGCCCTAAAAGGATCGATAAGATCGATCACTGCCGGCACTGCAAACCCCCCCCCCCACACAGCAAAATCGATTGTAGAACACTGACCCTCAAAATCAGCAGCCTCGCCCTAAAATGCCCTAACAACTCGCCCTGCCTAAAACACTCCAACCTGTCCCTTAATTCTATTCGGACACAAATGATTTTTGCCTGTCTGTCCCTAATCAGCAGCCAGCACTTATGATGTGTGCTCTGTCCCTGAACTACAGCATAATGACGCAGCGGCACTCCATCTCGAACTTATAAAGACCTGGTCACATGCTTCAGATGGCCAATCACAGCTACTAATACATTTGTAGGCATAGCTGGGATGGCTAAAGGCACACCAGTTAAACGCTTGTTGATTGGCTGTTGAAAGCCCGCCATTAAAAGCGCGCCAATACATACAAAACCCGGAAATAAAATGACCGAACACGGATTTGTACCCGAACATACAGTAAAGTTTTCGGGTCCGTGTTCGGGTAACAAAAATCCACTTATTCGGTACGAACACGAATAATACAGTCCGTGTTCGCTCAACACTAGTTACAATGCATATTCACATGCATATGGATGTGTTTTCATTGACTTAATCTCCCTAAAAGCAGTGTGAATGGACCTTTAACACACACACAGACACACACACTTCAGGAAAAAATGCTTATTAAGATTTAATTTAATTGCAATAATATAATCATGTACTTCAATTTTTTACTTCTCTCTGACCCAATTTTCTGTACACAACATTGTAAAGTAGAAACGTTTTGCTCAGTAGTAATCACCAACAGTCAAATGTTTTTTTTTTCCAGCAAATTTTATTTATTTTTGCCCCAACACTGCAATTTTTCACAGTTTTCTGTTAAAGTATACTACACCAAGTCTACCCACATCACTAATGCAATCCAAAATATGACGAGCAACAAGTGGCTAAGTGGTTAGAAATTCTGACTTGCAACACTGGAGTTGGGGGTTCAAATCCCTGAACTATCTACAACTTTATCTGTGGTTCTACTTGAACAAAGACAGATATTGCTGCTGTCTGTTTTTCCTTTTTGACAAACACTTTCATTCATTAGTCAACCGGTGCATTCACGTTAGCAACGAACAGACACAATTAATTACACTGCTGGGTGTTTCCTTTACTGTGGGTGTAGGATAACCTATGTTATATAAAAGGTATGGTCCAGACTGGATTAATTTGGCCTGTGAAAAGGCCACATGTCTTTCTGTCTGAATTGGCTTTTGATTTTGGTGGGGGGGGGGGGGGTGTTTGCTGGTATGCCTAAGGACCCATACCCCAGTATGCTTTTTTTTTTGGATGAATACTTTTCACTCTCTAAAGGTTTTGTATTGTTTTTGAAAAGTGTGTTTTTCTCAAATCTGTAAATGTGTTTTTTTTTCATGCCTCTGTGTATCTTCTAGTGATTTGATAATGGTTTAAATGGAAAGGCAGGTTCATGCAAACACTAACCATAAATGTATGTTAGGTACGTATTATGCTTAATGCCAAGGTGTGTACAACTTATTTGGCTTGAACCTTGTAGATTGTAAGCTCTATATCCATTTATCTCACGTTTTATCTTTGCACTGTAATTTGAATAAAGATTCCTTGATTAGGGGGGCATTTCACATGCCTGCGTGAGTGATTCATGAGGTCTATACATATTCAATAAAGCTTATTTATTTCTACACAGCTCATGTTTTTTTTGTTTTTAAAATTTGTCTCTATGTAATTCAGATGTGTTTTGAGTCTTTTGAATTTTATATATTTTGCGGCGTTTTAGCGAACGCGCGTTTGCCAAAGGCACCCGGAAACAACACTAATAGAGTGTGCACATGTGTATGGCTCCCTCCCTATACTCCAGCGAACAGTGTATAAATGTGTGTATATATATATATATATATATATATATATATATATATATATATATATATATATATAGAATCTATTATCTAATCTATCAAATCCGTTCTAACTCAAAATTTGGAACACGAAACTCGGAATTTGGAACACGGAATTTGGAACACGGAATTTGGAACACGGAAATTGGAACATGGAATTTGGAACTCGGGATTTGGAACTTGGAATTTGGAACGTGGAATTTGGAACTCGGAACATGGAATTTGGAACACGGAACTTGGAATTTGGAACACAGAACATGGAATTTGGAACACGGAACTTGGAATTTGGAACACGGAACTTGGAATTTGGAACACGGAACTTGGAATTTGGAACACGGAACTTGGAATTTGGAACACGGAACTTGGAATTTGGAACACGGAACTTGGAACACGGAACTTGGAATTTGGAACACGGAACTTGGAATTTGGAACACAGAATTTAAAACACAGAATTTGGATCATGGAATTTGGAAAATGGAACACAGAACACAGAATTTGTAACTCGGAATTTGGAACACGGAACTCGGAATTTGGAACAAGGAACTCGAAAGACGTAATTTGGAAGATGGAATTTGGAACACGGACTATGGCATTTGAAACATGGAACACAGAACTTGGAATTCAGGACACGGAATTTGGAACACTGAAAATGGAATCTGGAACACAGAACTCGGAAATTTGGAACTCGGAAATTTGGAACTCGGAAATTTGGAACTCGGAAATTGGAACTCGGAAATTTGGAACTCGGAAATTGGAACTCGGAAATTGGAACTCGGAAATTGGAACTCGGAATTTGGAACTCGGAATTTGGAACACGGACTACGGAATTTGAAACATGGAACACAGAACTCGGAATTCAGGACACGGAATTTGGGACACGGAATTTAGAACAAGGAAATCGGAATTTGGAACACGGAAAATGTAATCTGGAACACGGAACTCAGAATTTTGAACACGGAACATGGAATCTGGAACACAGAACTCGGATTTTGGAACATGGAAATTGGAACACAGAATTTGGAACAAGGAAAACAGAATTTGGAAAAAGGAATTTGAAACACAGAATTTGGAACACAGAACACGGAATTTAGAACATGGAACACAAAACTCGGAATTTGGAACACATAATTCGGTACACGGATTTTGGAACAAGTAACTCGAAAATTTGGAAAACAGAATTTGGAACACAAAATTTTGAACACGGAATTTGGAACATGGAACTCGGAATTTGGAACACTGAATTTGGAACATGGAAATTGGATCACAGAATTTGAAACACAGAACATGGAATTTGAAACATGGAATTTGCAACACGGAACTCAGAATTTGGAACATGGAACTTGAAACATGGAAATTGGAATTTAGAACATGGAATTTGGAACACGGAACTTGGAAAACGTAACTCGTAATTTGGAATGCTGCATTTGGAACACGGAAATCGGAATTTGGAACACGGAATTGGAACATGGAACTTGGAATTTCAAACACGGAATTTGGAACACGGAGCATTGTATTTGGAAAATGGAACATGGATTTTGGAACAAAAAACACGGAATTTGTAACATGGAAATCGGAACACAGAATTTGAAAAACAGAGAACAGAACGCGAAATTTGGAACATGGAATTTGGAACACAGAACAGGGAATATGGAACTCAGAATTTGGAACACAGAATCTGGAACACGGAACTCGGAATTTGCAACACAGTATATGGAACAAGGAACACAGAATTTGGAACACGTCATTTGGAACTTGGAACATGGAACTCGGAACTTGGAATGCGGAATTTGGAACACGGAATATTGGAATTTGGAACACAGAATTTGGAACGTGGAACTTGGAACACGGAACCTGGAATTTGAAACGCAGAATTTGTAAATCGTAATTTGGAACAGTGAACTCAGAATTTGGAACACAGAATTTGGAACGCAGAATTTAGAACATGGAAATTGGAACAGGGAACTCGAATTTGGAACACAGAATTTGGAAACCGTGAATTTGGAACATGGAAATTGGAACATGGAATTTGGAACATGGAACTCTGAATTTGGAACGCGGAATTTGGAATACAGAAATTGGAATTTGGAACACAGAATTTGGAACACGGAACTTGGAGCACGAAACTCAGAATTTGGAACACAGAATTTGGAAATCGGAATTTGGAAATCGGAATTTGGAAATCGGAATTTGGAACACTGAACTCGGAATTTGTAACACATAATTTGGAACTCGGAACACGGAATCTGGAACATCAAATTTGTAACACGGAAAATGGAACTCGAAATATGGAACATGGAATTCGGAGCACATGAAAATGGAAATTGGAACATAGAAATTGGAACAAGGAATTTGGAACACGGAATTCGGAACACAGAATTTGGAATGCGGGAATTTGAAACATGGAAATCGGAACATGGAATTTGGAACTCGGAATTTGGAACTCAGAGTTTGGAACTCGGAATTTGGAATTTGGAACACGGAACTTGGAACATGGAACTCGGAATTTGGAACAAGGAACCTGGAATTTGAAACAGGGAACTCGGAATTCGGAACACGGAATTTGGAACATGGAATTTGGAACAAAGAAATTGGAAAATGGAACGCAGAATTTGGAACACAGAATTTGGAATATGGAATTTGGAACTTGGAATTTGGAACACGGAACTTGGAATTTGGAACTCGGAATTTGGAACAAGGAACTCGGAATTTGGAACACAGAACATGTACTTTGGGACATTAAATTTGGAACACGGAATATGGAACACGGAACTCGGAATTTGGAACTCGGATTATGGAATTTGGAACACAGAATTTGGAACACAGAGCATGGAATTTGGAACATGGAATTTGGTACAAAGAAATTGGAAAATGGAATGCAGAATTTGAAACACAGAATTTGGAACACGGAACATGGAATTTGGAAGACGGAATTTGGAACATGGAATTTGGAAGACGGAATTTGGAACACGGAATTTGGAACATGGAACTCGGATTATGGAACAAGGAACATGGAATTTGAACCACGAAACATGGAATTTGGAACACTGAATTTGGAACATGGAATTTGACACAAAAATTGGAAAATGGAATGCAGAATTTGGAACACAGAATTTGAAACATGGAATTTGGAACACTGAACTCAGAATTTGGAACATGGAAAATGGAATTTGGAACACGGATTTTGGAACATGAAATTTGGAACTTGGAATTTGGAACACGGAATTTGGAACATGGAACTTGGAAAATGGAACTCGGAATTTGGAACAAGGAACATGGGATTTAAACATGGAACATGGCATTTGGTACACTGAATTTGGTACATGGAATTTGGAACAAAGAAATTGGAAAATGGAAAACATAATTTTGAACACGGAATTTGGAACACGGAATTTGGAATACTGAGCTCAGAATTTGGAACACGGTACATGGAATTTGGTACACGGAATTTGGAACACAGAACAAAGAACACAGAATTTGGAACTCGGAATTTGGAACAATGAACCTGGAATTTGAAACACGGAACTCGCAATTTGTAACAGAATTTGGAACGCGGAATTTGGAACGCAGAAATTGGAATTTAGAACATGGAACTTGGAACACGGAACTCGGAATTTGGAACGCGGAATTTGTAAATCGGAATTTGGAACACTGAACTCAGAATTTGGAACACAGAATTTGGAACGCAGAATTTGGAACATGGAATTTGGAACACGGAACTTGGAACACGGAACTTAGAACATGGAACTTGGAACATGGAACTTGGAACATGGAACATGGAACTTGGAACATGGAATTTGGAACAAAGAAATTGGAAAATGGAATGCAGAATTTGGAACATAGAATTTGAAACATGGAATTTGGAACACTGAACTCAGAATTTGGAACACAGAAAATGGAATTTGGAACACAGATTTTGGAACACGGAATTTGGAACTTGGAATTTGGAACACGGAACTTGGAATTTGGAACACAGAATTTGAAACATGGAACTTGGAACATGGAACTCGTAATTTTGAACAAGGAACATGGGATTTAAACATGGAACATGGAATTTGGAACACGGAATTTGGAAAACAGAAATTGGAACACGGAATTTGGAAAACAGAAATTGGAACATGGAATTTGGAACTCGGGATTTGGAACTCGGAGTTTGGAACACGGAACTCGGAATTTGGAACTTGGAATTTGGAACACGGAATTTGGAACAAGGAACCTGGAATTTGAAACAGGGAACTCGGAATTCGGAACACGGAATTTGGAAAATGGAATTTGGAACAAAGAAATTGGAAAATGGAACGCAGAATTTGGAACACAGAATTTGGAACATGGAATTTGGAACACGGAACTCGAAATTTGGAACACGGAATTTGGAACGTGGAACTTGGAACAAAGAACTCGGAATTTGGAATGCGGAATTTGTAAATCGGAATTTGGAACACTGAACTTTAGAATTTGGAGCACAGAATTTGGAACGCAGAATTTGGAACACGGAATTTGGAACACGGAATTTGGAACACGGAATTTGGAACACGGAATTTGGAACGCGGAATTTGGAACGTGGAATTTGGAACGCGGAATTTGAAACATGTAAATTGGAACATGGGATTTGGAACACGGAACTCTGAATTTGGAACGCAGACTATGAATTTGGAACGCGGAATTTGGAATACAGAAATTGGAATTTGGAACACCGAAATTGGAACGTGGAACTTGGAAAGCGGAATTTGGAAATCGGAATTTGGAACACTGAACTCGGAATTTGTAACACATAATTTGGAACTCAGAACACGGAATTTGGAACACAGAAAATGGAATTTGGAACACAGATTTTGGAACACGGAATTTGGAATTTGGAACACAGAATTTGGAACACAGAATTTGAAACATGGAACTTGGAACATGGAACTCGTAATTTTGAACAAGGAACATGGGATTTAAACATGGAACATGGAATTTGGAACACGGAATTTGGAAAACAGTAATTGGAACACGGAATTTGGAAAACAGAAATTGGAACATGGAATTTTGAACTCGGAATTTGGAACTTGGAATTTGGAACACGGAATTTGGAACATGGAACTTGAAACATGGAACTCGGAATTTGGAACAAGGAACCTGGAATTTGAAACAGGGAACTCGGAATTCGGAACACGGAATTTGGAAAATGGAATTTGGAACAAAGAAATTGGAAAATGGAACGCAGAATTTGGAACACAGAATTTGGAACATGGAATTTGGAACACGGAACTCGAAATTTGGAACACGGAATTTGGAACGTGGAACTTGGAACAAAGAACTCGGAATTTGGAATGCGGAATTTGTAAATCGGAATTTGGAACACTGAACTTTAGAATTTGGAGCACAGAATTTGGAACGCAGAATTTGGAACACGGAATTTGGAACATGGAATTTGGAACACGGAATTTGGAACGCGGAATTTGGAACGCGGAATTTGGAACGTGGAATTTGGAACGCGGAATTTGAAACATGTAAATTGGAACATGGGATTTGGAACACGGAACTCTGAATTTGGAACGCAGACTATGAATTTGGAACGCGGAATTTGGAATACAGAAATTGGAATTTGGAACACCGAAATTGGAACGTGGAACTTGGAAAGCGGAATTTGGAAATCGGAATTTGGAACACTGAACTCGGAATTTGTAACACATAATTTGGAACTCAGAACACGGAATTTGGAACACAGAAAATGGAATTTGGAACACAGATTTTGGAACACGGAATTTGGAATTTGGAACACAGAATTTGGAACACAGAATTTGAAACATGGAACTTGGAACATGGAACTCGTAATTTTGAACAAGGAACATGGGATTTAAACATGGAACATGGAATTTGGAACACGGAATTTGGAAAACAGAAATTGGAACACGGAATTTGGAAAACAGAAATTGGAACATGGAATTTTGAACTCGGAATTTGGAACTTGGAATTTGGAACACGGAATTTGGAACATGGAACTTGAAACATGGAACTCGGAATTTGGAACAAGGAACCTGGAATTTGAAACAGGGAACTCGGAATTCGGAACACGGAATTTGGAAAATGGAATTTGGAACAAAGAAATTGGAAAATGGAACGCAGAATTTGGAACACAGAATTTGGAACATGGAATTTGGAACACGGAACTCGAAATTTGGAACACGGAATTTTGGAACGTGGAACTTGGAACACAGAACTCGGAATTTGGAATGCGGAATTTGGAACACGGAATTTGGAACACGGAATTTGGAACACGGAATTTGGAACACGGAATTTGGAACACGGAATTTGGAACACAGAATTTGGAACGCGGAATTTGAAACATGTAAATTGGAACATGGGATTTGGAACACGGAACTCTGAATTTGGAACACAGACTATGAATTTGGAACGCGGGATTTGGAATACAGAAATTGGAATTTGGAACACCGAAATTGGAACGTGGAACTTGGAAAGCAGAATTTGGAAATCGGAATTTGGAACACTGAACTCGGAATTTGTAAAACATAATTTGGAACTCAGAACACGGAATTTGGAACATCAAATTTGGAACACGGAAAATGGAACTCGAAATATGGAACACGGAATTTGGAGCACAGAATTTGGAACACTAATTTCGGAATTTGAAACACAGAATTTGGAAAATGGAAATTGGAACATAGAAATTGGAACAAGGAATTTGGAACACGGAATTTGGAACACGGAACTCGGAATTTGGAACACAGAATTTGGAATGCGGAATTTGAAACATGGAAATCGGAACTCGGAATTTGGAACACGGAATTTGGAACATGGAACTTGGAACTTGGAACATGGAACTCAGAATTTGGAACTTGGAATTTGGAAAACGGAATTTGGAACTTGGAACTTGGAACTCGGAATTCAGAACACGGAATTTGGAACATGGAATTTGGAACAAAGAAATTGGAAAATAGAAAGCAGAATTTGTAACACAGAATTTGGAACACGGAATTTGGAAAGCGGAATTTGGAAATCGGAATTTGGAAATCGGAATTTGGAAATCGGAATTTGGAAATTGGAATTTGGAAATCGGAATTTGGAACACTGAACTCGGAATTTGTAACACATAATTTGGAACTCGGAACACGGAATTTGGAACATCAAATTTGCAACACGGAAAATGGAACTCGAAATATGGAACATGGAATTTGGAGCACATGAAAATGGAAATTGGAACATAGAAATTGGAACAAGGAATTTGGAACACGGAATGCGGAATTTGAAACATGGAAATCGGAACATGGAATTTGGAACTCGGAATTTGGAACAAGGAACCTGGAATTTGAAACAGGGAACTTGGAATTCGGAACACGGAATTTGGAACATGGAATTTGGAACAAAGAAATTGGAAAATGGAACTTGGAATTTGGAACACAGAATTTGGAATATGGAATTTGGAACTTGGAATTTGGAACACGGAACTTGGAATTTGGAACTCGGAATTTTGAACAAGGAACATGGGATTTAAACATGAAACATGGAATTTGGAACACGGAATTTGGAAGACAGAATTTGGAACATGGAATTTGGAACATGGAACTTGGAACATGGAACTCGGATTATGGAACAAGGAACATGGAATTTGAAACACGAAACATGGAATTTGGAACACTGAATTTGGAACATGGAATTTGGAACAAAAATTGGAAAATGGAATGCAGAATTTGGAACACAGAATTTGAAACATGGAATTTGGAACACGGAAAATGGAATTTGGAACACGGATTTTGGAACATGGAATTTGGAACTTGGAATTTGGAACACGGAATTTGGAACATGGAACTCGGAACATGGAACACCGAAATTTGGAACACGGAATTTGGAACATGGAACTCGGAATTTGGAACAAGGAACATGGGATTTAAACATGGAACATGGCATTTGGTACACTGAATTTGGTACATGATATTTGGAACAAAGAAATTGGAAAATGGAAAACATAATTTTGAACACGGAATTTGGAACACGGTAACCTTGGAACATGGAACTCGTAATTTTGAACAAGGAACATGGAATTTAAACATGGAACATGGAATTTGGAACACAGAATTTGGAAAACAGAAATTGGAACACGGAATTTGGAACTCGGAGTTTGGAACTTGGAATTTGGAACACGGAATTTGGAACATGGAACTTGGAACATGGAACTCGGAATTTGGAACAAGGAACCTGGAATTTGAAACAGGAAACTCGGAATTTGGAACACGGAATTTGGAACGTGGAACTTGCAACACAGAACTCGGAATTTGGAACGCGGAATTTGTAAATCGGAATTTGGAACACTGAACTCAGAATTTGGAGCACAGAATTTGGAACGCAGAATTTGGAACACGGAATTCGGAACACGGAATTCGGAACACGGAATTTGGAACGCTGAATTTGAAACATGTGAATTGGAACACGGAACTCTGAATTTGGAACGTGGACTATGAATTTGGAACGCGGAATTTGGAATACAGAAATTGGAATTTGGAACACAGAAATTGGAACTTGGAAAGCGGAATTTGGAAATTGGAATTTGGCACACTTAACTCGGAATTTGTAACACATAATTTGGAACATCAAATTTGGAACACGGAAAATGGAACTCGAAATATTTAACACGGAATTTGGAGCACAGAATTTGGAACATGGAACTCAGAATTTGGAACGTGAAACTTGGAACACGGAACTCAGAATTTGGAACACAGAATTTGGAACACGGAATTTGGAAATCAGAATTTGGAACACTAATTTCGGAATTTGGAACAAAAAATTTGGAATGCAGGATTTGAACATGGAAATTGGAACAAAGAAATTGGAACAAGGAATTTGGAACACGGAACTTGGAATTTGGAACACAGAATTTGGAACATGGAACTTGGAACATGGAATTTGGAACAAGGAACCTGGAATTTGAAACAGGGAACTCGGAATTTGGAACACGGAAATTGGAACATGGAATTTGAAAGTAAGAAATTGGAAAATGGAACGCAGAATTTGGAACACAGAATTTGGAACATGGAATTTGGAACTTGGAACACGGAACTTGGAACACGGAACTTGGAACTCGGAATTTGTAACACGGAACTTGTAACACGGAACTTGGAACACGGAACTTGGAACTCGGAATTTGTAACACGGAACTCGGAATTTGGAACACAGAACATGTACTTTGGGACATTGAATTTGGAACACGGAATTTGGAACACGGAATTTGGAACACAGAGCATGGAATTTGGAACACAGAGCATGGAATTTGGAACAAAGAAATTGGAAAATGGAATGCAGAATTTGAAACACAGATTTTGGAACATGGAATTTGGAACACAGAATTTGGAACATGGAACTTGGAACATGAAACTCGGAATTTGGAACAAGGAACATGGAATTTGAAACCTGGAACATGGAATTTGGAACACTGAATTTGGAACAAAGAAATTGGAAAATGGAAAACATAATTTGGAACACGGAATTTGGAACACGGAATTTAGAACACGGAATTTGGAACACGAAACTCGAAATTTGGAACATGGAATTTGGAAAACGGAATTTGGAACACGGAATTTGGAACACAGAACTTAGAATTTAAAACAGAATTTGGAATGCAGAATTTAGAACATGGAAATTGGAACACGGAATTTGGTACATGGAATTTGGAACAAAGAAATTGGAAAATGGAAAACATAATTTGGAACACGGAATTTGGAACACAGAATTTGCAACACTGAACTCAGAATTTGATAAACCGAACATGGAATTTGGAACACGGAATTTGGAAAACTGAACTCGGAATTTGGAACACAGAATTTGGAACACGGAACTTTGAATTTGGAACGTGGAATTTGGAACGTGGAATTTGGAACGTGGAATTTGGAACGTGGAATTTGGAACACGGAACTTGGAATTTGGAACTTGGAATTTGGAAAACGGAATTTGGAACACGGAATTTGGAACACAGAACTCAGAATTTAAAACAGAATTTGGAATGCAGAATTTAGAACATGGAAATTGGAACATGGAATTTGAAACACGGAACATGGAATTTGGAACACTGAATTTGGAACATGGAATTTGGAACAAAGTAATTGGAAAATGGAATGCAGAATTTGGGACATAGAATTTGAAACATGGAATTTGGAACACGGAAAATGGA
This sequence comes from Pelophylax lessonae, assembly GCF_965119305.1. Classification (NCBI taxonomy): domain Eukaryota; kingdom Metazoa; phylum Chordata; class Amphibia; order Anura; family Ranidae; genus Pelophylax; species Pelophylax lessonae. The sequence continues at coordinate 340,549,469 of NC_138771.1, read as the reverse complement.
ATTTGGAACACAGATTTTGGAACACGGAATTTGGAACACGGTACTTGGAACATGGAACTCGTAATTTTGAACAAGGAACATGGGATTTAAACATGAAACATGGAATTTGGAACACGGAATTTGGAAAACAGAAATTGGAACACGGAATTTGGAAAACAGAAATTGGAACGTGGAATTTGGAACTCGGGATGTGGAACTCGGAGTTCGGAACACGGAACTCGGAATTTGGAACTTGGAATTTGGAACACGGAATTTGGAACAAGGAACATGGAATGTGAAACAGGGAACTCAGAATTCGGAACACGGAATTTGGAACATGGAATTTGGAAAAAAGAAATTGGAAAATGGAACGCAGAATTTGGAACACAGAATTTGGAACATGGAATTTGGAACTTGGAAATTTGGAACACTGAACTCAGAATTTGGAACACCGAAAATGGAATTTGGAACTCGGAATTCGGAACACGGAACTTGGGATTTGGAACTTGGAATTTAGAACACAGAACTCGGAATTTGGAACACAGAACATGTACTTTGGGACATTGAATTTGGAACACGGAATTTGGAACACAGAGCATGGAATTTGGAACAAAGAAATTGGAAAATGGAATGCAGAATTTGAAACACAGAATTTGGAACACGGAATTTGGAAGACGGAATTTGGAACACGGAACTTGGAACATGGAACTCGGAATTTGGAACAAGAAACATGGAATTTGAAACCTGGAACATGGAATTTGGAACACTGAATTTGGAATATGGAATTTGGAACAAAGAAATTGGAAAATGGAATGAAGAATTTGGAACACAGAATTTGAAACATAGAATTTGGAACACGGAACTCGGAATTTGGAACACGTAATTTGGAACATGAACTTGGAACATGGAACTCGTAATTTGGAACAAGGAATATGGGATTTAAATATGGAACATGGAATTTGGAACACTGAATTTGGTACATGGAATTTGGAACAAAGAAATTGGAAAATGGAAAACATAATTTGGAACACGGAATTTGGAACACGGAATTTGGAACACTGAACTCAGAATTTGATTAACGGAACATGGAATTTGGAACACGGAACTTGGAATTTGGAACTTGGAATTTGGAAAACAGAATTTGGAACACGGAATTTGGAACACAGAACTCAGAATTTAAAACAGAATTTGGAATGCAGAATTTAGAACATGGAAATTGGAACATGGAATTTGAAACACGGAACATGGAATTTGGAACACTGAATTTGGAACATGGAATTTGGAACAAAGTAATTGGAAAATGGAATGCAGAATTTGGAACATAGAATTTGAAACATGGAATTTGGAACACTAAACTCAGAATTTGGAACACGGAAAATGGAATTTGGAACACAGATTTTGGAACACGGAATTTGGAACATGGTACTTGGAACATGGAACTCGTAATTTTGAACAAGGAACATGGGATTTAAACATGAAACATGGAATTTGGAACACGGAATTTGGAAAACAGAAATTGGAACACGGAATTTGGAAAACAGAAATTGGAACGTGGAATTTGGAACTCGGGATGTGGAACTCGGAGTTCGGAACACGGAACTCGGAATTTGGAACTTGGAATTTGGAACACGGAATTTGGAACAAGGAACATGGAATGTGAAACAGGGAACTCAGAATTCGGAACACGGAATTTGGAACATGGAATTTGGAAAAAAGAAATTGGAAAATGGAACGCAGAATTTGGAACACAGAATTTGGAACATGGAATTTGGAACTTGGAAATTTGGAACACTGAACTCAGAATTTGGAACACCGAAAATGGAATTTGGAACTCGGAATTCGGAACACGGAACTTGGGATTTGGAACTCGGAATTTAGAACACAGAACTCGGAATTTGGAACACAGAACATGTACTTTGGGACATTGAATTTGGAACACGGAATTTGGAACACAGAGCATGGAATTTGGAACAAAGAAATTGGAAAATGGAATGCAGAATTTGAAACACAGAATTTGGAACACGGAATTTGGAAGACGGAATTTGGAACACGGAACTTGGAACATGGAACTCGGAATTTGGAACAAGAAACATGGAATTTGAAACCTGGAACATGGAATTTGGAACACTGAATTTGGAATATGGAATTTGGAACAAAGAAATTGGAAAATGGAATGAAGAATTTGGAACACAGAATTTGAAACATAGAATTTGGAACAAGGAACTCGGAATTTGGAACACGTAATTTGGAACATGAACTTGGAACATGGAACTCGTAATTTGGAACAAGGAATATGGGATTTAAACATGGAACATGGAATTTGGAACACTGAATTTGGTACATGGAATTTGGAACAAAGAAATTGGAAAATGGAAAACATAATTTGGAACACGGAATTTGGAACACGGAATTTGGAACACTGAACTCAGAATTTGATTAACGGAACATGGAATTTGGAACACGGAATTAGGAAAACTGAACTCGGAATTTGGAACACAGAATTTGGAACACGGAACTTTGAATTTGGAACACGGAATTTGGAATGTGGAATTTGGAACACGGAATTTGGAATTTGGAACACGGAATTTGGAACACAGAACTCAGAATTTAAAACAGAATTTGGAAGGCAGAATTTAGAACATGGAAATTGGAACACGGAAATACGAACACTGAATTTGGAACATGGAACTTGGAACATGGAACTCGGAATTTGGAACAAGGAACATGGAATTTGAAACACGGAACATGGAATTTGGAACACTGAATTTGGAACATGGAATTTAGAACAAAGAAATTGGAAAATGGAATGCAAAATTTGGAACATAGAATTTGAAACATGGAATTTGGAACACTGAACTCAGAAATTGGAACACGGAAAATGGAATTTGTAACACAGATTTTGGAACACGGAATTTGGAACATGGAACTTGGAACATGGAACTCGTAATTTTGAACAAGGAACATGGGATTTAAACATGAAATATGGAAGTTGGAACACGGAATTTGGAAAACAGAAATTGGAACACGGAATTTGGAAAACAGAAAATGTAACGCAGAATTTGGAACACAGAATTTGGAACATGGAATTTGGAACTCTGAAATTTGGAACACTGAACTCAGAATTTGGAACACCGAAAATGAAATTTGGAACTCGGAATTCGGAACGCGGAAATTGGAATTTGGAACTCGGAATTTAGAACACGGAACTCGGAATTTGGAACACAGAATTTGGAACACGGAACTTGAAACATGGAACTCGGAATTTTGAACACGGAACATGTACTTTGGAACATTGAATTTGGAACACGGAATATGGAACACAGAGCATGGAATTTGGAACATAGAATTTGGAACAAAGAAATTGGAAAATGGATTGCAGAATTTGAAACACAGAATTTGGAACACGGAACATGGAATTTGGAAGACGGAATTTGGAAGACGGAATTTGGAACACTGAACTCAGAATTTGGAACACTGAACTCAGAATTTGGAACACGGAAAATGGAATTTGGAACACAGATTTTGGAACACGGAATTTGGAACACGGAATTTGGAACACGGAATTTGGAACACGGAATTTGGAACATGGAATTTGGAACACTGAACTCAGAATTTGGAACACCGAAAATGGAATTTGGAACTCGGAATTTAGAACACGGAACTCGGAATTTGGAACACAGAATTTGGAACACGGAACTGGAAACATGGAACTCAGAATTTTGAACACGGAACATGTACTTTGGAACATTGAATTTGGAACACGGAATATGGAACACAGAGCATGGAATTTGGAACATAGAATTTGGAACAAAGAAATTGGAAAATGGATTGCAGAATTTGAAACACAGAATTTGGAACACGGAACATGGAATTTGGAAGACGGAATTTGGAAGACGGAATTTGGAACATGGAACTTGGAACATGGAACTCGGATTATGGAACAAGGAACATGGAATTTGAAACACGGAACATGGAATTTGAAACACTGAATTTGGAACATGGAATTTGGAACACTGAACTCAGAATTTGGAACACGGAAAATGGAATTTGGAACACAGATTTTGGAACACGGAATTTGGAACTTGGAATTGGGAACACGGAATTTGGAACACGGAACTCGGAATTTGGAACACGGAATTTGGAACATGGAACTTGGAACATGGAACTCATAATTTGGAACAAGGAACATGGGATTTAAACATGGAACATGGAATTTGGAACACTGAATTTGGTAAATGGAATTTGGAACAAAGAAATTGGAAAATGGAAAACATAATTTGGAACACGGAATTTGGAACACTGAACTCAGAATTTGGAACACGGAACATGGAATTTGGAACACGGAATTTGGAACACAGAACAAGGAACACGGAACTTGGAGCATGGAACTCGGAATTTGGAACAAGGAACATGGAATTTGGAACACGGAATTTGGAACACAGAACAAGGAACACAGAATTTGGAACACGGAACTTGGAGCATGGAACTCGGAATTTGGAACAAGGAACCTGGAATTTGAAACACGGAACTCGGAATTTGGAACACGGAACTCGGAATTTGAAACACAGAATTTGGAACGCGGAATTTGGAACACAGAATTTGGAACGCGCAATTTGGAAAACAGAATTTGGAAAACTAAACTCGGAATTTGGAACACAGAATTTGGAATGCAGAATTTGGAACATGGAAATTGGAAGATAGAAATTGGAACAAGGAATTTGGAACACGGAACTCGGAATTTGAAACACAGAATATGGAACAAGGATTACAGAATTTTGAACACGTCATTTAGAACTTGGAATTTGGAACATGGAACTCGAAATTTGGAATGTGGAATTTGGAACACGGAATTTGGAACATGGAACTTGGAACATGGAACTCGTAATTTTGAACAAGGAACATGGGATTTAAACATGAAATATGGAAGTTGGAAGACGGAATTTGGAAAACAGAAATTTGAACACGGAATTTGGAAAACAGAAAATGGAACGCAGAATTTGGAACACAGAATTTGGAACATGGAATTTGGAACTCGGAAATTTGGAACACTGAACTCAGAAGTTGGAACACCGAAAATGGAATTTGGAACTCGGAATTCGGAACGCGGAACTTGGAATTTGGAACTCGGAATTTAGAACACGGAACTCGGAATTTGGAACACGGAATTTGGAACTCAGAATTTGGAACACGGAACTTGAAACATGGAACTCGGAATTTTGAACACGGAACATGTACTTTGGAACATTGAATTTGGAACACGGAATATGGAACACAGAGCATGGAATTTGGAACATAGAATTTGGAACAAAGAAATTGGAAAATGGAATGCAGAATTTGGAACAAGGATCTCTGAACTCAGAATTTGGAACTCGGAATTTGGAACTCGGAATTTGGAACTCGGAATTTGGAACTCGGAATTTGGAACTCGGAATTTGGAACTCGGAATTTGGAACTCGGAACTCGTAATTTGGAACATGGAACACGGAGTTTAGAACTTGGAATTTGGAACACGGAATTTGGAACACGGAGCATGGAATTTGGAACACTGAATTTGGAACAAAAATTGGAAAATGGAACACATTATTTGGAAGAAAGAATTTGGAACACGGAGAATGGAATTTGGAACATGGAATTTGGAACAAAGAAATTTGAAAATGGAAAACATAATTTGGAACACGGAATTTGGAACACGGAATTTGGAACTCGGAATTTGGAACTCGGAATTTGGAACTCGGAACTCGTAATTTGGAACATGGAACACGGAGTTTAGAACTTGGAATTTGGAACACGGAATTTGGAACACGGAGCATGGAATTTGGAACACTGAATTTGGAACAAAAATTGGAAAATGGAACACATTATTTGGAAGAAAGAATTTGGAACACGGAGAATGGAATTTGGAACATGGAATTTGGAACAAAGAAATTTGAAAATGGAAAACATAATTTGGAACACGGAATTTGGAACACAGAATTTGGAACACGGAATTTGGAACACGGAATTTGGAACACGGAATTTGGAACACGGAATTTGGAACACGGAATTTGGAACACGGAATTTGGAACTCAGAATTTGGAACACGGAATTTGGAACACGGAATTTGGAACTCAGAATTTGGAACTCAGAATTTGGAACTCGGAATTTGGAACTTGGAATTTGGAACTCGGAATTTGGAACTTGGAATTTGGAACTCGGAATTTGGAACTCGGAACTCGGAATTTGGAACATGGAACACGGAGTTTAGAACTTGGAATTTGGAACACGGAATTTGGAACACGGAGCATGGAATTTGGAACACTGAATTTGGAACAAAAATTGGAAAATGGAACATTATTTGGAAGAAAGAATTTGGAACACGGAGAATGGAATTAGGAACATGGAATTTGGAACAAAGAAATTTGAAAATGGAAAACATAATTTTGAACACGGAATTTGGAACACAGAATTTGGAATACGGTATTTGGAACACGGAATTTGGAACACGGAATTTGGAACACGGAATTTGGAACACGGAATTTGGAACACGGAATTTGGAACACGGAATTTGGAACACGGAACTCTGAATTTAGAACTCAGAATTTGGAACACGGAACATGGAATTTGGAACTCGGAATTTGGAACTCGGAATTTGGAACTCGGAACTCGTAATTTGGAACATGGAACACGGAGTTTAGAACTTGGAATTTGGAACACTGAGCATGGAATTTGGAACACTGAATTTGGAACAAAAATTGGAAAATGGAACACATTATTTGGAAGAAAGAATTTGGAACACGGAGAATGGAATTTGGAACATGGAATTTGGAAAAAAGAAATTTGAAAATGGAAAACATAATTTTGAACACGGAATTTGGAACACGGAATTTGGAACACGGAATTTGGAACACAGAATTTGGAACACGGAATTTGGAACACGGAATTTGGAACACGGAATTTGGAACACGGAATTTGGAACACGGAATTTGGAACACGGAACTCGGAATTTGGAACACGAAACATGGAATTTGGAACACGGAATTTGGAACACGGAATTTGGAACAGAGAAATTGAAAAATGGAATGCAGAATTTGGATCACGGAATTTGGAACATGGAACATGGAATTTAGAACTTGGAATTTGGAACACGGAACATGGAACTTGGAACTTGGAACACGGAATTTGGAACTCGGAACATGGAACTAGAAACATGGAATGCGGAATTTGGAACGCAGAATTTGGAATGTGGAATTTGAACACGGAGCATGGAAATTGGTACATGGCATTTGGAAAAAAGAAATTGGAAAATGGACCATAGAATTTGGAAGACAAAACATGGAATTTGGTATACGGAATTTGGAACTCGGAATTCGGAACACGGAACTCAGAATTTGGAATATGGAACATGGAATTTAGAACTTAGAATTTGGAACACAGAATTTGGATCACGGAACTCGGAACTTGGAACACGGAATTTGGAACACGGAATTTGGAACACGGAATTTGGAACACGGAATTTGGAACACGGAATTTGGAACACGGAACTCCGAATTTGGAATTTGGAACACGGAATTTGGAACACGGAGCATGGAATTTGGTACATGGCATTTGGAACAAAGACATTGGAAAATGGAATGCAGAATTTGGAACATAGAATTTGGAAAAAGGATCTCTGAACTCGGAATTTGGAACTCAGAATTTGGAACTCGGAATTTGGAACTCGGAATTTGGAACTCGGAACTCGGAACACGGAACATGGAATTTGGAACAAGGAACTCGGAACTTGGAACATGGAACTAGAAACATGGAATGCGGAATTTGGAACGCAGAATTTGGAATGCAGAATTTGAACACGGAGCATGGAAATTGGTACATGGCATTTGGAAAAAAGAAATTGGAAAATGGACCATAGAATTTGGAAGACAGAACATGGAATTTGGAATACGGAATTTGGAACTTGGAATTCGGAACACGGAACTCAGAACTCAGAATTTGGAACACGGAGAATGGAATTTGGAACAAAAAGTGGAACACTGAATTTGGAAATTGGAAAATGGAATGCAGAATTTAGAACACAGAATTTGGAACACGGAATTTGGAACACGGAATTTTGAACACGGAATTTGGAACTCGGAATTTGGAACTCAGAATTTGGAACTCAGAATTTGGAACTCAGAATTTGGAACTCAGAATTTGGAACTCAGAATTTGGAACTCGGAATTTGGAACTCGGAACTCGGAACTAGAAACATGGAACGCGGAATTTGGAATGCTGAATTTGGAACGCGGAATTTGGAACACGGAACTTGGAACAAAGAAATTGGAAAATGGAATACAGAATTTGGAAGACGGAACATGGAATTTAGAACGCGGAATTTGGAACACGGAATTTGGAACACGGAATTTGGAACATGGAACTTGGAATTTGGTACATGGAATTTGGAACAAAGAAATTGGAAAATGGAACATAGAATTTGGAAGACAGAAGATGAAATTTGGAATACGGAATTTGGAACTCGGAACTCGGAATTTGGAACATGGAACATGGAATTTAGAACTTGGAATTTGGAACACGGAATTTGGAACACGGAACTCGGAATTTGGAACACGGAATTTGAAACACGGAATTTGAAACACAGAATTTGAAACACAGAATTTGAAACGCGGAATTTGGAACACGGAATTTGGAACACTGAACTCGGAATTTGGAACACGGAATTTGGAACACGGAATTTGGAACACGGAACACGGAATTTGAAACACGGAATTTGAAACACGGAATTTGAAACACGGAATTTGAAACACGGAACTTGGAACGCGTAACTTGGAACGCGGAACTTGGAACACGGAATTTGGAACACGGAATTTGGAACACGGAATTTGGAACACGGAATTTGGAACACGGAATTTGGAACACGGAATTTGGAACATGGAATTTGAAACACAGAATTTGAAATGCAGGACTTGGAAAGCGGAATTTTGAACGCGGAACTTGGAACACGGAACTTGGAACACGGAACTTGGAACACGGAATTTGGAACACAGAATTCGGAATTTGGAACTCGGAATTTGGAACACGGAATTTGAAACACGGAATTTGAAACACAGATTTTGAAACACAGAATTTGAAACACAGAATTTGAAACGTGGAACTTGGAACGCGGAATTTGGAACGCGGAACTTGGAACACGGAATTTGGAACACGGAATTTGGAACACGGAATTTGGAACACGGAATTTGGAACACGGAACACAGAATTTGGAACACGGAATTTGGAACACGGAATTTGGAACACGGAATTTGGAACACGGAACTCAGAATTTGGAACATGGAGCATGAAATTTGGTACATGGCATTTGGAACAAAAATTGGAAAATGGAACACATTATTTGGAAGAAAGAATTTGGAACACGGAGAATGGAATTTGGAACATGGAATTTGGAACAAAGAAATTTGAAAATGGAAAACATAATTTGGAACACGGAATTTGGAACACAGAATTTGGAACACTGAATTTGGAACACGGAATTTGGAACACGGAATTTGGAACACGGAATTTGGAACACAGAATTTGGAACTCGGAATTTGGAACTCGGAATTTGGAACTCGGAATTTGGAACTCGGAATTTGGAACTCGGAATTTGGAACTCGGAATTTGGAACTCGGAACTCGTAATTTGGAACATGGAACACGGAGTTTAGAACTTGGAATTTGGAACACGGAATTTGGAACACGGAGCATGGAATTTGGAACACTGAATTTGGAACAAAAATTGGAAAATGGAACATTATTTGGAAGAAAGAATTTGGAACACGGAGAATGGAATTAGGAACATGGAATTTGGAACAAAGAAATTTGAAAATGGAAAACATAATTTTGAACACGGAATTTGGAACACAGAATTTGGAACACGGTATTTGGAACACGGAATTTGGAACACGGAATTTGGAACACGGAATTTGGAACACGGAACTCTGAATTTAGAACTCAGAATTTGGAACACGGAACATGGAATTTGGAACTCGGAATTTGGAACTCGGAATTTGGAACTCGGAACTCGTAATTTGGAACATGGAACACGGAGTTTAGAACTTGGAATTTGGAACACGGAGCATGGAATTTGGAACACTGAATTTGGAACAAAAATTGGAAAATGGAACACATTATTTGGAAGAAAGAATTTGGAACACGGAGAATGGAATTTGGAACATGGAATTTGGAAAAAAGAAATTTGAAAATGGAAAACATAATTTGGAACACGGAATTTGGAACACGGAATTTGGAACACGGAATTTGGAACACAGAATTTGGAACACGGAATTTGGAACACGGAATTTGGAACACGGAATTTGGAACACGGAATTTGGAACACGGAATTTGGAACACGGAACTCGGAATTTGGAACACGAAACATGGAATTTGGAACACGGAATTTGGAACACGGAATTTGGAACAGAGAAATTGAAAAATGGAATGCAGAATTTGGATCACGGAATTTGGAACATGGAACATGGAATTTAGAACTTGGAATTTGGAACACGGAACATGGAACTTGGAACTTGGAACACGGAATTTGGAACTCGGAACATGGAACTAGAAACATGGAATGCGGAATTTGGAACGCAGAATTTGGAATGTGGAATTTGAACACGGAGCATGGAAATTGGTACATGGCATTTGGAAAAAAGAAATTGGAAAATGGACCATAGAATTTGGAAGACAAAACATGGAATTTGGTATACGGAATTTGGAACTCGGAATTCGGAACACGGAACTCAGAATTTGGAATATGGAACATGGAATTTAGAACTTAGAATTTGGAACACAGAATTTGGATCACGGAACTCGGAACTTGGAACACGGAATTTGGAACACGGAATTTGGAACATGGAATTTGGAACACGGAATTTGGAACACGGAATTTGGAACACGGAACTCCGAATTTGGAATTTGGAACACGGAATTTGGAACACGGAGCATGGAATTTGGTACATGGCATTTGGAACAAAGAAATTGGAAAATGGAATGCAGAATTTGGAACATAGAATTTGGAAAAAGGATCTCTGAACTCGGAATTTGGAACTCAGAATTTGGAACTCGGAATTTGGAACTCGGAATTTGGAACTCGGAACTCGGAACACGGAACATGGAATTTGGAACAAGGAACTCGGAACTTGGAATTTGGAACATGGAACTAGAAACATGGAATGCGGAATTTGGAACGCAGAATTTGGAATGCAGAATTTGAACACGGAGCATGGAAATTGGTACATGGCATTTGGAAAAAAGAAATTGGAAAATGGACCATAGAATTTGGAAGACAGAACATGGAATTTGGAATACGGAATTTGGAACTTTGAATTCGGAACACGGAACTCAGAACTCAGAATTTGGAACACGGAGAATGGAATTTGGAACAAAAAGTGGAACACTGAATTTGGAAATTGGAAAATGGAATGCAGAATTTAGAACACAGAATTTGGAACACGGAATTTGGAACACGGAATTTGGAACTCGGAATTTGGAACTCGGAATTTGGAACTCGGAATTTGGAACTCGGAATTTGGAACACGGAATTTGGAACACGGAATTTGGAACTCGGAATTTGGAACTCGGAATTTGGAACTCGGAATTTGGAACACGGAATTTGGAACACGGAATTTGGAACACGGAATTTGGAACTCGGAATTTGGAACTCGGAATTTGGAACTCAGAATTTGGAACTCGGAATTTGGAACTCGGAATTTGGAACTCAGAATTTGGAACTCGGAACTCGGAACTAGAAACATGGAACGCGGAATTTGGAATGCTGAATTTGGAACGCGGAATTTGGAACACGGAACTTGGAACAAAGAAATTGGAAAATGGAATACAGAATTTGGAAGACGGAACATGGAATTTAGAACGCGGAATTTGGAACACGGAATTTGGAACACGGAATTTGGAACAAAGAAATTGGAAAATGGAACATAGAATTTGGAAGACAGAAGATGAAATTTGGAATACGGAATTTGGAACTCGGAACTCGGAATTTGGAACATGGAACATGGAATTTAGAACTTGGAATTTGGAACACGGAATTTGGAACACGGAACTCGGAATTTGGAACACGGAATTTGGAACATGGAATTTGAAACACAGAATTTGAAATGCAGGACTTGGAAAGCGGAATTTTGAACGCGGAACTTGGAACACGGAACTTGGAACACGGAACTTGGAACACGGAACTTGGAACACGGAACTTGGAACATGGAATTTAGAACGCGGAATTTGGAACACGGAATTTGGAACACGGAATTTGGAACTCGGAATTTGGAAAAGGGAATTTGGTACATGGAATTTGGAACAAAGAAATTGGAAAATGGAACATAGAATTTGGAAGACAGAAGATGAAATTTGGAATACGGAATTTGGAACTCGGAACTCGGAATTTGGAACATGGAACATGGAATTTAGAACTTGGAATTTGGAACTCGGAATTCGGAACACGGAACTCAGAATTTGGAATATGGAACATGGAATTTAGAACTTAGAATTTGGAACACAGAATTTGGATCACGGAACTCGGAACTTGGAACACGGAATTTGGAACACGGAATTTGGAACACGGAATTTGGAACACGGAATTTGGAACACGGAATTTGGAACACGGAACTCCGAATTTGGAATTTGGAACACGGAATTTGGAACACGGAGCATGGAATTTGGTACATGGCATTTGGAACAAAGAAATTGGAAAATGGAATGCAGAATTTGGAACATAGAATTTGGAAAAAGGATCTCTGAACTCGGAATTTGGAACTCAGAATTTGGAACTCGGAATTTGGAACTCGGAATTTGGAACTCGGAACTCGGAACACGGAACATGGAATTTGGAACAAGGAACTCGGAACTTGGAACATGGAACTAGAAACATGGAATGCGGAATTTGGAACGCAGAATTTGGAATGCAGAATTTGAACACGGAGCATGGAAATTGGTACATGGCATTTGGAAAAAAGAAATTGGAAAATGGACCATAGAATTTGGAAGACAGAACATGGAATTTGGAATACGGAATTTGGAACTTGGAATTCGGAACACGGAACTCAGAACTCAGAATTTGGAACACGGAGAATGGAATTTGGAACAAAAAGTGGAACACTGAATTTGGAAATTGGAAAATGGAATGCAGAATTTAGAACACAGAATTTGGAACACGGAATTTGGAACACGGAATTTTGAACACGGAATTTGGAACTCGGAATTTGGAACTCAGAATTTGGAACTCAGAATTTGGAACTCAGAATTTGGAACTCAGAATTTGGAACTCAGAATTTGGAACTCGGAATTTGGAACTCGGAACTCGGAACTAGAAACATGGAACGCGGAATTTGGAATGCTGAATTTGGAACGCGGAATTTGGAACACGGAACTTGGAACAAAGAAATTGGAAAATGGAATACAGAATTTGGAAGACGGAACATGGAATTTAGAACGCGGAATTTGGAACACGGAATTTGGAACACGGAATTTGGAACATGGAACTTGGAATTTGGTACATGGAATTTGGAACAAAGAAATTGGAAAATGGAACATAGAATTTGGAAGACAGAAGATGAAATTTGGAATACGGAATTTGGAACTCGGAACTCGGAATTTGGAACATGGAACATGGAATTTAGAACTTGGAATTTGGAACACGGAATTTGGAACACGGAACTCGGAATTTGGAACACGGAATTTGAAACACGGAATTTGAAACACAGAATTTGAAACACAGAATTTGAAACGCGGAATTTGGAACACGGAATTTGGAACACTGAACTCGGAATTTGGAACACGGAATTTGGAACACGGAATTTGGAACACGGAACACGGAATTTGAAACACGGAATTTGAAACACGGAATTTGAAACACGGAATTTGAAACACGGAACTTGGAACGCGTAACTTGGAACGCGGAACTTGGAACACGGAATTTGGAACACGGAATTTGGAACACGGAATTTGGAACACGGAATTTGGAACACGGAATTTGGAACACGGAATTTGGAACATGGAATTTGAAACACAGAATTTGAAATGCAGGACTTGGAAAGCGGAATTTTGAACGCGGAACTTGGAACACGGAACTTGGAACACGGAACTTGGAACACGGAATTTGGAACACAGAATTCGGAATTTGGAACTCGGAATTTGGAACACGGAATTTGAAACACGGAATTTGAAACACAGATTTTGAAACACAGAATTTGAAACACAGAATTTGAAACGTGGAACTTGGAACGCGGAATTTGGAACGCGGAACTTGGAACACGGAATTTGGAACACGGAATTTGGAACACGGAATTTGGAACACGGAATTTGGAACACGGAACACAGAATTTGGAACACGGAATTTGGAACACGGAATTTGGAACACGGAATTTGGAACACGGAACTCAGAATTTGGAACATGGAGCATGAAATTTGGTACATGGCATTTGGAACAAAAATTGGAAAATGGAACACATTATTTGGAAGAAAGAATTTGGAACACGGAGAATGGAATTTGGAACATGGAATTTGGAACAAAGAAATTTGAAAATGGAAAACATAATTTGGAACACGGAATTTGGAACACAGAATTTGGAACACTGAATTTGGAACACGGAATTTGGAACACGGAATTTGGAACACGGAATTTGGAACACAGAATTTGGAACTCGGAATTTGGAACTCGGAATTTGGAACTCGGAATTTGGAACTCGGAATTTGGAACTCGGAATTTGGAACTCGGAATTTGGAACTCGGAATTTGGAACTCGGAATTTGGAACTCGGAACTCGTAATTTGGAACATGGAACACGGAGTTTAGAACTTGGAATTTGGAACACGGAATTTGGAACACGGAGCATGGAATTTGGAACACTGAATTTGGAACAAAAATTGGAAAATGGAACATTATTTGGAAGAAAGAATTTGGAACACGGAGAATGGAATTAGGAACATGGAATTTGGAACAAAGAAATTTGAAAATGGAAAACATAATTTTGAACACGGAATTTGGAACACAGAATTTGGAACACGGTATTTGGAACACGGAATTTGGAACACGGAATTTGGAACACGGAATTTGGAACACGGAACTCTGAATTTAGAACTCAGAATTTGGAACACGGAACATGGAATTTGGAACTCGGAATTTGGAACTCGGAATTTGGAACTCGGAACTCGTAATTTGGAACATGGAACACGGAGTTTAGAACTTGGAATTTGGAACACGGAGCATGGAATTTGGAACACTGAATTTGGAACAAAAATTGGAAAATGGAACACATTATTTGGAAGAAAGAATTTGGAACACGGAGAATGGAATTTGGAACATGGAATTTGGAAAAAAGAAATTTGAAAATGGAAAACATAATTTGGAACACGGAATTTGGAACACGGAATTTGGAACACGGAATTTGGAACACAGAATTTGGAACACGGAATTTGGAACACGGAATTTGGAACACGGAATTTGGAACACGGAATTTGGAACACGGAATTTGGAACACGGAACTCGGAATTTGGAACACGAAACATGGAATTTGGAACACGGAATTTGGAACACGGAATTTGGAACAGAGAAATTGAAAAATGGAATGCAGAATTTGGATCACGGAATTTGGAACATGGAACATGGAATTTAGAACTTGGAATTTGGAACACGGAACATGGAACTTGGAACTTGGAACACGGAATTTGGAACTCGGAACATGGAACTAGAAACATGGAATGCGGAATTTGGAACGCAGAATTTGGAATGTGGAATTTGAACACGGAGCATGGAAATTGGTACATGGCATTTGGAAAAAAGAAATTGGAAAATGGACCATAGAATTTGGAAGACAAAACATGGAATTTGGTATACGGAATTTGGAACTCGGAATTCGGAACACGGAACTCAGAATTTGGAATATGGAACATGGAATTTAGAACTTAGAATTTGGAACACAGAATTTGGATCACGGAACTCGGAACTTGGAACACGGAATTTGGAACACGGAATTTGGAACACGGAATTTGGAACACGGAATTTGGAACACGGAATTTGGAACACGGAACTCCGAATTTGGAATTTGGAACACGGAATTTGGAACACGGAGCATGGAATTTGGTACATGGCATTTGGAACAAAGAAATTGGAAAATGGAATGCAGAATTTGGAACATAGAATTTGGAAAAAGGATCTCTGAACTCGGAATTTGGAACTCAGAATTTGGAACTCGGAATTTGGAACTCGGAATTTGGAACTCGGAACTCGGAACACGGAACATGGAATTTGGAACAAGGAACTCGGAACTTGGAATTTGGAACATGGAACTAGAAACATGGAATGCGGAATTTGGAACGCAGAATTTGGAATGCAGAATTTGAACACGGAGCATGGAAATTGGTACATGGCATTTGGAAAAAAGAAATTGGAAAATGGACCATAGAATTTGGAAGACAGAACATGGAATTTGGAATACGGAATTTGGAACTTTGAATTCGGAACACGGAACTCAGAACTCAGAATTTGGAACACGGAGAATGGAATTTGGAACAAAAAGTGGAACACTGAATTTGGAAATTGGAAAATGGAATGCAGAATTTAGAACACAGAATTTGGAACACGGAATTTGGAACACGGAATTTGGAACTCGGAATTTGGAACTCGGAATTTGGAACTCGGAATTTGGAACTCGGAATTTGGAACACGGAATTTGGAACACGGAATTTGGAACTCGGAATTTGGAACTCGGAATTTGGAACTCGGAATTTGGAACACGGAATTTGGAACACGGAATTTGGAACACGGAATTTGGAACTCGGAATTTGGAACTCGGAATTTGGAACTCAGAATTTGGAACTCGGAATTTGGAACTCAGAATTTGGAACTCGGAATTTGGAACTCGGAATTTGGAACTCGGAATTTGGAACTCGGAATTTGGAACTCAGAATTTGGAACTCGGAACTCGGAACTAGAAACATGGAACGCGGAATTTGGAATGCTGAATTTGGAACGCGGAATTTGGAACACGGAACTTGGAACAAAGAAATTGGAAAATGGAATACAGAATTTGGAAGACGGAACATGGAATTTAGAACGCGGAATTTGGAACACGGAATTTGGAACACGGAATTTGGAACAAAGAAATTGGAAAATGGAACATAGAATTTGGAAGACAGAAGATGAAATTTGGAATACGGAATTTGGAACTCGGAACTCGGAATTTGGAACATGGAACATGGAATTTAGAACTTGGAATTTGGAACACGGAATTTGGAACACGGAACTCGGAATTTGGAACACGGAATTTGGAACATGGAATTTGAAACACAGAATTTGAAATGCAGGACTTGGAAAGCGGAATTTTGAACGCGGAACTTGGAACACGGAACTTGGAACACGGAACTTGGAACACGGAACTTGGAACACGGAACTTGGAACATGGAATTTAGAACGCGGAATTTGGAACACGGAATTTGGAACACGGAATTTGGAACTCGGAATTTGGAAAAGGGAATTTGGTACATGGAATTTGGAACAAAGAAATTGGAAAATGGAACATAGAATTTGGAAGACAGAAGATGAAATTTGGAATACGGAATTTGGAACTCGGAACTCGGAATTTGGAACATGGAACATGGAATTTAGAACTTGGAATTTGGAACACGGAATTTGGAACACGGAACTCGGAATTTGGAACACGGAATTTGAAACACGGAATTTGAAACACAGAATTTGAAACACAGAATTTGAAACGCGGAATTTGGAACACGGAATTTGGAACACTGAACTCGGAATTTGGAACACGGAATTTGGAACACGGAATTTGGAACACGGAATTTGGAACACGGAATTTGGAACACGGAACACGGAATTTGAAACACGGAATTTGAAACACGGAATTTGAAACACGGAATTTGAAACACGGAACTTGGAACGCGTAACTTGGAACGCGGAACTTGGAACACGGAACTTGGAACACGGAATTTGGAACACGGAATTTGAAACACGGAATTTGAAACACGGAATTTGAAACACGGAACTTGGAACGCGTAACTTGGAACGCGGAACTTGGAACACGGAACTTGGAACACGGAATTTGGAACACGGAATTTGAAACACGGAATTTGAAACACGGAATTTGAAACACAGATTTTGAAACACAGAATTTGAAACACAGAATTTGAAACGCGACTTGGAACGCGGAATTTGGAACGCGGAACTTGGAACACGGAATTTGGAACACGGAATTTGGAACACGGAATTTGGAACATGGAATTTGGAACACGGAACACAGAATTTGGAACACGGAATTTGGAACACGGAATTTGGAACACGGAATTTGGAACACGGCATTTGGAACACGGAACTCAGAATTTGGAACATGGAGCATGGAATTTGGTACATGGCATTTGGAACAAAGAAATTGGAAAATGGAATGCAGAATTTGGAACAAGGATCTCTGAACTCAGAATTTGGAACTCAGAATTTGGAACTCGGAATTTGGAACCCGGAATTTGGAACCCGGATATTGGAACTCGGATATTGGAACTTGGAACTCAGATTTTGGAACTCGGAACTTGGAACACGGAATTTGGAACAAAGAAATTGGAAAATGGAGCACGGAATTTGGAAATTGGAAAATGGAATGCAGAATTTGGAACACAGAATTTGGAACACGGAATTTGAAACACGGAACTTGGAACATGGAATGCAGAATTTGGAACACGGAACTTGGAACATGGAACTTAGAACTCAGAATTTGGAACACAGAATTTAGAACACGGAGCATGGAATTTGGTACATGGCATTTGGAACAAAGAAATTGGAAAATGGAATGCAGAATTTGGAACAAGGATCTCTGAACTCAGAATTTGGAACTCAGAATTTGGAACTCGGAATTTGGAACCCAGAATTTGGAACCCGGAATTTGGAACCCGGATATTGGAACTCGGATATTGGAACTTGGAACTCAGATTTTGGAACTCGGAACTTGGAACACGGAATTTGGAACAAAGAAATTGGAAAATGGAACACGGAATTTGGAAATTGGAAAATGGAACACGGAATTTGGAAATTGGAAAATGGAATGCAGAATTTGGAACACAGAATTTGGAACATGGAACTTAGAACTCAGAATTTGGAACACAGAATTTAGAACACGGAGCATGGAATTTGGTACATGGCATTTGGAACAAAGAAATTGGAAAATGGAATGCAGAATTTGGAACAAGGATCTCTGAACTCAGAATTTGGAACTCGGAATTTGGAACTCGGAACTCGGAACTTGGAACATGGAACACGGAGTTTAGAACTTGGAATTTGGAACACGGAATTTGGAACACGGAGCATGGAATTTGGAACACTGAATTTAGAACAAAAATTGGAAAATGGAACACATTATTTGGAAGAAAGAATTTGGAACACGGAGAATGGAATTTGGAATATGGAATTTGGAACACGGAATTTGGAACACGGAATTTGGAACACGGAATTTGGAACACGGAATTTGGAACACGGAACTCAGAATTTGGAACACAGAACATGGAATACGGAATTTGGAACACTGAACTCGGAATTTGGAACACGGAACATGGAATTTGGAACACGGAATTTGGAACAAAGAAATTTGGAAATTGGAAAATGGAATGCAGAATTTAGACCACAGAATTTGGAACACGGAATTTGGAACACGGAATTCGGAACACAGAATTTGGAACACGGAATTTGGAACACGGAATTTGGAACACGGAATTTGGAACACGGAACTCGGAATTTGGAACACGGAACATGGAATTTGGAACACGGAATTTGGAACAGAGAAATTGAAAAATGGAATGCAGAATTTGGAACACGGAATTTGGAACATGGAACATGGAATTTAGAACTTGGAACATGGAATTTAGAACTTGGAATTTGGAACACGGAATTTGGAACACGGAACTCGGAATTTGGAACACGGAACTTGGAACATGGAACGCGGAATTTGGAACTCAGATTTTGGAACTCGGAACTTGGAACACGGAATTTGGAACAAAGAAATTGGAAAATGGAGCACGGAATTTGGAAATTGGAAAATGGAATGCAGAATTTGGAACACAGAATTTGGAACACGGAATTTGAAACACGGAACTTGGAACATGGAATGCAGAATTTGGAACACGGAACTTGGAACATGGAACTTAGAACTCAGAATTTGGAACACAGAATTTAGAACACGGAGCATGGAATTTGGTACATGGCATTTGGAACAAAGAAATTGGAAAATGGAATGCAGAATTTGGAACAAGGATCTCTGAACTCAGAATTTGGAACTCGGAATTTGGAACTCGGAATTTGGAACTCGGAACTCGGAACTTGGAACATGGAACACGGAGTTTAGAACTTGGAATTTGGAACACGGAATTTGGAACACGGAGCATGGAATTTGGAACACTGAATTTAGAACAAAAATTGGAAAATGGAACACATTATTTGGAAGAAAGAATTTGGAACACGGAGAATGGAATTTGGAATATGGAATTTGGAACAAAGAAATTTGAAAATGGAAAACATAATTTGGAACACGAAATTTGGAACACGGAATTTGGAACACGGAATTTGGAACACGGAACTCAGAATTTGGAACACAGAACATGGAATACGGAATTTGGAACACTGAACTCGGAATTTGGAACACGGAACATGGAATTTGGAACACGGAATTTGGAACAAAGAAATTTGGAAATTGGAAAATGGAATGCAGAATTTAGAACACAGAATTTGGAACACGGAATTTGGAAAATCGAACACATTATTTGGAAGAAAGAATTTGGAACACGGAGAATGGAATTTGGAACATGGAATTTGGAACAAAGAAATTTGAAAATGGAAAACATAATTTGGAACACAGAATTTGGAACACGGAATTTGGAACACGGAATTCGGAACACGGAATTCGGAACACAGAATTTGGAACACAGAATTTGGAACACGGAATTTGGAACACGGAATTTGGAACACGGAATTTGGAACACAGAACTCGGAATTTGGAACACGGAACATGGAATTTGGAACACGGAATTTGGAACAGAGAAATTGAAAAATGGAATGCAGAATTTGGAACACGGAATTTGGAACATGGAACATGGAATTTAGAACTTGGAATTTGGAACACGGAATTTGGAACACGGAACTCGGAATTTGGAACACGGAACTTGGAACATGGAACGCGGAATTTGGAACTCGGAACATGGAACTTGGAACTTGGAACACGGAATTTGGAACAAGGAACTCGGAATTTGGAACTCGGAACACGGAACTAGAAACATGGAACTTGAAACATGGAATGCAGAATTTGGAACGCAGAATTTGGAATGTGGAATTTGGTACAAAGAAATTGGAAAATGGAATGCAGAATTTGAAACACAGAATTTGGAACACGGAACATGGAATTTGGAAGACGGAATTTGGAACATGGAATTTGGAAGACAGAATTTGGAACACGGAATTTGGAACATGGAACTCGGATTATGGAACAAGGTACATGGAATTTGAACCACGAAACATGGAATTTGGAACACTGAATTTGGAACATGGAATTTGACACAAAAATTGGAAAATGGAATGCAGAATTTGGAACAAGGATCTCTGAACCCGGAATTTGGAACTCGGAATTTGGAACACGGAATTTGAAACACGGTATTTGAAACACAGAATTTGAAACACAGAATTTGAAACGCGGAACTTAGAACGCGGAACTTAGAACGCGGAATTTGGAACGCGGAACTTTGAACGCGGAACTTGGAACACGGAATTTGGAACACGGAATTTGGAACACGGAATTTGGAACACGGAATTTGGAACACGGAATTTGGAACACGGAATTTGGAACACGGAATTTGGGACACGGAATTTGGGACACGGAATTTGGAACACGGAATTTGGGACACGGAATTTGGAACATGGAATTTGAAACACGGAATTTGAAACACGGAATTTGAAACACGGAATTTGAAACGCGGAACTTGGAACACGGAACTTGGAACACGGAACTTGGAACACGGAACTTGGAACACGGAATTTGAAACACGGAATTTGAAACACAGAATTTGAAACACGGAATTTGAAACGCGGAACTTGGAACGCGGAATTTGGAACGCGGAATTTGGAACACGGAATTTGGAACACGGAATTTGGAACACGGAATTTGGAACACGGAACACAGAATTTGGAACACGGAAATTGGAACACGGAATTTGGAACACGGAATTTGGAACACGGAATTTGGAACACGGAACTCAGAATTTGGAACATGGAGAATGGAATTTGGTACATGGCATTTGGAACAAAGAAATTGGAAAATGGAATGCAGAATTTGGGACAAGGATCTCTGAACTCAGAATTTGGAACTCAGAATTTGGAACTCGGAATTTGGAACCCGGAATTTGGAACCCGGAATTTGGAACCCGGATATTGGAACTCGGATATTGGAACTTGGAACTCAGATTTTGGAACTCGGAACTTGGAACACGGAATTTGGAACAAAGAAATTGGAAAATGGAACACGGAATTTGGAAATTGGAAAATGGAACACGGAATTTGGAAATTGGAAAATGGAATGCAGAATTTGGAACACAGAATTTGGAACACGGAATTTGAAACACGGAACTTGAAACATGGAACGCGGAATTTGGAACACGGAACTTGGAACATGGAACTTAGAACTCAGAATTTGGAACACAGAATTTAGAACACGGAGCATGGAATTTGGTACATGGCATTTGGAACAAAGAAATTGGAAAATGGAATGCAGAATTTGGAACAAGGATCTCTGAACTCAGAATTTGGAACTCGAAATTTGGAACTCGGAACTCGGAACTTGGAACATGGAACACAGAGTTTAGAACTTGGAATTTGGAACACGGAATTTGGAACACGGAGCATGGAATTTGGAACACTGAATTTAGAACAAAAATTGGAAAATGGAACACATTATTTGGAAGAAAGAATTTGGAACACGGAGAATGGAATTTGGAATATGGAATTTGGAACACGGAATTTGGAACACGGAATTTGGAACACGGAATTTGGAACACGGAATTTGGAACATGGAACTTAGAACTCAGAATTTGGAACACAGAATTTAGAACACGGAGCATGGAATTTGGTACATGGCATTTGGAACAAAGAAATTGGAAAATGGAATGCAGAATTTGGAACAAGGATCTCTGAACTCAGAATTTGGAACTCGAAATTTGGAACTCGGAACTCGGAACTTGGAACATGGAACACAGAGTTTAGAACTTGGAATTTGGAACACGGAATTTGGAACACGGAGCATGGAATTTGGAACACTGAATTTAGAACAAAAATTGGAAAATGGAACACATTATTTGGAAGAAAGAATTTGGAACACGGAGAATGGAATTTGGAATATGGAATTTGGAACACGGAATTTGGAACACGGAATTTGGAACACGGAATTTGGAACACGGAATTTGGAACACGGAATTTGGAACACGGAACATGGAATACGGAATTTGGAACACTGAACTCGGAATTTGGAAAACGGAACATGGAATTTGGAACACGGAATTTGGAACAAAGAAATTTGGAAATTGGAAAATGGAATGCAGAATTTAGAACACAGAATTTGGAACACGGAATTTGGAACATGGAATTCGGAACACGGAATTCGGAACACAGAATTTGGAACACGGAATTTGGAACACGGAATTTGGAACACGGAATTTGGAACACGGAATTTGGAACGCGGAATTTGGAACGCGGAATTTGGAACACGGAATTTGGAACACGGAACTCAGAATTTGGAACACGGAATTTGGAACACGGAATTTGGAACACGGAATTTGGAACATGGAATTTGGAACACGGAATTTGGAACAGAGAAATTGAAAAATGGAATGCAGAATTTGGAACACGGAATTTGGAACATGGAACATGGAATTTAGAACTTGGAACATGGAATTTAGAACTTGGAATTTGGAACACGGAATTTGGAACACGGAACTCGGAATTTGGAACATGGAACTTGGAACATGGAACGCAGAATTTGGAACTCGGAACATGGAACTTGGAACTTGGAACACGGAATTTGGAACAAGGAACTCGGAATTTGGAACTCGGAACACGGAACTAGAAACATGGAACTTGAAACATGGAATGCAGAATTTGGAACGCAGAATTTGGAATGTGGAATTTGGTACAAAGAAATTGGAAAATGGAATGCAGAATTTGAAACACAGAATTTGGAACACGGAACATGGAATTTGGAAGACGGAATTTGGAACATGGAATTTGGAAGACGGAATTTGGAACACGGAATTTGGAACATGGAACTCGGATTATGGAACAAGGAACATGGAATTTGAACCACGAAACATGGAATTTGTAACACTGAATTTGGAACATGGAATTTGACACAAAAATTGGAAAATGGAATGCAGAATTTGGAACAAGGATCTCTGAACCCGGAATTTGGAACTCGGAATTTGGAACTCGGAATTTGGGACTCGGATATTGGAACTCGGATATTGGAACTTGGAACTTGGAACACGGAATTAGGAACAAAGAAATTGGAAAATGGAACACGGAATTTGGAAATTGGAATGCAGAATTTGGAACTCGGAATTTGGAACACGGAATTTGAAACACGGAATTTGATACACTGAACTCGGAATTTGGAACACGGAATTTGAAACACGGAATTTGATACACTGAACTCGGAATTTGGAACACGGAATTTGGAACAAGGAAATTTGGAACACGGAGCTTTGAAATTTGGTACATGGCATTTGGAACAAAGAAATTTGAAAATGGAACATGGAATTTGGAACACGGAACATGGAACTCGGAATTTGGAACTCGGAATTTGGAACTCGGAATTTGGAACTCGGAATTTGGAACTCGGAATTTGGAACTCGGAATTTGGAACTCGGAATTTGGAACTCGGAACTCGGAATTTGGAACTCGGAATTGGAAACACGGAACTAGAAACATGGAACTTGAAACATGGAACGCGGAATTTGGAATGCAGAATTTGGAACGTGGAATTTGGAACACGGAACTTGGAACAAAGAAATTGGGATTTGGTACATGGAATTTGGAACAAAGAAATTGGAAAATGGAACATAGAATTTGGAAGACAGAAGATGAAATTTGGAATACGGAATTTGGAACTCGGAATTCGGAAAAAACGGAACTCAGAATTTGGAACACGGAATTTGAAACACGGAATTTGAAACACGGAATTTGAAACACGGAATTTGAAACACGGAATTTGAAACACGGAACTTGGAACATGGAATGCGGAATTTGGAACATGGAACTTTGAACACAGAATTTGGAACATGGAACTTTGAACACGGAATTTGGAACACGGAATTTGGAACACGGAATTTGGAACACGGAATTTGGAACACTGAATTTGGAACACTGAATTTGGAACACGGAACTCAGAATTTGGAACACAGAAATTGGAACATGGAGCATGGAATTTGGTACATGGCATTTGGAACAAAGAAATTGGAAAATGGAATGCAGAATTTGGAACATAGAATTTGGAACAAGGATCTCTGAACCCGGAATTTGGAACTCTGAATTTGGAACTCTGAATTTGGAACTCGGATATTGGAACTTGGAACTCAGATTTTGGAACTCGGAACTTGGAACACGGAATTTGGAACAAAGAAATTGGAAAATGGAACACGGAATTTGGAAATTGGAAAATGGAATGCAGAATTTGGAACACAGAATTTGGAACACGGAATTTGAAAAACGGAATTTGATACACTCAACTCGGAATTTGGATCATGGAATTTGGAACAAGGAAATTTGGAACACGGAATTTGGAACACGGAGCATTGAAATTTGGTACATGGCATTTGGAACAAAGAAATTTGAAAATGGATCATGGAATTTGGAACATGGAATTTGGAACTTGGAATTTGGAACACGGAACATGATATTTGGAACAAGGAACTCGGAATTTGGAACAAGGAACTCGGAGTTCGGAATTTGGAACTCGGAACTCGGAATTTGGAACTTGGAATTTGGAACACGGAACTAGAAACATGGAATGCAGAATTTGAAACGCGGAATTTGGAACGCGGAATTTGGAACGCGGAATTTGGAACACGGAATTTGGAATACGGAATTTGGAACACGGAATTTGGAACACGGAACTTGGAATTTGGTACATGGAATTTGGAACAAAGAAATTGGAAAATGGAATATAGAATTTGGAAGACAGAACATGAAATTTGGAATACGGAATTTGGAACTCGGAATTCGGAACACGGAACTCGGAATTTGGAACATGGAACATGGAATTTAGAACTTGGAATTTGGAACACGGAATTTGGAACACGGAACTCGGAATTTGGAACACGGAATTTGAAACACGGAACTTGGAACATGGAACGCGGAATTTTGAACAAGGAACATGGGATTTAAACATGAAACATGGAATTTGGAACACGGAATTTGGAAAACAGAAATTGGAACACGGAATTTGGAAAACAGAAATTGGAACGTGGAATTTGGAACTCGGGATGTGGAACTCGGAGTTCGGAACACGGAACTCGGAATTTGGAACTTGGAATTTGGAACACGGAATTTGGAACAAGGAACATGGAATGTGAAACAGGGAACTCAGAATTCGGAACACGGAATTTGGAACATGGAATTTGGAAAAAAGAAATTGGAAAATGGAACGCAGAATTTGGAACACAGAATTTGGAACATGGAATTTGGAACTTGGAAATTTGGAACACTGAACTCAGAATTTGGAACACCGAAAATGGAATTTGGAACTCGGAATTCGGAACACGGAACTTGGGATTTGGAACTTGGAATTTAGAACACAGAACTCGGAATTTGGAACACAGAACATGTACTTTGGGACATTGAATTTGGAACACGGAATTTGGAACACAGAGCATGGAATTTGGAACAAAGAAATTGGAAAATGGAATGCAGAATTTGAAACACAGAATTTGGAACACGGAATTTGGAAGACGGAATTTGGAACACGGAACTTGGAACATGGAACTCGGAATTTGGAACAAGAAACATGGAATTTGAAACCTGGAACATGGAATTTGGAACACTGAATTTGGAATATGGAATTTGGAACAAAGAAATTGGAAAATGGAATGAAGAATTTGGAACACAGAATTTGAAACATAGAATTTGGAACACGGAACTCGGAATTTGGAACACGTAATTTGGAACATGAACTTGGAACATGGAACTCGTAATTTGGAACAAGGAATATGGGATTTAAATATGGAACATGGAATTTGGAACACTGAATTTGGAAAACAGAAATTGGAACACGGAATTTGGAAAACAGAAATTGGAACGTGGAATTTGGAACTCGGGATGTGGAACTCGGAGTTCGGAACACGGAACTCGGAATTTGGAACTTGGAATTTGGAACACGGAATTTGGAACAAGGAACATGGAATGTGAAACAGGGAACTCAGAATTCGGAACACGGAATTTGGAACATGGAATTTGGAAAAAAGAAATTGGAAAATGGAACGCAGAATTTGGAACACAGAATTTGGAACATGGAATTTGGAACTTGGAAATTTGGAACACTGAACTCAGAATTTGGAACACCGAAAATGGAATTTGGAACTCGGAATTCGGAACACGGAACTTGGGATTTGGAACTTGGAATTTAGAACACAGAACTCGGAATTTGGAACACAGAACATGTACTTTGGGACATTGAATTTGGAACACGGAATTTGGAACACAGAGCATGGAATTTGGAACAAAGAAATTGGAAAATGGAATGCAGAATTTGAAACACAGAATTTGGAACACGGAATTTGGAAGACGGAATTTGGAACACGGAACTTGGAACATGGAACTCGGAATTTGGAACAAGAAACATGGAATTTGAAACCTGGAACATGGAATTTGGAACACTGAATTTGGAATATGGAATTTGGAACAAAGAAATTGGAAAATGGAATGAAGAATTTGGAACACAGAATTTGAAACATAGAATTTGGAACACGGAACTCGGAATTTGGAACACGTAATTTGGAACATGAACTTGGAACATGGAACTCGTAATTTGGAACAAGGAATATGGGATTTAAATATGGAACATGGAATTTGGAACACTGAATTTGGTACATGGAATTTGGAACAAAGAAATTGGAAAATGGAAAACATAATTTGGAACACGGAATTTGGAACACGGAATTTGGAACACTGAACTCAGAATTTGATTAACGGAACATGGAATTTGGAACACGGAACTTGGAATTTGGAACTTGGAATTTGGAAAACGGAATTTGGAACACGGAATTTGGAACACTGAATTTGGAACATGGAATTTGGAACATGGAATTTGAAACACGGAACATGGAATTTGGAACACTGAATTTGGAACATGGAATTTGGAACAAAGTAATTGGAAAATGGAATGCAGAATTTGGAACATAGAATTTGAAACATGGAATTTGGAACACTGAACTCAGAATTTGGAACACGGAAAATGGAATTTGGAACACAGATTTTGGAACACGGAATTTGGAACATGGTACTTGGAACATGGAACTCGTAATTTTGAACAAGGAACATGGGATTTAAACATGAAACATGGAATTTGGAACACGGAATTTGGAAAACAGAAATTGGAACACGGAATTTGGAAAACAGAAATTGGAACGTGGAATTTGGAACTCGGGATGTGGAACTCGGAGTTCGGAACACGGAACTCGGAATTTGGAACTTGGAATTTGGAACACGGAATTTGGAACAAGGAACATGGAATGTGAAACAGGGAACTCAGAATTCGGAACACGGAATTTGGAACATGGAATTTGGAAAAAAGAAATTGGAAAATGGAACGCAGAATTTGGAACACAGAATTTGGAGCATGGAATTTGGAACTTGGAAATTTGGAACACTGAACTCAGAATTTGGAACACCGAAAATGGAATTTGGAACTCGGAATTCGGAACACGGAACTTGGGATTTGGAACTCGGAATTTAGAACACAGAACTCGGAATTTGGAACACAGAACATGTACTTTGGGACATTGAATTTGGAACACGGAATTTGGAACACAGAGCATGGAATTTGGAACAAAGAAATTGGAAAATGGAATGCAGAATTTGAAACACAGAATTTGGAACACGGAATTTGGAAGACGGAATTTGGAACACGGAACTTGGAACATGGAACTCGGAATTTGGAACAAGAAACATGGAATTTGAAACCTGGAACATGGAATTTGGAACACTGAATTTGGAATATGGAATTTGGAACAAAGAAATTGGAAAATGGAATGAAGAATTTGGAACACAGAATTTGAAACATAGAATTTGGAACACGGAACTCGGAATTTGGAACACGTAATTTGGAACATGAACTTGGAACATGGAACTCGTAATTTGGAACAAGGAATATGGGATTTAAACATGGAACATGGAATTTGGAACACTGAATTTGGTACATGGAATTTGGAACAAAGAAATTGGAAAACGGACTTTGGAACACTGAACTCAGAATTTGATTAACGGAACATGGAATTTGGAACACGGAATTAGGAAAACTGAACTCGGAATTTGGAACACAGAATTTGGAACACGGAACTTTGAATTTGGAACACGGAATTTGGAATGTGGAATTTGGAACACGGAATTTGGAATTTGGAACACGGAATTTGGAACACAGAACTCAGAATTTAAAACAGAATTTGGAAGGCAGAATTTAGAACATGGAAATTGGAACACGGAAATACGAACACTGAATTTGGAACATGGAACTTGGAACATGGAACTCGGAATTTGGAACAAGGAACATGGAATTTGAAACACGGAACATGGAATTTGGAACACTGAATTTGGAACATGGAATTTAGAACAAAGAAATTGGAAAATGGAATGCAAAATTTGGAACATAGAATTTGAAACATGGAATTTGGAACACTGAACTCAGAAATTGGAACACGGAAAATGGAATTTGTAACACAGATTTTGGAACACGGAATTTGGAACATGGAACTTGGAACATGGAACTCGTAATTTTGAACAAGGAACATGGGATTTAAACATGAAATATGGAAGTTGGAACACGGAATTTGGAAAACAGAAATTGGAACACGGAATTTGGAAAACAGAAAATGTAACGCAGAATTTGGAACACAGAATTTGGAACATGGAATTTGGAACTCTGAAATTTGGAACACTGAACTCAGAATTTGGAACACCGAAAATGAAATTTGGAACTCGGAATTCGGAACGCGGAAATTGGAATTTGGAACTCGGAATTTAGAACACGGAACTCGGAATTTGGAACACAGAATTTGGAACACGGAACTTGAAACATGGAACTCGGAATTTTGAACACGGAACATGTACTTTGGAACATTGAATTTGGAACACGGAATATGGAACACAGAGCATGGAATTTGGAACATAGAATTTGGAACAAAGAAATTGGAAAATGGATTGCAGAATTTGAAACACAGAATTTGGAACACGGAACATGGAATTTGGAAGACGGAATTTGGAAGACGGAATTTGGAACATGGAATTTGGAACACTGAACTCAGAATTTGGAACACTGAACTCAGAATTTGGAACACGGAAAATGGAATTTGGAACACAGATTTTGGAACACGGAATTTGGAACACGGAATTTGGAACACGGAATTTGGAACACGGAATTTGGAACATGGAATTTGGAACACTGAACTCAGAATTTGGAACACCGAAAATGGAATTTGGAACTCGGAATTTAGAACACGGAACTCGGAATTTGGAACACAGAATTTGGAACACGGAACTGGAAACATGGAACTCAGAATTTTGAACACGGAACATGTACTTTGGAACATTGAATTTGGAACACGGAATATGGAACACAGAGCATGGAATTTGGAACATAGAATTTGGAACAAAGAAATTGGAAAATGGATTGCAGAATTTGAAACACAGAATTTGGAACACGGAACACGGAATTTGGAAGACGGAATTTGGAAGACGGAATTTGGAACATGGAACTTGGAACATGGAACTCGGATTATGGAACAAGGAACATGGAATTTGAAACACGGAACATGGAATTTGAAACACTGAATTTGGAACATGGAATTTGGAACACTGAACTCAGAATTTGGAACACGGAAAATGGAATTTGGAACACAGATTTTGGAACACGGAATTTGGAACTTGGAATTGGGAACACGGAATTTGGAACACGGAACTCGGAATTTGGAACACGGAATTTGGAACATGGAACTTGGAACATGGAACTCATAATTTGGAACAAGGAACATGGGATTTAAACATGGAACATGGAATTTGGAACACTGAATTTGGTAAATGGAATTTGGAACAAAGAAATTGGAAAATGGAAAACATAATTTGGAACACGGAATTTGGAACACTGAACTCAGAATTTGGAACACGGAACATGGAATTTGGAACACGGAATTTGGAACACAGAACAAGGAACACGGAACTTGGAGCATGGAACTCGGAATTTGGAACAAGGAACATGGAATTTGGAACACGGAATTTGGAACACAGAACAAGGAACACAGAATTTGGAACACGGAACTTGGAGCATGGAACTCGGAATTTGGAACAAGGAACCTGGAATTTGAAACACGGAACTCGGAATTTGGAACACGGAACTCGGAATTTGAAACACAGAATTTGGAACGCGGAATTTGGAACACAGAATTTGGAACGCGCAATTTGGAAAACAGAATTTGGAAAACTAAACTCGGAATTTGGAACACAGAATTTGGAATGCAGAATTTGGAACATGGAAATTGGAAGATAGAAATTGGAACAAGGAATTTGGAACACGGAACTCGGAATTTGAAACACAGAATATGGAACAAGGATTACAGAATTTTGAACACGTCATTTAGAACTTGGAATTTGGAACATGGAACTCGAAATTTGGAATGTGGAATTTGGAACACGGAATTTGGAACATGGAACTTGGAACATGGAACTCGTAATTTTGAACAAGGAACATGGGATTTAAACATGAAATATGGAAGTTGGAAGACGGAATTTGGAAAACAGAAATTTGAACACGGAATTTGGAAAACAGAAAATGGAACGCAGAATTTGGAACACAGAATTTGGAACATGGAATTTGGAACTCGGAAATTTGGAACACTGAACTCAGAAGTTGGAACACCGAAAATGGAATTTGGAACTCGGAATTCGGAACGCGGAACTTGGAATTTGGAACTCGGAATTTAGAACACGGAACTCGGAATTTGGAACACGGAATTTGGAACTCAGAATTTGGAACACGGAACTTGAAACATGGAACTCGGAATTTTGAACACGGAACATGTACTTTGGAACATTGAATTTGGAACACGGAATATGGAACACAGAGCATGGAATTTGGAACATAGAATTTGGAACAAAGAAATTGGAAAATGGAATGCAGAATTTGGAACAAGGATCTCTGAACTCAGAATATGGAACTCGGAATTTGGAACTCGGAATTTGGAACTCGGAATTTGGAACTCGGAATTTGGAACTCGGAATTTGGAACTCGGAACTCGTAATTTGGAACATGGAACACGGAGTTTAGAACTTGGAATTTGGAACACGGAATTTGGAACACGGAGCATGGAATTTGGAACACTGAATTTGGAACAAAAATTGGAAAATGGAACACATTATTTGGAAGAAAGAATTTGGAACACGGAGAATGGAATTTGGAACATGGAATTTGGAACAAAGAAATTTGAAAATGGAAAACATAATTTGGAACACGGAATTTGGAACACGGAATTTGGAACTCGGAATTTGGAACTCGGAATTTGGAACTCGGAACTCGTAATTTGGAACATGGAACACGGAGTTTAGAACTTGGAATTTGGAACACGGAATTTGGAACACGGAGCATGGAATTTGGAACACTGAATTTGGAACAAAAATTGGAAAATGGAACACATTATTTGGAAGAAAGAATTTGGAACACGGAGAATGGAATTTGGAACATGGAATTTGGAACAAAGAAATTTGAAAATGGAAAACATAATTTGGAACACGGAATTTGGAACACAGAATTTGGAACACGGAATTTGGAACACGGAATTTGGAACACGGAATTTGGAACACGGAATTTGGAACACGGAATTTGGAACACGGAATTTGGAACACGGAATTTGGAACTCAGAATTTGGAACTCAGAATTTGGAACTCGGAATTTGGAACTTGGAATTTGGAACTCGGAATTTGGAACTCGGAACTCGGAATTTGGAACATGGAACACGGAGTTTAGAACTTGGAATTTGGAACACGGAATTTGGAACACGGAGCATGGAATTTGGAACACTGAATTTGGAACAAAAATTGGAAAATGGAACATTATTTGGAAGAAAGAATTTGGAACACGGAGAATGGAATTAGGAACATGGAATTTGGAACAAAGAAATTTGAAAATGGAAAACATAATTTTGAACACGGAATTTGGAACACAGAATTTGGAATACGGTATTTGGAACACGGAATTTGGAACACGGAATTTGGAACACGGAATTTGGAACACGGAACTCTGAATTTAGAACTCAGAATTTGGAACACGGAACATGGAATTTGGAACTCGGAATTTGGAACTCGGAATTTGGAACTCGGAACTCGTAATTTGGAACATGGAACACGGAGTTTAGAACTTGGAATTTGGAACACTGAGCATGGAATTTGGAACACTGAATTTGGAACAAAAATTGGAAAATGGAACACATTATTTGGAAGAAAGAATTTGGAACACGGAGAATGGAATTTGGAACATGGAATTTGGAAAAAAGAAATTTGAAAATGGAAAACATAATTTGGAACACGGAATTTGGAACACGGAATTTGGAACACGGAATTTGGAACACGGAATTTGGAACACAGAATTTGGAACACAGAATTTGGAACACGGAATTTGGAACACGGAATTTGGAACACGGAATTTGGAACACGGAATTTGGAACACGGAATTTGGAACACGGAATTTGGAACACGGAATTTGGAACACGGAACTCGGAATTTGGAACACGAAACATGGAATTTGGAACACGGAATTTGGAACACGGAATTTGGAACAGAGAAATTGAAAAATGGAATGCAGAATTTGGATCACGGAATTTGGAACATGGAACATGGAATTTAGAACTTGGAATTTGGAACACGGAACATGGAACTTGGAACTTGGAACACGGAATTTGGAACTCGGAACATGGAACTAGAAACATGGAATGCGGAATTTGGAACGCAGAATTTGGAATGTGGAATTTGAACACGGAGCATGGAAATTGGTACATGGCATTTGGAAAAAAGAAATTGGAAAATGGACCATAGAATTTGGAAGACAAAACATGGAATTTGGTATACGGAATTTGGAACTCGGAATTCGGAACACGGAACTCAGAATTTGAAATATGGAACATGGAATTTAGAACTTAGAATTTGGAACACAGAATTTGGATCACGGAACTCGGAACTTGGAACACGGAATTTGGAACACGGAATTTGGAACACGGAATTTGGAACACGGAATTTGGAACACGGAACTCCGAATTTGGAATTTGGAACACGGAATTTGGAACACGGAGCATGGAATTTGGTACATGGCATTTGGAACAAAGAAATTGGAAAATGGAATGCAGAATTTGGAACATAGAATTTGGAAAAAGGATCTCTGAACTCGGAATTTGGAACTCAGAATTTGGAACTCGGAATTTGGAACTCGGAATTTGGAACTCGGAACTCGGAACACGGAACATGGAATTTGGAACAAGGAACTCGGAACTTGGAACATGGAACTAGAAACATGGAATGCGGAATTTGGAACGCAGAATTTGGAATGCAGAATTTGAACACGGAGCATGGAAATTGGTACATGGCATTTGGAAAAAAGAAATTGGAAAATGGACCATAGAATTTGGAAGACAGAACATGGAATTTGGAATACGGAATTTGGAACTTGGAATTCGGAACACGGAACTCAGAACTCAGAATTTGGAACACGGAGAATGGAATTTGGAACAAAAAGTGGAACACTGAATTTGGAAATTGGAAAATGGAATGCAGAATTTAGAACACAGAATTTGGAACACGGAATTTGGAACACGGAATTTTGAACACGGAATTTGGAACTCGGAATTTGGAACTCAGAATTTGGAACTCAGAATTTGGAACTCGGAATTTGGAACTCGGAATTTGGAACTCGGAATTTGGAACTCGGAATTTGGAACTCGGAACTCGGAACTAGAAACATGGAACGCGGAATTTGGAATGCTGAATTTGGAACGCGGAATTTGGAACACGGAACTTGGAACAAAGAAATTGGAAAATGGAATACAGAATTTGGAAGACGGAACATGGAATTTAGAACGCGGAATTTGGAACACGGAATTTGGAACACGGAATTTGGAACATGGAACTTGGAATTTGGTACATGGAATTTGGAACAAAGAAATTGGAAAATGGAACATAGAATTTGGAAGACAGAAGATGAAATTTGGAATACGGAATTTGGAACTCGGAACTCGGAATTTGGAACATGGAACATGGAATTTAGAACTTGGAATTTGGAACACGGAATTTGGAACACGGAACTCGGAATTTGGAACACGGAATTTGAAACACGGAATTTGAAACACAGAATTTGAAACACAGAATTTGAAACGCGGAATTTGGAACACGGAATTTGGAACACTGAACTCGGAATTTGGAACACGGAATTTGGAACACGGAATTTGGAACACGGAACACGGAATTTGAAACACGGAATTTGAAACACGGAATTTGAAACACGGAATTTGAAACACGGAACTTGGAACGCGTAACTTGGAACGCGGAACTTGGAACGCGGTATTTGGAACACGGAATTTGGAACACGGAATTTGGAACACGGAATTTGGAACACGGAATTTGGAACATGGAATTTGAAACACAGAATTTGAAATGCAGGACTTGGAAAGCGGAATTTTGAACGCGGAACTTGGAACACGGAATTTGGAACACGGAATTTGGAACACGGAATTTGGAACACGGAATTTGGAACACGGAACACAGAATTTGGAACACGGAATTTGGAACACGGAATTTGGAACACGGAATTTGGAACACGGAATTTGGAACACGGAACTCAGAATTTGGAACATGGAGCATGAAATTTGGTACATGGCATTTGGAACAAAAATTGGAAAATGGAACACATTATTTGGAAGAAAGAATTTGGAACACGGAGAATGGAATTTGGAACATGGAATTTGGAACAAAGAAATTTGAAAATGGAAAACATAATTTGGAACACGGAATTTGGAACACAGAATTTGGAACACTGAATTTGGAACACGGAATTTGGAACACGGAATTTGGAACACGGAATTTGGAACACGGAATTTGGAACACGGAATTTGGAACTCAGAATTTGGAACTCGGAATTTGGAACTCGGAATTTGGAACTTGGAATTTGGAACTCGGAATTTGGAACTCGGAACTCGTAATTTGGAACATGGAACACGGAGTTTAGAACTTGGAATTTGGAACACGGAATTTGGAACACGGAGCATGGAATTTGGAACACTGAATTTGGAACAAAAATTGGAAAACGGAACATTATTTGGAAGAAAGAATTTGGAACACGGAGAATGGAATTAGGAACATGGAATTTGGAACAAAGAAATTTGAAAATGGAAAACATAATTTTGAACACGGAATTTGGAACACAGAATTTGGAACACGGTATTTGGAACACGGAATTTGGAACACGGAATTTGGAACACGGAATTTGGAACACGGAATTTGGAACACGGAATTTGGAACACGGAATTTGGAACACGGAACTCTGAATTTAGAACTCAGAATTTGGAACACGGAACATGGAATTTGGAACTCGGAATTTGGAACTCGGAATTTGGAACTCGGAACTCGTAATTTGGAACATGGAACACGGAGTTTAGAACTTGGAATTTGGAACACGGAGCATGGAATTTGGAACACTGAATTTGGAACAAAAATTGGAAAATGGAACACATTATTTGGAAGAAAGAATTTGGAACACGGAGAATGGAATTTGGAACATGGAATTTGGAAAAAAGAAATTTGAAAATGGAAAACATAATTTGGAACACGGAATTTGGAACACGGAATTTGGAACACGGAATTTGGAACACAGAATTTGGAACACGGAATTTGGAACACGGAATTTGGAACACGGAATTTGGAACACGGAATTTGGAACACGGAACTCGGAATTTGGAACACGAAACATGGAATTTGGAACACGGAATTTGGAACACGGAATTTGGAACAGAGAAATTGAAAAATGGAATGCAGAATTTGGATCACGGAATTTGGAACATGGAACATGGAATTTAGAACTTGGAATTTGGAACACGGAACATGGAACTTGGAACTTGGAACACGGAATTTGGAACTCGGAACATGGAACTAGAAACATGGAATGCGGAATTTGGAACGCAGAATTTGGAATGTGGAATTTGAACACGGAGCATGGAAATTGGTACATGGCATTTGGAAAAAAGAAATTGGAAAATGGACCATAGAATTTGGAAGACAAAACATGGAATTTGGTATACGGAATTTGGAACTCGGAATTCGGAACACGGAACTCAGAATTTGGAATATGGAACATGGAATTTAGAACTTAGAATTTGGAACACAGAATTTGGATCACGGAACTCGGAACTTGGAACACGGAATTTGGAACACGGAATTTGGAACACGGAATTTGGAACACGGAATTTGGAACACGGAATTTGGAACACGGAACTCCGAATTTGGAATTTGGAACACGGAATTTGGAACACGGAGCATGGAATTTGGTACATGGCATTTGGAACAAAGAAATTGGAAAATGGAATGCAGAATTTGGAACATAGAATTTGGAAAAAGGATCTCTGAACTCGGAATTTGGAACTCAGAATTTGGAACTCGGAATTTGGAACTCGGAATTTGGAACTCGGAACTCGGAACTAGAAACATGGAACGCGGAATTTGGAATGCTGAATTTGGAACGCGGAATTTGGAACACGGAACTTGGAACAAAGAAATTGGAAAATGGAATACAGAATTTGGAAGACGGAACATGGAATTTAGAACGCGGAATTTGGAACACGGAATTTGGAACACGGAATTTGGAACATGGAACTTGGAATTTGGTACATGGAATTTGGAACAAAGAAATTGGAAAATGGAACATAGAATTTGGAAGACAGAAGATGAAATTTGGAATACGGAATTTGGAACTCGGAACTCGGAATTTGGAACATGGAACATGGAATTTAGAACTTGGAATTTGGAACACGGAATTTGGAACACGGAACTCGGAATTTGGAACACGGAATTTGAAACACGGAATTTGAAACACAGAATTTGAAACACAGAATTTGAAACGCGGAATTTGGAACACGGAATTTGGAACACTGAACTCGGAATTTGGAACACGGAATTTGGAACACGGAATTTGGAACACGGAACACGGAATTTGAAACACGGAATTTGAAACATGGAATTTGAAACACGGAATTTGAAACACGGAACTTGGAACGCGTAACTTGGAACGCGGAACTTGGAACACGGAACTTGGAACACGGAATTTGGAACACGGAATTTGGAACACGGAATTTGGAACACGGAATTTGGAACACGGAATTTGGAACACGGAATTTGGAACATGGAATTTGAAACACAGAATTTGAAATGCAGGACTTGGAAAGCGGAATTTTGAACGCGGAACTTGGAACACGGAACTTGGAACACGGAACTTGGAACACGGAATTTGGAACACGGAACTCGGAATTTGGAACACGGAATTTGAAACACGGAATTTGAAACACAGATTTTGAAACACAGAATTTGAAACACAGAATTTGAAACACAGAATTTGAAACGCGGAACTTGGAACGCGGAATTTGGAACGCGGAACTTGGAACACGGAATTTGGAACACGGAATTTGGAACACGGAATTTGGAACACGGAATTTGGAACACGGAATTTGGAACATGGAATTTGAAACACAGAATTTGAAATGCAGGACTTGGAAAGCGGAATTTTGAACGCGGAACTTGGAACACGGAACTTGGAACACGGAACTTGGAACACGGAACTTGGAACACGGAATTTGGAACACGGAATTCGGAATTTGGAACTCGGAATTTGGAACACGGAATTTGAAACACGGAATTTGAAACACAGATTTTGAAACACAGAATTTGAAACACAGAATTTGAAACGCGGAACTTGGAACGCGGAATTTGGAACACGGAATTTGGAACACTGAACTCAGAATTTGGAACACGGAATTTGGAACACGGAATTTGGAACACGGAACACGGAATTTGAAACACGGAATTTGAAACACGGAATTTGAAACACAGAATTTGGAACGCGGAACTTAGAACGCGGAATTTGGAACGCGGAATTTGGAATGTGGAACTTGGAACGCGGAACTTGGAACGCGGAACTTGGAACACGGAATTTGGAACACGGAATTTGGAACACGGAATTTGGAACACTGAACTCGGAATTTGGAACACGGAATTTGGAACACGGAATTTGGAACACGGAATTTGGAACACGGAATTTGGAACACGGAATTTGAAACACGGAATTTGAAACACGGAATTTGAAACACGGAATTTGAAACGCAGAACTTGGAACGCGGAATTTGGAACGCGGAACTTGGAACACGGAAATTGGAACACGGAATTTGGAACACTGAATTTGGAACACGGAATTTGGAACACGGAATTTGAAACACAGAATTTGAAACGCGGAACTTGGAACGCGGAATTTGGAACGCGGAACTTGGAACACGGAACTTGGAACACGGAACTTGGAACACGGAACTTGGAACACGGAATTTGAAACACGGAATTTGAAACACAGAATTTGAAACACAGAATTTGAAACGCGGAACTTGGAACGCGGAATTTGGAACGCGGAATTTGGAACACGGAATTTGGAACACGGAATTTGGAACACGGAATTTGGAACACGGAATTTGGAACACGGAACACAGAATTTGGAACACGGAAATTGGAACACGGAATTTGGAACACGGAATTTGGAACACGGAATTTGGAACACGGAACTCAGAATTTGGAACATGGAGAATGGAATTTGGTACATGGCATTTGGAACAAAGAAATTGGAAAATGGAATGCAGAATTTGGGACAAGGATCTCTGAACTCAGAATTTGGAACTCAGAATTTGGAACTCGGAATTTGGAACCCGGAATTTGGAACCCGGAATTTGGAACCCGGATATTGGAACTCGGATATTGGAACTTGGAACTCAGATTTTGGAACTCGGAACTTGGAACACGGAATTTGGAACAAAGAAATTGGAAAATAGAACACGGAATTTGGAAATTGGAAAATGGAACACGGAATTTGGAAATTGGAAAATGGAATGCAGAATTTGGAACACAGAATTTGGAACACGGAATTTGAAACACGGAACTTGAAACATGGAACGCGGAATTTGGAACACGGAACTTGGAACATGGAACTTAGAACTCAGAATTTGGAACACAGAATTTAGAACACGGAGCATGGAATTTGGTACATGGCATTTGGAACAAAGAAATTGGAAAATGGAATGCAGAATTTGGAACAAGGATCTCTGAACTCAGAATTTGGAACTCGAAATTTGGAACTCGGAACTCGGAACTTGGAACATGGAACACAGAGTTTAGAACTTGGAATTTGGAACACGGAATTTGGAACACGGAGCATGGAATTTGGAACACTGAATTTAGAACAAAAATTGGAAAATGGAACACATTATTTGGAAGAAAGAATTTGGAACACGGAGAATGGAATTTGGAATATGGAATTTGGAACACGGAATTTGGAACACGGAATTTGGAACACGGAATTTGGAACACGGAATTTGGAACACGGAACATGGAATACGGAATTTGGAACACTGAACTCGGAATTTGGAAAACGGAACATGGAATTTGGAACACGGAATTTGGAACAAAGAAATTTGGAAATTGGAAAATGGAATGCAGAATTTAGAACACAGAATTTGGAACACGGAATTTGGAACATGGAATTCGGAACACGGAATTCGGAACACAGAATTTGGAACACGGAATTTGGAACACGGAATTTGGAACACGGAATTTGGAACACGGAATTTGGAACGCGGAATTTGGAACGCGGAATTTGGAACACGGAACTCAGAATTTGGAACACGGAATTTGGAACACGGAATTTGGAACACGGAATTTGGAACATGGAATTTGGAACACGGAATTTGGAACAGAGAAATTGAAAAATGGAATGCAGAATTTGGAACACGGAATTTGGAACATGGAACATGGAATTTAGAACTTGGAACATGGAATTTAGAACTTGGAATTTGGAACACGGAATTTGGAACACGGAACTCGGAATTTGGAACATGGAACTTGGAACATGGAACGCAGAATTTGGAACTCGGAACATGGAACTTGAAACTTGGAACACGGAATTTGGAACAAGGAACTCGGAATTTGGAACTCGGAACACGGAACTAGAAACATGGAACTTGAAACATGGAATGCAGAATTTGGAACGCAGAATTTGGAATGTGGAATTTGGTACAAAGAAATTGGAAAATGGAATGCAGAATTTGAAACACAGAATTTGGAACACGGAACATGGAATTTGGAAGACGGAATTTGGAACATGGAATTTGGAAGACGGAATTTGGAACACGGAATTTGGAACATGGAACTCGGATTATGGAACAAGGAACATGGAATTTGAACCACGAAACATGGAATTTGTAACACTGAATTTGGAACATGGAATTTGACACAAAAATTGGAAAATGGAATGCAGAATTTGGAACAAGGATCTCTGAACCCGGAATTTGGAACTCGGAATTTGGAACTCGGAATTTGGGACTCGGATATTGGAACTCGGATATTGGAACTTGGAACTTGGAACACGGAATTAGGAACAAAGAAATTGGAAAATGGAACACGGAATTTGGAAATTGGAATGCAGAATTTGGAACTCGGAATTTGGAACACGGAATTTGAAACACGGAATTTGATACACTGAACTCGGAATTTGGAACACGGAATTTGAAACACGG
Source organism: Pelophylax lessonae (assembly GCF_965119305.1). Lineage (NCBI taxonomy): Eukaryota > Metazoa > Chordata > Amphibia > Anura > Ranidae > Pelophylax > Pelophylax lessonae. The sequence continues at coordinate 340,507,384 of NC_138771.1, read as the reverse complement.
AATTTGATACACTGAACTCGGAATTTGGAACACGGAATTTGGAACAAGGAAATTTGGAACACGGAGCTTTGAAATTTGGTACATGGCATTTGGAACAAAGAAATTTGAAAATGGAACATGGAATTTGGAACACGGAACATGGAACTCGGAATTTGGAACTCGGAATTTGGAACTCGGAATTTGGAACACGGAATTTGGAACACGGAGCATGGAATTTGGTACATGGCATTTGGAACAAAGAAATTGGAAAATGGAATGCAGAATTTGGAACATAGAATTTGGAAAAAGGATCTCTGAACTCGGAATTTGGAACTCAGAATTTGGAACTCGGAATTTGGAACTCGGAATTTGGAACTCGGAACTCGGAACTAGAAACATGGAACGCGGAATTTGGAATGCTGAATTTGGAACGCGGAATTTGGAACACGGAACTTGGAACAAAGAAATTGGAAAATGGAATACAGAATTTGGAAGACGGAACATGGAATTTAGAACGCGGAATTTGGAACACGGAATTTGGAACACGGAATTTGGAACATGGAACTTGGAATTTGGTACATGGAATTTGGAACAAAGAAATTGGAAAATGGAACATAGAATTTGGAAGACAGAAGATGAAATTTGGAATACGGAATTTGGAACTCGGAACTCGGAATTTGGAACATGGAACATGGAATTTAGAACTTGGAATTTGGAACACGGAATTTGGAACACGGAACTCGGAATTTGGAACACGGAATTTGAAACACGGAATTTGAAACACAGAATTTGAAACACAGAATTTGAAACGCGGAATTTGGAACACGGAATTTGGAACACTGAACTCGGAATTTGGAACACGGAATTTGGAACACGGAATTTGGAACACGGAACACGGAATTTGAAACACGGAATTTGAAACATGGAATTTGAAACACGGAATTTGAAACACGGAACTTGGAACGCGTAACTTGGAACGCGGAACTTGGAACACGGAACTTGGAACACGGAATTTGGAACACGGAATTTGGAACACGGAATTTGGAACACGGAATTTGGAACACGGAATTTGGAACACGGAATTTGGAACATGGAATTTGAAACACAGAATTTGAAATGCAGGACTTGGAAAGCGGAATTTTGAACGCGGAACTTGGAACACGGAACTTGGAACACGGAACTTGGAACACGGAATTTGGAACACGGAACTCGGAATTTGGAACACGGAATTTGAAACACGGAATTTGAAACACAGATTTTGAAACACAGAATTTGAAACACAGAATTTGAAACACAGAATTTGAAACGCGGAACTTGGAACGCGGAATTTGGAACGCGGAACTTGGAACACGGAATTTGGAACACGGAATTTGGAACACGGAATTTGGAACACGGAATTTGGAACACGGAATTTGGAACATGGAATTTGAAACACAGAATTTGAAATGCAGGACTTGGAAAGCGGAATTTTGAACGCGGAACTTGGAACACGGAACTTGGAACACGGAACTTGGAACACGGAACTTGGAACACGGAATTTGGAACACGGAATTCGGAATTTGGAACTCGGAATTTGGAACACGGAATTTGAAACACGGAATTTGAAACACAGATTTTGAAACACAGAATTTGAAACACAGAATTTGAAACGCGGAACTTGGAACGCGGAATTTGGAACACGGAATTTGGAACACTGAACTCAGAATTTGGAACACGGAATTTGGAACACGGAATTTGGAACACGGAACACGGAATTTGAAACACGGAATTTGAAACACGGAATTTGAAACACAGAATTTGGAACGCGGAACTTAGAACGCGGAATTTGGAACGCGGAATTTGGAATGTGGAACTTGGAACGCGGAACTTGGAACGCGGAACTTGGAACACGGAATTTGGAACACGGAATTTGGAACACGGAATTTGGAACACTGAACTCGGAATTTGGAACACGGAATTTGGAACACGGAATTTGGAACACGGAATTTGGAACACGGAATTTGGAACACGGAATTTGAAACACGGAATTTGAAACACGGAATTTGAAACACGGAATTTGAAACGCAGAACTTGGAACGCGGAATTTGGAACGCGGAACTTGGAACACGGAAATTGGAACACGGAATTTGGAACACTGAATTTGGAACACGGAATTTGGAACACGGAATTTGAAACACAGAATTTGAAACGCGGAACTTGGAACGCGGAATTTGGAACGCGGAACTTGGAACACGGAACTTGGAACACGGAACTTGGAACACGGAACTTGGAACACGGAATTTGAAACACGGAATTTGAAACACAGAATTTGAAACACAGAATTTGAAACGCGGAACTTGGAACGCGGAATTTGGAACGCGGAATTTGGAACACGGAATTTGGAACACGGAATTTGGAACACGGAATTTGGAACACGGAATTTGGAACACGGAACACAGAATTTGGAACACGGAAATTGGAACACGGAATTTGGAACACGGAATTTGGAACACGGAATTTGGAACACGGAACTCAGAATTTGGAACATGGAGAATGGAATTTGGTACATGGCATTTGGAACAAAGAAATTGGAAAATGGAATGCAGAATTTGGGACAAGGATCTCTGAACTCAGAATTTGGAACTCAGAATTTGGAACTCGGAATTTGGAACCCGGAATTTGGAACCCGGAATTTGGAACCCGGATATTGGAACTCGGATATTGGAACTTGGAACTCAGATTTTGGAACTCGGAACTTGGAACACGGAATTTGGAACAAAGAAATTGGAAAATAGAACACGGAATTTGGAAATTGGAAAATGGAACACGGAATTTGGAAATTGGAAAATGGAATGCAGAATTTGGAACACAGAATTTGGAACACGGAATTTGAAACACGGAACTTGAAACATGGAACGCGGAATTTGGAACATGGAACTTAGAACTCAGAATTTGGAACACAGAATTTAGAACACGGAGCATGGAATTTGGTACATGGCATTTGGAACAAAGAAATTGGAAAATGGAATGCAGAATTTGGAACAAGGATCTCTGAACTCAGAATTTGGAACTCGGAACTCGGAACTCGGAACTTGGAACATGGAACACAGAGTTTAGAACTTGGAATTTGGAACACGGAATTTGGAACACGGAGCATGGAATTTGGAACACTGAATTTAGAACAAAAATTGGAAAATGGAACACATTATTTGGAAGAAAGAATTTGGAACACGGAGAATGGAATTTGGAATATGGAATTTGGAACACGGAATTTGGAACACGGAATTTGGAACACGGAATTTGGAACACGGAATTTGGAACACGGAACATGGAATACGGAATTTGGAACACTGAACTCGGAATTTGGAAAACGGAACATGGAATTTGGAACACGGAATTTGGAACAAAGAAATTTGGAAATTGGAAAATGGAATGCAGAATTTAGAACACAGAATTTGGAACACGGAATTTGGAACATGGAATTCGGAACACGGAATTCGGAACACAGAATTTGGAACACGGAATTTGGAACACGGAATTTGGAACACGGAATTTGGAACACGGAATTTGGAACGCGGAATTTGGAACGCGGAATTTGGAACACGGAACTCAGAATTTGGAACACGGAATTTGGAACACGGAATTTGGAACACGGAATTTGGAACATGGAATTTGGAACACGGAATTTGGAACAGAGAAATTGAAAAATGGAATGCAGAATTTGGAACACGGAATTTGGAACATGGAACATGGAATTTAGAACTTGGAACATGGAATTTAGAACTTGGAATTTGGAACACGGAATTTGGAACACGGAACTCGGAATTTGGAACATGGAACTTGGAACATGGAACGCAGAATTTGGAACTCGGAACATGGAACTTGAAACTTGGAACACGGAATTTGGAACAAGGAACTCGGAATTTGGAACTCGGAACACGGAACTAGAAACATGGAACTTGAAACATGGAATGCAGAATTTGGAACGCAGAATTTGGAATGTGGAATTTGGTACAAAGAAATTGGAAAATGGAATGCAGAATTTGAAACACAGAATTTGGAACACGGAACATGGAATTTGGAAGACGGAATTTGGAACATGGAATTTGGAAGACGGAATTTGGAACACGGAATTTGGAACATGGAACTCGGATTATGGAACAAGGAACATGGAATTTGAACCACGAAACATGGAATTTGTAACACTGAATTTGGAACATGGAATTTGACACAAAAATTGGAAAATGGAATGCAGAATTTGGAACAAGGATCTCTGAACCCGGAATTTGGAACTCGGAATTTGGAACTCGGAATTTGGGACTCGGATATTGGAACTCGGATATTGGAACTTGGAACTTGGAACACGGAATTAGGAACAAAGAAATTGGAAAATGGAACACGGAATTTGGAAATTGGAATGCAGAATTTGGAACTCGGAATTTGGAACACGGAATTTGAAACACGGAATTTGATACACTGAACTCGGAATTTGGAACACGGAATTTGAAACACGGAATTTGATACACTGAACTCGGAATTTGGAACACGGAATTTGGAACAAGGAAATTTGGAACACGGAGCTTTGAAATTTGGTACATGGCATTTGGAACAAAGAAATTTGAAAATGGAACATGGAATTTGGAACACGGAACATGGAACTCGGAATTTGGAACTCGGAATTTGGAACTCGGAATTTGGAACTCGGAATTTGGAACTCGGAATTTGGAACTCGGAATTTGGAACTCGGAATTTGGAACTCGGAATTTGGAACTCGGAACTCGGAATTTGGAACTCGGAATTGGAAACACGGAACTAGAAACATGGAACTTGAAACATGGAACGCGGAATTTGGAATGCAGAATTTGGAACGTGGAATTTGGAACACGGAACTTGGAACAAAGAAATTGGGATTTGGTACATGGAATTTGGAACAAAGAAATTGGAAAATGGAACATAGAATTTGGAAGACAGAAGATGAAATTTGGAATACGGAATTTGGAACTCGGAATTCGGAAAAAACGGAACTCAGAATTTGGAACACGGAATTTGAAACACGGAATTTGAAACACGGAATTTGAAACACAGAATTTGAAACACGGAATTTGAAACACGGAATTTGAAACACGGAATTTGAAACACGGAACTTGGAACATGGAATGCGGAATTTGGAACATGGAACTTTGAACACAGAATTTGGAACATGGAACTTTGAACACGGAATTTGGAACACGGAATTTGGAACACGGAATTTGGAACACGGAATTTGGAACACTGAATTTGGAACACTGAATTTGGAACACGGAACTCAGAATTTGGAACACAGAAATTGGAACATGGAGCATGGAATTTGGTACATGGCATTTGGAACAAAGAAATTGGAAAATGGAATGCAGAATTTGGAACATAGAATTTGGAACAAGGATCTCTGAACCCGGAATTTGGAACTCTGAATTTGGAACTCTGAATTTGGAACTCGGATATTGGAACTTGGAACTCAGATTTTGGAACTCGGAACTTGGAACACGGAATTTGGAACAAAGAAATTGGAAAATGGAACACGGAATTTGGAAATTGGAAAATGGAATGCAGAATTTGGAACACAGAATTTGGAACACGGAATTTGAAAAACGGAATTTGATACACTCAACTCGGAATTTGGATCATGGAATTTGGAACAAGGAAATTTGGAACACGGAATTTGGAACACGGAGCATTGAAATTTGGTACATGGCATTTGGAACAAAGAAATTTGAAAATGGATCATGGAATTTGGAACATGGAATTTGGAACTTGGAATTTGGAACACGGAACATGATATTTGGAACAAGGAACTCGGAATTTGGAACAAGGAACTCGGAGTTCGGAATTTGGAACTCGGAACTCGGAATTTGGAACTTGGAATTTGGAACACGGAACTAGAAACATGGAATGCAGAATTTGAAACGCGGAATTTGGAACGCGGAATTTGGAACGCGGAATTTGGAACACGGAATTTGGAATACGGAATTTGGAACACGGAATTTGGAACACGGAACTTGGAATTTGGTACATGGAATTTGGAACAAAGAAATTGGAAAATGGAATATAGAATTTGGAAGACAGAACATGAAATTTGGAATACGGAATTTGGAACTCGGAATTCGGAACACGGAACTCGGAATTTGGAACATGGAACATGGAATTTAGAACTTGGAATTTGGAACACGGAATTTGGAACACGGAACTCGGAATTTGGAACACGGAATTTGAAACACGGAACTTGGAACATGGAACGCGGAATTTTGAACAAGGAACATGGGATTTAAACATGAAACATGGAATTTGGAACACGGAATTTGGAAAACAGAAATTGGAACACGGAATTTGGAAAACAGAAATTGGAACGTGGAATTTGGAACTCGGGATGTGGAACTCGGAGTTCGGAACACGGAACTCGGAATTTGGAACTTGGAATTTGGAACACGGAATTTGGAACAAGGAACATGGAATGTGAAACAGGGAACTCAGAATTCGGAACACGGAATTTGGAACATGGAATTTGGAAAAAAGAAATTGGAAAATGGAACGCAGAATTTGGAACACAGAATTTGGAACATGGAATTTGGAACTTGGAAATTTGGAACACTGAACTCAGAATTTGGAACACCGAAAATGGAATTTGGAACTCGGAATTCGGAACACGGAACTTGGGATTTGGAACTTGGAATTTAGAACACAGAACTCGGAATTTGGAACACAGAACATGTACTTTGGGACATTGAATTTGGAACACGGAATTTGGAACACAGAGCATGGAATTTGGAACAAAGAAATTGGAAAATGGAATGCAGAATTTGAAACACAGAATTTGGAACACGGAATTTGGAAGACGGAATTTGGAACACGGAACTTGGAACATGGAACTCGGAATTTGGAACAAGAAACATGGAATTTGAAACCTGGAACATGGAATTTGGAACACTGAATTTGGAATATGGAATTTGGAACAAAGAAATTGGAAAATGGAATGAAGAATTTGGAACACAGAATTTGAAACATAGAATTTGGAACACGGAACTCGGAATTTGGAACACGTAATTTGGAACATGAACTTGGAACATGGAACTCGTAATTTGGAACAAGGAATATGGGATTTAAATATGGAACATGGAATTTGGAACACTGAATTTGGTACATGGAATTTGGAACAAAGAAATTGGAAAATGGAAAACATAATTTGGAACACGGAATTTGGAACACGGAATTTGGAACACTGAACTCAGAATTTGATTAACGGAACATGGAATTTGGAACACGGAACTTGGAATTTGGAACTTGGAATTTGGAAAACGGAATTTGGAACACGGAATTTGGAACACTGAATTTGGAACACTGAATTTGGAACACGGAACTCAGAATTTGGAACACAGAAATTGGAACATGGAGCATGGAATTTGGTACATGGCATTTGGAACAAAGAAATTGGAAAATGGAATGCAGAATTTGGAACATAGAATTTGGAACAAGGATCTCTGAACCCGGAATTTGGAACTCTGAATTTGGAACTCTGAATTTGGAACTCGGATATTGGAACTTGGAACTCAGATTTTGGAACTCGGAACTTGGAACACGGAATTTGGAACAAAGAAATTGGAAAATGGAACACGGAATTTGGAAAATGGAAAATGGAATGCAGAATTTGGAACACAGAATTTGGAACACGGAATTTGAAAAACGGAATTTGATACACTCAACTCGGAATTTGGATCATGGAATTTGGAACAAGGAAATTTGGAACACGGAATTTGGAACACGGAGCATTGAAATTTGGTACATGGCATTTGGAACAAAGAAATTTGAAAATGGATCATGGAATTTGGAACATGGAATTTGGAACTTGGAATTTGGAACACGGAACATGATATTTGGAACAAGGAACTCGGAATTTGGAACAAGGAACTCGGAGTTCGGAATTTGGAACTCGGAACTCGGAATTTGGAACTTGGAATTTGGAACACGGAACTAGAAACATGGAATGCAGAATTTGAAACGCGGAATTTGGAACGCGGAATTTGGAACGCGGAATTTGGAACACGGAATTTGGAATACGGAATTTGGAACACGGAATTTGGAACACGGAACTTGGAATTTGGTACATGGAATTTGGAACAAAGAAATTGGAAAATGGAATATAGAATTTGGAAGACAGAACATGAAATTTGGAATACGGAATTTGGAACTCGGAATTCGGAACACGGAACTCGGAATTTGGAACATGGAACATGGAATTTAGAACTTGGAATTTGGAACACGGAATTTGGAACACGGAACTCGGAATTTGGAACACGGAATTTGAAACACGGAACTTGGAACATGGAACGCGGAATTTTGAACAAGGAACATGGGATTTAAACATGAAACATGGAATTTGGAACACGGAATTTGGAAAACAGAAATTGGAACACGGAATTTGGAAAACAGAAATTGGAACGTGGAATTTGGAACTCGGGATGTGGAACTCGGAGTTCGGAACACGGAACTCGGAATTTGGAACTTGGAATTTGGAACACGGAATTTGGAACAAGGAACATGGAATGTGAAACAGGGAACTCAGAATTCGGAACACGGAATTTGGAACATGGAATTTGGAAAAAAGAAATTGGAAAATGGATCATGGAATTTGGAACATGGAATTTGGAACTTGGAATTTGGAACACGGAACATGATATTTGGAACAAGGAACTCGGAATTTGGAACAAGGAACTCGGAGTTCGGAATTTGGAACTCGGAACTCGGAATTTGGAACTTGGAATTTGGAACACGGAACTAGAAACATGGAATGCAGAATTTGAAACGCGGAATTTGGAACGCGGAATTTGGAACGCGGAATTTGGAACACGGAATTTGGAATACGGAATTTGGAACACGGAATTTGGAACACGGAACTTGGAATTTGGTACATGGAATTTGGAACAAAGAAATTGGAAAATGGAATATAGAATTTGGAAGACAGAACATGAAATTTGGAATACGGAATTTGGAACTCGGAATTCGGAACACGGAACTCGGAATTTGGAACATGGAACATGGAATTTAGAACTTGGAATTTGGAACACGGAATTTGGAACACGGAACTCGGAATTTGGAACACGGAATTTGAAACACGGAACTTGGAACATGGAACGCGGAATTTTGAACAAGGAACATGGGATTTAAACATGAAACATGGAAGTTGTCACTAAATGATATATTGCTCACGCATGCCGAGGGAATATGTGAAATGACACCCCAAAATACATTCTGTTGCTTGTCCTGAGTACAGGGATACCACATGTGTCAGACTTTTCAGGAGCCTAGCTGTGTACGCGACCCCGAAAACCAATCCCCATCTTCAGGTTTTCTAATGGCGTAAATTGCTGATTTTACCACTGCACTACCTGTCACAGTTTCAGAGGCCCTGAAATTTCAAGATAGCACAACCCCCCCCCCCCCCCAAATGACCCCATTTTGCAAAGTAGACACTCCAAGCTATTAGCTGAGAGGCATGATAAGTCCATGGAATAGTTTATATTTTGCCACAAGTTTCGGGAAAATTATTTTTTTGTTTTGTTTTTTTACATAAAGTTTTCAGTAAATGATATAATGCTCACACATGCCATGGGTATATGTGAAATGACACCCAAAAATACATTCTGCTGCTTCTCCTGAGTACAGGGATACCCCACGTGTGAAACTTTTTGGCAGTCTAGCCACGTACAGGACCCGCACCTTCTGGCTTTCTAAGGGCGTAAATTGTTGATCTCACTCCTTACTACCTATCACACTTTGGAAGTCCATGAAATGCCAAGATGGCACAACCCCCCCCCCCCAAATTACCCCATTTTGCAAAGTAGACACTCAGTTCTATTTGCTGAGAGGCATGGTGAGTATTTTGCAGCTCTCATTTTTTTTTTTGGAAAATGAAGAACAACAGGAAAAATGCATTTTATTTCCTCTTATTTCCAAAACTTTGTGACAAAAAGTGAGATCTGCAAAACACTCAACATGCCTCTCTGCAAATAGCTTAGGGTGTATACTTTCTGAAAAGGGGTCATTTGTGGGGTGGGGGGGGGGTTGTGCTGTCTTGGCATTTCATGGCCTCTGAAACTGTGATAGGTAGTCATGAGTGAAATCAACAATTTACGCCCTTTTTAAAAGCCTGAAAGTGGGGATTGGTTTTGGGGTCCTGTACTCGGCTAGACTGCAAAAAAGTCTCACACATGGGGTATCCCTGTACTCAGGAGAAGCAGCAGAATGTATTTTGGGGTGTCATTTCACATATACCCATGGCATGTGTGAGCAATATATCATTTACTGACAGCTTTGTGTGAAACAAATATATATATATATATATATATATATATATATATATATATATATATATATATATATATATATATATATATATATATATATATCCCAGAACTTGTGGCAAAATATAAAATATTCCATGGACTCACCATGCCTCTCAGCAAATAGCTTGGGGTGTCTACTTTCCAAAATGGGGTCATTTGGGGGGGTTTTGTGCTATCTTGGAATTTTAGGGCCTCCGAAACTGTGACAGGTAGTGCAGAGGTGACATGCACAATTTACGCCATTAGAAAACGAGAGTGTTGATTGGTTTTCGGTCCTGTACACAGCTAGGCTCCCAAAAAGTCTCACACATGGGGTATCCCTGTACTCAGGGGAAGCAGTAGAATGTATTTTGGGGTGTCATTCCACCTATACCCATGGAAATGTGTGACCAATTTTTTTATTTAGTGACAACTTTGTGTTAAAAAAATAAAAATAAAAAAATGTAATTTTCCCGAAACTTGTGGCAAAATATAAAATATTCCATGGACTCACCATGCCTCTCAGCAAACAGCTTGGGGTGTCTACTTTCCAAAATGGGGTCATTTGGGGGGGTTTTGTGGTATCTTGACATTTCAGGGCCTCCTAAACCGTTATAGGTAGTGAGAAAATGCAATGAAAAATGTACGCCCTTTGAAATTCTGATGGTGGTGATTTGTTTTCGGGCTCCCGTTCACTGCTAGGCTCCCAAAAAGTCTCACATATGTGGTATCCCTGTACTCAGGAGAAGCAGCAGAATATATTTTGGGGTGTAATTACACATATACCCATGGCATGTGTGAGCAATATATCATTTCAATGTAAACTTTGTGTAAAAAATATATATATATATAAATATAAAAAATATATATATTTATTTTAGTCATTTTTCAAACACCTGTGACAAAAAAACTGAAAATTTATATCCATACTTACCGTAATTTTCCTTTCCTGATGGACTCCATGGCAGCACACGTATGGGTAGGCTCCGCCTCCTCGCCTACCCTATAGGACCCCACTCCCATAAATTTTTCTCCAAGCCAGGAGCCATCTTCCATAAATAGACTACTCCAGCATATGGGAGGGAACTCCTGCTGCCATGGAGTCCATCAGGAAAGGAAAATTACGGTAAGTATGGATATAAATTTTCCGTTTTCCTGACAGACTCCATGGCAGCACACGTATGGGAAATAACTAGCCATACACACCCGGGCGGGCAACTGCTTGTCAAATAGAAATAGGTTTAATTTGCACCATCAACAGACAAAACTTTTAAACCAAAATCAACTGAGGATAAAGAAGCAGGTTCAACACAATAGTGTGACATGAAAGTATTAATCGAGGACCATGAGGCCGCTCTGCAAATGACATCCGGTGCAACATGAAGGGAAGCCATCCATGACATAGAAATCCCTCTGGGGGAATGAGCCATCACCACTTCCGGAGGAGCCAGTCCCTTGGCTCTATATGCCCACTGGATGGTCTGAACTATCCAACTAGATATAGTTCTAGAGGAAGCCCTCTTGCCTCTGTTCTTTCCATAAAAGAGAACAAATAGATAGTCTGACTGGCGAAAAGAAGCTGTGATCTTCAAGTACAACTGTAGGAATTCACCCACATCCAAAGGATGGATACTCTGGTCATCTTGAGATTTGAATGTAGGTAAAACAATTTCTTGGTTGACATGAAAGACTGAGTTTACCTTCGGATTAAACCTCAACATAGGGACCAGGACGACCCAATCAGGGAAGAATGTCAAGAATGGTTCTTTACAACCCAAAGCACTAATTTCGGAAACACGTTTAGCCGATGTGATGGCTATAAAAAAAAGCCGTCTTCATAGAAAGATTATTATTATTTTTTTTTTAGAAAATACATTTTTATTAAATTTTCAACATATAACAATTAACCAATAGGTAACATGTACTATAAAGTACAACAAGATAATTACGTGAAGTAAGGATAAGTACAACATTAACGACATAAAATGACCAGGAGAAGGTGAAACATATGGTTACACACATGAGAGCTTGCCTCCGTATGCATCCACAGCTGGGTATAAAATGACCGGACCGGCGCACCCCCAGAGATCTCTCAACTACGGTCCCGGAAGGTGCGCCTGACCAGGCGAGGCTATAGGACGCACGGATGCTCTAGGTCGAAGTCGTTGAAGCAAATGAATACTATCAAAATGTAAATGAAATACAGACGAGGGAATACAGAAATATACAAACATTTCCAAAGGTAATATTCAGCAGCATTTAATATAGTAAAGGTAAGTAACTCTCAATAAAGTCATCTAACATAGTCCATTAGCCAGCGCGCTGTGCCAAGGTGACCAATTTGCATTGTACAGGAGTACATGATATATAGCTAATTCCACCGTGGGAGTGAGATAAGTGCCAGTGATCGTCTCAATCAGGTTGAATACATTTCCCCCGAAGCCCCTCAGGTGAGGACAGGTCCACAGCATGTGAATCAGCGTGCCTAACTGACTGCAATCCCACCAACACTGATTAGATTGGCCTGTGGAGAATTTAGCTGTGATATAAGAGGTATAGTGCCACCTGGTAAGAAATTTATGAGACAGTTCCCAATAGTTGGAGCAACGAGAGTATTTATAAGTGGTGGATATTGCTGTTGACCATTGACGATCTGTGAGTGATTTGCCCAGGTCAACTTCCCATTTTTTATGCGCAGTCGGTTTAGAAAACATACGTTTAGAGTTCAGCATATTGTAGATTAAAGCAACACCTTTGGTTTTAACTATATTGGCATTCCAGAATTTCCAGAGAGCTTCTGGTATGGAAACATGAATACTGTTTAATGTGTTACAAAAGATTCAAAACTTGGTTGTACTTAAAGATATCTGTGGGTAGGAGGTCATATTTTGTTTTAAGGACCACAAAGGGGGTCCGCTTATTTTTGTCATAAAGTTGTGCTAGGGTTGTGATGCCTTTTCCCTCCCACATTGCCAAAGATATGTCAGGAATAACCCACTTGAGTGACAATAATGGGATCGGGACTTTGATAGAGCATGAGGAGTCAGTTGAAGAATTAAGAAAGTACAACCACCCCTGCATAGTAGCTTGTGTAGTTGGGTGTTGTATCTTTTTAAGTAAGGCTGGAGCAATCGGGGCAAGGAGTAGAGAGGCAAAAGAGTAATTACCCATCCACTCCGATTCCAGTTGACACCATGGTTTCACATGGGTAGCCTGGAAGCATTCCCTAACCTGATCCAGGAGTGACGCCACGTAATAGTCTCTTAGTACCGGCATGCCACATCCGCCTGCCAATTTATGTTTCATCTGGAACCGCAGGGCAGTACGTGACCTCTTGCCATCCCAGACGAATTGGGATAATTGTTTTTGTAAAGCGGAAAAATAAGAAGGAGGGGCTGGTATCGGGAGGGTCCTAAATATATAAAGAATTTTGGGTAGGATAAGCATCTTATATGCAGCTAAACGTCCTGACCAAGAAACGTAAAAACGACTTATCTTGGAGAGGTCCTGTGCAATTGAAGCTGTCAATGGGGCGTAGTTAGTTTTGTACAAATCTGCAAGAGGGTACGTAAGTTTGATGCCTAGATACGTTAAAGGGCCCGTAGTCCATGGATAGGGAAGCTCATTTTGTAAGTTTTTTGTGGATACGGTGTCAATATTTGCGCCGAGGATGTTGGATTTAGTAGCGTTAACCTTATAGTAGGAGACTTCTCCAAATTTAAGCAGGGTCTGGTGGGCAGAAGGCAAGGATTGCCTAGGGTCTGAAAGTCTTAAAATGACGTTGTCTGCAAATAAGGAAATTTTGTGCTCAATGGAATGGGATTCAATGCCTCTAATATGTGTGTCTGATCTTATTTTTTCTGCTAGTGGTTCCATGACAAGGGCAAAGATCAATGGGGACAACAGGCAACCTTGTCTGGTACCGTTGGATATTTTAAAGTTTTTTGAAAACATTCCCTCTGTATATACGAAGGCTGATGGTGAGGAATATAAGGCCATGATCGCAGTCAATATAGGACCTGTAAATCCGAATTTGTGTAATACCTGCCTCAAGTAACCCCAGTGGACTCTATCGAAAGCCTTCTCTGCGTCCAAAGTGAGGAGCAGAGAAGGCTTCCTTGATCGCTCCATCATGTGAATGAGATTTATCATCCTTCTGGTAGCATCTGTGGCCTGTCTACCAAGTACGAAGCCTACCTGGTCGCAATGAATCAGGCTCGGTAGGAATTTATCTAAACGGTTTGCCAATAGTTCTGCATACAACTTCACATCAACGTTTAGTAATGAGATTGGATGGAAATTTGGGGGAGAGGTGGGGTCCTTTCCAGGCTTTGGAAAGGTAATAATCGTCGCTGTTAATATCTCCGGAGGGAAAGTGGCGCTAGCTTTAGCTGACTCGAACACTTGTTGTAGAAAAGGAGAAAGCCGAACGCGTCAGAGATTTCTTTTGGGTTATATATTTTTTACCGGAGCTGGAATGGTTTAGAAAGGGAATTCTTTGGGTGGAGGTTTATGCTTGATACGGGAGGTCAATAACTTCCCTGCCTTGTTGTCATATCGGTAAGATTTTGCCTTCAAGGTTCGGAATGCATTGTTGTATTGTGTAACTAGTAGGGACCTTAAGGACTGCCTGGCCTTAAAAAGTTGTTTGAGAGTTGCCGGGGATGTATTTTTCTTATTAACCCCCTCCAGAGCCTGAATAGTAGTAATGGCGTCATCCACCTGTTTAGACAATTGTTTTCTGTGCCTGGCGCTCATTTGGATCAACAGACCCCGCATCAGCAACCAAGGGGGCATTGATGGCAAAATATTCAGTAAGGTACAAGGTGATTTTGGTTGTATTCTCAGGTTGAGACATTACGTAAACGTTATTACGCCATCTATTCGCCCGCGTCTCGGAGCCTATCTCCCCCACACTGATGGAAATGGGGGCGTGGTACGACCAAGTTATATAGTGAATGCAAGACCTAGTAACCTTTTGAAGCTTAAATCTATCAACCAAAAAAGCATCAATACGCGAATAGGAATGGTGCACATTTGAAAAGAAAGCATAGTCACGTTCTGATGAATGCTGATATCGCCATACATCAAAAAGTCCAGAGGATGAGAGGAAGTGTGACAAGTTCACTTTGCTAATGGGTCTAGCAGAGACAGATGTAAAGTCTAAGTCCCTGGCTGGCGTGGCATTGAAGTCACCAGACAGTGACATGACCCTGTTTAACTTTAGTGACCTTCCTCCAAATCTTATTTAGGTAAGAAAGTTGCTTTGTGTTAGGTAGGTACACCGAAACTAGTGTAAGCCTAGTGTTGTTGATGTCACAGATCAATATGACATAGCGACCAGAGGGGTCTAGATGTGACTCCACGAGTTGGAACTGTACAGTACTCTTGATAGCAATGGCAACCCCACATTTCTTGGACGGACCATTGGCTAAAAACACATGGGGAAAGTTACGGTGTTGAAATACAGTCAGTTTCTGGCCCGTAAAGTGAGTCTCTTGGAAACACACATGACATCACACTTTAGCTTGAGTGCTTCTTTCCAGGCCAGCTGCCTCTTGTAGGGACTATTTAGACCCTTCACATTAAGGGAGGAGATGGTGAAAGGCATCTCGGTAGAAGCTAGGGAGGTGCTGTAACGTGTGGAAAAAGTAGAGTGAGGGTGTTGTATCAAGCTCAGTCACCAATGACAACCAGTGGCACAGTGAGTAATACCTTGCTTTTAGATGCTTGCAGTGTGGAGAAGTCTGGTGGAGAGGCACTCCTAGGATAGATGATCCCGAGGCAATGGTCTGCGCTGAAAGTTCTCAGTGGCTGGTGGATCGGTGGAGATATCTGTAACAGATGCTGATAAAGCTGCTGAGAGAACAGAAATTCACTGAAGGAACAACAAAAAAAAATAAAGACAGAACAGTCAAGATGAACATAAAAAATAAAAGAAATTTGATTTGTGAGCGAATCTGTGCGATATATTTTTTCGCTAATGCACGGGGGGGAGGGGTGGAAAGAAAGCAACAATGTGGCCATGCTCCTCGGCCTAGTACAGCAATAATGCGAAAGTGTAAGGTGAGCTCTCTGTAGTCAGTCTTCATCCGAGTCTGAAGAACGAGTAGTAGGTACAGGCTTTTGGGGCGCGCTGGGCTGCTTCTGAACTCGTTCCAGTATGCCCTTGTCACGTAGCAAACGGATGCCCTCCTTGACAGAGGTGACGACATGAGTAGTACCATTTTTGGTAATTCATAGCTTCGCAGGATATAGCCAGCGGTATGTGATATCATGGTTGTTTAAAGGTTTAGTTATAGTAGCCAACTGACGTCTTTATTCTAAAGTAAACGCAGAAAGGTCAGCAAAGAATGATAGGTCTTGCAGCGTGGGAGACTGGGAGTCACGTTGTCGTGCAGCAAGCATAAATCGCTCTTTGATATGATAGAAATGAATGCGGACAATGGTGTCTCATGGCAGGTGGGAAGGAATATGTTGAGGTTTTGGCAACCTATGGATGCGGTCTATAACAAAGTCCTCAAGGGGAGAGTCAGGCAACACCTCTTTGAGGACGTCAGTGAAGTAAGCTTTGAGATCCTGAGGTTTGATAGATTCTGGGATACCTCTAATTTTGACATTGTTTCTCCTGCTCCTATCTTCTAAGTCAGCCAATTTTCGCTGCATTTGGAGAATTTCGGAATCCCTGTCATTGTGAGCATCCACCATATTATTAAAAGGTGGTAGTTATCTCCCCCATCTTGCTTTCTATGTGGGTGACTCCATCAGAGACAGCAGTGACATCCGATTTAAATTGGACGGCCAGGGACATAATATCAGCATGAATGGTGGACCTCAGAGATATCATCATGTCTTTAAGTAAGGTGTCCATCACTGGCTGTCCCCTGGTGGGGAAGTCAGAGAGAGAGTCCTGTAGTTCTCTTGTGGTGTCCAATGAGTGGGAAATAGGACTGGCCTCTAAGCTGAGATAAGGATCATCATTTCTCCTTGGTCTACTCTTAACCGGACTGGATGAGGACAAAGGGGGGGAGAGTTGTGAGAGGCATCCCCATTTCGGGATCCCGCCAGGGGAAGTATGGAGGGAAAACCCAGTGCTTTGTCCGCGGGTCTGCCAGCGTTAGCGCGGCCAGATGGACGATGTCGGTGGGGGAAGTTGTCCGGCATCTTGCCTGGCCTTGGTGCCCCCTTGCATTTTCCTGCTGGCATTGTGAGAGTTCTGAGTATATGCAAATCACTTAGGCAGATGTGTTGGTGCTGCTGGTGCTGGGATGCTATGCTGCGGCCGTGAGGATGGAGAGTGATTTAGCACATAATAATGTATAGAGCAGTTCTAGGCCTGCAGTGTGGACAAGAAGGCATGTACCACAGGCAGTACCGTAGAGGTGGTCACAGTGCAGTCAATCATTCCTGAGCCCAGGGACGGGGTTCCAGAGGGGCAAACCCAAGGATATAAATCAAGTCTATGCAGCTAGAGGGTATATGAGATAATGTTCCAATAAACTGGGCCCAGGCCTGGGAGCCGACACCGTGAGGGTAAGCAGTGGATCAGGAGGTGGCACAGAGGAGACCCTGCAACTGAAGTGCACGGAGTGCCAGGATCCAAGATGGCGTCCAGGGCTTCAGAGGACTGAGAAGGCCGCGCCGCTCTTAACTGGGTCTCCCTCCACCCCACCCGATGCAGAGGAGGGGATCGTGTAACAAGACAGTCCTGGAGGGAAACACTGAGGACGCTCACCTGGCCCCGAAGATCAGAACTGCGACGGTGGCTTCCGGGTTGAGAAGAGCGGGGTGGCGCGGGTGGACGGTGTATGCCTCACCCTCAGTAACAGGTATGGGCAGCACTCCTATCTAAACCTCCGGTGTCGTCGGGTTCCCGGCGCCTTCCTCCGCCTGATGGTGCCTGCGAGGGTTAGTTACAGGGCCTCCTGGAAGATGGAAACTGCGTCTGCGGCTTCTGGAGTGAGGAAAGCAGGCTGGTGTGGGTGAATGGAGCAGGCCTCACCCCGAGCGGCAGGTACGAGTAGCACTCCGATCCAAACTACAGGTGTTGTTGGGTACCTGGCGCCTTCCTTTACCCAATGGTGTTTGGATGGTTAGGTATGAGAACTCCCAGACTGAGATGCAGATGGATTGATTTAGACAGGTACGGGAGCTTCTCTACAAAGCGTCCGGCCCGGTGCACTTCCGGTCACGCCCCCCCAAAAGGATTCTTAAGGAAGAGTGAATCTCCATGTTCCAAAACTGTTGAGAGAAACTCAAGGACTAGTGGAAGGTCCCATTTGGGGAACCTGGGTTTCCTGGGAGGTCTCATCCTAGACGCACCTCTGAAAAACTGTCAAACCAGAGGATGTTTTGCCCATGCAGTCCCCGTGAAGGCAGAGATGGCTGAGATCTGGACTCGGAGAGAGACGACAGCTAGGGATAGGTCTAAGCCTGACTGGAGAAACCCCAGAACATGATGAATTTTAGGATTAGTGATGAAACCAGACTCATTAGCATTGTAATCCTCTCATAGACTTTATTGGTGCCCGGTCTTCTAGCATTCAACATTGTGGACATTATAGCACTTGGGCAACCAAGAGCCTTCAGTCTTTCCCTCTCAAGGACCATGCCATGAGATGTAGTTGCGCTGGGCAGGGATGCAGCACTGGACCCTGAGACAGAAGGTCCGGCCTGAATGGCAGGGAAACAGGATCCCGAAAACTCAGTTGAAACAACAGGGGAAACCAAGGTCTCCTCGGCCGAAACGGAAGGATTGCTATGACCTCTACTCTCTCTCTCCTGAGTCTCTGCAGGAATTTGAATATTACTGGTACTGGAGGAAAAGCATATGCTTTGTGGAACTTCCAGTGGTCCGTCAGAGCATCTACCCCGTAGGCTAGGGGATAACGCCATTGCTTGGAGAACCAAACAGATCTACCTCCGGAAGGATCCCCAGAGAGGTGACCCACTTGAAGGTTTCCGGATGAAGGGCCCATTCGTGGTTGTCTAGAACGGTTCTTGACAGAAAATCTGCCTGGATTTTCTGGACTCCCGGAAGGTAGGCAGCTGACAAGTTGGAAAGATTCTGTTGGGCCCATGACATGATCGGTTTTACTTCTTCCAGAAAGGAGGAATTGTGGGTGCCCCCCTGTCAGTTGATATATGCGACTGCGGTCGTATTGTCTAGCCGCAGGAGAACCGAGGACCCTGTCACCAAGTGACGGAAAGCCTGGATGGCACGAAAAGCCGCCCGAAGCTCCAGGACATTTGAGACCAACCCGAGAGTGGGAAAGTCCCACCTGCCCTGGGCCACCTCCGACAGGCAGTGCGCACCCCAGCCCGTCCTGCTGGCATCTGACGTTACAACGATCCAAGGAACAGTAACAATTGAGTGGCAATTTAGGAGATTTTCCCGTTGAAGCCACAAAGACAGACTCTCCCTCATGGAGGATGTTATCCGGATAGGAGTGTCTGGGTTCCCGGAGCTCCATTGACGGAGGAATCCGGTTTGAAAAGGCCTCATCCTCCACTGTGCCCATTTGACCATGGGAGCCGTGGAGACCATAGTCCCTATTATTCTTAGGCACTGAGAGGCCCGAAGATGAGAGGTTGACATTGCCAGTTGTATCCTGCTGCGGATCACTGGAATCTTCTCCACTGGTAGAGAGATGGTGCCTCTGGAGGTGTTGAAGAGTGCCCCCAGGAAGATCAAGGATGTTGTAGATCTAGATGGCTTTTTTCCAGGTTCAAGAGCCACCCGAATTCTTGAAGGGTGGAGATCACCTGAGACCTTTGTTGCAGAATCTGATCTTGGTCTTGGGAAAGAAGAAGCAGATCGTCTAGATAGTGAAACAATCGGATCCCTTTTGATCTGATCAGGGCTACAATAGCCAGTAAGATCTTTGGAAAGACCCGGGGTGAGGTGGTAAGCCCGAAAGGGAGACAGGTGAACTGGAGATGCACTTGACCCACCGCAAAGCAAAGAAATTGTTGCAGCTCTGCTGCTACTGGGACATGAAAGTAGGTATCTTTCAGATCTATAGAGATCATCCAATCCTCTGGCTGCACCACTTGACGGATAGTGAAGAGCGTTTCCATCCTGAACCTCTCTTTCTTTATGAAGGAGTTTAGATGAGTCAGATCTATGACCGGCCTCCAGGTGCCGCTTTTCTTTAACACCATGAACAGAGGTGAATAAAGGCCTTGAAACCTTTCTTCGGCTGGAACTGGAATGACAGCGCCTTGGGAGATTAGGGAATCTACGTATGACAGAAGAATTGACTTATTTTCTTCCACACGAGGTAGAGCCGTAGGAATAAACTGAAGAACTGGAGTTTCTTCGAAGGACCAAACGTGACCTTGAGACACGGTCTTGACGGTCCACTGATCTGTGATCGAGGCTGCCCAAACTAACGCAGGCGAGCGCCTACTCGCAACGCCTGGGCAGGCCTGATATCAAAAGGACTTTGTGGCCTCCCGACCACCTGAAGGTGTCCCCTTGTTGAACTTCTGACCCGTAGGTTGAGATCGTTTCCAGTTCTTCCTGAACTCACGACCAGGCCTGTAAGAGCGGGCTTCTCTGGATCGATCCGAGCTCCGTTTGTGCTGAAATCTTCTGCGGTCTAGCAAACGGCGATCCTGAGGGAGGAAACCCGATTTACCACCAGTGGCATGGGTAATAGCACTGTCCAGCTTATTACCAAAAAGGGACGTACCCTCGAAGGAATCCTGCACCAGGCTTGCTTGGAAGCAGGGTCGGCCAGCCAAGGACGTAACCACAAAGCACGTTTGGCCGTGACAGAGGAGAGCATGGCCTGTGCCACCAGGCGAATGATATCAATGGAAGCCTCCCCCAAAAAAGCCATTGCCAACCTTAACTCTTGGACAGCCGAGTTTCTGGCTACTTCCCCTGAGACACTTTGCAGTGTGGTCTCCACATTGTCTACCCAGACCTCCATAGCCTTAGACATGGCTGCTAGAGCCAGGGCTGGTTTGCAGGCCATACCAGCTGACAGATAGATCTTTTTAAGATCTGTATCAACCCGTCTATTCAGACCATCTTTAAAAGAAACAGAATCTAATGGCAGGGTAACGTGTTTAACCAACCTCATTAAGGCTGCGTCTATCGTAGGTGCCGAATCAAGATGTTTTACCTTTTCCTTCTTGAAAGGATACAACCTAGAGATCTTGGACGATAGGGAGTTCTTTCTTTCAACTCCTTCCCATTCGTCTGTGATGATTTCTCCCAGTTCGCCCAGAAAAGGGAAATGATCTCGCTCTTTTTTGAGGTGTTTAAAATATTTCCTCTGTTTTGCTGGGGAATCCGCTGGCTCTTCCCACGTTAATGCCTCTTTTACCGCTTTCACTAGCGATGGGACCATGGCAAATTCAAAACCTGTATTTTGGTCCTCTATCCTCACTTCCCGAGGAATCCTCTGAGAAGCGACTCGGCTGGGAAGTGCCTGGCTCTAAACCCTACCTCTGAAGGGGAACTGGTGTATCAGATGCATGACCAGACAGCCGGCTAGGATCCCAATCCCAATCCCTGAGGGATTCTTGAACGATCTGCCTGACCAGAGTTTCCACTGGTTGATCTGGGACCTATTTTTCCTTGATCGCCCGAGAATAGCAGGCGTCACACAGGGATCTGTCTTCAGGGACTACAGCCCTACAGCCCCAGCAGGATTTGCGTGTAGGGCGGTCAGCATGGCGGGAAGACCGGAGGCTGACTGAGCCTGGATTATCCTCATGGCACCTAGATCTAGACCTGGATCTACGGTGCCTGGATTTGGATGATGCATGATGATGGCCTGAAGGTGACCTATCCTTTGATCCAGATGCAGGGCGTTGGTCAGACCTAAATGGACTGAAACGCATAGGAAAGAAAAGCTCAGGCTACAGTAAGCCAGCTGGCAGACAAGCGAGAGTTTAAAATAAAACTCACCTGTTGCGCAGGGACTGGCCACTGGGGGGCGGTGAGGCATCCATTGCAGATCACAGCGAAATAACCTGCAATAGGAAGAGTGTAAGAATCCAATTTTACCTTCCCACAGCCGCCCCTCCCCTCCCCCATTCATGCAGGACTGACTCAGCACAGGACTTACACAACACAGGCAGAGACACAGCATGGGGAGGCCGCCGCAAAGCCCACAGACATCCCAAGAATGACAGCTCAAACAGCTGTTTAAATTTCCCGGGAGCCGTAAAGCCACGCCCCCCATGACACCGCTGCGTCATCGAGGACCAGAAATAGAGTGTGCTCATGTGCAGACCACTGCGTGGAACCAAGCCTCACCCTGAATACCCAATCGGGAACCAGGGAAGCGGGGGAGGAGCCGAGAGCGGCGGTCTGGAGCACAGAAGCGCTCCAGCCGCCATACCAACCAGGAAAAGCAAAAAACACAAGATACCAAAAAAAATGAGCAATACATTACCACCGATAGCATCAGAAGACCCTGGAACGCTCCTCAACCGGAGACTGGCGTGTGCATCAGGGAATTAGGGCCTCCCGCTAGTAGCAAAGACGTTTGGCCAAGCGATGCAACCCACCTCTCATTCAGGATTTACGGCATTATTTCAAATTGCCCGGGTCCACCCAGATAATACTGAGATTGCTGGACTGAGATAGAAGAGGCATCATCCAGGAAAGCCACACGCCACCAGGTATGTAAGAAAAATGCATCCTATAAAGGTAAGACTTCTCTTGCAGGAGGAGGACAAAAAAGCAACACAGCTCCTGGCTTGGAGTAAAAATGTATCGGAGTGGGGTCCTATAGGGTAGGAGAGGAGGCGGAGCCTACCCATACGTGTGCTGCCATGGAGTCTGTCAGGAAAATGAAATATTCAATGAGCTCAACATGCCTCTCAGAACATTCCTTAGGATGTCTACTTTCCAAAAAACGGTAGTTTGGGGGGGTTTTGTACTGCACTGCCATTTTAGCACTTCATGAAACGAGATAGGCAGTCAGAAATTAAACAAGCAAAAAGTTGGGGGAGCAAACCCTGAACATGTATTTCTAAAGCTGGTGCAGCTATGAACCAAGCGACATGCATATTAAAAAAGAATAGCGCACACATGCAAAAGAAATGACTATCAAATATGAAGACAATCCATAAGTAAAAATGGGGATTTGGTCCCACCATATGGCCATATCGTGCTCAAGCCCACCACTACATCAAAGTACCCATTGTCAGTGGGTCCTACAGCATCCATAAATAGAACCCATTGACAATGGGGTACTTTGACGTAGTGGTGGGCTTGAGCACGATATGGCCATATGGTGGGACCAAATCCCCATTTTTATTTATGGATTGTCTTCATATTTGATAGTCATTTCTTTTGCATGTGTGCGCTAGTCAGAAATAAAAGCTGCGTAAATTTCAGTATTTACACCATAGATTGTAGACGCTATAACTTTTGCGCAAACCAATAAAAATACGCTCATTTAATTTTTTTTGTCAAAGACATGTAGCTAAATATATTTTGGCCAAAAAAAAAAAAAAGACATAAATTGAGTATATTGGATATTTTTTAAAAGACAAAGTTGAAAATGTAATTTTTTTTGCAAAATTTTCGCTCTTTTTTTATTAATATCGCAAAAAATAAAAAGCTCAGAGGTGATCAAATACCACCAAAAGAAAGCTCCACTATAATATGCTTTCTATATTCATCCAGCATTGCGACTTCCTCATCTTCCTGCTCCTCGATGGCTTGATCAATGACACGACGCAATGCACGCTACAGAAAGAAAGCGTAAGGTACGATGTCACTGACCAGTTTGGTGATCTCATCAAATTTAGTTACATAGTTACATAGTAGGTGAGGCTGAATAAAGACAATAGTCCATCCAGTTCAACCTGTGTAGGTGTGTGTGGCCGTAATCATCTCTCATACCCCTGAATGTTCTGACCCTTGAGATGTACGTCTAAGGAGTCTTTTAATAGCCACCATACTTCCCGCAGAAACCCCCTCTTGTGGTAGAGAATTCCACAATCTTGTAGCCCTAACAGTAAAGAACCCCCCACGTTGCCTGAGGTTAAAATGCTTCTCCTCTAATCGCATTGTATGCCCCCGAGTCCTCATGCAATCCTTTCGACTGAATAGCTTTTTTTCTATGCTGAGATCACCATTGAGGTATTTATAAATTGCTATCATGTTCCCTCTCAGGCGTTTATTCTCCAAGGAGAATAAATCAAGCAATTTCAGACGCTCTTCATAATTAAGGTCCTCCAATCCCTTAATTAGTTTAGTTGCCCTTCTCTGGACTCTCTCCAGCTCCAACACATCCCTCCTGAGGACTGGCAACCAGAACTGGACAGAATACTCCAGATGTGGTCGGACCAGAGTTTTATAAAGTGGAAGAATTATAGTTTTATCTCTGGAATACATCCCTTTCTTTATGCATGCTAATATCCTGCCGGCTTTGGCAGCTGCCACTTGACATTGCATGTTATTGCTTAGTTTATCCTCTACCAAGACTCCCAGATCTTTCTCCATTTTTGATTCCCCCAAAAGGTTCCCCCCTAAAGTGTATTGTGCTTTTATGTTTTTTGTCCCCAAGTGCAAAACCTTACACTTCTCCACATTAAACCTCATTTGCTATGTCGTTGCCCACTCTTATTTTGTTCAGGTCATTCTGTAGGATATCTACTTCATGCTGTGCAGTTATTGCCCTGCCCAATTTTGTGTCATCTGCAAAAACTGATATAGAACTACTGATCTCGTTCTCAATGCTTCTTATGAATTATGAATGATGAATGCCCGTAGAAGTCTGCATGCGTCGCGTATGAGCAGCCACTGATGCGGTGGGAAAAAAAACAAGCTCCCCAGAACATGTCCTGCCGCAGAGTTTGTACAGGTAGTCGTTAACTGCACGTTTCTGCTGGAGCAGCCTATCAAGCATATACAAGGTTGAGTTCCATTGCGTCGGACAGTCACAAATAAGATGTCTGATGGGCAGGTTGTGTCGCCGCTGAATGTCAGCAAGGCGAGCCATGGCTGTGTAAGAACTTCTGAAATGGCC
This sequence comes from Pelophylax lessonae, assembly GCF_965119305.1. Lineage (NCBI taxonomy): Eukaryota > Metazoa > Chordata > Amphibia > Anura > Ranidae > Pelophylax > Pelophylax lessonae. Next base: position 340,482,069 of record NC_138771.1, on the reverse strand, counting down.
CGAGATTTTCCTGGCCTGCCGCAAGATGTCCTGGACCCCCGGGTATTTGACAACGAATCGCTGCAGGGCCAAGTTCAGGATGTGTGCCATGCATGGCATGTGTGTAATTTTGCCCTGTTTCAGCGTGCTCATCAGATTGGCACCGTTATCGCACACCACTTTACCAACTGTCAAATTGAGCGGTGTTAGCCACTGATCTGCCTGTGAATGCAAAGCTGAAAGGAGTGTAGGACCAGTGTGGCTCTTGGCTTCCAGGCACAACTAACGCAGCACAGCATGGCAATGTCTCACCTGGCATGTTGAATAGGTTCTGGGGATCTTGGGCGGCGCAGCGGAAGAGACGGCAGCAGAGGAAAAGGAGGAGTCAGCCGAGGAGGAGAGGGAGGATGGAGTAGGAGGAGGAGAAGAAGAGGCAGGCCTGCATGCAATCCGTGGCGGTAAAACCAATCTACACAGGTGCCATGGGTTACATGCTTGACGGCCGCCAGAAGGTTCACCCAGTGGGAGACATGTCCGCTGACATCTGATACAATCTGATTCGTCAAATCTGAATGGATGGAAACCCTATTTTCCATCCGTCCAGTGGATCATACCTAGGTGAGTGTTGGGCTTACTGCGACTTATGCATTGACTGCAAAGGCTCCAGCATCAGGAAACGCATAGACTGACAGGTGTCCGACTACATCGAGTTAACAGCCGATGTGGATGCTCTGAGAATGATGAATCCTCTGAGAGTGATGAACCCCCTGGACTACTGGGTGGGCAGACTTGACCTCTGGCCAGAGCTTGAACTATTTGCAATGGAACTGTTGGCTTGCCCCTTGTCCAGTGTCCTGTCTGAAAGGATGTTCAGCGCAGTAGGGGGAAAAGCTCACTCGCCTAGCTATGTGACCTGGAGGTTTTTAATGTTCATCTGTCATTAAAGTGAATGGGGTTCGCGAACATTTGAGAAAGTTTGCGGATTGCATTCGTGAACCGCCCCGTCCGATGTTCGTCCATCACTAGTGAAAACCCAAAATTCAGTATCTCAGAAAATTAGATTACATAAGACCAATAAAAAAAAGGATTTTTAATACAGAAATGTTTGCTTACTGAAAAGTATGTCCATGTACAGTATAAAAATATATATAAATAAGTGCAGTGCAAAAAGGTATAAAGTTAAAATTCAAAAACTAAGAAATACATGCAATACGGCAAATATGTGAATAACAACACACATGTGAAATGCAACTAGATTTTGCAATCAAGTGGACCATATACCAATAAAAATATATAAAATGTCCACTTATGTCTGTGCATACAGTACAACTTGTGTGCACAAAACACCTATAATAAAATGTGACAAATATGACAAAAGTCCTAGATTGATGTAAGAAACCACTGTGGACTACTGTGACATTTCTTCAATCCTCGCAGTGCTCCTGGTGACCCACCACCAACAGGTAAAGTGCCTGCTTATCTCGGGATTCTGATCTCACCATAGAGTCAGATATACCTTTGACAGATCCCTTTAATGGGGAATGTAGCAAGGTCTTGTGTTCTTATCTTCCCATGTAAGAGTTATTTTCCACCTTTCCTCTTCACTCATCAGTCCTCAGCCTTAAGCACCATGAAACAAAAAACATAGTGCTCTCTGTATTCCCATTTTACTGAAGATGTACTGAATTAAAAACAGTCATAAGAAATAACAGGCATGCAAAAAATAACCCTGACACTGGTAATCACTCTGTGACATCACGGGCTTCGGCTTCACCCATATACACGTTATGCCCTCTGATTGGGCTTCTTCAGTAGGTGGGGAGTAGACCTCAAACAAGCCCTGTTAGTATTTGGTTAAACATTTACTTAAAAAATGAAAAACTTTTTTTTTGCAATAGCAGGTTTGCTGAAACTACCCAAGTAATACCCCTAAATAATTTTCACTTAGGGGTGTACTCACTTCTGTTGTTAGCAGTTTAGACATTAATGGCTGTGTTTTGAGTTATTTTGAGGGGCCGGCTAATTTACACTGCTCTACACTCACTACTTTACATTGTAGCAAAGTGTAATTTCTTCAGTGTTGTCACATGAAAAAATATATTAAAATATTTACAAAAATGTGAGGGGTGTACTCACTTACGTGAGATACATACATACACATATATATATATATATATATATATATATATATATATATATATATATATATATATATATATATATATATATATATATATATATATATATATATTTTTTTTTTTTTTTTTTTTTTTTATTATTATTTATTATGTAAGCTGGGGAACAGGTAGCAGGTGCAAAGCTTCCTGGGATAAGCAGTCTTTCAGGCACAGATACCAAATCCAGTGAAGTAGTGACAAAATAGTGTGGTGTTTATTGGTGCTATATACACAAGTCTTTGTACAAGTGCTGTACAGTGCTTTAAGGAAAAACAAGCAGGAAAAATAGTAACAAAACAAAAACCTAGCCATGTCCCGGCACTTACTATACACAATGCAGGCCCTCACTAATATGCTGAGCAAGCCTACAGCTTGTCAGCTTCCACAGACACATTCTGGCAGTTTTACCAACCTTCTGCTCTCATAGACAAACGTTGTCTGATTTCCCAGGCTGAGAGAGCACTGGCTGTCTGTCTCAGGTGAGTTTAAATTGGCCTGGGGAAGAGGACCAAGATCCAAACTGATAATGGATCAGAGATCCCTAAAGGTGTATGAGAGATGCCTGGGGGGATGTATAAACCCCGAACAGGACTTTTCCCGGCTCTCTCTGGGACGCTCTGCTACATATCCCCCCTTGTTTAAACCCCAGTGTTGGAACACCTGTGGCCCAACAGGAGTGGACACGGGACAGGGCATCTACATTCCCCATCTCAACAACACATGGCCTGTGTTTTACAGTAAAGGAGTAATCTTGTAGAGCCAAAAACCACCAGTTCACCCGTCTATTAGTCTCCTTCTTTTGGGCCATCCATTTCAGAGGGGCATGGTCAGTTATTAAATCAAACTGGCACTCTAACAGATAGTACCTTAGCGTGTCTAAAGCCCACTTTATGGCTAAACATTCATTTTCAATGACTGCATACTTTCTCTCGTGTTCATTAAGCTTTCTGCTCAGGTACATCACAGGGTGTTCTTCCCCATTGTGTACCTGTGACAATACTGCCCCAATACCTACATAAGACGCATCCGTCTGAACCAAGAAATCCTTTGAAAAATCAGGGGAGTACAACAATGGCTGTGCACAAAGAGCCTTCTTTAAGACTTGGAAAGACTCCTCTGCTTTTGGGGACCATTTCACCATTACCAATTCTTTCCCTTTCGTAAGGTCAGTCAGTGGCGCAGCTAGAGTTGCAAAATTCGGGATAAACCTCCTATAGTACCCTGCAATCCCAAGAAAGGCTCTGACCTGCTTCTTGTTTGCAGGACGTGGCCATTCTTGGATGGCTTCTACTTTGTTTAACTGTGGTTTAATGACTCCACGACCAATAGTGTAGCCCAAATACCTGGCTTCCTCTAAACCAATGGCACATTTTTTTGGGGTTTGCTGTAAAACCTTCCTTGAAGAGGGAATCCAGAACAGCCTGTACACGGGGCAAGTGAGACTCCCAGTCAGTGCTATGTACCACTATATCATCCAGATAGGCTGCTGCATACTGTTGGTGAGGTCTTAGGGTCCTGTCCATGGTCCTCTGAAGTGTCGCAGGGGCATTTTGCAACCCAAAAGGCATTTTTTTGTACTGAAACGAACCCTCTGGGGTCACAAACGCAGTATTTTCTTTGGTGCTACCAGTCAGGATTATTTGCCAATATCCTTTGGTCAAGCCCAAGGTAGTTAGGTAGCGGGCTTTGCCAAGTCTGTCTATAAGTTCGTCCACCCTGGGCATTGGATACGTGTCAAACTTTGTCACTGCATTGAGTTTTCTGAAATCGCTACAAAACCTCCAAGTACCAACCGGTTTTGGGACTAAAACGATGGGGCTAGACCAGTCACTATTGGATTCCTCAATGACATCTAGCTCCAGCATCCTTTTTACTTCATCACTAAAGTCCTTTCCTGCATTTGAGTGATGTGCTCAATGACACTTTTGTGGGGTGTCTGCTCCCCCTCCCAGGTTTCCTTGGCTATGTCTAAGAGACCCCGAGGGTGTCTCCCATAGAGCAATTCAAATGGAGAGTATCCCGTAGAGCAGTGGTCCTCAACTCCGATCCTCGGGCCCACTAACAAGCCAGGTTTGCAAGATAACTAAATTACATCACAGGTGATCTCATTTGCTGATCAGTGATTGCAGTATTCTTGTCTGCATCTCCCTAAGGTAATACTTAAAATCTGGCCTGTTAGTGGGCCCCGAGGACCAGAGTTGAGGACCACTGCCATAGAGGACTGGGGTACTTCCCTGATGGCGAACATCAAGTACGGAATCAAGAAGTCCCAGTTTTTTCCATCCTTGTCTACAACCTTTAATATACTCTTTAATGTTTTATTGAAGTGTTCTACTAAGCCATCAGTTTAAGGGTGGTATACGGAGGTTCGCAACTGGGTCACCTTAAATAACTTGCACAACTCTCTAGTTATTTGCGACATAAATGGGGTGCCCTGGTCAGTAAGGACCTCCTTAGCGATCCCAACGCGACTGAACACCATGAACAACTCTTTAGCAATGTTCTTAGCGGATGCAGTGCGTAAGGGAACTGCCTCAGGGTAACGTGTAGCATAATCCATGATTACAAGAATGTGTTGATGACCCCGGGCAGACTTGGGGAGCGGACCTATGAGGTCCATGGCGATCCTCTCAAAGGGCACTTCAATAATGGGTAAGGGCACTAAAGGACTTCGGAAGTGGGGTAGTTGGGCCGACATCTGACATACAGGACAAGATTGACAATAACTGTCAATATCTTTCTGTATCCCAGGCCAGTAGAACCTGTGTAACACTCTTTCAGTGTTTTTTTTCAACCCCTAAATGACCTCCTAGTAAGTGTCCATGAGCCAATTCCAGCACCACTCGTCTGTAAAGCTTAGGGACCACCAACTGTTCAACAATTTCATCGTTCTTTTTATATACACGATACAATAAATCCTCATTGCTGCTGAAAAAAGGAAAACAAGGCCTGTCCCCTGGTTCGACAGGTACATCATTAAACATTACTACATTCGCCAAGGCCCTAGCAAGGGTAGGGTCTTTTCTCTGCTCGGTACCAAAGTTTTCTTTGTGCACATTAAGATCAGCAAACTCCAATGTAGGCTCAGGGTCAGCAGAAGGTTGTCCACCTTCACTGGCTGTGGGGACTTCCTCAGGCTCCTCAAGTTCTCCTGCCATAACAGAGAAAGGAAAATCTGGGGAACCTTGAGAGGAATCCCTTGAACCCATATGGTTGGTGCTGGCCAGGAGTTCTGGTTCCGCCACGGAGTCAGTTAGTGTGATCGAGTCATGACGGTCCCACAGTTCCCAAAACTTAGGGAAGTCTCTACCAATGATGGCCTCATGCACTAAGTGGGGCACAAGTCTGACCGGATGGTTCACCGTACCTAAATTAGTTGTAAAGCTAACAGTAGCTATAGAATACTCCCAAGTATCACCATGTACACAGATCACAGCAACTTTTTTTAGCATTTAAATTCACAGCTTCAATCATTTCTACTTTAACTAAAGTCACCAGACTTCCTGAGTCCAGCAAGGCCGTAATAGGCTTATTATTAACAGTCATTTGGCATATGCGTTTTCCTACACTTGGCGTTGCAGCGCATGAAACAGCAGCAAACAGACTGCCTTCTAAGAGACATGTCACATTGCATGGTTTCATCTGTCAATGGACAGTTTGCTGCAACATGTCCCAGTTCCTGGCAACGGAAACACCTGATGTTGCCCCAGTTTGGTTTGCTGACAGGCAATGGCTTCCCTTGTTTGGGATGCCAAACTTCAGCTCTGGCACCAAAAATCCTCCCCCCTGTCTCCTTGCCATGCTGACCACCCACTTCCCCTGGAACAGTCTTACCGGTTGCCTGGGGAGACCGTGGCTTTGGGTGGAAAGTCTGTGCAGCTGTAGGGGTGGTGATCAGGCTCTCTGCAGCATAGTCCCTCTCAACGAGCTCCATCAGGTTGTCCGCCGACTTGGGGTCTCCTTGACTCACCCACTTCTGCAGAGGATTTGGTAATGACCTCAGGAACCGGTCCATGACCCCACGCTCCACAATTTGTGGCCCAGACAAGGACTCCGGCTGTAGCCATTTTCGCACCAGGTGGATTAGGTCAATCATCTGTGGGGGCCTCTCATTTCGGAAGGACCAGCTGTTGACCCACTGGGCTCGAACTGCCAAGTTTGACACTGAGACGCGCCAGGATTTCCTGCTTGACCTTTTCATACTCTCCTACATCCACGGACTCCAAATCGTAATAGGCCTTCTGTGATTCCCCAGGTAGCAGGTGTAAAGCTCCCTGGGATAAGCAGTCTTTCAGGCACAGATAGCAAATCCAGTGAGGTAGTGACAAACAGTGCAGTGTTTATTGGTGCTATATACAAGTGCTGTACAGTGCTTTAAGGAAAAACAAGCAGGAGAAATAATAACAAAACAAAAACCTAACCGTGTCCCGGCACTTACTATACACAATGCAGGCCCTCACTAATAGGCCAAGCAAGCCTACAGCTTGTCAGCTTCCACAGACACAATCTGGCAGTTTTACCAACCTTCTGCTCTCATATGCCCCATACACACGTGCAGATTATCTGCAGACTTTTGTCTGCAGACTTACCAAAACCATATAATATGAGGTCAAACCTAAACACTCTCAATTTGTATGCAATCCGGCAGGCCCTTGCACTACATAGAAAAGGTAAGTCTGCAGACAAAAGTCTGCAGATAATCTGCACGTGTGTATGGGGCATTAGACAAAAGTTGTCTGATTTCCCAGGCTGAGAGAGCACTGGCTGTCTGTCTCAGGTGAGTTTAAATTGGCCTGGGGAAGAGGACCAAGATCTGAACTGGATCATGGATCAGAGATACCTAAAGGTGTATGAGAGATGCCTGGGGGATGTAAAAACCCAGAACAGGATATATATATATATATATATATATATATATATATATATATATATATATATATATATATATATATATATATACATTTTTTTTTTCCTGTTATTGTCTTTTTGTTGCTTGAATTAAGTACAATATGTACTTTCCATTAGACACTTAAATAGTTGACAAAAAATAAAATCTTAAACGTTGTTTTGATATGGTAGTGGTCTAATGCTCTCATTTGAAATCAGTTATCTATAGATTACCTCATTTCTGCTCAGGTCATATTTTCATTTGCTATTTTTGCTCAATTTACATTTATTTAAAATGATTCTACAATAAAAAAATATATTCATCAAAGTCTATCTTCTCATTATACACAATTCAAGAAACTAAAAAACAAATACTTTTTTATTTGACTGGTTATTAACAAAATAAAATATAGGTGGGCTGTTTTTGAAAGGCAATTAAAGCATTGAAATTGATGCCCTCTTTTCCCCTTTACAACTGTGTGAGTAGGTCTGTAGACACTTACTGTAATGCCCCATACACACGTGCAGATTATCTGCAGACTTTTGTCTGCAGACTCACCAAAACCATATAATATGAGGTCAAACCTAAACACTTTCAATTTGTATGCAATCCGGAAGGCCCTTGCACTACATAGAAAAGGTAAGTCTGCAGACAAAAGTCTACAGATAATCTGCACGTGTGTATGGGGCATAATGCCCCATACACACGTGCAGATTATCTGCAGACTTTTGTCTGCAGACTTACCAAAACCATATAATATGAGGTCAAACCTAAACACTTTCAATTTGTATCCAATCCGGCAGGCCCTTGCACTACATAGAAAAGGTAAATCTGCAGACAAAAGTCTGCAGATAATCTGCACGTGTGTATGGGGCATTATGCAACACAAGTCAGCCAATTACAGCCCTTAAAGGTGGTGCAGACTTTTCATGTGATTTGTTGCTAAGTAATCTGCCTGACTGATAAAGCATTTCCTTTCTTAGTATTTAGGTTTGGTCTGGGTGCTTTAGCAACAGATGTTTCATTTTTTTCAGCTTTTCAGCAAACACAATTTGCACAGGGGATTTATTTAACTGATTGGATGCTAGTGACCCTAATGCATTGCTCTGCTTTTTATTTTCAGCTTTTACAATAATCTGTTTTCAACATACAGAAAAAGGAAACTGAGGTTTGAAATCTGCGAGTGCTGTATGAACATGCCATGTACTTCACGTTTTTGTACAGTTATCTAGAAGCAATTTGATAAACCAATTCATAGTTTTAAAAAAAAGAAACATTTAGAAGAAAACATGATATGCTATTCTAGGGTTCATTAACCACTTTAGCTCCGGAAGCTTTTATTCCATTAATGACCAGGCCATTTTTTGCAATTCGGCAATGCGTTATTTTAACTAACAATTGCGCAGTTGTGTGACACCCAAATACAATTGTGTGTACCCAAATACAATTGATGTCCTTTTTTTTCCCGCAAATAGAGCTTTCTTTTGGTGGTATTTGATAACCTCTGCGGTTTTTAGATTTTGTGCTATAAACAAAAAAAAGAGCAACAATTTTGAAAAAAACACAATATTTTTTACTTTCTGCTATAAAACATTCCCAATAAACAAAATTTAAAAAAATCAACTTTTTTTTATCAGTTTAGACCAAATTGTATTTGGCTACATATTTTTGGTAAAAAAATCCCAAAAAGCGTATTTTAATTGGTTTGCGCAAAAGTTGTAGCGTTTACAAACTATGAGATACATTTTTGGACTTTTTATTATTTTTTTTATTAGTTATTGCGGCGATCAGCATTTTTTAGCAGGACTGCAACATTGTGGCGGACAAATCTGACACTCAGCAACACTTTTTGGGCACCAGTGACATTAATACAGTAATACGTGCTAAATAATATTCACTGTTACTGTATAAAGGACACTGGCAAGTAAGGGGTTAATACTGGGGGGGATCAAGGGGTTAAATGTAAGTCTAAATGTGCTTGCTAACTGTAGGGGGAGGGAGGGCTCTGTGACAGGCACACAGAGATCGGTGTTTCAGCTTAGCTGAGACACACAATCTCACTGTACCTGTCTGAAAGGAGAGCCGTCTGCTTTGTTTACATAGGCAGGCAGCTCTCCTGTCAGTTTCTTTAATGATTGCGGGAGGCCGGCGGACGATCAAGCCCGCTCCTTCCATGGTCTGGCTCCCGCTGTGTCTAATCATGTATATCTACATGATTATGCGCAGCGGAGCCACCCTGCTGCAGTAAATCTGCGCGGGGAGGTCGGCAAGTGGTTAATTCTTGACATTTAAACATATCATATATAGGTATGAAAAAAATAGAAGCAAATACACTATTGTATTTAAATATACAGTGTATAAATCTAAGGCCTCTTTCACACGGAGCGGACCGTATTGCGATCCGCTCCGGCACTTTTTTTTTTTTACGGACACGGATGACACTTGTGTCATCCGGTCCGTATGTCCGCATATCATCCCATCTGTTTGTGGATAATATACGGACATAATGTATGTCTATGGGATTGCGGATGTCAGCGGATGACAGCGCTGACATCCGATTTTGCGTCCTTTCCGTTTTTTTAAAACGGAAGAAGAATAGGGTTCTGTTTCATTCCAAAAAACGGAACAGAACTGAAAGGACGCAAATCGGATGTCAGCGGATGGTCATCCGCTGGCATCCGCAATCCAATTGACATGCATTATGTCCGTATATCACCCGCAAACGGATGGGGTGATATACGGACATACGGAACGCCCGTGTGAAAGAGGCCTAAAACTTTTTTTTGTTTTTGTTTTGAATAGAGTAGAGAATTGTTAAAACACTGTCAGTTGTGTTTGCATTTTTTCGGTGTCCATTTGGTGATATTTATCTTCATTTCCTCTCAACACAACAGGGAGTTGGAGGTTTCCAAACGTAGGTTAATGTTCTCTTAAAGAGGTTGTAAACCTCAGAAATTAAAACAAAAAAAAAAAAAACGAACACCTGAAAGACAAACACATAATAAGCTAGTGTGCATCGCATGCTAGCTCATTATGAAATACTTACCTTAGAACAAAGCCCCGCAGTGCCAACCGCTCACCTGTCTCGTGGGTTACATGTTCTGTTGCCCTTCTCTTGGGTTTGAGGCATCCGGCCATCTGATTGGCTGGAGCAGCCATGACATCACTCCCACGCATGCGCGTGGGAGCCGACGGTCACGGCACGGGGCTCTGAAGGAACGGCACGAGTGGCCGTTCCTTCAGAGCACATGTATCATTGATGTCACTGGCTGCATGCAAAGTAAATATCTCCTAAACGGTACATGTTTAGGAGATATTTACAGTACCTATAAGGTAAGCCTTATCATAGGCTTACCTATAGGTACAAGTTGCAGAGGAGGGTTTACTTCCTCTTTAAGTAGTTGTCAGTAGAATGAGTGGCTTCCCCTGTTTCAGTGACAACTCCAAATTTTGGATGTTCTCTTAATTTTAGTCCTAGGGACAAAGGCTATCAGGGCAAACAGAAAGAGGGGAACTCCTGCAGCAAGGCAAAGAGCTACAGTATATGAAATTTAGCTTGCCTAAAGCCATGTGGATCATAACAATAATGGAAGAAAAGCAGATTATTTCTAAATTGGATATTTATTCCATGTATTTATTTGGGGCAGACATACAGTAACAAAAGTAAATACACCCCTTACATTTTTGTAAATATTTTATTATATCTTTTCATGTGACAACACTGAAGAAATGAGACTTTGCTACAATGTAAAGTAGTGTGCACAGCTTGTATAACAGTTTAACCACTTGCCGACCGCCGCACGACTATCTACGTCGGCGGTCAGCCCCTCACAGGCAAACTGACGTAGGTCTATGTCGCTTGCTTGTGAGGGTCTAGGGAGGGAGCGCGCGCCCCCGGAGGTGCGCTCCCACATGGTCACGGACCCCCCCCCCCGCGCGTGTGACCGGCGGACTCGATGTCCGCCGGCCACTCTGCGATCGTCGGGGGAGAGGGAGAATGTCAGGCAGCTTGTGTAAACAAGCTGCCTGTCATTCTCCTCGGTGTAAAGACACTGATCACACGGATCTACTATGTAGATCCGTTGATCAGTGTCCTTACAGCTCAAGCCACAGCCAATCACAGTAGAAAGCACGCCCCTAGGGACACACACAGCCCCTCCCTCCCAAATAAAGTTAACCCCTTCACTACCAGTGTATTTTTACAGTAACACTGCATATGTATAGCACTGATTACTGTAGAAATGTCACTGGTAACCCCAAAAGTGTCAAAAATGTCAGTCAAGGGTCCGATCTGTCCGCCCCAATGTCGCAGTACCGCAAAAAATTCGCAGATCGCCGCCATTACGCGTTAAAAAAAAAACAACAAAAATGACAAAAATCTTTCCCTTTGTTAGTAAACGCGATAACTTTTGCGCAAACCAATCAAAATACGCTTTTTGCGATTTTTTTTACCAAACATAGGTAGCATAAAACAAATTGGCTGAAAATGTTAAAAAATTTTGATTTTTACATTTTTTTTGGGGAGAATTTCATATAAAAAAATGTGAAAAATATTGCTATTTTTGCAAAATTTACGCTCTTTTTTTGTTTATAGCGCATGATCAAAAAATCGCACAGGTGATCAAATACCACCAAAAGAAAGCTCTGTTTGTGGGAAAAAAAGGACGCCAAATTTGTTTAGGTACAGCATCGCACGACCGCGCAATTGTCCGTTAAAGTCACGCAGTGCCGAATCGCAAAATATCCCCTGGTCGTTTAGCAGCCAAATCCTCTGGGGCTTAAGTGGTTAAATGTTCTGTCCTCTCAAAATAACTCAACACACAGCCATTAATGTCTAAACCCCTGGCAACAAAAGTGAGTACATCCCAAAGTGTAAATGTCCAAATTGGGTCCAAAGTGTCAATATTTTGTGTGGCCTCCATTATTTTCCAGCACTACCTTAACCCTCTTGGACATGGAGCTCACCAGAGCTTTACAGGTTGCCACTGAAATCCTCTTCCACTCTTCCATGAGGACATCACGGAGGTGGTGGATGTTAAAGACCTTACACTCCTCCGCCTTTCTATTCGAGGATGCCTCACAGATACTCAATAGGGTTTAGGTCTGGAGACATGCTTGGCCAGTCCATCACCTTTACCCTCAGCTTCTTTAGCAAGGCAGTGGTCATCTTGGAGGGGTATTTAGGGTCTTTATCATGTTGGAATACTGCCCTGTGGCCCAGTCTCCGAAGGGAGGAGATCATGCTCTGCTTCAGTATGTCACAGTACATGTTTGCATTCATGGTTCCCTCCAATGAACTGTAGCTCCCCAGTGCCGGTAGCACTCATGCAATCCTAGACCATGGTACTCCCACCACCATGCTTGATTGTAGGCAACACACTCTTGTCTTTGTACTCCTCACATGGTTACCGCCACACACGCTTGACACCATCTAAACAAAATCAGTTTATCTTGGTCTCATCAGAACTCAGGACATGGTTCCAGTATTCTATGTTCTTAGTCTGCTTGCTTGTCTTCAGCAAACTGTTTGCTGGCTTTCTTGCGCATCATCTTTAGAAAAGGCTTCCTTCTGGCACGACAGCTATGCATACCAATTTGATGCAGTGTGCGGTGTATGGTATGAGCACTGACAGGCTGACCCTCCACCCCTTCAACCTCTGCAGCAATGCTGGCAGCACTCATACGTCTATTTCCCAAAGACAACCTCTGGATATTATGCTGAGCATGTGCAATCAACTTCTTTGGTCGACCATGGCAAGGCCTGTTCTGAGGGGAACCTGTCCTGTTAAACCACTGTATGGTCCTGGCCACCATGCTGCAGCTCAGTTTCAGGATCTTGGCAATCTTCTTAAAGCCGAGTCCATCTTTATGTAGAGCAACAATTCTTTTTTTTTAGATCCTCAGAGAGTTATTTGCCAAGAGGTGCCATGTTGAACTTCCAGTGACCAGTATGAGAGAGTGAGAGCGATAACACCAAATTTTACACACCTGCTCCCCATTCATACCTGAGACCTTGTAACACTAACGAGTCACATTATACCGGAGAGGGAAAATGGCTAATTGGGCCCAATTTGAACATTTTCACTTAGGGGTGTACTAATTTTTGTTGCCAGCAGTTTGGACATTAATGGCTGTGTGTTGAGTTATTTTGAGGGGACAGCAAATGTACACTGTTGTACAAGCTGTACACTCACTACTTTATATTGTAGTAAAGTGTCACTTCTTCAGTGTTGTCGCATGAAAATATATAATAAATTATTTACAAAAATGTGAGGGGTGTACTTACTTTTGGGAGATACTGTGTATGTATATATATATATATATATATTTTTTTTTTTTTTTTTTTTTAGACCTCGAAAAATTACTTGATTAGAGGAAAGCACCATTTATGTTAAAATTATTTTATATCTATAAATGTTTTTTACTCATTGTATAATCAAAAAAAAATTGTAATTTTAACATAAATGGTGCTTTCCTCTAATCAAGTTATTTTTGAGGTCTAAAAAATCCCCTAAAGCAGTCAAAACTAACCCCAGCTGCTGCATTAACTCTGCTCTCTAGCAGGAAGTTATATACATTCAACAACCAGCTCTGAGAAAATATCCATTGTCCTTAGAAGGTAATCAAAATGTAATCACAATATTCTTGACCAAATAAAATTAAAGTCTCTTCATTCATGAATCAGAATAAAGTGAACACATGAAAAATAAGATGCATCCTTTCTCTGTTTCTTCCTTCTATAGGTTCCATTAAATTCTTCAGAGTAATCCTCTTACTTCTATACATGCTGGTAACATTTAAAAAAATGAAAAACAAAATATAGTGTGGTATGTACAAACAAAACATGTGCATTCTCCTGTGACAACTCTTAGGCTACATTCACACCTGAGCGTAGTGTTTTTGCACGTTTTTACCGCGATTTTACCGTGATTTTTACCGTGATTTTTACAGCTATTTTACAGGCGTTTTTTGTGCAGGCGTTTTTAGATTGAATAGAAACCAATGGAAAACGCCTGTAATCTGCCCAAAAAGAAGCTCATGTACATTTTTGAGCATTGGGCATTTGCTCACAGCGTCAAAACGCTCAGATGTGAACAGGAGCCAATGAAATGAATAGGATTTGTCTTGTTGGGCGTTTTGAGAGCTGATCCTAGAGCAGAAAAACTCCCCAAAAACGTCCCAAAACGCCTACATGTGAACGGAGCCTTAGTCGTGAAATATCTACACTTACCCAATGGGTCCTCAGTCATGTTTAATATGAATCCACTAACAATTTTTCCTTCCAGAATAATTTTCGTCACCTTTGCATTCACTATTAAAAGCTCTGAAAACAAAATAACAAAATATAGTGCACTACACTTTAAAATAAATTGCCTTTAGAGTACAAACACGTGCTCACATTTCCATTATGTGCTTAGTGCCTTACTAAACCAGTGACATGCATTTCTAAAGTGTGTGTTCTCGTGCAGCTATTTAATTTCTTCAATATCTACCTTTACCCTTAAAATGAGTAATCATGCATTGGATATAATTTCCCCAACTCTTCCCTGCAGGCAAATCCAATAGTGTCCAATAGTTAAAAAAAAATACTAAAATAGTGTAATACCAGTTGAAGAAAACTGTTATCAAAAAGCAATAAACCACTCACGTTCTTGCATGTAATTGAAATTCAAACTGTATCCCCATAGTGATCCCTCCACCTTTTGTCAGTCCAAAATGTATTCATTTGAGATGCCTTACTAAACTCTAGAATCCATGCACTTATAACCCAGTCCTTGCACCGCTTCTTTAATAGTATCCCCTCTAAACCACAGTGATGTTAACCAGGATGTCCATGTAGGAAAGTAATAAATGACCACAGTGCAGTATACACAAAGAAAAAAGGAGATTTATTTTATCTCCCATGCACTTTCAAATAAAGTAAGGTCCGCCTCACTTAGAACTGCTCCACTGACCTTGCCCACTGACGCATCAGGCTTGAAGCGGCACCAACAAGTTTGTCCAGGTCACAATTAAAAACATCTGATATAGACTTCTTGAATACTTTTTTCTGTTCCACTATTCCAGAGTGAGTGAGCATGCAGACTACATGTAAAAAAGGAACATTTAGAGCTATTTTCTAAGTTTAAGAGCTAAAAAAATGGAACAGTTTTGAAGGCACATTTTTAAGCCTTTCTCATATAGGCCACATTTTTTTGGGAGGAGAGACAGAAATAATATTGTACCTTGAAATCTAAAGTGTTTCTATTCTTTAGAAGACTAAACATGGAACAACGAAAGAGGTTTTTTTTTTACACCAGCCATGGAAATAGCACACA
Source organism: Pelophylax lessonae (assembly GCF_965119305.1). Classification (NCBI taxonomy): domain Eukaryota; kingdom Metazoa; phylum Chordata; class Amphibia; order Anura; family Ranidae; genus Pelophylax; species Pelophylax lessonae. Next base: position 340,466,707 of record NC_138771.1, on the reverse strand, counting down.
GGTTTTAACCACAGCTAGAAAGCCTTTTTCGAACAGGCCACAATTTAATTAAGCTTGAGCAAGCATTTTAGTGTATTTTTGTACACTGATAATGTAAATAGCAAATAGGTTTGCATAACAGCTAAATATCTGTTTGGACAGGCTGCAAATACTGAGAGCTGTGTTCAAAAAAGTGTATTTTTTGAACACAGATGATGGAAATAGCATACAGGTTTGCACCACAACTAGAAAGCCATTTTGACCAGTCTGAAATTTCAGAAAGACTGAGCATGCTTTTAGCTTCAGCAAAAAAGTGTTTATTTTGAACACCAGTGATGGAAATAGCATACAGGTTTGCATCACAACTAGAAAGACTCTTTGTATAGGCAGCAATTACTGAGAAGCTGAGCAGGCACTTACCTTCATTTTGGACAATGACAATGAAAATATCATACATATTTGCACCACATCTAGAATAATTATTATTATTATTTTTTTTTTTTAACATCACACTTTCTGAGAGATTAAGCAGGAATTTAGCATCTGTAAAAAAAATAAATATTAGTGTCTTTTTTGAACACTGAGGATGGAAATAGCATACAAGTTTGCATCACAGCTAAAAAGTCAGACCACTATTTCTGAAAGATTGAGCAGGCATTTAGCATCAAGAAAATAAAAAACGATTAAACTCACAATGGAAAAAATATACAGCTTAGCAACTAGACACGGGCCGAACAACCCCCTGTTTGGTTCGCAACAGGACTGCTGAACAGGGGAAATGATACATGAAACCCAAACGGCGAACCCCATTGAAGTCTATAGGAGCTGAAAAAACAAAAAACAAAAGTGCCAATTTTGAAGGCTTGTATGCTTATATATGCAAGTAATTGGCCATAAAAGGGTATTTATTTATTTATTTATTTTTTAACGATTATTTTTTCAGGAGCAGTGATTTTAATTATGTTTAAAGTGCAACAATAAAAGTCAAAAATTTGGCATTCGAGGATGCCCCACATCAAACCACCCTGATTACTGCACATCAGTGCAGCATATCAGTGCAGCCTCATCAGAGGCCATCAGTGCCCATCAGTGCTGCCTTATTAGTGAAGCTTATCAGTGCCATCTCATCAGAGGTGTAGCCTCATCAGTGGCCATCAGTGTGCCCATCAGTGTAACATATCAGTGCCCATCAGGGCAGCATATCAGTGCAGCCCCATCAGTGAAGCTCACCAGTGCCGACTCATGCTCATCAGTGCAGCTTCATCAGTGCAGCATATCAGGGCTCCCTTATCAGTGGCCCCTCAGTGCTGCCGCCTCATCAGTAGCCATCAGAGCAGCATATTAGTGCCCATCAGTGCAGCATATCAGTGCCCATCAGTGCAGCATATCAGTGCTGCCTTATCAGTGCAGCACTATCAATGCAGCTTATTAGTGCCAGCTCATCAGTGGCCATCAGTGCAGCCTTATCAGTGCCCATTAGTACAGTCTCATGTCACGGGATTAGTAGGATTACTTCTTTCTTTTAAGAAATTTGGACTTGTGTTTGCTGCCACTGATTGTAATCATAGGATTATTCCACTTATTTGTACTGTATAATAAATAGGAAGTCCATAGTCATTATATAATACATAGGTGAAATAATCAGTGGCAGCAAACACCAGTCCAAATATCCTAAAAGAAAGGAGTAATCTTACTAATCCAGTGAAATATTGCAATCGCACATATGGAGGTGAGCAGGTCCAAAATATTATTGCCATCATATACAATTAACCACTTAAGGACCAAGCCCATTTCTGACACATGTTGTTTACAAGTTAGAATCTGTATTTTTTGCTAGAAAATTACTTAGGACCCCCAAATATTATAGATATTTTTTTAGCAAAGACTATGTAGGATAAAATGGCGGTCATTGCAATATTTTTTGTCCTTCAACCGCGATTTTTTTGGAAAAATTTAATTTCACTGCATTTAAAAACAGTAAAGTTCACCTTATTGTGAAAGATGATGTCATGCCGAGTAAATAGATACCAAACATGTTACGGTTTAAAATTGCGCACACCTGCGGAATGGCGACAAACTACGGTCAATAAAATTCTCCATAGGCGATGCTTTAAAAAATTTTAACGGTTACCTGTTTATAGTTACAGAGTAGCTCTTGTTTTTTAAATTATTGCTCTTACTCTGGCGATCACGGCGATACCTCACATGTGTGGTTTTATTTGCAGGCGCGATAATCCGTATACGTTTTCTTTCGTGCGCAAGCTCACGGCGACAGGGGCGGTTACAATTTTTTTTTTCCTATTTATTTTATTTAATTTTAGCACATGTTTAAAAAAAAAAAACTGATCACTTTTATTGCTGTCACAAGTAGGGATGATCGAACGGTTCGGGTCGACCATCGGTTTGACCCGAACATTGACTGTTCGAAATTCGGCAGAATCCAAACTTTTTGCGGAAAAAGTTCGGAATTCGGCAACCAGAACCGACCAAAATGCAATGGGACAGGAACTGGGCTTTAAAAGCCTGTGATTGGACCAGAACCATCAGTAAAAGCCAATTGAGGGGGCAGGAGGATGCTAGGAATGTGATTGGAGTGACTAGGAGGTCAAGAGGCCAATCAGTAGTGAATACGCCCCCCAGTATATAACATAGCCCCGCCAAATCTCTAGCACTGTAATACAGGGGCTGTGGAAGAGAGTGGAAGCAGTTCTGTTACTCCGGTTTCAAAAGTGTCATTTAGCAATTATTAGTGTGAGGAAAGGGATATCTAGTGTAGTTAGGGTACTATTTTCCACTATCGTTAGATTCAATAATCTAATTTCTGTAGGGAAAGTGTTAAGTGTCAGGGTGACCGTAGTGTAGTGTAGGGTGAACTGACTCTGACTGCTATGGCAGGGTGACCAAACTCTTCCATGTCAGGGTGACCGCCATAGAAAAAAGATTGTTTGTATTAGAATTGCAGTAGAGCGGGCATATGGCTCCGCTACTTTCACACCTGGCCGTTTTTTTTGCAGGCGTTTATAGGGCTTTTTTGTGGATGTCTTTGGAGGCAGGCATGACATCTGAACTTCTGTGTAGGGGTATATATACACACACACATATATGTATATATACACATACACACATATAGGTGTGATAGGAGCGAAGCCCTATGCCTGCAAATAATTTCATTAGCGCAGGCATAGGGTTCTGCTACTTTCACACCTATATGTGTGTATGTGTATATATACATATATGTGTGTGTGTGTATATATATACCCCTACACAGAAGTTCAGATGTCATGCCTGCCTCCAAAGATGTCCACAAAAAAGCCCAATAAACGCCTGCAACAAAAACGGCCAGGTGTGAAAATAGCAGAGCCATATCCCTGATCTACTGCAATTCTAAGACAAACAATCTTTTTTTTCTGGTTCTGGACATGCTACAGAGCTGAAACTTCACAGATACACTTTTTAGACCCACCAGACACTAAATCCAAAGAAATCTCATTTTGTTTTTTCAATAATTGGCTCTTTATCAAAAATGACAATTTTTAAGAACTTTTTTTGTGTGATTAATAGTCCCTGGGGCATGACCCAGAACCCTAGGCACTTTTTAGGGGCATTTATTGGGTTTTAATGCTTCAAAATGGTGATTTTTGATTACCGAAGTTCGGGTGTTCTGGTCGAACTTTCGGGAAGTTCGAGTGTTCTGGTCGAACCGAACTTTTCAAAAGTTCGATCATCCCTAGTCACAAGCTATGTAAACATGCCTTGTGACAGCAATAGGGAGTGACAGGTACTCTTTATGGAAGGATCAGGGGTCTAAAAGACACCAAACCCCTCCACTGCACTTCAATGTTTTCAAAATGCAGAAAACTGCATTTTTGAATACTGTCACTTTTTAAATTCAGCACCTTTAGCAGCTGAGTAACCCGGACGTGACGTCATGGAGGCCACCTCCGGGTTATGTCATCAGAGACCCAATCGAAGAGTATCCAAGCTGCCGGAATAGGTTCAGGCTGGTGGCTCTGGGGGATATTCGGGCAGAGCCGCGGAAGGTGGCAGGAGGGCGGGGGGGGCATCCGCATCAGCCATTACCACCTGAAAGCTGGCTCTAAAAAATGGTACTGGGATGATGCCTCTAGCTGCGGGCATCACCCCAGTACAGTCACTTCTTGCAGCCGACGTAGAGATAATTGTATATGATGCAATTCAGTATGCTCGCTCAAGGACAAAGATGTTTAAAGAAATTAAATTATATTATTGACATGATGTCTGCCATACCTGGGGGCAGAGGAGGGTAGGCAGAGCATTAGGCTGCAGTGCCAAACTTGTTAGCATTGGCGGTCGTCGGGCCAGTTGTATTAAGTGTGGTAGGCGGCCTGCGGTCTGACCGAATTTCCTCATCGGCCGATATTATCATACTGGCAGGTAGCAGTGTGAGCGCTTTATGGGGGTGCCAGACTGATTTGCCTCCTGCACAATTTGCCCAATAAGACTGGCACTATACTAAAAGTGTAGCGCAACCCGGCGGGGACCTTTTTTTTCATGCGGGAGCCAGGAGGAGGCTGTTTTTTTTTTATTCGCGTTGCAGCTTTTTTGCTGCCCCCCTGCAAAGTGCCGCCCTAGGCCTGGGCCTTGTTGGGCTAGGCCAAGATACAGCACTGCCTATAGCAACAAGATCAAATCAAGCTTATGTGGCTCACCGTAGTCAGGTATGCGACATCCTCCAAACTTGGATGTAGATGGTCTTGCGTGCCCTTAACCACTTAAGCCCCGGAAGATTTTACCCCCTTCCTGACCAGGGGGTATTTTGCGATTCGGCACTGCGTGACTTTAACGGACAATTGCGCGGTCGTGCGACGCTGTACCTAAACGAATTTGGCGTCCTTTTTTTCCCACAAACAGAGCTTTCTTTTGGCGGTATTTGATCACCTGTGCGATTTTTTGATCACGCGCTATAAACAAAAAAAGAGCGTAAATTTTGCAAAAATAGCAATATTTTTCCCTTTTTTTTATATGAAATTCCCCCAAAAATAAATGTAAAAATCAAAATTTTTTAATATTTTCGGCCAATTTGTTTTATGCTACCTATGTTTGGTAAAAAAAATCGCAAAAAGCGTATTTTGATTGGTTTGCGCAAAAGTTATTGCGTTTACTAACAAAGGGAAAGATTTTTGTCATTTTTGTTGTTTTTTTTTTTAACGCGTAATGGCGGCGATCTGCGATTTTTTTTGCGGTACTGCGACAATGCGGCGGACAGATCGGACCCTTGACTGACATTTTTGACACTTTTGGGGTTACCAGTGACATTTCTACAGTAATCAGTGCTATATATATGCACTGTTACTGTAAAAATACACTGGTAGTGAAGGGGTTAACTTTATTTGAGAGGGAGGGGCTGTGTGTGTCCCTAGGGGCGTGATTCTAACTGTGATTGGCTGGGGCTTCAACTGTATGCAGAGTGATCAATGGATCTACATAGTAGATCCATGTGATCAGCTCTCATACAGAGAGGAGAATGACAGGCAGCTTGTTTACACAAGCTGCCTGACTTTCTCCCTCTCCCCCGCCGATCGCAGAGTGGCCGGCGGCGATCGGGTCCGCCGGTCACGCGCGCGGGGGGGTCCGTGACCACGCGGGAGCGGGAGCGCGCCTCCGGCGGCGCGCGCTCGCTCCCTAAACCCTCACAGGCGAGCGACGTAGACCTACGTCACTTTGCCTGTGAGGGGCTGACCGCCCACGTAGATAGTCGTGCGGCGGTCGGCAAGTGGTTAACCACTTCAATACAGGGCACTTTGCCCCCTTCCTGCCCAGTCCAATTTTCAGCTTTTAGCGCTGTTGAATTTTGAATGACAATTGCGCGGTCATGCAACACTGTACCTAAACCAAATTTATGTCTTTTTTTCCCACAAATAGAGCTTTCTTTTGGTGGTATTTGATCACCGCAAGGTTTTTTCTTTTTTGCTAAATAAAAAAAAGACTGAAAAGTTTGAAAAAAAAAAAACGTTTTTTGTTTATGTTATACAATTTTGTAAATAGATACGTTTTCTCCTGCACTGATGAGGCCGCACTGACAGGCACTGATGGGGTAGCACTAATATGCAGCACTGATAGGCAGCACTGCTATGCAGCATTGGTGGGCACCCTTAGGTGGCATTGATGGGCACTGATAGGTGGTATTTATGGGCACTGATAGGTGGCACTGATGGGCACTGATAGGCAGCACTGATGGGCGGCACTGATGGGCACTAATGGGCACTGATAGGCAGCACTGGTGGGCAATAATGGGCACTGCTAGGCAGCACTGATGGGGAGGGCACTGGTGGGCTCCCTGAGCCCTGATTGCCATCCCTGGTGGCCATGGTGGGCATCCCTGGGGTCATGGGTGGGCCTCCCTGGTGGTTCTAGTGGCACCCCCCTAAGGGTCTGCACTGGTAATCAGTGCTCTGATTACCAGTGCAGACCCCCCCCGTCAGGAAAGCCGCAGATCGGCTCTCCTCTACTCGTGCCTCTCAGGCACAAACTAAGGAAAGCCAATCAACATCTCTTCCTGTGTACTATGTGACCAGCTGTGATTAGACACAGCTGGTCACATGGTAAAGAGCCTACGTCAGTAGGCTCTTTACTGAGATCGGAGATGCGGTATGTCAGAGTGACACGCTGCATCACTGATTGCCACTCTGCGCGCCCCCCGGGGGGCGCACAGAGCGCATTATCCTGCCGCCGTCATATGACGTCTGGTCAGGATATTGCAACCACCTTCCCGCCGTCATTTGCCTATAGGGCAGGCGGGAAGTGGTTAAGCAATGATACAAAAGAAGGCCAGACTCCTCATAGTGAATTCAGTTAGGAGTAGTTTATTGACCAGTCATGAGCTGTAACAAATAGAGAGTGTTCCAAATATACAGGCAATATACAGCATATAGTATTCAGATATAACGTCCCCGCTATAACATCAGAGTTGGGCTAGAGAGCGGGACCACACACGGCCACTGACGTCACCATGTGCTTTCCAATCTAACGTGTTTCGTCATAAAAATAACCTCTTCATCTCCGAAGACTTGCTAAGCTATTGCTAGACTTGCCAGGCTTTACAAGTGTGTTGCACAATTGCAGAAATTCTGCATTGCATGACTCCTGATCAACTATCTTCGCAAGCATTCTGCAAGTCTGTTGCAAGTTCTAGTTCAGTTATGTTGTGCAATAGTCATCCCACCACAGGGGTCACTGTGACTTGCAGAGCTCTTGCTGTAGACTCACCACTGCTACTTTGCCCTTGCTAGAGACTTCTACACAAATTTTCTGAAATTTGGAAAAAAGCCCAACTAAAGCTTGTGCTTCAAGCGCTCTGCAAGTGTGCAGCAAGTTAACAAGACATACAATTCAACACTGCCACAAAGTTGTGGCAAGTTATCCTTGCTATCTGGGCAAGAGCCCCTGAGCAGCAGTAAATCTTTAGTCTGTCAGCAGTTTGCCATCTAATGGCCCTGGTTTTGAGCACAATGTTGAGAATTGAGAACAATGGAGGCTGTGCAGAGCTGTATGAGACCATGCAGTACATGATTTTAAATGATGTAAGCACTTATTTTAATGTTTTACATAACTATACATGCAAAAGGGAGCAGCCTGAAATTACTTATCAGTACTTAATTTTCTGACTGAAGTTCCCCATTAAGGAAAAAATACTAAGCGCCGGTTCACACTGCAGCGACGCTACTTCGCACCGCGACCTCCGAGGTCGAGGTGCGAGCAGCGCGCCGCTACCTCGGAGCGGCCGCCACGGACTTCATAACATTGAAGTCTATGGCGGTCGCCTCCTGGTCGCCCCAAAGAAGCTCCGGACCCTTTTTCTAGGTCGGAGCGACTTGTGTCTCTCCTATTAGAACGGGTCCGCAGCTTCCCTATGGGAGGCGACCTGCGGCGACCTGTGAGGCGACCAGGTCGCCTCACAGGTCGCCTCACAGGTCGCCCTAGTGTGAACCGGCACTTAGAAAAGCAAAGAGAAACACCTTTTCTCTATTTGTTACAAATAAACAAAAAATGGTAGGGAGACAGCAGCAAAATAGCCACAGAACCTGTTACTGAAACACACATAAAAGAAACCCTAGCCACAAAAACTGAACTTCACTGCAAAGTATCAGTAGCAAATATGAAATATACAGTAGCTCTGTATATAGCACTGATATTGTAAAGCACAAGCAGTAGAATCACACTACACTAACCAACTTTAAGTCACAAAAAGCAATGTCAGCTCTCCCTCACTCTCACTAAGCTCCCACACAGTGCCAAAGGACTACTAGAAGAGCAGCCTTTTATAGTGTGTGGGCTGCTACATGGACCAAAACCATCACTGACCAAAGTTTTGCACCTGAGCAGTTTTTCACCTGTTTTGGGTGATATCGCGGAGGAATTGGTGATAAAAACATGCTAACCACAAAAAAGAGCAAGTTTGCCCTCCCCCAGCTGCCAGGGGAGTGGCGGCTCCAGGAAGGAGGGAGGCCGAGACTCAGGAAAGGTTAGACAGGTTGTAGTAGTGGGGGACTCAATTATCAAGAGGACAGAGAGGGCAATCTGTCGAAACGATCGCGGTAGCCGGACAGTATGTTGTTTACCGGGCGCTCGAGTTCGGCACATCGCGGATCGGGTAGACAGATTATTGGGCGGGGCTGGGGATGACCATGTGGGCACTAATGACCAAGTAAGAGGAAGGTGGAGGTTCCTAAAGAACGATTTCAGGGACTTAGGGAATAGATTGCGGAATAGGACCTCCAAGGTGGTTTTCTCTGAAATATGGCATGTACCTCGAGCCACACCAGAGAGGCAGAAGGAGCCTAGGGAACTTAACAAGTGGCTGAGGAACTGGTGTAGGAAGGAGGGGTTTGGGTTCCTGAAGAACTGGGCTGACTTCTCAGTCGGCTACTGGCTCTTTAGTAAGGATGGGCTGAACCTTCATGGGGACGGTACAGCTCTTTTGGGGAGAAAGATGGCCACCAAGTTGGAGGGGCTTTTAAACTAGGAGAAGGGGGGGGAGGGCTCAGTGGTAGAATCAGATAGGAGGGATCTAAGGACAGAGGGCGTTACTAAGGACAGCAGCGACAGCAGGTCCGTAAGGTCTAATAGCAGGGGGACTGTGCAGGAAAACATCAAACCAAACAGGAATAAAATTAAGCGCCAATCACTATCAACTTCTACAATAATAAGAGGGATATGTGCTAATGCCCGGAGCCTAGCTAATAAATTGGATGAGTTGGAAATGTTAGTACATGAGGAGGACATAGACCTTGTGGGAATAACAGAAACTTGGTTCGACCCCTCTCATGACTGGCTGGCCAATATCCAAGGGTATTCTGTGTATCAGAAGGACAGGGTAGGAAAAAGAGGGGGAGGGGTATGTCTCTATGTCAGGAATAATGTAAGGGTGGTGGAAAGGAGTGATATTATGCAAGGGATGAGTACGGAGTTAGAATCCATGTGGGTAGAACTCCATAGGGAAGATGTAAATGGAAAAGTAATTGTGGGGGTTTGTTATAGACCACCTAACCAAAGGGAGGAGGTAGAGCTGAAATTTATATCACTGTTGGGTAAAGTGGCAACACTGGGATCAGTCATCATATTAGGGGACTTCAATTATCCTGACATTGACTGGGAAGAGGGGACTACTCACTCACAGAAGGCCCGTCTCTTCATGGAAACCTTACAGGACAACTACATGTCTCAGTTGGTGGAATCGCCAACTAGAGGAAATGCTGTGCTGGATCTATTAATCACTAATGACCCAGACCTAATCTCAGATGTAGGAGTCCGGGACAACCTGGGTTCTAGCGATCACAGGATGATCACATTTAGCGTAAATACCAATATAGCAAGGCAAGAGGGGAACATAAGAACCCTAAACTTCAGAAGGGCAAACTTTCCCAAATTGTGCTCAATGATGGAGAAGGTAAACTGGGACCAAACCCTGGGAACACTGACCACGGAGGAAAAATGGGAATGCTTTAGAAATATTTTAAACAAATGCATCTCGCAGTGCATTCCTATGAGAAATAAATTTAAAAGGGACAAAGCCAAACCTGGCTGGCTAAACAGTAATGTTAAAAAACATTTTGATTTCGCATTTACATTTCTTATTTGATTCTTGGTATTGCTGGAAAGCCGATAATGTGCCCTCCGATTTATAATTCTTGAAGGCCATTTTTTTCCCTGATATGTTAAAAGTCTGTCACTTAGGAGATCCGCCCGCTTTGTTTACACAAGCGGGCGGATCTCCAAACTCGATTCCCCGGCGATCGGGGAAGAGCGGCGGTGATCACCGCCGCTCCTCCCCTGGCCCGACTCCCGCTGTGACTGAATACAGCGGAAGCGAGCCTCCGGCGGCACGCGTGTGCCGCCCACAAAGGGAGGAGTCCAGCGACGTAGGTCTACGTCGCTGGAAGGGAACTAACCACTCTGCCGCAGTAGAGCTCAAGTGAGTGGTCGGCAAGTAGTTAAGGGGTATGAGAGATGATTACGGCCACACACACCTACACAGGTTGAACTGGATGGACTGTTGTTTTTTTCAACCTCAACAACTATGTAACTATGTTCGCTTACTGTCTTTCAGGCTGGCCAGTCCTGTCTCACCTGAGTTCTAGCAAGACTGGGGGATGCCCACCAGCTTCCACCAAGTGACCCAAGTTTAGAATTCAGCTCTTCATTAGGTGACAATTGTTGGGCTTCAGCTTAAGCCTTTATTAAACTTACCACACGGAAACCTGATCAAGGTGGAGATGGTCTTCAAAAGTCTTAGAAAAATGTCAGTCAGATAAATCAGGACTGTTTTAAAGTTCATATCCCCAGAAATTGTTTCATAAGCCTCTGATACGTGCTGGGGTCAGTCATTGATTAGTACAAAAGGCATATAGCTGAATTTGTGCAACCCAAATAGGGAAACAAAAGTTGTTTTTTCAAGATTTTCTTCTGTATTGCATACTAGCCAGTATCCACTAGCTCAATCCAGTGTAGAAAGGTCTAAGGTTATTAAGGATTCTACCAATTGTATTAAATGATAAGCATCATAGTAATTAAACCTAATGTAGTTCACATAAAACGTAGACCTCTTGACAGAGAGCCGAGGGAATGTTTCTGTATCTTTCTCCGATGGCATCAATGTCCCTGCTATGAATATAATGGTTCAAGGTCAAAATGTAGCTTCAACTCTCTGGTCCTTGGCAAATCAAGCATATGATTTACTAGCAATTTATTGTAGCAGCTTTTGTTGATCAGGATCAGAGATGTATAGTAACTAAGTAGAACTACTTCACTACTGTACTTAAGTACCGAAAGGCGGTATCTGTACTTTCCTAGAGTAGAATTTTTTTCTCCTACTTCCACTTTTACTTCACTATATTTTTTCGATGATTTCAATACTTCTACTCCGATATTTTTTTTTTTTGTGCTGCATAGTTACTCGTTACTATTATAAAAATTACCACTGCCAGAACAGTAGATGACAGGTTTCATGAAGCTCAAAACATGTGTATTATCAGCGCATACGAAAATAAATGCTACTGTATGCATAAATAAAAGCTGCATTTGAAATAATAAAAAATTATATGATGTTCAAACTTGTGACTTCTTTCTTTAATAACTAGATAACACAGTACTTGTACTTTAACTTTCAGTACTTGAGTAGCATTTTCTTTTTCAAAACTACTGGTACTTTTACTTTCAGTACTTGAGTAGCAAAATTTTTTAAAAAACTACTTGCAATACTTAAGTACAAAAAATGTTAAATACTTTAGTACTTCTACTCAAGTCACTTTTTGATCGAGCACTTGTACTTTTACTCAAGTCCCTTTTTGATCGAGCACTTGTACTTTTACTCAAGTATGGGTTTCAAGTACTTTATACAACTCTGATCAGGATCAACTAATGCATTAGCAAGGACAGCTGTTCAACTAGCTGTTATTGTGGATCATCCATTCCTGGCCATCAAAAAGGTACAGGCAGCTTCAAGCCCAGGAGAGGAGGTTGCACTTTTTTGGAACTGTGTACAAATCTTTTTTGGAACAGCATACACATGAGACACTGAGCAGGTAGCTAAACAGGAGTACCCCCCCAAACTGACTAGCTGAACTAGCACCTTCTGTTGATGTAAGCATCAACAGGGTTCTGGCTACCAACCACTCTTCCCGTACTTCCAGGTCACATCAAGGCTTGTACATTACAGTAGTCTCCTGCAGTCTTTTGCTAGCTCCCACAAGAAATAGACTACTTCTTGCCTGGGAGCTACATCTTCAACCATGGTGTGATTGCAACCTGAGGTGGGCCACTGACACCTGGAACTTGCAGACCTTACTCTTCAGCCTCAATACCAAGGGAATAATAATGTCAATATGCTTTGGTATCAGCACCAGCGCAGCTCCTAAGGTTAACATGACAGTGCTTCAGGCCACACACATTGATGCAGATTATGTTTCCACATCCTGTGGACTATGCCAACATGTGGGCAGAGATTGCTATGAGACACCAAAAGAATGGGAGCAGGCTACAGAACATTGATGCTTGAACATAACTTTCATGGAAATGTTTAAAACCAGAATGTGGACGACTTCCGGTTCCGGCGCCGCATGGAGTAGTCACACTCCACCTCAGCTCCCGCACCCGGCTTAAAAATCTGCCTTTTCGCCCGCTATCATATCCCTCTGGGACCCGCAGCCCGGCCGTGTGCTCACCCGCCACCACGATGGACCATTTTCTGGAGAAATCGGGTCCGCGGACATCCCCGGAATCGCCCGCTGTCCAGGCCCGCCTTCCTCACAGCAAACGGCAGAGGCTTCGGAGCCGGCCATGGAAGTAGGCGGCCCCTCCTCCTCCCATCCTCCGCAAATTGATCCGGGATTCACCGAGCGGATCGCACAGGCTGTTGCCTCCCTGCTCTCCCCTACCATACTGTGGAGAAAGCAGTGCAGTCTGGCATGCTACAAATAAAGAAGGAGATGGGGGAACATGCCACCAGATTAAATGAGGCTAAGCAGCGTATTTCCAGCCTAGAAGATGAAATTTACCACATGTAGGCACAAGAACAGATGCAGGAAAAGACAAATGTATTCCTGTCACAAAAACTTGAAGACTTGGAAAACCGCGCCAGGCGCAGCAACTTAAGATTTGTGGGGGTCCCAGAAACGCTACCTTCTTCGGAGCTGATTGATTTCTGTTCCCCCCGCATTCCAGAGGCGATTGGTCTGACCGGTGTTCATGTGGTGGAGCGAGCTCACCGCATTGGGGCTCATTCTAGTGACCACAAGACCCCTAGGCCCATCATTGATAAATTTCTCAATTATGCTGACAAGAATTTGCTACTGCAGAAATACAGACAATCCAAATCTCTTCAGGTGGATGGGGGTCAGAGTTTTACTATTTGCCAATTACTCCATTGAAGTGTCCAAAAAACGGAAAGCCTTTCAACAAATCTGCTCCCAGCTTTTCCAACAGCACGTGAAGTTCACCCTAGCCTACCCCACCATTCTGCGTCTGAAGACATCTACTGATGAGCAGCTGTCATTCCAGGACCCCTCTGAAGCAGAAGCATATCTGCGCTCTTTGCATCCGGACGACCAGCAACCATTTACCCCTAGACCTCTCTCCTTCCCGCGACCTATGTATCAACGGAGCCCCCGCATGGACTCGCCAAAACGCCAGCGCTTCGCTGATCCGTCTTACCGCACTAGGCATTGCTGAACTTTCTCCTGCATCTTCAGTCACAGCAATCTTGTGGTATGATTTACCCATGTTTCACAGCCCTCCGGCCTGCCTGTTTTGCAGCTAAAGGTACTATGTTTGGTTTTTGTCCTCCATTTTCATTCTCCTATCAAGCTGGTATTTGCTCGCCTGACTGTTGACCAGCCTCTCAGTTACCTCACCTACATTATTTCATTTTTATAATACTCCGTAGTAATATTCCCTATGTCTGCATTAATGTGTTTTGTCATCCTTCCTTTTTCCCCCCTGGGCCGTTGGCCCTGCCGCTCGCTCCATCCCTCCCAGGGCACGCAATCTTTCCCCCCCCTGTCTTTTTCAGTAGGAGAAGTCATCCTTGTTGACCTCCTTGGGGCGATTTTGTGTGCATCTGCGTGGGCCGTTGTGAGTGGGAGACCTCTCGATTGTGACCCCATGTGGAAAAAAGAGAAGTCAGTAATGGATTTCTTATGTTATTGTTTTATACTTCCCTGCCTCTTCTCCTTATATCTCACCTTCTACCCCATTTCCCCTGTTCATTATGGTGAAGGCCCTTACCCAGTTTATCTGCATACCCTCGCTCTTACCCCATCTAGAGTCAGTTACCTACACTCTGAGCTTCCGGCTATGGCGTGTTTATTCCCACTTCTGCAACAATTCCTTTATCCTGATTACCCTCTCTGAAGTTAGTATCATGGAATGTTATGGGCCTCCGGTCCCCCCTTAAGTGCATGAAAATCTTACGTCACTTGCACAGACTACATGCAGACATTTCCCTACTGCAGGAGACACACCTCGCCCCCTCAGACTTCCACCGGCTTAGGAAGCTCTGGGTGGGTGAGGTTCTGGGCTCAGCAGCTCTAGGTCGCAAATCTGGGGTCATTATATTGATCCATAAAAGTTTATCCTGTGACGTTCTGTCAGACACATCTGACGACCATGGCCGTTTTTGTACGGCTCACATTCGGATCGGCTCCACAGAATTGTTGATATCCAATGTCTATGCCCCGAACACACCGGACAAACCATTTTTTGAGAAACTCACCGCACATCTCCTGACTTTTCCTCACCTTCCCCACCTTCCCCATCTTATAGGCGGCGACTTTAATACTGTTATGCACTCCTGAGACGATCGGTCCTCTCCTAAATCGTCGTGTCCCACCTCTGCAGAACCGGCACCTACACTCCTTGCCTCACTTGCTGGCACGCTTCATCTCACGGACGTTTGGCATCTTCATCATCCCACGGATAGGGAATTCACCTTTTATTCCTCACCCCATCATGTTTTCTTGCGGATTGACTACATCCTAGGTACTGATGTTCTCATGCATTATGTGACCCTTCTGACCATCCATGACATTGCAGTTTCCGACCATGCACCGATTTCTGTTGACCTTGACCTCCCAGACACCCCCTCCACCCCAACTATATGGCGATTCCCTTCTTATCTGGCCCAGAACAAGGACTTTCAGTCCTACTTGACGAAGGCATAGGAGGACAACGAACTGACAAATGCCCCCTCGACTGATAACCCCCATCTGTTTTGGGAAGCTGGCAAGGCTTTCCTTAGAGGTAAAATTATCTCTTACGCCAGTGCCTACAAAATCCATGCAACGCTACAAGGCGGCAAGCACGCACCTGAGACTAGCCCAAAGAGCCCTTCTCACGCAAACCAATACAACGGCCAGAGACGAATGGCAGGAAGCTAAACGCGCTTTCGACTCTTGGACCACCACACTAGAACTTATCAAACATAACCGATTCGCAGCTACTCTGCATAGATTTGGTAATAAGGCCGGAAAGCTCTTATCCAGACTATGCAAACCTCCATTCCATCCCACTCATATTGTAGCTTTATGTAACACCAACGGTACAATAGAACGCACCCCTAAGCGGATTAGTGAGGCAATGTTGGACTATTATTCCATGCTTTATTCTAAAGACTCCATTGACCCCCCCGGCTGCCCGCGAGTTCTTGCAACGCAGTACGATACCTTCAGTGTTCCCTTCACAGCTCGAAGCTCTCAATGCTCCTATTTTACCCGATGAACTGCATGCGGTCATAAAATCCCTACCCTCTAATAAAGCCCCTGGCCCTGACGGTTTTCTTCAATTCTTCAAATCCTTTCATGAAGTGATCCAACCCACTCTCCATCGGGTTTACACCAACATCTGGGAAGGCGGCGACTATCTGCCGACAGGTAATCAAGCTTTAATAAAACTCTTAGCAAAAAAAGGAAAAGACCCTCTTGATCCAGGTGCTTACCGCCCAATTTCACTTCTAAATTTGGATGTAAAAATGTTATCAAAACTAGTGGCAACCAGATTAGCCAATCTTTTACCCTCTTTAATCCATTCGGCCCAATCAGGTTTTGTGAAAGGCAGAACAGCCATGCTAAATATCCTCAAGGTTCTCGTGGTTTTGGAACAGGCCCGGCTCCACCTTAGAGAAGACCTGGCCATCATCACCTTAGATGCCGAGAAGGCCTTCGACAACGTGGGCTTTCACTGGTTGTCGATGGTCCTTAACGAAATGGGCTTTTCTGGGGCCTTCACCCATTTGATTGATTCCATGTATAAGGCACCTACAGCCAGACTGGTGGTGGCGGGTCTCCTCACGGGGGAGTTTAGCCTGCATAAAGGCACGAGACAAGGTTGCCCCTCTCGCCCCTACTCTTTAATTCAGCCTTGGAACCTTTATCCCGATACCTAGCAGACCGAGCCCCTTTACATGGCGTCAAGGTGGGCGATCACGACCTCCGTACAGCCCTTTTTGCTGATGACGTGTTCATTTTCACGTCAAAGCCGGCTTCTGATATATCCACTATAAAATCCATCTTTGACACTTTTAAAATATGTTCGGGTCTCCGCATTAATTATCAAAAAAGCGAAATACTACCTCTCACTTGTTGTCCAACCCGTCAATGGCCACAGACTTCAATATTCTCTATTGCCAAAACTCACATAACCTATTTAGGAATAAAAATTGATAAGACCCCTTCCTCACTTTATACACTAAATTTTTCCCCGTTGATATCCAAAATTGTACAGGAATTGGGCAGCTGGATGGAATTGCCTCTCTCTCTCTCCTTGGCAGATGTCACCTGGTCAAAATGGTAAACTTTGCTAAATTGCTTTATTCAATGCAAACCCTGCCTCTGTTGCTGAAACATAAGGATGTTCACATTTTGAACAAGGCTATTTCTCGTTTTATTTGGAGAGGCAGGCGTTCGAGGATATCTCTTAAGAAATTGCACCTGCCCAGGAGAGAAGGGGGCATTGGTCTCCCCAACATTAGAGTTTACAGTTTATCATGCTTGCTTAGGATATGTATTGATTGGTTAACTCAGTCTAGCCGCTACTGTTTGTATTCTTAGGAGGCCACTATGGTCTCTGTATCGGCCTTGCTACACTGCAAATGGAAAACCTTGGCTCCTGTTCTTCAACATAATGTACTGCTCCGTGACACTGCCATTGCATGGAGGGAACTTAGAAAGCTCCTACATCTTCCTCTCCACATTTCTCGGTAGGGATGATCGAACGGTTCGGCTCGACTATCGGTTCGGCCCGAACATTGGCTGTTCGAGGTTCGGCCAAATTTAGAACTTTTTGCCCAAAAAGTTCAGAATTCGGCAACCAGAACCGACCAAAATGCAATGGTTCAGGAAATGGGCTTTAACAAGCCTGTGATTGGACCAGAACCATTAGCAAAAGCCAATTGAGGGGGCAGGAGAATGCTAGGAATGTGATTGGAGTGACTAGGGGGTCCATAGTCCAATCATTAGTGAATACGCCCCCCAGTATATAAGATAGCCCCCGCCAAATTCCTAGCATTGTTATACAGGGACATGAAAGAGAGTGGAAGCAGTTCGTGGACTTCTGCTACAAAGTGTCATTTAGCATTTATTAGTGTGAGGAAAGGGATATCTAGTGTAGTTAGGGTGCTCTTTTACACTTTAGTTAACTTTAATAATTTAGTTTCTGTAGGGAAAGTGTTAAGTGCCAGGGTGACCGTAGAGTAGTGTAGGGTGAACTGACAGTGACTGCTATGGCAGGGTGACCAAACCCTTCCAAATCAGGGTGACCGCTATAGAGAAAAGCTAGTTTCTCTGAAGTCACTTTCGCTGCAGTAATATGGCTTCGCCCCTGTCAGCTTGCTTTTTGGCTGCAGGCATCTATAGGGATTTTTTGAGCACATGTTTGGAGTCAGGCATGACATCTGAACTTGTGTATAGTGGTACTGTACACAAGTTCAGATGTTTTGCCTGCCTCCAAAAACCCCCCAAAAATGCCTGCAACAACACACCTGGGCTTCTTTTTTTTGGCGCTAGCGTTTTTTTTGGGCATTTTTTTTTCAATAATTGGCTTTTTTATCAAAAATGACAATTTTTAAGAACTTTTTTTTGTGTGATTAATAATCCCTGGGGCATGACCCAGAACCCTAGGCACTTTTTAGGGGCATTTATTGGGTTTTAGGGCTTTAAAATGGTGTTTTTTGATTACCGAAGTTTGGGTCCCATTGATTTCAATGGGGTTCTGAAATCCGGGCCGAACTTTCGGGTAGTTCGGATGTTCTGGCCGAACCAAACTTTTCAAAAGTTCAATCATCCCTATTTCTCGGCACCTCCCAATTCAGGGGAACCCTATGTTCCCACCGGGTATGAACTCTGGTATCTTTTCCCTCTGGAAATCCAACGGCCTCACGAAATTTTCGGATCTGTGCGACGTCACCTCTGGAATCCCTTTGGATTTTTCTGCTGTAGCCAAAGCCTTTTCCCTACCAATTTCTCATCATTTCTACTACAGACAATGTTTGAGCTTCCTTAGCAAGTATTGTGGATCTGATTCTGACCGCTTCCGCCACTCCATCCTAGACGATTTTCTTTCTGACAATATAAACACTATTTCGGGCATGTATAAACCGCTCCTTCTGAAGTCCACGCCTCCCCTATCTGAATCAACAGTTTTGAATTGGGGTACAGCCTTTCCACATCCGGATCTTCTCCTCCGGCTTCAAGCAGGGCTTATTGCAACTCTTCGCCTGACACCGAATGAAACTTGGAGGGAAACTCATCTTGCACCGTGCCTATATGCCGTTCTCTACGGATCCTCATAACCCACAAGGTGCGATATGCCCACACTGCAAAGTTCCACGCCCCACCCTAGCTCACCGCTTTTGGCAATGCATGGCTATTTCCAACTTCTGGGACCACGTTTTATCCTATATCTCTGGAATTACACAAGTCCGCATACCCAAGGACCCCTTCCTTTTCCTCTTTGGATACTGGGACTCACAAATTCTTTCCAGACCCCAGGACACTGTTCTCTCCCACAAGGAATGGATCTTACGCTGCCTCCTTATAGCCAGGAAATGCATTCTGAATAAATGGACCTCCCCTCTGTGCCCTAAAATCTCACACATAAAACAAGCGCTACTATTGTGTTTCTACAATGAAAAATTATCCATGGATGATGGGAATATTACCTCTTTTAATCGCTTCTCCGCCCGCTGGAATGCTTTTATCCTTAATACGCTCATGAGCCAGGAACAAATGGACCTTCATGATCGGCCAGCGTACCATACTGGCCATCTTGCTCAGCTGCAAAGGACGGGCTCATTGTAACATCTGAGTAAATAAAAGTTCAACACAGAAATATAGTCCAGAGATGTTTCTACAGAACTCTTAGTAGCGCAATAAAAGGATCTAAAAAATAGCGCAATAAAAGGATAAAAAACCTCTTATGAGAAAGTGCAAGAAGTGCTTCAATGTCCAATGATTAATGATATGTAAACATATCAACACAGTCTCTAATAAGCCACAAGATGTGAGGGATCCTTAAATAGTGCTGATAACAGAACCACCATAGGGTACCACCACCACCAGTGCTGGGATATGGCAAAAAAAGCTCACTCACCAGAACAACATGCCTGACCACTCTCCTGGACTAGGCAGAAACAGCATGGGTTAAATGAGGGTGAAACCAACTTTATCCTGGCAATCCCGGTTCCTGTACGGATTCCTCCTCTCATTGGCAATATATGGGTAAAGAGATAGAAAGCACTCCCATAGCGTGATACCGTTTTGAAATTTTATTCACAATAAAACATAATCCATTACACTCACTTTTAAGACGAACATAAATGGCATAATACTGGTGGTTCCAGAGTCTGGTGCGCTGTAGACGCGGTCCGCGGTCCCGCTGTGATCACAGAGCGCCCAGAAGCTCCTTCCCCCTCAGTGTACAGTAATTAGTGGACGCCGTATAGCCACGCCCCGACGTGTTTCGTCATTTCCGACTTCCTCACGGGGGCATGGCTATATGGCACGGCAGTCCTATTAAATAGGGAGCTCCGTCACCCGCCCTCCTCCGGAAAAAACGGAAGTTGCGCGAGTACCGGAAGTGATCATCGGCTCAGATCCTTCTCCACGCCGAGAACTGTCAGCAGAGGCAGACCAAAATGTCCATACTCTCCCCTCTGACTTTGCGATATCGGTCGCATACCATGTACCGATCGCTTGCAGCCGTACTCATCCTTAATATGGGTACTGTGAAATTGATATAGGTGTAATGTAAACATTACCTGGGTAATAAAAACCCGTGTTAAAATAAAACATAATTTCAAAAATGATTTAAGACTATTTAAAACTTTACCAGCAACAAATGTTACCAGCAAAAAATGGACATGCCCGACCTAATCCCAGTATGTAGGAGGCCGAGCCGATATACAGAAACATAGTACACATCATAATGCAATACATCACTATGGCATATAGATAAGGACAATGATAAAATATTATTTATAAAATGAGAATAAATGAAAAGATACATATACTAATAATACACCAATATACGCTCAATTTAAATCCATATAGGATGCATAAACATGCGCCATTAAAAATCAAATATAATTAATAAAATTCAATAATAAAACAATGGATACATGGAGCCCAGACATATATATATTAATGTATCAGAACACTCTAAATATATTAAAATATCACCACATATATGTCTAAAAGGTAAAAGGTGTATACATAAAAAGTATACATAAAAAACACACGCACATAAAATAGGAGCATACAATATATATATATAAAATATGTAAAATCACATATATATTAGTATAAAACTAGGTGAGTATAAGATTCTAATAAAAAAGGGGGGAGTTAGATCTCAATTTAAAAATCACTGATAAAACAGTTGAGATCCAACTCAATATTTAACCCCTTTGGATCCAAAGCTTGAGTTAAAAAGATCCACTTCGTTTCGCATTTAGAAAGGTCTCTCACCCAATTAGCACCTCTCCATGATGGAGTAACTCTTTCAATCCCCCAGAAGTGCAAGCTCCTCGGGTCTCTTTGGTGAAACTGCCTAAAATGTGCAGATACATTATGTTCCTTAACACCTTTTAAAATATTTGTGATATGCTCACCTACGCGTTTTTTTTAAAGTGCGTTTCGTGCGTCCAATATATATCATATTGCAAGGGCACATCAATGCATACACTACATGAGTAGTATTGCAGGTGATCAGGTTTTTGATTTTAAATTCTTTATTAATGGCTGGGACCCTAAACTGATTTCTTTTCTTTGGATTCGTGCGAGCAGTGTAACAAGCTCTACATCTGCCACATGCAACAAACCCCGTCCTACCAGGGAAAAAAGACACATTCGGTGGGTCCAATATTCTTTTCACCACCTGATTCCCAAAATTGGGTGCCCTCCTATAAATAAACGAGGGTTCCTCCGGTAGTACTTTCCCCAATGTTTTATCCATAGTCAAAACATGCCAGTGTTTCTTGAAGATGGATTCAACATGGCGATAGTCACTTGAAAAGTTGGATAAAAAACTCCATTCGTGTGTGTTGCTATTTGTTGTCCGGGCCATCCTATCTCCACGATCGAGTAAAGAATCCCTTGAGGTGGCTAGGACATTCTGGATTTCCTTATCCAGAACTTCCTCCCTATAGCCTTTGTCTATAAATTTTTCTTTAATAACATCGGCTTGCATGAGGTAGTCATTGTCAAATGTGCAGTTCCACCTTATACGCATTAACTGACCTCTCGGGATATTTTTCAGCCATGTAGGGTGGTGCCCACTTTGAATGGCTAGATAACTGTTCCTGTTGGTCTCTTTAAAGTATACTTTCGTGGGGGGCGGAGCCGGCGAGCGAGGTGAATGGCAGCGTGAGCTCACAGCTCCTCGCTACACAGACAGTCCGGAGCTGATTAGAACGGAGAGGGTCACTCCACACATACCCAGCTACGATCCGGACACCCGCGGGCACACTCTGGCCATGCATCGGAAGAGGAAGGATCGTGGGAAGCCGGGTAAGATGCTGAATTTCTTCACCCCGCACAACAACAGGCCGCGCAGCCAAGATGGCGCCGGCCCGCCGCGCTCCACACATCCCATGCCCGTACAATCCCCGTGCTCGGAGGAGAGAGGGAGTACCTCAGGCACACTAAAAGGAAGTATGGGGACCCCTCCACAGTCTTCCCCGACATCGCAATCTAACAGCCCCGTGAAGTCGAAGCAAAAGAATGACCACACAGCTGCGGCCTCTCAGCGGGGCCTCACCATAAATGACACCCTAGAATTTCAGGAAACAATGGCTGCTCTCCCTGCAAACGACCAGCCTGTCATGGCTTCTATGCTAAGGGACATGATGCTCTCGCTGCGCTCGGCTATCCACTCTGATATGCTGCAGTTGATGTCCCAATGTAATACTGCGGTAGTTGCAGTGACTGACAGGGTGTCCACAATAGAGGACAAAATGGGGGAGTTTGCCACCACATTCAACGATATGGTCGATGCCCATAATGAGCATGATGATGAAATAACATGGCTGAAATCCAAAGTTGCAGATCTTGAGGACCGCTCCAGACGGAACAATGTTAAAATAAGAGGCATTCCTGAATCTGTTAAGCCCCAAGATCTGGCAGACTACCTCACCTCCATAATGCAGGAGTTGCTACCGAATACAGCCATCTCTGATCTAGCAATAGACAGAATACACAGGTTGCCTAAACCTAAACATATACCAGATAAGTACCCCAGAGATGCCATCGCTAGGATACATTTCTATACTGTGAAGGAGAGACTGATGGCACGGATGAGAAGGGCTGTGGATCTCCCAGACAGCGTGAAAGGCCTGTCCTTCTTTGCAGATCTATCAGCACACACGATGAATCGCAGACGGAACTTAATGACCGTAACGAAACCGCTGAGGAATCATCATATACAGTACCGCTGGAACTACCCAGCTACGCTTTTGGTCACGAAGGGAGACAGGGAATTTAAAATAGCGACCTTGGAATATGGAATTACACTGCTCCGCCAATGGGGCATTCTGGACTCTGATGACCCAGAAGATCAGCCCACTCCCCAGAGGTCTGATCACTCTCCTGCTACTTAAACAGTGGGTGCTCCACAAATGTGCCCCATTTGGCTCACACAGGAGTTGACCCTCCATATTCAAAACATGTCTACCCAACGGTATCCGGCAGTTCTGTTCGGCTTTATGAAGAGTGTTTATTCTAGTTGCCCCAAGTTAGCAGATTCCTAATCTGCTCAGATTTCCATTCGGATATCGTCTAATTTTTACCAACAGGCGCAGCCTCTTTTGGCGCCTCTCGTTTTGTGTGTTTTTTGCTTTCTTTTCCCTGTTCCCTTGTCTACTTTGAAGGTTTAATTTTTTCTCTTCTCCTGCCTTGTCACAAGAGAACTGTCACCGGTGATCTTCCATAAGGAGGCCTTCGGCTGGCTTACATCTACTGAGTCCTCCACGCAGAACCCTAGAATATCCAGCTACTGAGCTTCTCATCCAAACTAAGGAGTGGGGTAGGAGCCGTCGTTTTTATTTTGTTTTGTACGTTTTTATTTTCCTTTTCCTTTTTCTCTGTAAATTTCTACCGAAGAGTTCACATCGCTCTAATCCACCATGGCTTTTAAGCTGACATCTCTGAACGTCCGCGGTCTCAACAGTCCCTTTAAGAGACATATGTTGTGGAGAGAACTCAAGTTGCAAAAATGTGATGTCATATTACTACAGGAAACCCATTTCTGTGCTGCTGCACATCCCTTACTTAGAGCTAAGCAATTCCCTCATGCCTACTATGCCAACAGCCCCAAGAAAAAGGGGGGCGTGGCCATCCTCATCAAAGATACTGTGGTATTTAAATATATTTCACATCAGTCTGACCCGGATGGCCGCTTTCTTCTCCTTACATGTGAAATCAACAATGTTGCCTACTCCATTCTCAATGTGTATGCCCCAAATGTGAACCAAAGTGCCTACTTGAGAAAATTGTGGAAACGCCTTAAACCTGGTATCAGGGGGTATGTACTTCTTGGGGGAGACCTGAATATGGTTGCAAATACCCGCCAGGACATATCCAGGGACAGCCCGATACACTCCCGCAGATCGGACCTCTCCTATTTTTTAAGATCCTCAGACTTACAAGATGTCTGGAGGTGTCATCATTCTACTGAACGGGATTTTTCATTTTTTTCTAAAGCACATTCCTCCTATTCCAGGATTGATATGATCTTAACGGACAAATTTTTGCTTCAGAAAGTGGTGGACTCGGCCATAGGCCAAATCACGTGGTCGGACCACGCTCCAGTTTCAGTGACTATTGGCCCCCAAGCATGCACGACTAGAGCCAATAGATGGAAAAATGATATCAGTATATTTTGTGATCCGGGGTCTTCCTCTGAAGCCCGCGGGGCTCTGGAGGAATTCTTCCGTATTAATGACGATGGGGATACGTGTCCACTCATAGTTTGGAATGCCCATAAGGCGTATATGCGGGGATTTCTCATGTCTAAAAGTGCAGCTAAACGGAGGCAGAGGAGGCAGCAGATGGAGGACCTTATAGCAAAAATCCAACGGTTGGAAACTATTAATAAGCGTGCCCCACTCCCTAACATTAGTGACCAACTATCCCACGCCCAAAATGAATTGCGCCTGCTTTTAATAGGACAATACCAGGCACAGACCCGTAGACTTAAAGCTAACTTCTTTGTTCACGGGAACAAGGCTGGTAAACTTTTAGCTAACCACTTAAAAGACGAGCGTGCCCGCCATCGCATAACTAAACTGACTCACCATTCTACTGGAGTGTCTTTGACCAACCCCAAAGACATTGCGGACGCTTTTAGCCACTACTACGGTTCACTTTACAATTTAAAGGACGACCTATCCACTCCCCAACCGTCCCCAGAGGACATAGATGGATTCCTAGCATCTATCTCCCTACCCAAATTGAAATCTTCGGATCTCGACGAATTGAACCTCCCTATATCTGAGGCAGAGATATCCAAAGCAATCCTATCACTACCTCTTAATAAGGCCCCTGGCCCTGACGGGTTTTCCTCAGAATATTATAGGCAATTTGTGCATATTTTGACTCCGAAACTTCAGGGGGTGTTCCGCAGGGCTGCCTCGTCTGCCTCCTTTCCTCCAGAGATGTTGGAGGCTACTGTGATAACGTTACCTAAGCCGGGGAAGGTCCCGGACTGTGCGAAGAACTTCAGGCCCATATCCCTATTGAACGTGGACCTGAAGGTCTATGCAAAGATCTTGGCTAATCGAATATCTAGGTTCTTGCCTGACCTTATAAAGCAAGACCAGGTGGGCTTTGTCGTGGGTCGTCAGGCCACTGACGCCACGAGGCGCCTCCTGAATCTTATCCACCATGCCGAATCCACACAAACGCCCACTGTATTCCTGTCCCTTGACGCCGAAAAGGCTTTTGACAGGATACATTGGGGATATCTACGCAAGGTCCTGCAACGTTTCGGCATGGTGGGTGGGATTTTGGACGCGGTCATGGCTCTATACACTAGACCATCTGCATATGTTTACACGGAAGGCCTGTTCTCCTTGAAATTTGATATTACTAATGGGACCAGGCAGGGATGCCCACTTTCCCCGTTGGTGTTTGCCCTCCTGATGGAACCCCTGGCAGAACGGATTAGAAGTCACCCTGGAATCAGGGGGTTGGATATTAATAATATCCCAAATAAGATCTCATTGTTCGCGGACGATGTTATCCTGTCATTGACATCCCCCTTAACATCGTTAACAGCGGCTCAGGGAATTCTTCAGGAATTCCACTCTATCTCATACTACAAAGTTAACGATACTAAGGGCCGGATTTAAAGAAACTGCAGCTTCAAACATCTATGACGTGTTTCAGTTTCGCCGCGTTCAAATCAATTAACTGGCGCTGCGGCGAATTGGCGAGTAAAACAGCAATAATGAATTCCGCCGTCAGCGGGATTCACTTACGATCGCGGCTTCGCCAATTCGCAAACTTATGTCTTCCTGCTTATAGCAGTTTCACATAGCGATGTGGGCTAGTGGATTAGTGCACACATCACATGTCTGTAATTCATCTCCCTCTGCTGTAGGTTCGAGGCTTACCATCTCCACCTACTTTTTTTATTTTCTTTTTTTGTTTATATTGCTAAAATGGAACGGATTACATCATATATATTGCTAAATAATGTTACACTCAGAAGCGCTTGCAAGCTTACACCATTTTAAGTGTTTTTTTGATCTTGTCTGTGTGTCGAATCGATCTTATGAAGGAAAGTACCAAAGGCAAGTGACCAAACCCCTACCCTACTTCAGGGCAAGATGAAACCTCACAATTTTACCATGGTCTTCTTCCCACATTCCATACAATGTTTAGTTCTTTAGCTATATGTGCTTTTTAGCCTTAACACACTCCCTTTTTTCCACCATACAGCTTTATTCTGCACAATAGCTAAGTGCTTTGCAACTTCACTGCAGTTCACAACGTCATGGGTTCAAATCACATCACTACACTTGGGATCTCTTTTCACTCTCATTTTTTTAAACAGTTTTTTTAAACTATCTTGAATTTGGGGGGGGAGGGGGGTGTCCTACCCAAATTTCAAGCACATCAATGGAAACAACACAATTTTGATTTTATGAGTGTGGTCCTAGTTTTATCGAGATGCAATTCTTTACATATTTACCATGGTTCTTACAATTTCTTGACCAATAAACATAGGTGTCTGATATTGGACTCTCTCCATATTTCAACAACACAGGCCCTCATAGTCCAACACTACATTTGCCTCACACCTCAACACAACACTGTCACATCCCTACTCTACATTACAACCCCTCACATCACCAGTACAAGCAGCATGCAAAGTGCAAAACTCCGGCCTTGGCAGCTTAATGGGCCATACACTAACAATTTGTCTAGACTTTTTCCTGTAGACTTAACCAAACCATATAATAGAAGCTCAAACCTCAACACTTTCAATTTGGATGCAATCAGGCAGGCCCTTGCACTACATAGAAAATGTCAATCGGAAGGATAAAGTCTTCTCTAAATCTTACAGTGTGGATGGCCCTTTTGTCTGTAGGCACCCACACAAAACAAAAAAACACATGTTCAATTCTAATGTATTTATTTATTTGAGAATGACAGCAGAAGGAGGGATGCAGCAAAAGAATATTGTCACTCTCCAGTCCGTGTGCCTTTACAGCGCCAGACCACGATCTTTGCTCCATGGCTACGGGATTCTGATGTCTTCCACAACTTCCGGCAGAGTTCAGAATCCATTCTGCACCTCTACCAGCTCATAGGGGACAGGCATGGCAAGGTTGCTGGGCAGCTTCCAAGCCACTTTCGAAGTTCCAGGGTGTTCATGTTGGTCATTGGCCATGTGCCTTACCAAATATCCACTGACCACAAAAGAAAATGAGTGGAGTCCATCAAGGTGGGTTTCTACCACCTACACCCGCAAGCAGTACCACTCCTGGAAAAATAAAACAAAGGATAAGACATTTCATTATGAAAATCACATCTTAATGCCTGTTTGCTTCATTCTGAACTTCATTTAATTTCGACATCACGAGTGAAATAACACATTTTATGCCAACTTACACAAACCAGAAATCATTAATGTAAACATTTGAATACACACCTGTGACGCCAGACAGCCCATCACCACAGGCTTCCCATGGTACGTGCCATGATTCCAAGATGTTGATGTTCTGGAAAATTACAACACCATAAGATACCAAGCAGCCGTTCATGTTATCAATAACTACACAGGTGGCATAGACACAAATAAACACCTGCCAGCTCTTCTCAGCCCTTTACACTATTCACAATACCAACATGTTTATGGTTAGAGGTGCATGTTTTTGCTCAAGTAACACAATTTTACCAATGTTGACTACACTTTATCTACAATGGCAAGTGTCATTGGCAGATGATAATCACCCTCTGTCTCCCTGTGAGTGGCACCTCTGCTAACTAGCTAATTAATACACATGCCCTATCTTGACCGGTTACAGTACTTACATGTAAAGTGGCTAGCAACCAGGGTATTCCGGGTGGCCATACCGGCAGCGGTGCTCCGCCGCCTGGGGGCCGCCGGCTGACGGACCTCTGGCTCCCTCTCCTCCGTCAGCTCCCAAGAATCATCCCGGGCAACGCACATGTTGTGCAACACGCAGCACGCCAGGATGATCTTGGAAGCCTTTGTAGGAGAGTACAGGAGTTCACCCCCAGGCCGGGCCAAGCAGAGAAACCGGGACTTGAGAAGACCTATGGTCAACTCAATGATACTCCGGCTTCTCCGCAAGGCCCTGTTGTAATTCCTCTCTGCTGGGCCCTGGGGGTACCTGATTGGAGCCATCAGCCACGTCAGCTGCGGGTAACCAGCATCCCCTGAAAAATAAGAAAAATATACATTAGTTATTCATATCATGTGACTTTAGATGACTCCTCAAAATGGGAGACAATTAGGCATTTTACTAAACAACCTGCTCGTCTGTTTGCAAAAAATCATATGAAACATCTCAACTCTGTCTAACTGCCTAAATCACTAATACAAATGGGAAAAAGGACACACAAAGTGGTGGGTTTCTCTTGCAAGTTACAACTTGGCCCCTATTCTGTTCCTATTACATTAGCCTAGGTCTTACTTCTGGAATATATCTGCAACTAGAGTGAGGAAACCAATATTGACTCACTTATGCAAAGTACTTTGGGGATATGGCAATACCATTGGAATCATTTGTAGGTTTTCTTTGGGTGGCTAGAGGACACCATTTACACATTGGTTAACCACCTTCATTGGACTCAAAGACAACTTTGCAAATCTTTCTTTTGTGAGCTGCTAAGCTGCTGATCTGGTTGTGTGTGAACAGCCTGACAACTAATAACACATCCATTTTAGGTAGGCTTTGCTTAAATCAGGGTGTACACCGATGTAGCTTATTCCTATGTCTATGTAATCTTACAGTTTATGTTGTTAAGACAAAATACTTTACCAATAAGCCACCCTTCGGGCATTTGTCCACTTTCAAACACCTCGTACAGAGTACTTGTTCTTAACATACTGGAATCATGGCACGACCCTGGGTGACCAGTGTTGACACTCATGATGCGCTGTTTGGCGTCACACACTAATTGGACGTTCACAGAGTGGTACTGCTTGCGGTTCCGGTATTCACTTTCGTGGCTCCTTGGGGGCCTAATGGCTATGTGGGTGCCATCGATTGCCCCTAGGATTTGCGGCATGTGTGCCCGCCGGTAGAAACCCAACTTGACTTCATTCCACTCATTTTCATTCTGTGGCCAGTGGATAAAATTGGGCACTATATCCACTATGGCATTAATGACCAACATGAACACCCTTGAAACTGTGGGCTGGCTAATGCCCATGATACTTCCCGAAGTGGCTTGGAAGCTGCCACGCCCTAAAATATACAAAGTGGCCAGCAATCTGGCCATGCCGGGCACCGCATGGCCGCGCTGTGTGTCCGGGTCAATTTTCTCTGCTATGAGCTGGTAGAGGTGTAGAATAGTTCCTCGCTCGAGCCGGAACTTCCTCCTGACATCAGAATCCCGCAGCTTGTCCAAATAGATCCTTGGAGCAAAAATGCGTGGCTGGCGAGGTAAGGGCACACGGACTGGAGGTGCTGCTGCTGAAGGTGCTGCTGCTGCTGCTGCTGCAGCTTCCCCACCTTCTGCTGCCTCCTGTGCCAGGGCCTCCTCAAACAAGGCACCAATAAATGCCAGCATTGCACCATCTAATGCGTCTGGGATATCGTCCTCCATTTTGAACGCGCAAATTCGCGAATGCGCAGATATATATAGAAACGGCCGCTAATTATCACACCTGTGAGCCAGCTATAAAAGGAGCACATGGCCAATATGGCTGCTGGATGTTATAGATCGATGTTTCTTATGTGCTAGCAAGACCCTGTGACCCACAACCTACATTATCTGGAGGTAAGACAATTGTATCTCTCTCTCCCAAAAAAAAGGAAGGAGACAATTTGTACTTATCTTGGGTGTGCTTAAGTTGTCTATGGTGAATCCCCTCCAACCCACAATAGCTTGGGAACCCCTCAAGTGTCTTTTAATCATTGGCAGTTGGCCCCATGTGCATGTGGTTTGGACATGTGTTTTCTCATGTTTGTTAAAGGTGTGCAGTCTAGATTTGGCATCTAAACCTGCCCCCTTACCTTCCCAGCTTCCAAAGACACCATTTTTGCTTTCCTGATAACTGTAATTTATTATGTGCACGTATGTAGGTCATGCGATTTCTCATGTATGTTTAATGTTTGCAGCCTCCTTTTGCCTATAAAGGATTACACCACCACCACCACCACCACCACTGTGTTTGTGACATTAGGTAAGTGTTTGGAGGGCCTCGTGTGATTTGTACCCCTATGCGTTTTCTTATGTGTTTTTTTTTTACATTTCTTTGCAGCCTCTTCTGCTCTTTAACACCACCACCACCACCACCACCACCACTGTGTTTGTGCCATTAGGTAAGTGTTTGGAGGGCCTCGTGTGATTTGTACCCCTATGAGTTTTCTTATGTGTATTTTTTGTACATTTCTTTGCAGCCTCTTCTGCTCTTTGCCACCACCACCACCACCACCACCACCACCACTGTGTTTGTGCCATTAGGTAAGTGTTTGGAGGGCCTCGTGTGATTTGTACCCCTATGAGTTTTCTTATGTGTTTTTTTTTTACATTTCTTTGCAGCCTCTTCTGCTCTTTGCCACCACCACCACCACCACCACCACTACTGTGTTTGTGCCATTAGGTAAGTGTTTGGAGGGCCTCGTGTGATTTGTACCCCTATGAGTTTTCTTATGTGTTTTTTTTTTTACATTTCTTTGCAGCCTCTTCTGCTCTTTAACACCACCACCACCACCACTGTGTTTGTGCCATTAGGTAAGTGTTTGGAGGGCCTCGTGTGATTTGTACCCCTATGAGTTTTCTTATGTGTTTTTTTTTTACATTTCTTTGCAGCCTCTTCTGCTCTTTGCCACCACCACCACCACCACCACCACCACCACCACCACCACCACCACTGTGTTTGTGCCATTAGGTAAGTGTTTGGAGGGCCTCGTGTGATTTGTACCCCTATGAGTTTTCTTATGTGTTTTTTTTTTACATTTCTTTGCAGCCTCTTCTGCTCTTTAACACCACCACCACCACCACCACCACTACTGTGTTTGTGCCATTAGGTAAGTGTTTGGAGGGCCTCGTGTGATTTGTACCCCTATGAGTTTTCTTATGTGTTTTTTTTTTTACATTTCTTTGCAGCCTCTTCTGCTCTTTAACACCACCACCACCACCACCACTGTGTTTGTGCCATTAGGTAAGTGTTTGGAGGGCCTCGTGTGATTTGTACCCCTATGAGTTTTCTTATGTGTTTTTTTTTTACATTTCTTTGCAGCCTCTTCTGCTCTTTGCCACCACCACCACCACCACCACCACCACCACCACCACCACCACTGTGTTTGTGCCATTAGGTAAGTGTTTGGAGGGCCTCGTGTGATTTGTACCCCTATGCGTTTTCTTATGTGTTTTTTTTTTACATTTCTTTGCAACCTCTTCTGCTTTTTTTGCCACCACCACCACCACCACCGTGTTTGTGCCATTAGGTAAGTGTTTGGAGGGCCTCGTGTGATTTGTACCCATATGCGTTTTCTTATGTGTTTTTTTTTTTTCCTTTTCTTTGCAGCCTCTTCTGCTCTTTGCCCACTACTACCACCACCACCACGACCAAGTCTGTTTGTGCCATTAGGTAAGTGTGTTCTGTAACTGTTCACTAATTATACTGTATATGAAGAGCAATCTGCAAATCCTGTTTTTTCTGTTTTCTCTTTTGTCATTTCAGATTTAGGAGTTTGGGGCTCTTTGCTGCTGCTGGACAGCCAGATTCTCTGCCCACCTCGTGCTCCCATGGCCCCACCCACTGGAAGGATGAGAAGGGCCAGGGGGGCCAGGGGGGCCAGGGGGGCCAGGGGGGGCAGGGGGGGCAGGGTGGGCAGATCGTCTGGCTCTGGTGTGAGGGAGGCTCCAGCTGTATCCATGAGGGAGTCCACCATCCCCATCCCGGAGGAGGAAGCCGGGGGAGGTGTTAACACACCAAGTGGACAAGCTGGCTCTTCTGACAGTAGTCCTGGAGAGGGTCCGTCCACCAGAGTCAGCTTGTCCACATTAACCCGGCTTCCCCGTTTCACCCACAATCAGTGCTGTGCCCTGGTCCACGCCTATATGGCCAGATATCAGGCGATACATGGGACCAGGGCCGCGTCTTACTCAGTAACAGAGAAGAACAGATTGTGGGATGAAATCCGGGATGCTGTAAATGCACTGGGTGAAGCACCTCGCCACCGTGACAGTGTGCGGAAGAAGGTCAACGACATCTGTGGGTCCGTTCGGAAGAAGCTAATTGCATGGGCTGCGGAGGGTCTTTATGACCGTCAAGGTCGGCTGGATGAACGTGCACGAAGTTCTCTCTGGGATTATCAATTACCTTTCTTGAACATCATAGGACCCGATACCATCTTTACCAGAGAGGACTTAGATTCGGATGCTTTGCACCGAGGTAGGATATTATCTTGGATGTCAATTGTGTGAGTTGTTTGGAAAAGATTAACTACTATCCTATGTGTGACATTAAGAGAATGTGATACTTGCCCTTCCAATTGTCCTTTTTTTGTTTTCCCCAACCTGCAATTTGTTCATCTGTAGCACGGATCTCAGCCCCTCCACAGCCCATGCAGCTTGGCGAACCAGACGGACTCACAGGTGTTGACATCAGTGCTGACCCTCCTCCTGGTAGGTCCAATATCATACTGTGCCAAACAATGTAGATGTTTTTTTTTGGCCAAGATAGCTCATATTGCTATGTCCTTTACAGAAGATCCGCAGCAGGGAACACACCCAGTGCAGCTAGGCCTGGAGGAAGGTGTTGGTATGTCTAGTCAAATAATGTTTTTTTGAATCTTATTAACCCCATTAACACACATGTTTTTTCTTAGGAAAGAGTGTTGCCTTTTAGATGTTTACCCTGCAAAACACAGTTGACAGCATTAATGGGTGCCGTCATTAGTAGGCAGACCAAGCCTTCTTAACCTTTGGGAGGGTTTAGCAAGTGTCCTATGAGCCCAGGAAAGCACTTTTGAATGTTTGGCCTCAATGCTTCATTCATGAAGCTAGGAGGGCAATCTGGCCATAATCATTACTGACTAAGGTTATGTACTAAACATGTTTTTTTTTTTATTTTTTAAAAGAACATCAGGCCCCTCTTGACGTTGCAGCTGGAGTTGGATCAGGAGCTGGCGACGATTCTGCATCCAGTGCTGTGGTATGTGATATAAGGGAACAAGGTGCACATGTAACATTTCAATGGTAGCATTGATTTTGGACTAGATGTGGCTTACATTGTGTGTGTTAAATTAGTGCTATGACATTCTGACGATGCACCAGCACAACAAGAGTTCTATCTTGAACATCAGGGAATTATGTTATAATTTGGTGTGCCACTAATGTTCCAAAAACATCCAGGATCTTTAAAGTCCGGCCCGTCTTTGATTTTCCAGGTCCAAATTCATGGGTATCGTTTGGTTGGGTTGTCCTCTAGCCGATTGATGGCAAGATTTTAGACAACATACGTAGATGTATAAAGTCATTGGTGTAGTAACAGATTTACCAAAAGCATAAACAACCTACCACACCAGGGTTAATTGGGAACACCTTCATGTTGAATCTTTTTTGCCTTTGTCATATTAGTCCTACCAATATAATATGTACCCATTATCAGAAGTGTTGCTAGCTTGGATAATCTTACAATGAACAAGTACTCATTAGAAGCACATCAAACTTTTCAACGTTCTGCTTGGGGTGTTAAGTTGTCAAACTAATCTGAAATATTTAGTCATGATGTTTGATAATGATTTGGTCTATTTCTTCTGCTTTCAGGTAGCCTTAGATGCAGAGGGATTGTCACCTACCCAACTTCGTCCATCTATGCTGGATGTAGCCGAGAGGCTGCTTGATGAGTATCAGGTCCAAAATGAGTTAAGGAGGCGTACTCAGCAATCTACTGAGGCAGTACGTCTGCTCGGGCTCATACAGGAATCTGTAGCAACAATGGTACAGGTTCACCAGGATATGTTACAGGTTCAACAGGATATGCGTAACAGCTTGGTAAGTTTAGCAGACCAGCATCAACGGGATCGGCAAAGTGTTGACACTCAGGTGCTGGCCACACGCCAATGCCTGTTTGGATCTGAAGATGCCCCATTGGCAGAGCCCTCCCAAACATCTCACTCACCTGCCACTGCAGGTTGTGGTAGTGGGAGGGTAATGCCAGTGTTGGCCACTTGTCAGGCAGCTGGGGATGGGACAATTCCTCCTGTAGCCACTCCTAGCACTTCACACTCCGTTCGGACTCCCACACCCCTCAATGAGCAATCCTCCTGCACAACCTCAATGCGCACTGGTTCCACAGTACCCCTTCCACCTGACTACATTCCCTCCACACCTTTATCACTTCACTCCTCCCCAGGCCGTTCTTCTTTTTTGTCACCAATGCGACATGTCGTTTGCCCCCGCACCGTGGACCACAACAACCAATCAACCACCACTCCCCACACATCTTCACAACCCTTGCACCACCAGCAGCATCAAATAGCCTTGGAGCAGCAACGATCCCATCTCATGGTAATGGCACACGTTACCCAAATTCTTAGGCTGAGCACAGAGCAGATGGGACTATTGGCACAAGATCTTCAGTCTGGGACATTTCCAGGGTTCAACACCCTGCATCAGCAGCAGCCTCAGACACAAGATCTGATTCTAATGGGCCACTTTACCAGAACTCTAAGGCTAACCCCAGAGCAGATGGGACTATTGGCCCACCATTTGATGGCAGGAACCTTTCCATTGCTCACCACACTGCTTCAGTCACCACCACCACCACCAACTTAATTTTTTTTTTTTTTTTTTTTTTGGTTTTGTTAATGATTGTTACATTGGCCAATTTGTGGGGCCATTTTTTTTTTTAATTTGAGGGTGGCACAATATGATTTCTTATAGTGCTTTTTTTGGGGATGAAATAAAATTTTATGCAAAATGATTAGTTTGTGTTTGCTCTTTGGTTTTTTAGGAGTGTTGGTGGCCAAGTAATGGCCCTGGTTAATGTAGGCATTTATACACACGTGCTTCTCGATCTCCAAACATATGATTTCATGTAAATTTAGATAACTCAATGTTCACATAACGACCCAAGAAAAGGTCTCCCTTCAAATGTAGCTTCAAAACAAGTCTCAAGGCTAACATAAACCAAAGCCAACATACTAACAATTACAGACCACACCACTCAAGTAAACAAATACAACACAAAAGACATTCGATGTGTACACCAAAAAGAAAACTTGGGTAATAAAATAAATGTTTTAATAACACATGTGGGTGTCTACCAACTGTAGCGTACAAAAAATATATTACAATATATAATAGAATGAACTAAATTGCCAATGTAACATTTGTGTTGCAAAGAGCAACATACTTAAATTTAATTTAGATAAACATTTTAAACATTTTTTATGTTTTGACATCATTTTTTGGAAGGTTTTCACAAAAACAATTCTTTTTTGTAAACATTTGTGGTTTTGTCGGTTGCCATAAAAACAACAAGGCTTTTTTGTAAACATTTGTGGTTTTGTCGGTTGCCATAAAAACAACAAGGCTTTTTTGTAAACATTTGTGGTTTTGTCGGTTGCCATAAAAACAACAAGGCTTTTTTGTAAACATTTGTGGTTTTGTCGGTTGCCATAAAAACAACAAGGCTTTTTTGTAAACATTTGTGGTTTTGTCCGTTGCCATAAAAACAACAAGGCTTTTTTGTAAACATTTTTGGTTTTGTCCGTTGCCATAAAAACAACAAGGCTTTTTTGTAAACATTTGTGGTTTTGTCCGTTGCCATAAAAACAACAAGGCTTTTTTGTAAACATTTGTGGTTTTGTCGGTTGCCATAAAAACAACAAGGCTTTTTTGTAAACATTTGTGGTTTTGTCGGTTGCCATAAAAACAACAAGGCTTTTTTGTAAACATTTGTGGTTTTGTCCGTTGCCATAAAAACAACAAGGCTTTTTTGTAAACATTTTTGGTTTTGTCCGTTGCCATAAAAACAAGGCTTTTTTGTAAACATTTGTGGTTTTGTCCGTTGCCATAAAAACAACAAGGCTTTTTTGTAAACATTTTTTTTTTGGTTGCCAAAAACAAGGCATTTTTTTTTTTTTTTTGGTTTTTTTGGTTCCCAAAAAAAGGGTTTTTTATAAATTTTTATATTTTTTTTGGTTGCCAAAAACAAGGCTTTTTTTGTTTTTTTTTTTTTTTTGGGTCCCCAAAAAAAGGGTTTTTTATAAATTTTTATATTTTTTTTGGTTGCCAAAAACAAGGCTTTTTATTTTTTTTTTTTTTTTTGGTTCCCAAAAAAAGGGTTTTTTATAAATTTTTATATTTTTTTTGGTTGCCAAAAACAAGGCTTTTTTTGTTTTTTTTTTTTTTTGGGGTCCCCAAAAAAAGGGTTTTTTATAAATTTTTATATTTTTTTTGGTTGCCAAAAACAAGGCTTTTTATTTTTTTTTTTTTTTTTTGGGTCCCCAAAAAAAGGGTTTTTTATAAATTTTTATATTTTTTTTGGTTGCCAAAAACAAGGCTTTTTTTTTTTTTTTTTTTTTTTGGGTCCCAAAAAAAGGGTTTTTTTTTAAACTGTTTTTGATTTTTTTGTTAGATTTTTGTTTATAATGGGCAACAATTACAAATGGGACATTTCTTTGTGTTGCAACGTGCAACATAAGTAAACAAACCACAAAAAAAAAATACTAGGATCTTTTTAAAGGTGTGACATTCCTAACGAATGGCTCCTTAGGGTCTGGATCCACGCCACAAAGGTGTTCCAAATATAGAATTCGGTCTCCGCACCACCTCATATAATCCAGGAGGACCTCGTAGGTGAGGTGGGTGTGCCCTGGGTAGAAAAAAACATGACAATTAGTTTTAGGCAAAATGATCCAAACAAGGATTGTAATTAATGTGCCTCAACAAATATGCTTAGGAGTCTATTGGTTGGCTTTTATCAACACTCTGAAGCAAATATGCTAAATTGCTGTTGTAAACCTTAAACTCAAACTTTCACAGCAAATTGTTCAAAAGGTTACATAAGATGGCTTGGAATGTTAGTAGCAGTTCCACCAAAGCTAAGTAAAATGCTTTTCTGCATGTAAACACAAGCAATCATTTTGAAGAATGTAAGGTGTTTTGGGTTCAATTGGTCAACACGATACATGTGCACACATTTATCTCTATCACCATTGGAATCTGTGGAGCGTTCTCTCTCACTCTTACTGTCTATAGATTGAACCTGACACATAGTAGAGACTCACCCTTAGGAATTTTGAGGGCCAGTTCTGGACGGAGCAGATGTGTCTGCTCCCCTGATCTCCTTTCCGCCATCCCAGCTGTGTTAAGAGAGAAGAAAAAGTTTATCAACAAATGGACTCACGCTAACTGTAGGTTACGCAGTCATGAAAACGCTCTAACACCCACTCATTACCCCTCCACATTTCCCTGAAAGTTTTATTTAGACATTGATATGGTGGTGATGCAGATTTGTACAGTGCAAGCGTCATTCTTCTGGGTGAAGCTTGTAGCGTTAAGGATACGTACTCCCTGCTTTTGTGCTGATTGTGTTTTTCTGATGTTTTTGGTGCCTCAGCCCTGCCTGTTCTAAGTGTTGGAAACATATCATTTTGGGAGGGCTGCGGAAAACTAATCAGGTTAGACTTACACTCTCTAGGTTTTTGGGGACAAGAGAAATAACAATCCTCCTTTTTACATGGCCCCTGTACACACCTCTAGGCACCTCCCTCCTGTTGTTTGACCCCACAGCAGGCAGCTTGCTATGGAGGCACATGAGATGAAGCCAAGCACCCTGTGCCTGTTCAGGCACTAGGCTGTGAGCCAGCCTTGCCCCCCTCCCTTCCATTGGTCTCAATGATTAGGAGTGACAGCATCAGGAGGCAATATTGGCATGCTGTCACCTCAGTTAAGGAGGAGGGGGAGTCTGTTCCAGACAAGTATTAGTGCAAACATTTGGACCGTAAAAAATGGTCCCAGTAAGTCTTAGGGGGAATATGCACACCTATCACTTGGAATACTAATGCATAGAATGCATTCACATAAAGAACCCGCTGCCTTTAGAACAACTTGAAGCCTGAGCGGGGACATACACAGTTAGCATTTCTCCACTTACTAAGTAGACACATTACTGGAAAAGCACACAACTTACCATCATCAGGTTTTTTTGGGGCCCCTGAAGTGGATGGCGTGGCTGGCTCTGGAGAAACTGCACAAAAAGAACACAAATTGTGAACTGGAATGTGGTACATTACCGAGGAAGAGTATTTATGAAAGATTGACAAACACACATTTTCAGTGTTGACTAAATCAGGACATGATTAAATTACAATGTCCCCTAAAAATTTACAAGTACAAAGCACACCATTTCCAATGTAGAGAAACTAACACCAATTTAGAATAGGGTGGCTTGAGATAACTTACAAAAGATAACATGTCCTGTAAAGCTCCCCAAAACCACCTTTCAAACATGAAGGTTAAGCAAGAGTGTTTCATGACCAACCTTCCTGTCACATATAGCAAAACTACACTTGCTTTGACTCCAACTTAGATTATCCTAGATACACATCATCCTAGCACACACAATTCATGTGAGAATCTAATTTTAGGTACTTACAGACTAGTTCAGGGGAGCCTGGAGTGGGGGAGGATGGGGGAGACCCTACATGGGGGGATGGTGTCCCTTCATGGGGGGATGGCGTTGTATCTCCTAGAAACACAAAGACACAAATACAATCCTTGAACAAAAGCTATTTGATAAAGGCACACAGAAAGTAGTCTGGAAACATTGAAGGTAGTAGTTACAGTGGACTGGGTAAGCAGTGGCCCCTCTTCCCCAGTCCTCCACAACAAACATCCTCAATGTCAGCTGCTACAAAACCCCAATGTCAAAATATATATATTACAGCCCTTATATTTACCAGGACACATTGAACACACAAACACATGTAGAATACTTACTTCCCCTTTGAGGAGAGCCCAGGTCCTCATCCGAGTCGGACCAATTGGCCTCTTCTTGGCCAACAGTTTGTTCCTGGCCCGGATCCAGGCGACTCGGCCCTGCCTGAGGCTCCTCTCTTGCTGAAGTTACATCAACCACAAAAGAAAACAAAACAAACAATCATTCCTCCAAGTTCGACCTAATACACAACACACCAGCACATCCACATTACTTACAGGGGGCCTGAGAAGGCTGAGCCGCAACATCCTGATCACTGGTTTCTAAAATAAAAGAAAAACATTATATATTATTTATGGACACAAATAGGCAGTAACCTCTCATCATGCTAGCACCATACTCAATGCCCCTACAATTCAGAACATAGAAGTGCACTTACACCAATGAGATGCATTGACCATGTTTTAAAACAGGAGGGCACCATGCAAATTAAGCGGGCGCCTAAGGCCTCGCACCTACAGGGGCCTTGCGGCCAGTGGCGGAGCACCAACATTTCGAAGGGCGCAGTCAGGGAAATCTCCCAAGTAAAAGATTGCTTTCAATCCTCGGATCAAAAAGTTGCAGCAGTGTGCTGCAGTCCCTTCACTGCGTCTGCCAGGTGTCTGTTGTCCGCTGACACTTACTCCTCCTTCTCTGACTGGGGATTGGCCGTCTGATCATGTTATCCTAAGATGTGGAGGAATCGGTAGGTGTGTACCTGCACCAGTAGGAAGTGACTGGCCGGTCAACTCACTCTGCTATCATCAGTTGTTGCTCTGGGAGGAGAGCTCCGCCCTGGACCCGGAACATACAGGTAACCAGGCCCAGACTTGATATTTTGCAGGCTGGTCATAGATTTGTTGTGTCCACTATGCAAAGTGGTTGAGTAGCCCCAGGGAAGTTGGAAGAGTCTGAAAATGGTTGGTGGAGGAGGAGGAGAAGAAGGCCCTGGGTGGCTGGGGGACAAGGAGAGGGCCCCTGGGGGTTTTCTAGAGGAGGAAAGATCCACAATGACGCCAGAGTCAATTGCCAAGGAAGAGAGTGGAGCTGAGCAAGTCCTGCCTATCTGACATGAAAGCCAAACATGGTGTAGATGGAGCCCTTTGCCCTACACAATGACAGCACCAGAGGTGGAAGGTGAGTGGTAGCGGGTCTTTGACATTATAGAGCATATGGACTCTGTCCATTATTGGTAGTTTTGTTTGGAGTTGTCCTTTAGATGTTTAACTGTGTTGTTTTTGACCCGAGCTGTGAGGGACTGAGGTATGACAGCCCACTATGCTGAGACTTATAGTGCCCTAGAATGTTGAGGACTGAGGAATCCTTAGTCCCTAACAGAGGGCACTACAAGTCTTAGCATAGCAGGCAGTATTTCCTCATTCCCCTACAGAGAGGATTACAAGTCCAAGCAGGTAGCCTTCTGCAGTGGGACTTGTTGTGCCCTTGACTGTGGTGGACTGAGGAAGGGAAGTGTAAGAGGGTCTCTGTAAGCTCAGATGTATGGGGGAGCTTTGGGGAACACAGAGTTCCCTTTTACACCAGAGTCCCCAGCTTCCCCCCTCAAATAATGGTTCCCAAACTCTCCTTATATCAGAGTCTTCACACTTCCCTCTTACAGTGTAGTAAGTCTGGAGACTCCGATGTAAAGGGGGCTCTGTAAAATGTGATTAGAGATTAGAAATTTCTAACATTTTTATTTTCTACTTACGATCCACAATTTTCAGCTGCTCAAATGGCTCGCTGCCTCTGACTGCATATTGGAGTGTGGCCGTCCTCCTCCTCCCCTTCTTCACCAAAATCACAAGAGGGTGCCGTCCGTCCGCTTTGGCTAGAAGCAGAAGAAAAAAAAAAACATAAAAAATACGAATGTACATAGTAGTATTAAAGGTTGTGAAGAGACACTTGATGGAGGTAGGAAA
The DNA here is from genome assembly GCF_965119305.1 of Pelophylax lessonae. Taxonomy (NCBI): domain Eukaryota; kingdom Metazoa; phylum Chordata; class Amphibia; order Anura; family Ranidae; genus Pelophylax; species Pelophylax lessonae. The sequence continues at coordinate 340,425,647 of NC_138771.1, read as the reverse complement.
GGTAGGAGCGAGAGGGAGGGGGGGGGGGGTGTTGGTATTAGTGTTGTTGCATAGCTAAACACATGTCCACCTACCCAAAAAATTGTAACCTATCTGGTCACATGTAATGTATATTTTTACTTACCGGAGATTTGCTCCACAGCCTTTAGCAGGAGCCTGGGTGAGCGCCTTTTGGCATCACTCCAGGCCCGCTGCAGATCCACTATATCAGCCTGGAACTGAAATCTCCGCTGCAGCCTCATCCGGAGACGACACATCATCTTGTGCTTTTGGTGAAGATGCGTATAAACTTTATCATACCCCCAGAGGAGGAGGAGCTGTGGAAAGAGCAGTGTATGTTTGAGTCCAAGTATGTCCAAAATAGTACAGTCTTCAAATAACATGCTAGGTCGTCTTTGAGATATTGTAGAACAAAGAATTCCATTTCTGGTGATACATATACATCGATGTCCAAATCTACCTCCATGACATAGGTTGCCCCACACTGGTGATTTCCTCTACATGATATAGCCATTTTCTCAATTGGCCTTTCATGACACACCCAGGGCCGCCATCAGGGGGGACAGGCAGTCACTGTATTTACAACCTTATTGCTGTCCATTTAGCAGGGTGCAAGTAACTTTACACACATGTAGCATAGGTATCAACTTTTGTCACCATGTTAAAAGGACAGCAGTATGGGTAGCATTACAGTGACTGTTATTAGTCCAGGCTCACTAAACTAGCCAATGCTTGGAAAAGCAAGCCATGCAGATTGCTTTTCAGGTCCCTTTTAACACGAGCTGTCTGATTGGGTGTGGCTGTTAATTTTTGACGCAGACCTGATAAGCCCCTCAATTCTCCTTTATGGAGTGTTATATGTAAATGGGATTGCTTCATTTGAGATGCAGATTTAAACTGTGTATGGCCAGGCTGAAGGTACCCAAGTTGATTGGTCGATCACCTGGAGGACAACGTACAACCAGTCTGTCAGATTTTACACACACTTATCGCTAGCATCTCTTGTAGCCACTAGCAATAATCACTGTGTTTTCCTGGCAGGGGCAGCACCAGGAGAACACAATGGCTCCGCAGGAGGGTTTCCCCTGTCTGTGTTGATGGTGGAATCAAGGCAAAATGTTTTTCCTGCAAGCCACGGGACAAACAAAGATATTTTTTTAATGAATCCATGATTTTGCCAAAATGGAAAAAAAAAGATGTTTGCTTTGTATATTCTTAAGTTTGCTACATAACTAGAACATGTAACAGTGTTATATCATTGCAGGAGATTTCCCTTCACTTCCTGTCTTGGTGTCACCAGGACAGGAAGTGAGGGAATCTCCCGTGGGGATACAGCCAGCAATTCTTTCCTTTTATATATACTATGGACATTATAAGGCAACAATTGCAAGCTATTTCCCCACAGTGATATTCCCCTCACTTCCTGTCTTGGTGTCACCAGGACAGGAAGTGAGGGAATCTCCCGTGGGGATACAGCCAGCAATTCTTTCCTTTTATATATACTATGGACATTATAAGGCAACAATTGCAAGCTATTTCCCCACAGTGATATTCCCCTCACTTCCTGTCTTGGTGACACTAAGACAGGAAGTGAGGGAAAATCTCATGCAATGATATCACCCTACTAGAAATTGTAGTTCCGTCTAAAAAGTATACATAAAGTAAGCACTTGGTTTCCAAAGTGGCAAAATTATGGAGGAGTTAAAACCCCATAGTGTGATCGGGTAATCTGACGGTGTGTTCCTACACTCCTCAATGTGTCTGTTCATTAAGCTGTGCTGAATTATCCTTGATTCACAATTCCTGCAAGAGTTGCACATGGTATGTGGGAGATGCAAATTTAAGGTGGCATAATTATCCACACAATCACACATAATCCTTTTTAAAGGTCACCAGCAGAATTTGATGGCATAGTGGTTCACAGCAGTGCCATCATATTCCAGTTAGATCTGTCAATTAACAAAGCAATGGGATCTGGGGGTGTATTTAACTTGCAATGGACACCCCCATTCATTATCATATGGCAGTGTGAGATGGGTCTGTTGGGAATGTGATCCATTGAGACAAGTGATTATACACTCATGTGTTTCTTTTAGAGGTGATTTGTTCAAGGCAATCCTTTGAAGACATGACCATTCCAGATTTTTGTGATCACTGATTCCATCTCAGGTGAACCAATTAGCTGCTGTGTGCAGATCCAGCTTATGATGGTAAGAGTGTCAGACAAGACAAACGGGGCCGAGCTTGCAGTGTGTATGGATGTATGTAAGGCAATAATTTTTTGCATTATGCATTTAGGGAATATAATGTTTCTAATCTTGCATATATGAAAAGGGTCAATACATTTGTCTTTATCTAGATAGATTCCAAAGCGTCAGAGCAATCTGTCACAGATAATTGGGTTTCATTTTGTGTAAAAGTTGAAACGAATCAAATCTATCTATATACAGGCATAGCCCACTTTAAGTACACAATGGGACCAGGGCATGTATGGAAACTGAAAATGTACTTAAAGTGAAGCAATCCCTTTTTTCTTTTCTCGATGCATGAAAATACACCAGCTCCATTGTAAATTTTGGCCACATTGACATAGCCTTACTCCCAAACCATGTGGGAGCATGTTAAGGGGATCCAGGACTATGACATGATAGATTACCTAGGCAAGCTGGCCAGCCACAAAATGGATATGGTGTAGTCCTGGGTACCTGGGTACCCTGTCGTTGCTCCCTAAGTTTGTTATCCCTGTCACTTATGGTTTGTGAGCAGTGTCATGGCAAGCTGAACAAGCTGTGTCCTTACTCACGATTGTATATAAAGTGAGTGTACTTAAAGCAGGGTATGCCTATCTATATCTATATAGAAAGTTCAGAGATGTGAACCTGTTCCCTATTATATACACTAATATATGGTATATAACATATTCTATAATGTATCTAATGTATATATATTGTATATAATATATACATAGTATATATATTGTCTAATATATATATTTTTTAGATACACATACATACATCTATATATATACACATAATATATATACATATATATATATATATATATATATATATATATATATATATATATATATATATATATATACAATATATATACATATAATATATATACATATATATACATATAATATATATACATATATATACATATAATATATATACATATATATACATATAATATATATACATATATATACATATAATATATATACATATAATATATATATATATATATACATATAATATATATATATATATATATATATACATATAATATATATATATATATATATATACATATAATATATATACATATAATATATATATATATATATATATATATATATATATATATACACATATAATATATATATATATATATATACACATATAATATATATATATATATATACACATATAATATATATATATATATATACACACATATAATATATATATATATATACATATAATATATATATATATATATACACACATATAATATATATATATATATATATATATATACATATAATATATATACATATATATATATATATACACATATATATATATACACACATACATATATATATATATATATATATATATATAGGGAACAGGTTCACATCTAGGAAGTTTCTATAACAGGAAGCTTCTAGATCACGTCTAATAGGCAGAAAGTGCATGCGCAGATCAGCAGACCAAAAGTTTCTTGCACACCCGCTAGATAAGCGACCCACCCTGCCACCATCCCCCATCCCCCATCCCCCATCCCGCACCCTGCACACTCACACCCCCTCCTTACCTTACACACAAATGCCACGATTTCGTCTGTAAACAGTGCAGGAGCCATGATGCACACTTACGACAGGGCCTGGACAATTTCCGGAAACGTGTGCACGCAGCAAAAGTTTCGTTTCCGGTTTCATGTATAAATGTGAGAACGCGGTTTTGTATATTCGCGAATTCGCGAATAGTGAACATACACAACCATTAAGCAGATTTAACTTAGAAAAAGAAATACAAATACATACATTTGTGGACACCAGAAAACTTTATTTAGACACATGAAGACATTTTAAAAAAAAAATTGGAAACATGCTGTTTATTACATTTGTATTTTTCAAACCAAAACAACCTTTGTACAACATTTAGACCATATACATCGACAAAGAGCCCATAATCAACAGATGCATGTGCAGATTGACAGAATTATGTTAACAGCAATAAATACTTACAGAGAGTCAACACACAACACAGCCAAATCTCACCTCCATAAATAACAAAGGGCCAAAAATGTTACCCATAAAACATGTGACACACAAATATATTGGACCTCTTCGTAGGTCAAATCTTTCCTGATGTCTGAGTGAGCTATATATAATCCAAGCAAACACACCCAGAATGGTAACGCCCAGTCCAAAAATTAACTGTGTGTATCCTGTGTGTTTTGGAGCATGCTCAGTTGCCAAAACAAGGGAAATAGAAATGAGGAATAGAAATGTATGTAGGTGTGTATAGTATATGTGAATTGAAAAAATTCTCTCTTGAAGTTTGCTAGTCATTATTTAGAATGTTTAGATACAGGAATACATACATATATATACAATTACGTGAGAGAGAGAGAAATATATATTTAGGGAAACAATTGAAACACACCTTTTGGGATTTGAGAAGTGAGATTGTGACGATTGACCAGATATGTAAGCCAACAATCTGACTCATCACTCATGAACATCCCTAAATTTGGCGTGGCAATTATATCAGGCGTTCTTATGTGCATTTTGGCTGGCGTTTTCCCAGGCGTTTTGACATGCATTTTTTGGGCAGGCATTGTTATATGAAATCACCTACAAAAGCCCCAAAAACAGACCACAAACACGTACATGTGAACGTAGCCCGTTTGGGGGCGTTTGAGGGGGATTTGTCCAGCTCAAGGATCAGCTCCCAAAACAGGCAAAAAATCCAATCCTATTCAGTTCAATGGCCCCTGTTCCCATGTGAGCATTTTGACGGCATGAGGAAAACACCCAACGCTCACTGAGAAATAGCACAATGATTAGGGAGTCTGCCTTCCTGCTGTAGGTTTGTAAGTTCGAATCCGGAAGGTGCCCTCTGTATGGGCAACACTTGGATATCTCCAATCCTCCAAATGTTGACATCATTAATTTTGTTCATGTTTGAAAAAGGCATGTGTATCAGCAAACTTTTAATCCAAAGACATGAACAAAATACAAAAGATGCCCCATAAAGTCAATATGTAGCAATATTGTGAGCTAAAGCTCTATTTGTTTGTTGGGCATACTTTGCTAATTAGCCAAGTATAAGGGATATATATATATATACCTTCAGTTAAATGTGTAGTAAAATGGTAACACTTGGCCATACCCATATGGAAGAAAAGGTAGTATTTGCAATATATTTCTAAAAACATTCTTTGGAAACACATAAAATATTGTCAAAATTGTGACATTTCCTTGATATGTGTGAAATGCTAATAATCTTTCTTTGAAATATGTTTTACATCTATTTTTTTTCTATCTGACGACCAATTCCCCAATGTAATATTTTGTGGGTTTTTTCAGAGAATGTGGAGGTTCTATATAAACACTGTAGATTTGACTGCTATGATTTCGGAGTTAGCAGGAAAGGTGTATGGAATGTGATGGTGTTTACTAAAGGATCCCTTGTTGGAAGTGTGCATGTTTTTCCAATTCCGCCGGTTTTTGCCATTTTCTATGGGCGAGACAGCGGATTTGCAAGCGGTATTCAAAAAAAAATTGACCCAAAATCGCGCTGGCGAAATTTTTTGAGCCAATTTGACGTTGCGCATGCGCACATTCGCGAGTTCGCAGCTCGCGGCTGGAGGAGCTGTTTAACCTTTCCACACTTTCGCAGATATCTCTCTTTCTAAGTCAGTTTTTGAGATTTTTTAAACGCAAGTCATCTCCAAATTGACTTCCACACCTTCCACAGTGATTTGGGATTTTTGGGGGTACAGGGGAAAATTTGGCTAAACTTTAGTCGAGCTTTTAGCTGGCGTGGTTTTAAGTCGCGCTCTGACCATATTGCATCTTAATGAATCTCACACTAGGCGCTATTTTCCGCCCGCCGTTCTTTGAATGCCAATTTCAGACTTAAATAATCGCCGCTTCGCAAAATCACGCCGAAACGCCAATTCGCCGTACTATGAATCAGGCCCTAAGTCACACATGCTAGGGGTAGCAATCAACAGCAAATTACAACAAGAGATCCAACGCTTAGTGCCTTTCCAATGGGAAAAGGATCATATTGACTACTTAGGCACCAAATTAACTAGTAGCACGAAAGATCTATTCAAATATAACTTTACACCGTTTCTTGCCACATTAACTAGCGACCTCAATAAATATGGTAAACACTTTCTCTCTTGGTCAGGCAGAAATGCAGCATTTAAAATGCTGACATTCCCGAAGCTCTTATACTTATTCAGGGCGCTCCCCATCAAGATCCCACAATCGTTTTATCAAACGGTACAATCCATGGTATCCAAATTCCTTTGGGCTGGAAAAAGACCCCGCTGTTCTCACAAGCACCTAGTTAGGCATCCCCGGGTGGGGGGAATGGGTGTCCCAGATGTCAGGGACTACCACATAGCGGCTATTCTCGCTCAATCTCTTCATTGGTTGAATCCGACTCAAGCACCCAGCTGGAACCAGCTGGAGCAGTCGGTGGTTACACCTAGAACGCTTGCCGATCTTATACTTAGTATTCCTATATCTAACCATAAATACTCTGAGACACACCCGACGGTATTAGCCACGATATATGCGTGGCAATACTTTTTTGCCCACAGCTCTACAGCAGTTCAGAGAATGGACATCCCTGTCCCTCTGACGGCTCTTTCCTTCCTTTCCCCGAACTTGAATCTAGCACACTGGTCCTCGTTTGGCCTGCATACAATTCAGGATGTCGCACAAACCCCCATGGGTTTTTCATTTAAGGAATGGTGTGATAGATTCCCCTCCTTTGCCAAGGAGTATCTCACATTCCTCCGAGTCTCCCATTTAATCTCGGCCCTGGATACAACTAGCTTTTCTGTCCCAGCGCAGATCCACTCCCTATGCGTCGGGACTAACAAACACTTGAAGGGCATAGGCACATTCTACACTGCTCTTCAGGACAAAAATTCATTTAAGAAAAGCACCTACCATCATAAATGGGAGGGCGAACTTAGGCAGGAATTCTCAGAAGAGCAATGGCTGAGGTCATACAAACTCACCTATGCACATACTAGATGCTCTAACTTTAGGGAAGGGCTTCAGAAAATACACCTCAGATGGTATAAAACGCCATATACTATAGCCAAATTCTGTCAGGGGGCGTCCAATCTTTGTTGGAGACAGTGTGGGCAAGTGGGCACCTTGCTACATGTGCTGTGGTCGTGTATCTCCTTGAGGGGCTTCTGGACCTCTATATCCAAACTTGTAGCAGGGGTGACTGGGATGCTAAACAGAGTGACAGTGGAGCAGGCCCTTCTAGGAATCAACATTGACAGATACCCTCCCTAATTCAGAACGGTGGTCCAGAATATCCTCTTTGCCGCTAGACTTTCTATAGCTCGTAAGTGGAAAAGTAATGAACTCCCTTCCCAGAGGGAAGTTATCCAACTAGTGGGAGAATCATATATTTATGAAAAAACTTTAGCTCTCAATGATTTTAAGATGCGACAATTTCAGGCCAGGTGGTCTATCTGGAACGAATTTATTCAAAAACCAGGTTCACACTAGATATAATTGATATCTGGCGAAGTGAGAGGTTGAGCCCGGGTGGGAGGGGGGCCCATGGTGTAGTCGGGGGCGCAGCATGTTCCCTGTATGGGGCGCCCACCCTATGGTGTTGAAGGATGTGGCTGAGCCCACTGTATGAAATTGGACAGTGGCTTCCCCCCTCCTCCTCCCTCGGGCAGATATGCAACTATATGTAACTTACTGCTTTAGATGACGATACTTTACGGTGATCGCTTGAGAAGGTTAAGTAAGTAGGATGTTTACTCTATTTGGGCCATATTCGTGGCCATATGCCATACATGTTTGTTTTACTGCATTGATGCTTTCTTTTTCTTTTTCCTTTATTATGTGACATTGCAATCTATGTATTTGTATTCACGTTTGCCTTGTTTATTTTTCTTGAAAACCAAATAAAAAGATTTGACTAAAGTATACTTTCGTAGTAAAACCAAGACCATTTCTCTGTATCCATACATCTAAAAAATGAACCTCCTTGTTGCTCCAAGTAAAATCAAGTTTAATATTATTAAAATTGTTGTTAAGATGGCGCATAAAATCAGATAAAGAGGCTTCAGAACCTTCCCAGATAAAAATAATGTCATCAATAAATCTACGATAAAATCTCAAAGACGGTCTGGCCATATTAAAAACAAATTTGTCCTCCCACTCGGCCATGAACAAATTCGCTAGACGGCGCGAATTTCGCGCCCATGGCAACTCCTGTCTTCTGACTGTAGAATTTATTTTGAAACCAAAAATAATTATGGCTGAGACAGAAGTCTAGCGCCTTGCGTATAAAAACTTTTTGGTCATAGGGCACTTCATCTCTCCTACTCATTGCCCAATTCAGGGCAAGTAAAGCATCATCGTGTTGGATGATGGTGTAGAGGGACGACACGTCCGCCGTCACCAAGAAAGCGGACGAGCCGTCCCCCAACAACACATCATCCAAAGAACACAACAAATCCTTAGTGTCTTTTAAAAAGGCTTTGGTAGATGACACACTGGGCTGTAGGAAGGTGTCGAGGTACTGTCCCAGTCTCGCACACTGACCCTATTCCATTCACGATGGGACGCCCTGGAGGGCATGTGGAGTTTTTATGTATTTTGGGGAGGGTGTATATAATTGGTATCCGACATGCACTCATTGTAACATCACTCTTGGCATGCTTATAGTGTTTTGTCCGTCCATCCATCTGCCCATGTTACCTTTGGCACTATTGTTGGTTCCTTTTATTTATCTGAATATTTGCCTATTTTATCCCTACTCTAGATGTCTTCAAACTACTCATGGCCGCCTTCCATATTCTTTCCCCCCCCCCCCCCACTTTTCCCCACCTTTCACCCACCCCCTTGCAGTAATGCTGCTATTTACCCTTTCTCATGTTATTGTTGGTGCATTAACACAAATGTCTGTCTACGACTGTGCCTTCATTCATTAGTTACCTGTTGTTTTGATTGTGGTTATTGTACTGTAAAAATTTTCAATAAAATGTATTTGAAAAAAAAAAAAAAAAAAAAAACAGAATGTAACCAGTTGCTTCAATGGCACAATGGTGATCAGGCATGTACAGTACAGGCAAAAAGATGATGGCAGACAAAAAGGAGCTTTTCAGTCAAAACAATATCGTATAAGGCGTACTAATAGCAAATTGCTTGAGAAGTGCTAGTACAAGAAATTCTATGCTGCTCTCAGTCCCCACAAATACACTGTGAAAATGTACTAATGGCATGGCTGTGATTGGCTGAGTGCAGCATGTGACCCAGACTCTTTATAAGCTGGAGTCACGTACTGCCGCACGTCACTCTGCTGATTTGAGCTTAGGGAGAGGATGTTGGTGCTGTGATCAGGGACAGAATAGGGCAGAAATCAGAAGAACCTGTGCTACTTTAATCCACAAGATACAGCAAATAGAGAGGGAGGGAGCTTCAGCAATCCAACATTTCTGTACCCAGCCACTGCAAGGGAAATCTTTTTTTGTAATCTATCTGTTACTGAGGTGGTGCTCGGCGGCCATATTAGCCACTGCAGTGTACTGCATGTGTGCCAGGCAGCCAGAGACATCAGCCTAATCCTGTTTTGTAGCTCAGTGAAGGAAAACAATTTTTTTGCTGGCTGCTTAAGTCCCCTATATTGCCTTTTGTATGTTTAAGGGGTGACATAGTCCATTTGTCTAGCCTGGGATCTGTGGTGCCACAGAGCACTTGTGTACACAATGCACTAAACCGCATATTCCATTTCAGCTATCAAATAGTGCATCAGTGTATTTTAGTTAAAAAAAAAGTGGTCATCCTGATCCACCAAGCCTATTTTACACCGTCAAAATATATATTTGACATTTCTGCAGTGAAATAGAGAATCTGTGGCAAGGTCCACATAACCACAAATACATGGACCAGTAAGCATGGCCAGGGTCGCTATATCTCCCTAACTGCACACTGGGTAAATGTAGTGGCGGCTGGGCCCGAGGCAGATAGTGGTTTGGCGCATGTCCTTCCACCACCGAGGATCGCAGGGCATTATTCATTGCCTCTTGTTGCTTCCTCCTCCTACTCTGCATCATCCCCCTCCTACTCCTCTTCTACCACCCCCACATCCGGTCATCGAAAGAACCTCACCCCCAACTTTAGCACAGCCCAGGGTAAACGTCAGCAGGTGATTTTAAAACTCATGTGTTTGGGTGACAAACCCCACACTGCACAGGAGCTTTGGAGGGGCATAGAACAGCAGACTGATGAGTGGTTGCTGCCGGTGAGCCTCAAGCCCGGCCTGGTGGTGTGCGATAATGGGCGAAATCTCGTTGCAGCTCTGGGACTAGCCAGTTTGACGCACATCCCTTGCCTGGCGCATGTGCTGAATCTGGTGGTGCAGAAGTTTCTTAAAAATTACCCAGACATGTCAGAGCTGCTGCTGAAAGTGCGATCCGTAGGTGCGCGCTTTTGGCGTTCTCACCCTGCTGCTGCTCGCCTGTCTGCGCTGCAGCGTAACTTCGGCCTTCCTGTTCACCGCCTCATATGCGACATGCCCACCAGGGGGAACTCCACCTTACATATGCTGTAGAGACTGTGCGAGCAGCAGCGGGCGATAGTGGAGTTTCAGATGCAGTATGCACGGGTCAGTCGCTCTGCGGATCAGCACCTGTCAGGGAACTACCAACATCCTGGCTAATCAGCGAATTCACGTACTGGCGCGAATGCGCATACGCCCCCAAACACGGGCAAACGCAGTCAGGAATGTGCGTGCGCCAATGCGCATGCGCGTATGCCATGCGTAATGGCGCTTGGCGCCAAACGGCCTATTTAAAGCCAGCAGCCACAACAACTAGTTGCTGGATGATCAACAGCCTCCCGTGTTCCCTGCACCTTGTAAACCTGCTGATCTTGACTTCCTGTTGCCGACCCGGACTGTTTGACTTTGCTTCTCATGGCTCCTGACCCCTTGGCTTGCTCTTGGATTCCTGTTGTCTTCTCCAATACTTGACCTCTGCTTGGCTCCTGACTTCGCTCCAGTATTCTCCCAGTCTGTTCCTGTTTGTACCTTGTAACTGCCTGGCTTGCCAAAGTGTTCCAGACCTGCTTGGAACTTCACAACAAGTTGGTTCCTGCTTTCATCTGGTCATCCCAACCGGCAACCCGTGCTACTTCGGGCACAGCACTCCCTGTCCCACTTGCAGGGGTGCTCTGCACCTAGCCGCAAGGGGGAGCCCTCTCTACACTCCGGCTTTGGATCAGGTACGTGACAGCACCACTTCACCACCAGTGACTGGGCCTGCATGTGAGACCTGTGTACCATGTTGCGGTCTTTGGAGTACTCAACCAACATGGCCAGTGCTGATGACGCTGTTGTTAGCATTACAATACCCCTTCTTTGTCTTCTTGTAAAAAATATTACGGCGATGATGGAAGAGGATGCGGCACAGGAGGAGGAGGAAGAGGGGGCATTTCACAGGGTTTCAGGCAGGTCATACAGAAGTGGCTAAGAGGGTGGGTTCCTGCACCAGCAGAGGCCAGGTACACATGTGGACAGCCAGGGCACACTTCTGGAGGAGGAGGAGGAGGAACCAGTTTCACTGCAGGGTGGCACCCTACGCAGCTCAGGGCCATCACTGGAGCGTGGCTGGGGGGATACAGAGGACACAGAAGATACACCACCTACAGAGGGCAGCTTATCGTTACCTCTGGGCAGCCTGGCACACATGAGTGACTACATGCTGCAGTGCCTGCGCAATGACAGCAGAGTTGCCCACATTTAACTTGTGCTTACTACTGGGTTGCCACCCTGCTGGATCCCCGGTACAAGGACAATGTGCCCACCTTAATTCCCGCAGTGGAGCGTGATAGGAAGATGTGCGACTACAAGCGCAAGCTGGTAGACGCGCTCCTGAGGGCATTCCCAACTGACACGGGGGACAAGTGGAAGCACAAGGCACAGGCAGAGGCGAAGTAGGAGGAGGAAGAGGTCGCCAACGCAGCTGTGTCACGACCAGCTCCTCAAACAGCAGGGTTAGCATGGCCGAGATGTGGAAACGTTTTGTCAGCGCGCCACAGCAAAATACACCACCAGCTGATAGGGAACGTGTTAGCAGGAGGCAGCATTTCAACAACATGATGGAACAGTACATGTGCACATGCCTCCACGTACTGACTGATGGTTCTTCCCCAATCAAATTCTGGGTCTCCAAATTGTCCACATGGCCAGAGCTTTCCCTTTATGCCTTGGAGGTGCTGGCCTGCCCTGCGGCCAGTCAGGGCTGCTGATAGAAATCATGGGGCCCCGTACAGCCTACCTGATGGGGCCCCCTTCAGCCCCACCCTTAACCCCCACCCCTGGCCCCTCCCTAGACCCTGCCTTGAAATAATAATCATATTTAAAAATCAGACGGGCAGGTTGTACCCATGTCGACCTATTACTTGGGTACAATCAGCCTGCCTTAGCCAGTCCCTGCTAACCTGGGCAAGATTGTAATAATCTATGGCTGGCTTAACTGACACTTACATCAATAGTGACACCAAAACAGCGATCAGCTAAATTACTGTATAGTGTACACTATATTAATGCCACTGGCTGGGTTAACATCAAGGGGCAATGAAGGTGTTAACTGTGTGCCTAACAAGTATCATGTGTATAACATGTGCTGCTTTTACTAACAGATCTGGCTGTTTTTTTCTCCCTGCAAGAAATAGCCAGATTACTGATCTGTGTATGAAGCCCTGTGTTTGTAAACACAGGACATTGTACTGTGATTGGCTACAGCTGATCAGCATGTCTCCGCCCTAAATCTTTGGCCAGGACCTGCTGACAAAATTTGGCTGTAGCCAATGACAGAGTGGGTTAGCAGCAGGCACACGCATGTGTGTCCCTAACCTGGAACAGGCTGGATGAGGTACATGTATGTCATCCAGACTGCCTGTACCACCCTTCCGCAGAAAATGCACTGAGGACATGCGGCAAGCAGTTAAAGGGAAAATGTTAGGGTTGGGTTAACACAACAGGTCTGATCAGGTCTGCCTGTCCATTTTACAGGCGATCCTGCTCTGACCCTCCATTCACTACTATAGAGCAAAGGATCTAAATTAACTTGTATCCATTTACACCCGCCTACCTCCAATCTGATTAGCTAACCAAAACAGAAGGGGATCTGTTCCCCTCTAGCAGATCAGATTGGATGACAGTTGGGTGTAAACAGACAGCCAGTTTGTTTACATAAGCCATCCTTAGAGCAGACCAGGCTGTGTCCATGTCAGCTCTGCATAAGCTGAGTGGACATGGACCTGTCATCTGCCCACTTTGCTCATTGGGGGATTAGACAACAGATCCCCCGTTGAACAAGCGGATTCCGCCCCTTGTGAAAGAAGCCTTGATAACAGACAGATTATCAGCATTATGATAACACACAGGCAGCAGTCAGCAGGTTCTCTGTCACAGCGTGTAACATAGCATGGCTGTTGGTTGCTGACCTTGTTAACTTATGACCAATCTGCATCCAACAGCCATGCTATGTGAAACACTGTGACAGTGAACCTGCTGACTGCTGTCTGTGTGTGTGTGTTATAGATGGGTGACCTAGTAATGTACAGTGCAGTAATTCCATAGTTGCCAATATTCCGAAAATGTTTTTAGGGACACCTTTTTTTCACTGTTTCCATAGAGCTGCTGTAGGCAGAGCATGTACTTTAATTAGGGGCGGGACATTCATTTATTATGGACGTGGTCCTACAAGAAGTTTAATCATGTGCTTCCATCAGGGATCTGACAGCAAATAGTAAATCATGTCCAACCACCAGGCCAGGAAGGATCTTTTAGCAATAATAAGGTTAATCATGGCTCTAGTCACTAGGGATCTAAGGCCCCTTTCACACAGGCGGACCGTTCAGATCCGCCTGTTTGTTTTTTTGGCGGATCTGAACGGTCCCCCCATGCATTCCTATGGGGCATCGGATGTCAGCGGAGACATGTCCGCTGACATCCGACCCGATCCGATCCGTCAAATCTGGACGGATGGAAACCCTATTTTCCATCCGTCCAGCGGATGGGATGAGAACGGACCAACGGTCCATTCCCATCCGATTTCCCCCATAGAGATGCATGGGGAACTGACAGCTGTGTCTCCGCACACAGCGCGGAGACACAGCTGTCATCCTCCTGCTCAGCGGGGGATCGGCGGATGGATCCCCCGCTGAGAAAAACTGAGTCCGTTTGACGGACTACAAGTGTGAACGAGCCCTTAGGCTAATAAGATCCCTGGTGGCTAAAGACATGTTTAACTATTTCTTTGCTGTCAGATACCTAATAGAAGCACGATTAACCCTGTTTTTGATAGCAGATCCCTTGTGGAAATACATGAATAACCCTTTAATCTAGCTATTAAAGGGGTAAATGTGCATTTCCACCAGGAATCTGCTAGCAATGAAATGGTTAATAATCATGACTTCCAAAACAGAGATCTTCTATAAGCAAAGGGTTAATCACACATTTCCAATTCATCTGCCAGCAATGATCACCAGGGATCATCTTCTAGGAATGAATGACACAGCACTGCCTCCAATGCCCCCTCAACAAAATACTGCCTGAAATATGGTCCCTTTCTCTCATGACAACTCTGTGGCCAAACATCTCATCTCTATTACTGTACAGTTACCTTCACACCATCTTCTTCCATATTCTCTTATGCTGACAGTATGTGCTGAGGGCAGACCTGGAGTGTTTTAGCCATCGACATGTGCATAGGCAATGCTTCTATCCAGAACTGGAAGCTATACCTGCTTGGTAAAAAAAAGTCCCCCCTTCTGTAGGGCGGCTACTAATGGTGAGGAGAGGTACTGCAAGCCTATATCGATAGACTGTCAGGCTGAGCTGCTGTGAGCTTGGCTGGAATTGGCTCACACATAAACGAGTCTGTATTTCCAGGACAACGGCCGGGAAAAAGATAAGGCAGGACATTAAGAGCTTTCTCTCTCCTCCTGGATGCGGTCAGCTGCCTGCTTCTCACTCTCCATCTCTCTCACACTCTGATTACTGAGTGGAGAGCGGAGTGAAGGAAGATCACTCCGCCAGCTGGAACTTTACAGCTGGAACATGTAGACCGGGCATGGAATGCACTGCGCATGCACCCGAAAATGAAGAAAAAGTCCCTCCACTCTTACCAACACAGATCAGCATAGAGGGGCCCAGAAAATAGAAATAATAATCCCCCCTAAGCTAGAGGCCAAGCGGGGGTGTCATTAAGAAAGTCAGTTTTTTCAAAATTCTGCACTGACTGTGAGGTTGCCCGGGCCCCCCTGCAGAGCTCAGTACACCGGGCCCGGTACAACAGGGCCGGTTGTACTGGCTTATCAGCGGCCCTGCGGCCAGTGTATTGTCTGAACGTGTATTTAGCACGGCAGGGGGCGTCAATACAGACAAATGCAGCTGCCTGTCCACAGCTAACGTTTAACCACTTTACCTCTGGCCACTGTGCTGCTACTGCGGCACAGTGGCTCGTTATCGTCCAGCGACGTAGACCTACGTCGCTGGACTCCTCCCCCTGTAGGCAGCGCGCTCCCGCTGTTTTCATTCACAGCGGGAGTCGGGCCAGGGGAGGAGCAGCGGCGATTGGCGCCGCTCTTCCCCGATCGTTGGGGAATCTAGTTTGGAGATCCGCCCGCCTGTGTAAACAGAGCGGGCGGATCTCCTAAGTGACAGGGAGTGACAGATCGGAGTGTTCAGCATAGCTAAACATCCAATCTGTCCCTGGCTCACTCAGTCACCTCCCCCCCCCCCCACACGTTAGTAAGCACCAGGCATACATTAACCCCTCCCTCTCCAATAAAATTAACCCCTTCCCTGCCAGTGTCATTTTTACAGTAACAGTGCATATATATAGCACTGATTACTGCAGTAATGTCACTGGTACCCCCAAAAGTGTCAAAAATGTCAGTCAAGGGTCCGATCTGTCCGCCGCAATGTCGCAGTCCCGCAAAAAAAAATCGCAGATCGCCGCCGTTAAAAAAAAAACACCAAAAATGACAGAAATCTTTCCCTTAGTTAGTAAACGCAATAACTTTTGCGCAAACCAATAAAAATATGCTTATTGTGATTTTTTTTACCAAACATAGGTAGCAGAAAAAAAATTGGCCAAACATTTTAAAAAAATTTGATTTTTACATATTTTTTGTGAGGAATTTCATATAAAAAAATGTTAAAAATATTGTTATTTTTTCAAAATAAACGCTATTTTTTTGTTTATAACGCAAAAAGTAAAAATCGCACAGGTGATCAAATACCACCAAAAGAAAGCTCTATTTGTGGTAAAAAAAGGACGTAAATTTAGTTTGGGTATGGCATCGCACGACCGCGCAATTGTCAGTTAAAGTCGCACAGCGCCGAATCGCAAAAAGTGGCCTGGACGTAAGAGAGCAAAATCCTCCGGTGGTAAAGTGGTTAATTAAAATGAACCAGGCATGGATCCCACAGGACTTGTCCGTACCTTGTGCAGAATAGACATTTATAACTGCCTCACCCTCAGCCATACATTCTTGTACTCCAGAGCACTTCTTTATTGAATGGCCACTGTGCTGCTACTGCGGCACAGTGGCTCGTTATCGTCCAGCGACGTAGACCTACGTCGCTGGACTCCTCCCCCTGTAGGCGGTGCGCTCCCGCTGTTTTCATTCACAGCGGGAGTCGGGCCAGGGGAGGAGCGGCGGCGATCGCCGCCGCTCTTCCCCGATCGTTGGGAAATGTAGTTTGGAGATCCGCCCGCCTGTGTAAACAGAGCAGGCGCTTCTCCTAAGTGACAGGGAGTGACAGATCGGAGTGTTCAGCATAGCTAAACATCCAATCTGTCCCTGGCTCACTCAGTCACCTCCCCCCCCCACACGTTAGTAAGCACCAGGCATACATTAACCCCTCCCTCTCCAATAAAATTAACCCCCTCCCTGCCAGTGTCATTTTTACAGTAACAGTGCATATATATAGCACTGATTACTGCAGTAATGTCACTGGTACCCCCAAAAGTGTCAAAAATGTCAGTCAAGGGTCCGATCTGTCCGCCGCAATGTCGCAGTCCCGCATAAAAAATCGCGGATCGCCGCCATTACTCGTTAAAAAAAACACCAAAAATGACAGAAATCTTTCCCTTAGTTAGTAAACGCAATAACTTTTGCGCAAACCAATCAAAATATGCTTATTGTGATTTTTTTTACCAAACATAGGTAGCAGAAAACAAATTGGCCAAACATTTTTAAAAAATTTGATTTTTACATATTTTTTGGGAGGAATTTCATATAAAAAAATGTTAAAAATATTGTTATTTTTTCAAAATAAACGCTATTTTTTTTGTTTATAGCGCAAAAAGTAAAAATCGCACAGGTGATCAAATACCACCAAAAGAAAGCTCTATTTGTGGTAAAAAAAGGACGTAAATTTAGTTTGGGTATGGCATCGCACGACCGCGCAATTGTCAGTTAAAGTCGCACAGCGCCGAATCGCAAAAAGTGGCCTGGACGTAAGACAGCAAAATCCTCCGGTGGTAAAGTGGTTAATTAAAATGAACCAGGCATGGATCCCACAGGACTTGTCCGTACCTTGTGCAGAATAGACATTTATAACTGCCTCGCCCTCAGCCATACATTCTTGTACTCCAGAGCACTTCTTTATTGAATGGCCACTGTGCTGCTACTGCGGCACAGTGGCTCGTTATCGTCCAGCGACGTAGACCTACGTCGCTGGACTCCTCCCCCTGTAGGCGGTGCGCTCCCGCTGTTTTCATTCACAGCGGGAGTCGGGCCAGGGGAGGAGCGGCGGCGATCGCCGCCGCTCTTCCCCGATCGTTGGGAAATGTAGTTTGGAGATCCGCCCGCCTGTGTAAACAGAGCAGGCGCTTCTCCTAAGTGACAGGGAGTGACAGATCGGAGTGTTCAGCATAGCTAAACATCCAATCTGTCCCTGGCTCACTCAGTCACCTCCCCCCCCCACACGTTAGTAAGCACCAGGCATACATTAACCCCTCCCTCTCCAATAAAATTAACCCCCTCCCTGCCAGTGTCATTTTTACAGTAACAGTGCATATATATAGCACTGATTACTGCAGTAATGTCACTGGTACCCCCAAAAGTGTCAAAAATGTCAGTCAAGGGTCCGATCTGTCCGCCGCAATGTCGCAGTCCCGCATAAAAAATCGCGGATCGCCGCCATTACTCGTTAAAAAAAACACCAAAAATGACAGAAATCTTTCCCTTAGTTAGTAAACGCAATAACTTTTGCGCAAACCAATAAAAATATGCTTATTGTGATTTTTTTTACCAAACATAGGTAGCAGAAAACAAATTGGCCAAACATTTTTAAAAAATTTGATTTTTACATATTTTTTGGGAGGAATTTCATATAAAAAAATGTTAAAAATATTGTTATTTTTTCAAAATAAACGCTATTTTTTTGTTTATAGCGCAAAAAGTAAAAATCGCACAGGTGATCAAATACCACCAAAAGAAAGCTCTATTTGTGGTAAAAAAAGGACGTAAATTTAGTTTGGGTACGGCATCGCACGACCGCGCAATTGTCAGTTAAATTCGCACAGCGCCGAATCGCAAAAAGTGGCCTAAGACAGCAAAATCCTCCGGTGGTAAAGTGGTTAATTAAAATGAACCAGGCATGGATCCCACAGGACTTGTCCGTACCTTGTGCAGAATAGACATTTATAACTGCCTCGCCCTCAGCCATACATTCTTGTACTCCAGGGCACTTTTTTATTGAATCCTCTTTTTTTAATTGTACCATTATGTTGGGAGCAACCACGAGTTGAATGAACCTCTCCTCTGTCTGGGTGCCAAGGGCCTACATTTTAGCTAATCGCCTGCTGCTTTGGTGCGTGACATTAACCTCTTTTTGTTGTCAAATGACCTCTCCTTTGTCTGGGTGTCAGGGACCTAAAATTCTGTTAATCGCCTGCTGCTTTGGCGGGTGACATCAAGCCTGATTTTCTGCTATGGGACCTCTCTCCTCTGTCTGGCTACTGGGGCCTAATTAACTGAAAGTGGCCTTTTCCATTGCTGGGTGACATGGAGCCTGATTTTCTGCTATTGGACCTCTCTCCTCT
This sequence comes from Pelophylax lessonae, assembly GCF_965119305.1. Classification (NCBI taxonomy): domain Eukaryota; kingdom Metazoa; phylum Chordata; class Amphibia; order Anura; family Ranidae; genus Pelophylax; species Pelophylax lessonae. The sequence goes on along the minus strand of NC_138771.1, from coordinate 340,406,282 downwards.
GTCTGGGTGCCAGGGGCCTACATTTCAGATAATCACCTGTTGCTTTGGTGGGTGACATTATCCTCTTTATACTGTCAAATGACCTCTACATTGTCTGGTTGTCGGGGGCCTATATTTTGTTTCATCGCCTGCTGTATTGGTAGAAGACATTAAACTCTTTATACTGTCAAATGACCTCTACATTGCCTGGTTGTCAGGGACCTATATTTCGTTTAATTGCTTGCTGCATTGGTGGTAGAAAATAAAGTCTTTATACTGTCAAATGGCCTCTACATTGTCTGGTTGTCAGGGGCTTATATTTAGTTTCATCGCCTGCTGTATTGGAGGGAGACATTAACCTCTTTTTACTGTTAAATGACCACCCCATTGTCTGGTTGTCAGGGGCCTATATTTCGTTTAATCGCTTGCTGCGTTGGTGGGAGACATTAAACTCTTTATACTGTCAAATTACCTCTACATTGTCTGGTTGTCAGGGGCCTAAATTTTGTTTCATCGCCTGCTGTATTGGTGGGAGACATTAACCTCTTTTTACTGTCAAATGACCGCCCCATTGTCTGGGTGTCAGGGGCCTACATAAATGATAATGGCCTGTTCCATTGCAGGTTGACCGGAGGCCTGTGTTGCTGTTATGGGACCGCTCTCCTCTTTGCAGGTGCCATGGTCCTGAATTAGTGAATGAGGCCTGTGGCACTACTGGATGAAATCAATACGGTTTTGGCATGATTGTAACTCTCCCGTTTGTGGGTGCCATGGGTCTGAATCTGTGAATGAGGCCTGTTGCATTGCTGGGTTAAATCAATACTGTCTTGGCGTGATTTTAACTATCCTCTTTGTGGGTCCCGTGGGCCTGAATGTTTGAATGAGGCCTGTGGCCCTGCAGGCAGACATGATTCCTTCTTGGCTGTGATGACAACTTCAACTCTCAAGTATGGTTGCCATTGGCCTGAGTCTGTGAGTGAGGCCTGTGACACTGCTGGCAGACATGAATCCTTCTTGGCTGTGATGTGGACTTCAACTCCCATGTATGGTTGCCATGGCCCTGAGTCTGTGAATGAGGCCTGTGGCACTGCAGGCAGACATGAATCCTTTTTGGCTGTGATGAGAACTTCAACTCCCATAGCATTCCCACTTGACGCCATCCCAACCTCCTATTCCTCCTTCAAGTTTCCAATTGATATTGGTTAATTTGTATTTATTTTATTTTAAGTCATTTCCCTATGTTCCCTATGTTTGTTTGCAGGGGATTTAACTACATTTTGATGCCTTTTGCAGCCCTCTAGCCCTTTCCAGGGCTGTTTTACAGCCTTTTTAGTGCCCAAAAGTTCGGGTCCCCATTGACTTCAATGGAGTTCGGGTTCAGGGTCAAGTTCGGGTTGAGTTCGGATCCTGAACCTGAACATTTACGGGAAGTTCAGCAGAACTTCTCGAACCCGAACATCCAGATGTCGGCTCAACTCTAATCTTTAATATTCCACTCATATAAGGATCCACTCACTAACGAAGTTTAAGCTCAACGTTTAGAGGCAGGGAAAAAACACTTCTGGTTTTCATTTCTGATTGGAGCTTTCAGAAAAAAACGCTAAACTCTTCTAAACTCACCTTAACTTAACAAAAATTTTCTATATGAGCACTTTTTTTTACTGCCAATGGGACTGGCGTTTTTTTTTTTTTTTTTTTGTAAGCCTAGTGTGCATGGAGCTCATTTGATGTTAATGAAAACTTTTTTTTTTCTTTTAATGTAAGGCTGATTACACATGCAAGAACATCTGTCCCAATGTTATTAATTGTCACAATTCTTTTAATTTATTATAGACAGCTTGGTCCCCAGGTAACTGTTGAGAAATATATAAATAAAGGCATGTGAAAAAAAAGGAATATATAGCTAACTTTTAAACATTTTTGTTTACTATGAAACTTTTTTAACTATTGAACTTATGGAGTTATCAAAATATAATTTTTTCAATAGTGGTTCTTTAATGATGGCTTTAACATGGAAAGGCTTTTTGCTTACAAGGTTTGACCAGACAAACGTCATAAGAGTTAAGATGGTGTAGCTAAGCACTAGGATGCAAGGTTTAAACTCTGACATTATTGATAGCTGTTTGTGCATCTACAGCAGTCAGTCAAACTGGACCTTAATGTCTTACTGCCTACCATCAATGGGGGAAGGTGAGCGGTGGTAGTGCCCAATCACTTGAAGCTGGCTGCAGTGGATACTGAACCTTTAAGTTCACACTGGGAGAATCATTATGGGAGGACTTGGGAGCAGGGAGGAGAATGATAAAGGGTCTTCGTGGGCTTTTTATTGAATCGCATGGTCTTTTGCTGAGGAAACGCATGAGTACGCACATCCTAGCAGTCACATCTGGTTGCAGTGGAGCTGAGGCCACAAGAGCATTATTGCAAGACTACAGGGAGATTACTAGAGAGAGTGAAACTGAGCTATCACCACTGAGATTTCCACACTGCACTACCATCGAACGGTACCACCGAGTGAACCTAGAGCCACACAAAACCGGAGCAGAGGATCCCTCTTCAATCAGTGGGAGTTTATAAGCTGAGTCACTGGTCTGGTAAGAGGGCCTTGCAGCCATGATCTATTGACACTAGATAGACTGAACCTTTAGCATCCTAACCCATCACTGCCTGCAGGCCTTGCTGTGTCTGTTTTCATGTGCAACAAGGGTATAGATAGGTTCCACCGTTAGCAGGCTGAAGATTTGGGATCGAAGACAGACTATTTACAGTTGTCACATCTGTCTGTTGCTACTTGCTTAGTTCAGGGGTATTACACAGGACTTAGTCCTATTTCCAACACAGTTGGTGTCCATGTTATGTGCTCAATACTGATCTTACTGATCCACGTGTTAAAACCTAAACGTGTCTAGTGGTACAGAACTCTACTCTGTCATAGTGATTCTACTGTATAGCAGACTGTGTTTAAAACCCTCCTCTTGTATGCTCATTGATGCTCAAGGCTATACAATTCAGCCTTATACATTGAGTTCCTTTACCACTAAATGTTCTTGTGTCCGTTCTCTGATATTAGTTTGATATCAAGTCAAGGGTATATTTTCTGTAATTCTTAACTGTTTGGGTGATTCTTATTCAACTAGGTTTGCCAGAGGGGCGTAGAGAGTTGATCCAAGTTGATGTGCAAAACAGAGAACCCATGTTACCTCACAGCTCTTCGGTGGTGGCGCGACTATGTTTTAGCAGAATAAATTCAATATATGCACAACACAGTACTAGTAAAGTAAACTTACAGTTTCTTATCTACTCAGAAAATGATTATAGTGAAATTGAATGAGAGTAGTCAATATTTTCACTTTAGCTGTGTTGGCATGAGGCCATGAGGAAGATGCTGTTGTAGTGTTAAAGGTTTTTTTTTTTTGTATTAAACAATTCCATAAAATGGAAGTGGTGCAGAAGGTATATTTTCAGTTGGCTGCTTTGGTGCTGGTCATGAGATGTAATGTGATGTGCAAGGTTTGGGTTCAGCAGAAAGTTAGAGAAATATGGGCAGGGAAGGATCACTTTGATGATGGACTGTTTGAATAGCTGAGTGTTGAGATGTCAAGCTGTGGTGTTCTGAAAACTTCAGCTTGAACCAAAAAAATCAGTTCCGAAGATGTCACATATATGTCTAAGAGCAGCTTAAAGGACTGTCACTGCTAAATATTATGTAGAAAAGCATAGACTGTCATTCTTTTTACTATAGCAGAGGAAAAGCTTGTCATAGCCTGGTATCTATTTGTCCTGCAGTCAAACAGTACTGTTTCCACAAGCACTATAGCCGGGATTATCTGTCACTGGTTATTGCTGTTTGCCAGTAACAGGCTGTAAATAAAAATTACCCTCCTGTGAGCTGCACTGTTTTTTATGGTCTCTCTTTATCAGGAAAACTACATTAAAGAGATCTTCTGTCAAGTCTTTGTCTGCTTGTTATTTCCGAGAATAACATGGACATCAACATCCTTAGCTGACAGGATCTAAGTCTAAGGGCCCGACTGTCTAAGGGACAACGTTTTAACAAATATTCTTTTATATTTCTCTATGTCTACTTGTGCTAACCAATACAGTGGCACTAAGTTCCCTTAGTAGTTTTGCCTATGGATTATATGCAGATGCAGAATAAAATAGTTGATATCTCTATCAGAATAGGACACCCACTGAGTTAAGTGGACTGGAGTTGTATTTACTTTATATATCCAGGGTTACTCAGTTTAGCTCTTTAATGCTGACTCTGAATTTCCAGCATCCCAAGCCAGCATATCATGGGCAAACATTATGCATCAGTTGGGCTAACTGTAAAAGAACAGTTTTACTTTTACTTTGTTCATATTGTTTTATCATTGTTAGACTCAATTTACCTCAAACACTTCAAGGGGATGCGTGCACACTCCAGAACATTACAATTTTTCTGTGGTGATTACAGCAGAATGTGTCAACACACTACACAGTAATAAAAAAAGAAACAAAAGGCTCCTCTAAGGGTATAAACTAGTGATCGACCGATATCGTTTTTTTTTTGTTGCCCATCGCATATCGGTATCGGCCGATATTGGCTGATATTTTTGTACATTTAAAATTTTTCAAAATAAACAACAAATTTCTACCAAAATCTGTTACTGTAAATATTTATTTGTTAACATTTTTAACATTAAGGGCTCATTCTTCACACCTTAACTGCATGAAAACTGATAGGAAAACTTCAATTGCAGGGACATTTCACATCATCTAATTGTGCATGAATGCATAATAAACTGCTGCAGTGGTGCACTCACTCACTGCAATAATTTTAATTCACTATTGCAGTGCAGTCAGTGCAAAACTGCTAGAAAAAAAGCTAGGCAACAGCTACACAGTGGATTGGATTGGAGTCAGTGGACTACCTCTGCAGTATGGCATTCACTGCAACTACTGCAGTCAGTGCTAAACTGCTAGAAAAAAAACTAGGCAACACAACAGCTACACAGTAGATTGGACTGGAGTCAGTGGACTACCTCTGCAGTATGGCACTCACTACAACCACTGCAGTCAGTGCTAAACTGCTAGAAAAAAAGCTAGGTAACACAACAGCTACACAGTGGATTGGACTGGAGTCAGTTGACTACCTCTGCGGTATGGCACTCAATGCAACTACTGCAATCAGTGCAAAACTGCTAGAAAAAAGTTAGGCAACACAACAGCTACACAGTGGATTGGACTGGAGTCAGTTGACTACCTCTGCAGTAGGGCACTCACTGCAACTACTGCAGTCAGTGCAAAACTGCTAGAAAAAAAGCTAGGCAACACAACAGCTACACAGTGGATTGGACTGAGTCAGTGAACTACCGCTGCAGTAGGGCACTCACTCACTACAATAATTTTAAATCACTACTGCACTACTGCAGTAGTGATTTAAAATTATTGCAGCAGTGAGTGGTGCACTACTGCAGCAGTAGTCCACTGACTCCAATCCACTGTCTAGCTTGTTTTCTAGCAGTTTTTCACTGACTGCAGAGCAGTGCAGTCAGTGCAAAACTGCTAGAAAAAATAGCTAGACAAAAGCTAGACAGTGGATTGGAGTGGACTCAGTGGACTGGTGGACAGACACTACTACTATACTTTCAGATCAATACTCCCATTTAAGTAGAACAATATTATAGTGCAGAAAGCATAACATTTCAGCATGTTTACCAGGTAAATAGCTTCTTTTCTTTTCATAAATTGCTGCCACTTCACTAAAAACGCGCTTACTTGGTACCGAGAAAGGAGGAGCGGAAATGCATCTTCTAGCATGAGAAGCAAGTCTTTTGTAGCGTGCCTCATTTTTCTTTCCACCACTGAAGAGGATAACTTCTTCTGTTAATTACTGGTTCCTTCAAATAGAGATGAAGTTCATCATCCAGGCTCATTATTGCAGATTCTGATGAATCCTCAGCATGAGGCCCCAATAAAACGCTGAACATGGCATCTATTTGACCACGATTAATTTTCTCTTCTGACCATTGTCTTTTTGGACATTTTTCTCCTGAATCCTGCTCTTCCACATCAGAAACCTTCTCTTCTTGACTTTTCTTTTTGTCAGGAGGAACCTCCTGCCCCTTCTGTTGAATTTCTTTTGTCAGCCATTGTTTTTCCTTGGCCAATACATCATCAGAAGAGAAAGGATGGTTCTTGGATCGAGGATCCAAAAGACATGCAAGCACAACATTTTTATTCTCCTCATGCTTCTCAAACCGTTTGGCGAGGCTGTCCCTCATGGCCTGCCTACATGTTTTAATGTGACGTGTGTTGGGTCTTTCATTCTGTTGAAGAAGCATCTTCAGCACTCTCACACATGGGATGACAAAGGACACAGATGAGTCGTAATGACTCACCTCTAGTGTCACTTCCTCAATGGTTAGGAGCATCTCAATAATGTTGGCTACTATGTCCCACTGATCAGCAGTAGGACAAGAATGTCCTCCAAGTCCATATTCACCAGAATATATAGTGAGAGCTTGCTTCTTCTCCAGCATCCTATGTAACATGTGTAGCGTTGAGTTCCATTGTGTTGGAACAGCCTGTATCAAGTTGTTTTTGGGTAGGCCAAGGTCTTCCTGAATGCACCTCAGTCGCTGCTTGGCAAGAATAGAATGATGGAAATGGCCTGCGCACATCTTCAGCGTGCTAATAATGTCAAGCAAAGCTTTCTGGTTTGACAGACCATCATTTACCACAAGTTGGAGGGTTTGTGCCATGCAACTGAGGTCTGACACTTCAGCAAGTCTCATACCTTTAACCATGTTCACTCCGCTGTCTTGCAGCACAAGCATCATTCGGTCTTTGGTGATTCCCCATTCTTCTAGCATGCCTAGAAACATTTCTCTAATGTACTCCCCATTGTGGGATCCTTGCATCACTTTTGTATTCAACACTAAATGCCTTCTTGTCCATCCACTGTCAATGAAGTGGCATGTAAGACTCATTAGTGATTCTGTTTGTTCTGACCAGCAATCAGTCGTGAATGAGAGTGAGTTGCCAGCATTATCTGGTTGCAGCATAGTCTTTACTTTGTCAAAGAACTTTTGGTGAATCTTTTGCAGCATTTCAGTTCGATAAAATTTGTCACTCTTCAGTGTGTACCTTGGCTCAAGTATGGGCACCAACCGCTTAAATCCAGAGTCAGACACTATTGTAAATGGCTGGTTATCAGTGACCATCATCTCTGTGATTACTCTGTCCAGCATCCTGTTTTTTTCCCCCGAAACATATCTGTTATTGTTGCCTGGGATAGTGATGTTTCACCTTGTAATTCATTTAGTTTTTTCTGTCCTGCATTATACAATTCAACATGATTATATTGATCCCGTGCTTACATTGTTTTTGCAAGTGTTGCACAGTGCTGCTGATTTTCCTGGAGATGGAGAAGAAAAATAGTCCCAGACCACACTTTTAATTTTTCTATCTCCATCCATCTCCATTGAAACTTAAAAAGACCCTAATATAGGCTTAAACAAAATTTCCTGGCTGGAACCCTGTGGTGGGTGACTGGCTGGCTGGCACCCTGTGGTGGCTGGCTGGCACCTTGTGGTGGGTGGCTGGCTGGTTGGCAGCCTGTGGGTAGCTGGCAGCCTGTGGGTAGCTGGCTGCCTGGCACCCTTTGGTGGGTGTCTGGCTGCGCCCTGTGGTGACTGGCTGGCTGGCACCCAGTGGTGGGTGGGTGACTGACTGGCTGGCTGGCTGGCACCCTGTGGTGGGTGGCTGGCTGGCACCCTTTGGTGGGTGTCTGGCTGGCACCTTTGGTGGCTGGCACCCTGTGGTGGCTGGCTGGCACCCTGTGGTGGGTGGGTGGCTGCTGGCACCCTTTGGTGGCAGGCTGGCTGGCACCCTTTGGTGGCTGGCTGGCTGGCACCTTTGGTGGCTGGCTGGCTGGCACCACTTGGTGGGTGGGTGGCACCTTTTGGTGACTGGCTGGCTGACACCCCTTGGTGGGTGGGTGGCACCCTGTTGTGGGTGGCTAGCACCATGTGGTGGGTGGGTGGCTGGCTGGCTTGCTGGCACCCGTTGGTGGCTGGCACCCTGTGGTGGGTGGGTGGGTGGCTTGCTGGCTGGCTGGCACCCTTTGGTGGCTGGCTGGCTGGCAACCTTTGATGGCTGGCTGGCTGGCACCCTGTGTGGTGGGTGGCTGGCAGGTACAGGCGCAGGGCCTGTGGCTGGCTAGCTGGTACAGTCAGGCAGGGACTGTGGCTGGCTGGTACAAAGGCCCGTGGGTGTGTGTGTGGCTGGCTGGCACCGGGCAGCTGTGGTTGGCCGTGGCAGCTGTGTTACCCTGTGTCTGTGACTGGTTATTGTACTGTGATTTTGATAAGAACTCACTGTCCCGACTGACTGTGCACAGCATGCAGACTCCAGTGTGGCCGCGGTGGGTAAAACACACTGTAACGAGGCTGAGGAAGGTGCCCTAAGGAGGCCACAGAAGCTGCCCAGTGCGCAGAGGCATAACATATGCGATGACTTTATGGCAATATCCGCACCCGCCGGGGCTGATTCCGATATATCAAGGAAAGTGCATATCGATGTTGCCGATAATCGGTCAATCTCTAGTATATACAGTACAAACAGGTGAGCGTAGTAGAAAAAAACATGCTCGCCTGTAGCTTATGCCAGATCAAGCACCTTATGGTGTATCACAGTTTTAGCACTTATTTAATGTGTCCCATCACTCTCCTCTGCCACTGCACCATACCTTTTCTGTATTCTCAGCAGGGGATTTTCCTTGAAATATGATCTGCAGATATAGAAGGAAAGTAGGGATGAGCAGCAGGTTTGAACCAAACATTCACTGTTTGGATGTTTATCTGAACAGTGAACATTTAAAGCATTCAGAGCGGATGAACATAATAGCTTCATGTTGCCAGTGGTTGCTAAGCTGCTGCATACAACAGCTTAACAACCACTAGCTGCTGCTTACACCCACTTACATAGCTGCTGCTTACACCCATTAAGTCATTAGTAACTGCTGACAACAGTGAATTCACTTGGATGACTGGTATGGGGGTGGGGGGTTAACATAAATTCCTTTATTTGGACACATGGCCATATTTTGTAAATAACTGATCAAATATGGCCATGGCCATATCTGGGCAGTAATGTTAAAACTACTGTATCTCACCCCTTCCCTTATACTGCCAATCTAGTCCAATATAGGAGCTTGGAGAGCTGTTATTTTTTTTAATCAAGAACAATTTTATTGAGATGCCAACAACAATACATTTATAACAGATGCATACATTCTTAATGTTACAAAAATACTATTCATTATACCAAGTTACAAACATATAGCTCCTATTGCCTCTGCAGTGCCTCCCAGGTAACATTATAAATGCCATTATTGGTGCAGCCCGCAGTAGCCAACCATCTACCCCACACCTTCTCAAATTTGTAAGGGGAGCCCTTATGTTGATATATACGTTTTTCAATGTGCAATGTATTACCCAACTGTTCAAGCCACATCTCATGTGTGGGAGGATCAGATGCAGTCCAGTTTACTAACAAAAGTCTATGTGTCTGAAACAAGGCTCTCGCTGCCGCCTCCCCAAGACATCTGTCCTGGGTGACCGTATCAAGCATGCCCAACAATTGTCTAGGATCCAAAGGGACCACTACACCTAAAGCAGTGTTTACTGTGGTCACAACCTTGGACCAATATCGGTGCAATTTGGGGCATCTCCACAACAAATGGATAAGGGTACCCATCTCCCCCCTGCATTTACCACATACTGCATCTGGCCTCACGCCCATCAGATGGAGGAGTATAGTGAACTCTGAGAAGGATATACAGTTGGGAGACTCTCTGAGAGGCATTCACTGAGCAAGTCATGACAGCCTCCAATGCCCCCTCCCATTGTTCCCCGGATATTTCTCCCACATCTCTCGCCCATTTTTCACGGGTATTACTAGGAAATTTCTCAAAGTACATCCCCAAAAGAAGCGCATAGCAGCCCAAAATAAATCCTTTAGTTATAGCCGTGTGTTGCATAAGGGAAAATACAGGAGTTGGGGAGAGCTCAATACCCTCCAGTGCTGTCTGGGCTCTTATAGCATGCTGTAATTGAAGATAAGGAAATTTCATAATTAGTGAAATATTAAATTTAGCCTGCAATTGAGCAAATGACAAAAATTTTCCGCCTTCAAAAATATGATAGAGGAGTGTCACCCCCACAGCCCTCCAGTGGGCCACGCATTGTAATTTTAAAAGTTCAGGGTAGGAATAATTATTCCATATCGGGCTATATTTCGTGAACCCAGACACACCTTGTAACTAGGGATGATCGAACTTTTGAAAAGTTTGGTTCGACCAGAACACCCGAATTTCCCGAAAGTTCGGTTCGGATTCCAGAACCCCATCGAAATCAATGGGACCCGAACTTCGGGAATCAAAAAGCACCATTTTGAAGCCCTAAGCCCTAATAAATGCCCCTAAAAAGTGCCTAGGGTTCTGGGTCATGCCCCAGGGACTATGAATCAGGCAAAAAAAAGTTCTTAAAAATTGTCGTTTTTGATAGAGAGCCAATTATTGAAAAAATTATTGAAAAAAAAATTAGATTTCTTTGGATTTAGTGTCTGGTGGGTCTAAAAAGTGTACCTGTGAAGTTTCAGCTCTGTAGCATGTCTAGAACCAGAATTATAGCATGCCAAACCTTCAAAAATGACATTTTTGCTTAACCGCACCTTTCTTTTGCTCCTAATCAACTGCACAGCCAATGTGTATGATGGGGACATAATGCAGTGCACTGGGAACAAGATTAGATTTTTTTTGGAAAAAGGTGCTGTCTCTTTAAATGTGGATATAATTAACGGGTGTATTTTCACAATGGGGCTATTATTACCAAATGTTTTCAAGAAGTCAAAAGATGTATGTAGATGCACTTTATTTCATGTAAAATGGTGTTTGGTGCACTTTAACTTGAATTCTCACAAGAAACAGACATATATGCACGGATACATTGAGGGTTAGGGGTAGGGGCCACAATGTAGTGCACAGTGAACAAGATTAGAGATGTTTTGGATGAATACTGTTGTCTCTTGACTTTGAATATTAGTAAACAATGCTTAAAAGCCCAAAGAGCTGGTGTTGCAGAAGGCCAAAAAATTATGAAGGTGTGCACCTGTGGAACAGGTGTGCAAACATGGTATTTTTTGTTTGGCGGAGCCTCCCCACCGTAAGCCCAAAGAGCTGGTGTTGAAGAAGGCGTAAAAATTATGAAGGCGTGCACCTGTGGAATAGGTACGCAAACATGGTATTTTTTGTTTGGCGGAGCCTCCTCACAGTAAGCCTAAAGAGCTGGTGTTGCAGAAGGCCAAAAAATTATGAAGGTGTGCACCTGTGGAACAGGTGTGCAAACATGGTATTTTTTGTTTGGCGGAGCCTCCCCACCGTAAGCCCAAAGAGCTGGTGTTGAAGAAGGCGTAAAAATTATGAAGGCATGCACCTGTGGAATAGGTACGCAAACATGGTATTTTTTGTTTGGCGGAGCCTCCCCACCGTAAGCCTAAAGAGCTGGTGTTGCAGAAGGCCAAAAAATTATGAAGGTGTGCACCTTTGGAACAGGTGCGCAAACATGGTATTTTTGGTATAACTAAAATGAGGTTCTGTGAACCTAAACAGAACGAGAGGAGGGTTGGAGGGTGGCACCCTGGTCCAGGCTTAAACTGAGGCTCAGCAGCCACAACGCAAGACTAGTCTACAAGGTCTGCATCAGGTGGATCAAATCTTGATATCCACGACTGATTCATTTTAATGAATGTCAAACGGTCGACTGGAGTCGGTGGAGAGTCTCGTTCGATGGTCTGTGACGAATCCTCCTGCTGCGCTAAATGCCCGTTCCGATAGGACACTGGAAGCAGGGCAGGCCAACAACTCCATGGCATACGGGACCAGTTCTGGCCAGTGGTCTAATCTTAAGACCCAGTATGCCAGTGGATCGGATTCGTCACATGAAAAGCCCTCTGTGTCACTTTGTGCCCTGATGTAATCGTCCACCATGTGATGCAGATGCTGTCGATGCGATGCGATGTGGCAGCTGAGAGGCCTGGACGGTGAGGACTAAAAAAAGACCAAAAGGCATCCGTCAACTGCACGCCTTCTCCAACGCTCCTCTCGTGACCCGCAGTAGAGTCCATGGTAGGTTGTCCCTGCCCCTGCACCCTACGGGAGTCGGGGATCATGTTCACCAGAATCCTCTTGAGACTGTCCTCAAGGGATTTGATCCTGTGGACTCTCTGGGTGGATGGGAAGCATGTCCAGAACCAGAATTATAGCATTCCAAACCTTCAAAAATGACTTTTTTGCTTAACCGCACCTTTCTTTTGCTCCTAATCAACTGCACAGCCAATGTGTATGATGGGGACATAATGCAGTGCACTGGGAACTGTCCTCAAGGGATTTTATCCTGTGGACTATCTGGGTGGATGGGAAGCATGTCCAGAACCAGAATTATAGCATGCCAAACCTTCAAAAATGACTTTTTTGCTTAACCGCACCTTTCTTTTGCTCCTAATCAACTGCACAGCCAATGTGTATGATGGGGACATAATGCAGTGCACTGGGAACAAGATTAGAGTCCATGGTAGGTTGTCCCTGCCCCTGCACCCTACGGGAGTCGGGGATCGTGTTCACCAGAATCCTCTTGAGACTGTCCTCAAGGGATTTGATCCTGTGGACTCTCTGGGTGGATGGGAAAAGCTCAGAGACTTTGGACTTGTACCGGTGGTCAAGTAGGGTGGCCAACCAATAGTGGTCAGTCTCTTTATTGGCCTTGATTCTGGGGTCCTTTCGCAGGCTCTGAAGCATGATGTTTGCCATGCGTCCCAAATTTGCAAAGGCCTCAGAAGCTGACTCCTCGGGGTCACTCAAAACTACATGATCTTGAACGTGCTCCTCCTCCTCCCAGCCACATACTACTCCAAAGTGTCCCGAGGGAGTCAAACTAGGCCTTGCAGATTGCTGCATGTCTTCCTCCTCCTCTTCCTCAAAGCCTGCAAAAGTTCCCGAAGAATCGCCGTCCTCCTCCTCCTCTTCCACCCCTGGATCCTGCTCGGGCCTCTGGGAGCTAGGCATAATGGGGTCAGGATTCTCAGGATAAAGGGGGCCTTGAGAGGCAAATAAGTCCTCCTCTTCCTACTGCTGTTCTGCCTCCAGTGCCCTGTCCATAATGCCACGCAGAGTGTGCTCCAACAAAAACAGTACCGGTAGGGTGTCACTGATGCATGCGCTGTCCCGGCTGACCATCCTTGTGGCCTCCTCAAATGGCGAGAGGACAGCGCATGCATCCTTAATCAAAAGCCACTGCCATGGTGAAAAAAAGCCCAGGTACGCTGAGCCAGTGCTGGTGCCGTACTCGCAGAGGTATTCATTGAGGGTCCTCTGCTGCATGTACAGATGCTGCAGCATAGCCAAGGTGGAGTTCCAGTGGGTGGGCATGTCACAGACGAGGCGGTGTACCGATGGATGAAACTCGCGCTGCACTTTGGCCAAACATGCAGTGGCACTGTACGACCACCTGAAGTGACTGCACACCCTTCTTGCCATCCTTAGCAAATCCTGCATTCCCAGGTACGAGTTCAAAAACCGCTGTACCACGAGATTCAGGACATGCACCAGGCATGGCACATGGGTCAACTTTCCCTGCCAAAGGGCAGCCAGGAGGTTTGACCCATTATCGGTAACCACCATTCCTGGCTGCAGCTGGCGTGGTGTCAACCACCTCTGGGCCTGTGCCTGCAGAGCCCCAAGAATCTCAGGCGCAGTGTACTGCCTGTCCCCTAGACACACAAGCTGCAGCACTGCGTGACACCTTTTGGCCTGAGACATAGAACAGCCCTTTGAACGCTTACGTGGTACCTCATCATATTCAAAGGACCATGCTGCAGAGGAGGGCATGGAGGAGGATGAGGAGGAGGAGCAGGAGGGGGTAGAAGTGATCGATCTACCCGGATCAGCGACACCACCAGCTGTTTGCAGACGTGGGGGCAATGCTGGCTGCAGCACCGAGCTCTGGCTACAATCCCTTCCACTGGCAAGCAGTGTCACCCAATGAGCAGTGACAAGAAAGTATCAATACTATGCTGGCTTTAGTCATGGATTCGGGCAACCGCTGTCTAACCTTTGCCTCATTGACTACCTCTAACATTTTGGGCAACAATATTTCGAGTAGTTTTGATATACCTCCATCGGTAACCCATCAGCCCCCGAGGCCTTGGATTTGGGAAACAGACCTACCACCTCCCGCAGTTCTTCCAATGAAAGGAGGGCCTCCAATTGCGACCTTTGAATGTCTGTAAGCTGAGGGAGGGTAATATTTGGTAGATAAGTATGTAATTCTTCGGAAGAATAAGTCACCCGAGATGCATACAGATCTGTATAAAATCTAACCAATTCCTGCATAATCCCCTCCATTCTGAAGTGTCAAGGCTCCAATAGCTGGAACCGAAGGGCGCACATTAACAATTTTTGCTAAGAGGTGGCCGGTCTGCTCACCCTCCTCATAGAATGTTACCCTAGAAAAAAAACGTTTCCTCTCCGCCTTTAAATTAATTTCCTTAGTCAATACATCTTGAGCTGCAAGCCAGGTTGCCCTAGTGGTGTCCCCAGGGTCAGCCACATACTCCTCCTCCAACTCCCGCACCCGCTGTGTCAACTCCTTCTCCAACTCCCTCGTGCAGGATTTAATTTGATTTACATGAACATGATTTTGATTTTGAACATTTTGATGAACAGAAATAAAAGTACCTCTAAGAAAGCATTTAAAGGCATCCCATCTAATCAATGCATCCTCAAAGGAGGCATTATTTAAAAAAAAAATTTCAATTAGGAAAGAGATGGCTGCACTAGATGGTATCAAGTTTAACCAAAAGGCATTCGTTCGCCATGGGACCTTCAATAAGTTGATGGAAGCTCTTGCCATTACACCCATCACCACCAGAGAGTGATCAGAGACCCCTCTCTGCGCATATTCCACATTACGTACCCGTGCCAAAGCAGACCCAAAGCCCAGACACAGATCTATGCATGAGAAAGAGGCATGTGTTTTAGAAAAACATGAAAATTGTTTAATATTAGGACATTTTGTACGCCAAAAATCCACCCAGCCCACCTCTAGCATAAAACGCAAAAGGGCCGTACCCCTGGTCAAGGATGTAGCTGAGACAGGGGGATGCCTATCTAATTTAGGGTCTATAACCCCATTAAAATCACCCAAAACAAACAAGGGGACATCTGGCTTTGTAAAGACATAGGCTTTCAATTCCCGCAGCACTAATGAAGAAAATGGAGGAGGAATATATAGCATCGCCAGTATACAAGTCATATTAAACAATTTACAGTACAAAAACACATATCTCCCTTCCGGGTCCACATGTGTATGCAACTCCTGGAAATCCAGGGACCTGTGCACCAGTACACTCACACCCCTCGAATGCAAGGTGTGGGAGGAGTGGTACCCAAGAGTACCGTAAACATGACAAAGTATCCCCCACCAGGTGGGTTTCTTGTAGAGCAACAATAGTGGGCTGGTACTTACGAAGAGCTGAAAATACCATCGCCCTCTTTAAGGGACTGCCAAGACCCCTGACATTCCAGGAAATTATGGGGGTAACCACCATGACAGGTCAAAAGTAATTTCTGAGGTCACATCACCCAGTGTTGCAACCAAGTCCAAACAATGGAGGAAGTGCAGAGGCTCTAGAGCGCAATGAATATAAATAGACCATAAGCACCTGGAAAAGAATTGCAAGGTTGAACATCTCCTAAAAACACATAGACAAAATAAAGCATAATCAAACACAATAAGGCACGTAAGTGCTTGTATAACTAGGGATGATCAAACTTTTCAAAAGTTTGGTTCGGCCAGAACATCCGAACTTCCCGAAAGTTCGGCCCGGATTTCAGAACCCCATTGAAATCAATGGGACCCGAACTTTGGTAATCAAAAAACACAATTTTGAAGCCCTAAAACCCAATAAATGCCCCTAAAAAGTGCCTAGGGTTCTGGGTCATACCCCAGGGACTATTAATCACACAAAAAAAAGTTCTTAAAAAGTGTCATTTTTGATAGAGAGCCAATTATTGAAAAAATTAAAAAATTAAAAAAATCTAAAAAGTGTACCTGTGAAGTTTCAGCTCTGTAGCATGTCCAGAACCATAAAAAAAAGATTGTACTAGGTCACTTATAGAACAGGTTAGTGGCTTCTCGCTTTTCACACCTTGCCGGTTTAGTAGCAAGCATTTTTTTGGGTATTTTTTGGGTTCTTTGGAGGCAGGAAAAACATCTGAACTTGTGTATAGTGGTATATATACCACTATACACAAGTTCAGATGTTTTGTCTGCCTCCAAAGAACCCCAAAAAATGCCCAAAAAAATGCTAGCGTCAAAAAAAAAAAAAACGCCCAGGTGTGTTGTTGCAGGCATTTTTTTGGGGGTTTTTGGAGGCAGGCAAAACATCTGAACTTGTGTATAGTGGTATAAACACACACATACTTATATGTATTTTACACTTAGACATAGATAGGTGTTATAGGAGCGTAACCATATTAGTGTAAATGATTTCATTAGCGCAAGCATATATTTCTGCTACTATCACACCTATATATGTCTAGGTGTGTATATACATATAATTATGTGTGTATATATACCCATATACACAAGTTCAGATGTTTTGCCTGCCTCTAAAAAACCCCAAAAAATGCCTGCAACAACACACCTGGGCGGTTTTTTTTTTTTTTGACGCTAGCGTTTTTTTGGGCATTTTTTGGGTTCTTTGGAGGCAGGCAAAACATCTGAACTTCTGTATACTGGTATATATACACACATACTTATATGTATTGTAAGGGATTAGCTCAGTGGTAGGCGTGGATGAGAGATAGCCGAGCAGTGGTTGCAAACAACACTTTGTTTTATTCATGCAATTTACTTCACACAATTGCAAGCCTCAAAACAGCCAAAATAAAATAAAACAAAATAAATCCTTGCCACTGTGGGCGGCTACCTTCTCACACACTGGAACCTATCTAATGAAGTCCATCCCCAACCTACTGTTGGGCAGACTTGGCTGGTCATACAGCAGACTCTCAATAGTCCATGTTTTATCTCTTCACACAGCAAACCGTTAATTTAACATGTCCCTTTTCCTCTTCATATGGAACATGTCCCTTTGTCTCTTCACACTCTTCACATTGAACACAGTTCATTTGCTTGTCTCTCCACATAGCAAGCAGTGCATTTATTTCTTTCCACATAGAAATCGTTTCTCTTCTCACCTTGAGACGATCCAAGACCTCACTTCGAGTAGTCTTCACACTTGTTTACCCTCCTTAGCGCACATCACTTCAGGGGGTCTTCTCCCATGCTCACCAGCTTGTCGGGAGGCACTCATCTGTCTGTCCTCCTCTCCCAGCCCACACGGCGACAGGAGGCAGTAGTCCTTCTCCCAGGTGTCCTCAGCGTTGGGAGGCACACATCTGTCTGTCCTCCTCTCCCAGCCCACACGGCGACAGGAGGCAGCAAACAATAGGACTTCCTTTGGACAAATTATAGAGGCCTTAACTTCCTCATTCCGAACTGCTGAAGGCCTTTCAACTTCCTTAGACAGTTCTGGCTACCTCTGCAGCCGACACCCTATAGTAATTGGTGATTTGTCTAACCCAGGTGGAAGTGTAGCTCCTGTCTGTGACTACATTCACAGATTTACCTGACTTCCTGTCACAGTATATATACACCTAGACATATATAGGTGTGATAGTAGCAGAAATATATGCTTGCGCTAATGAAATCATTTACACATTTACACTAATATGGTTACGCTCCTATAACACCTATATATGTCTAAGTGTAAAATACATATAAGTATGTGTGTGTATATACCACTATACATAAGTTCAGATGTTTTGCCTGCCTCCAAAAACCCCAAAAAAATGCCTGCAACAACACACCTGGGTTTTTTTTTTTTTTTGACGCTAGCGTTTTTCAGGGCATTTTTTTGGGTTCTTTGGAGGCAGGCAAAACATCTGAACTTGTGTATAGTGGTATATATATACACACATACTTATATGTATTTTACACTTAGACATATATAGGTGTGATAGGAGCGTAACTATATTGGTGTTAATTATTTCATTAGCGCAAGTAGTTTTTTCTGCTCCTTTCACACCTATATATGTCTAGCTGTATATATACATACATGGGTGTGTATATATACCCCCTATACACATGTTCAGATGTCATGCCTGACTCCAAACGTGTGCTCAAAAGATCCCTATGGACGCCTGCAGCCAAAAAGAATGCTGACGGGGGCGAAGCCATATTACTGCAGCGAAAGTGACACAAGAGAAACTAGCTTTTCTCTATAGCGTCACCCTGATATGGAAGGGTTTGGTCACCCTGCCATAGCAGTCACTGTCAGTTAACCCTACACTACACTACGGTCCCCTTACACTTAACACTTTCCCTACAGAAACGGAATAAATTAAAGCTAACTAAAGTGTAAAAGAGCACCCTAACTACACTAGATATCCCTTTCCTCACACTAATAAATGCTAAATGACACTTTGTAGCAGAAGTCCACGAACTGCTTCCACTCTCTTCCATGTCCCTGTATAACAATGCTAGGAATTTGCCGGGGCTATCTTATATACCGGGGGGGCGTATTCACTAATGATTGGTCTATGGACCCCCTAGTTACTCCAATCACATTCCTAGCATTCTCCTGCCCCTTCAATTGGCTTTTGCTAATGGTTCTGGTCCAATCATGGGCTTTTAAAGCCCATTTCCTGTCCCATTGCATTTTGGTCGTTTCTGGTTCCCGAATTCCGAACTTTTTGGGCAAAAAGTTCTAAATTCGGCCGAACCTCGAACAACCAATGTTCGGGTCGAACTAATGATCGACCCGAACCGTTCGATCATCCCTACATCTAACCCTGAGGACATAAGGTCGCTCAAGCATAAGAGCAGCCAATACATGGCCCACCCGATCCCCTTCATCCTGCCCATATATTCCCATACTCCTAAGAAGGCAGGGCTGGACTAGAAGGATCATTCACAGTCAATCAAGTGGTTAATTCCACAAAGAGCATAAATCAGGTACCCCAAAAAATGAGGGGTTAAATAACACAACACAACAAAAAAACAAAAAAAAAAGAAGAAAAGGAGGAGGAAAAAGGAAAGAAAAAAAAATGGGAGAATAACATTCCCCGGACAGGAACCAATGTGGAGTAACTATTATCACTTCAATTGAGCTAACAAATTAAATAATGAATCATAAAGCAAAAGCAGACTTCAGTCCTCAGAAGTCGCCCTATTACGATGTCGCAAATTAGGCTCATTCACGTCCAGCCATGATGAAAAAATGCACTTTCCCTTCCACCGTAATCCTGAGACGCGCCGGATAAAGCATTGCGTACATAAAACCCAGTCTACGCAATCTCTGTTTTACTTCCATAAACTTGGCCCGCTGTTTTTGCACCTCCATTAAAAAGTCAGGGTAGGAAGAGACCCAGCTGCCATTATATGTAATATTAGCTTTTTCTCTGGCTAGTTTCAAAAATTTCTGTCTGTCCCGGTAATGCAGTATCCGTGCCAATATGGACCTGGGTGTATTACCCGGTATAGCTCTGGTAGGGACGCGGTGTGCTCGTTCCACTGCAAAAATAAGGGAAAGAGCTTCTTTGCCAAATACTTTATAGAGCCAAGATTGAATACAATCAGTCGGGTCTTTACCCTCCACTTTTTCAGGCAGGCACACAATATGCACATTATTACGTCTGAGTCTATTTTCCATGTCATCCGTCTTTTTCTTTGTCTCATGGACCAAACAAACATTATTACGAGTGTCTCTTATAAGTGGTAGAAGTTTATCTTCCTGGTTACTAACACGATTTTCCACCGCAGTGGTATGCTCAGGGATTTTCTGTAAATCTTGGCGAATAAGACCCACTTCCTCTGTCAATCCCCCCCAGCCATTCTTTAACAGTATTAACAGATGCAGTACAGGTAAGTACTGCCTGCAGAATTTGGCTCGATGTGGGTTGATTAACATCTTCCAATATACAGTATCCCCTTGGGATTCAAACTGTTCAACATCCACCAGGGTCATGTCAGCAAGTTTCCCTCCCTGCATATTATCAATGACCATATCACAGTCAGGCCCCACACTTGTAGACAAACATATGTAGCAATATTTCCAGGCCTTTGGCCTGAGGTGGGTCTGCCATCAGTACTAGTAACACTCCCAACACATTTAAAGAGGTTGTAAACCTCAGAATTTTTTTTATTTTTTTTTTAAAGTACACCTGAAAGACAAACACCTAATGAGCTAGTATGCATCGCATACTAGCTCATTATGATATACTTACCTTAGAAAGAAGCCCCGAAGCACCGACTGCTCACCTCTCCCATGGGTGACATGTTCTGTCACCCTTCTTCTGGGTTTGCGGCATCCGGCCGTCTGATTGGCTGGACCAGCGATTACGTCACTCCCGCATATGCGCGCGGGAGCCGACGGTCACGGCATGGGGCTCTGAAGGAACGGCACCAGCGGCCGTTCCTTCAGAGCGCATGCGCCAGTGATGTCACTGGCTGCATTAAAGGTAAATATCTCCTAAACGGTACATGTTTAGGAGATATTTACAGTACCTATAGGTAAGCCCTATCATAGGCTTACCTATAGGTACAACTTGCAGAGGAGGGTTTACTTCCTCTTTAAGTTGTGAACCCAGGTGTGAGAACTGAGACAATGACCATTCCGGCATCTTTGGTTTGTTTGGTTTATTGTATATTGGGGATGGGAGAAGGGAATGAGTGGTATACTCCTCTGGCTCTTCTAGGCTTAACTGGGACTTTATACAAAAATGCTCACTAGCTCTGTCTTGGCGCCAGCTGAATGCCGACCAGCGCTTCCTGACGCTTACAAATACTGCTTGGCTGAATTAGTGCTGGAACCTCGACTTTAACTTGTTTGTTAACTCAGAAGATCCAGGACTGTAGAACTATTGACTCCTGACACTCGATTTAGCTCAAAAATCACTGAACAGCTCCCTCCAACCCTTCACTGGCTGAGGTAGCTCCTTGTCACTGCTTGTGCTGCTGCAACTCTTAACTCTGTACACTACACACTGTACACTGACTCTTCAGGGCCCAAACACGGGTACCCCCTTTACACTTCAGGGTCCTCTTACTAGACACCCCCTTTACACTAGCTGACTCCTGGATCCCTAGAACCTTCTCCGGAGTGGTCCCCTCTGACACTAGGCAGACCCCCAGGGGCAGTCCACAGTACTCACAACCTTTGTAGGCTTTCCTGGAACTGGACCCCTCTCTCTCTCCGCTGGTTCTCGGCACACCGGATCCCCTTTGCAGCTCAGTTCAGCACTCTTTGGATTCCAGGCCACCACCCAAAACACCCGCTTCCTCTGACAGGAGGAGAGACAGCCGTACTCTCCCTCCTGGGACTCTGCTTCCTGCCAAAGACGCTGCGTCATGCGTTCCCTCAGAACTTATAACCACTCCCAGAATTCTCTGAGGCAGACTCTGCCTTCTGGAGTAGATACAAGCCTTAGTGTGTCTCTGATTGGGTTTCCTCCACTGCCCAATGAGCTCCCTCTCAAGAAGCCAGTGGGGGGACTCCCCTCTCAGCAGGCACACCTGGGAGTCATGCCAGCCAGCTGAAATAATGGCCCAGCTGTTAGGCAGCCAAGGCCCACTATACTTTTACCTAACACCTACCTTTAGGGTGCTACACATATATCATTACCCCAGGCCTCCTCCTCCTCCACTAATGGCAAAGATTGCAGTTTTTTAGCATATAAAAGAATATCACCATCGCTCTCCTTACCTGAGGATGAGAAAGTTTGCTTTTAGTACCTGTTTCCTTGGATCTATCAGCCCCTCCCATTCCCTTGTGTGATGCGGGAACAAATGCCCCGGTGCCATTTTGGGATTCCTGGGTCGCCACATCGTCCTTTCTTTTACCCCCTTTTGTCATGACTGCTGACATAAAGAAAGGGTCCTGGTAAATCACTGAAAGCTGGGGGTCTGCAAAGTATCAATGGTCGGCTGGTAAGTTGTTAGGCTGGTCAGCTGGTAGACTAGTAGGTAGGCTGAGGAGGCCGTGGAGTGTCAGCGCTTCTAAAGCTGAGTAAGGAGGAGACTGTAAGATGTCAGTGGTGTCCGTGGTCAGCAGCAGCCCAGCACGAGTTCAGTTTGAGGTCTAAAGTCTGGATCTGATTGAATAGGCTGCACACTGTCAGCAAACGGCTGGATGGCTAAATGGCTGGATTGCCGGATTCCTAAACAGCTGGGTAACTGAATAGCAGGGAAAAACAATGAAGTGTCCACAATCTGAGACTTACTAGGGATAATATGGAGATTCAGCACCTGTGCAATCAGGAGGAAGAGCAGGAGAAACAGAGGGAGCTGAGTCAGCAATAAGATATCAGCAGTCTGGGACTAGCAGTGTAGACTAGCAGTGTAGACCTCAAAGGCTGCGAAGGATGCAAAGGCTGTGAAGTGTCTGCGGCATCAAACAGTCAGCACCTACCCAGCATAGGTATCCTGTCCGGCCAGGGAGAGGATCAATGATCAGGTTTTCCTGATGGGAGCTCTGTGAGAGCAGTCTTCTCACATGCCTTATTCGGCCACGCCTCCATTATACTGCTAATCTAGTCCACTATAGGAGCTTGGAGAGCTGTTATTGTATTAATGTTTTTTTGACTGGTTTAGTTTATCATGATTGATATGGTTTATCACTGGATGGCATGATTAACAATGGATTTACATCATGTTTTTAACGACCGCCCACCACAGATATACTGCGGCAGGCAGCCGCTGCTGGGCAAAGTGACGTAGGGGTACGTCACTCGCTCAGCCACCTGTAGGGGGCGAGCGCGTGCCGCCGGAGGCACGCTCCCACCACCGCGAGCGCGCGCCGCCGGAGGCGCGCTCCCACCCCCGCTCGTTCACAGGCATCCCTGCGTGAGTGACCAGCGGCTCCGATGTCCGCCGGTCACTCGCGATCTCCCGCAGGAGAGGGAGAAAGGCAGACGGCTGATGTAAACACAGCCGTCTGTCATTCTCCCTAATGTAAGTGCAGAGACTATACGATCCTGCTATGTAGGATCGTATGTCTCTGTGGTTACAACGCAAGCCACGCCCCCCCCCACAGTTAGAATCGCGCCCCTAGGGACACACTTGACCCCTTGTTCACCAATAAAGTTAACTCCTTCCCTGCCAGTGTCATTTTTACAGTAACAGTGCATATGTATAGCACTGAGTACTGTAGTAATGTCACTGGTACCCCCAAAAGTGTCAAAAATGTCAGTCAGGGGTCTGATCTGTCCACCGCAATGTTGCAGTCCCGCAAAAAAAATCGTATATCGCCGCCATTACTAGTAAAAAAAAAGAAAACAATAAAAATGACATAAATCTTTCCCGTAGTTAGTAAGCGCAATAACTTTTGTGCAAACCAATCAAAATACGCTTATTGTGATTTTTTTTACCAAACATATGTAGCAGAAAACAAATTGGCCTAAAATGTTAAAAAATTTAGATTTTTACATTTTGTTTTTGAAAATGTTGTTATTTTTCAAAATTGTTGCTCTTTTTTTTATAGCACAAAAAATAAAAATTGCACAGGTGATCAAATACCACTAAAAGAAAGTTCTGTTTGTGGGAAAAAAAGGACGTCAATTTTGTTTGGGTACATCGTCGCACGACCGCGCAATTTTCCGTTAAAGCCACGCAGTGCCGAATCGCAAAATAGGCCCTGATTTTGAGCAGTCAAATCTTCCGGGGCTTAAGTGGTTAAAGTAAAAGACTTGTCTAAAACTTGATTTTTAGAGATTCAATTTCCAATTTTTTCAGAAGTGCTCAGATTTGGTACTCAAACTCATCTAATGTTTGCTGAAACCCTTCTCTCACACAGCCCAAGTACATCTTGTTCATTACTAGTTGACAGCAGAACATTTAAAAAGAAAAGGATCAAACTTTTTGACATTAGAGCAACATGTGCAACAAGACATTTGCTTAAGTGTTTGGGTTGAAATCCTTTGGGTCTTACTGGGATTATAATAGTTCCAATATCCATGTTTACTTTCTAAATAAAGGTAAATAAATGCCAAGCACAATTACTGTGCATATTTGTATCAAATAACATTATAGAATTGTGTGGACTTAAAGCGTTTTTTTAAGTCTAAACATGCCTATGAAAATTAGTTTAGTTTTGCATAGTTTGAAATGGCAATTTTACTTTAAACCCAAACAATATAAAATCTGATATTCAAAATTCAGAAATTGTTTATAATTCCAGTTCAGTTACTGATTTATTTTTTAAAATTTTAACTTAACTATATTGCAATCACAGGAGGGCTGACAAACCCCCTATGTGATAGCAATTTTCTGATATCTTATTTATAGAGATATTAGGTTTGAGCCATAGCTATTTTCAGACAAAGGAGATCAAGGACAGAGCATCTCCAATCTGCTGTTTTGATACAATTATGTATAGATTTGGGCCAGCCACTGTCGACTGTGTAATACTATTAACTGTGTAAGTTTTTCACATTTGACCCAAATATTGGACAAAAATATTGTTAATATTGTTAATATTGACAAAAGAGTGTTCTGTTGAACATATTAATTATGATTTTTAATGGTATTGACTTCATTTTCAGACAGACTCACCTGAACAAGCTGACATTTCAGTCTGTGAAACATATCAAGAGCAGAGCCCTTTACCAGACCACTTACTGTCCTGCATTTTAGTAAAATAAGTAGTTGTCTGTGATAACTGATCAATAAATCATACAGTGATCTAGGTGAGGGGAGCTCTCAGGCATGAGTTTAATAATAAGCATGTAATTGAAGTCCACCTGCAAAATACAACACGTTTTGCATGACTTTGTTCTGGAACCTACCACTTTATTGAACAAACCCAAATCCAAACCATATTCTCAGTGTCCATTAAGTATCTGTTTTTCACTCCCAGTGACGGGGAGTCACATATCTTCCCCCCTAAAGGTAGACTAACCAGGTACCAGACCTCCAATCGGCCTGTACCTGAGTTAGTCGGGTAACAAGTCCCAAAGAGTCAATCAATCATGGCAGCTTCCTTGACAAAGTTCCACATAGTTTGTAAGTTTGTCCTGGCAGGGCACATGAAGCTCTCATAGCCAATCAGTCTCTGGAAGTCTAGTTTGGACAGGCCATACTGGGCTTCTTGGTCACCCTGTGCCCCTAATAGACACGGGGTGACTTACACATAAGAGGGGCCTAGGGGGCTGAGAGGGGGATTTATCAGCCTCTCTAAGTTAAGCTGTGTTCCACGGGCCCCCCCAACCAAAGTGACTCACGTCACATTCTCCTCTTTCGGAAGGAGACTAACACAGGACCCCAAATGGGTTGACTTTTAAGATAGTCTGTAGTTCCAGTCCCCCAATGTCTGTACCCACACAGTACCCCAAACAAATTGTCCCGAATGCAGCATTACTCACCCAGCCAACCTCTGCCTCTCTCATAGAACATACCCGCTGTGGGGGAGAAGCGTGGACTTGCCCTTCTCCCTGGAGTCCTTTCAGTCGCTGGAGAGAAGACAGGGTGGCTGGGCTCACTCCCTCATGCTGTTAGGGACCTGGGCCAACTGCCCAGCATCCCAGGGATATAGAGGTGAAGACCGGAGTCCCAGCCACTACCACAGGATCTCCATCTTTTGTTAGTTGAGGGCAGAGACCAGCCGCACTCTGCTCTTTTGTCAGCTCTTCTGCTGGGTTAGTGTCATCATTCTGGGGCACCGTCTGCTGCTGAGAAGGGGAGTCAGGGCTCCATCTTCCTTACCCTCATCTGGCTGATGGGACAACCTTTCTCTGGTACTGTCTCCCAGAAGCACAGATCCTGGCTGGGGAGGGAAGGCAGTTTCCTCTGCTCTGACTGACTGTTGCGGAGGGAGGACAACAACCTCCTCTCCCTTCTCACCCTGGGCCTCCGGAACTGCCACAAGTGTGGGGCAGAGGTCGTTGACTCTCTGTCCGACTGCCTGCACCTCAGCTGGGTGTAGAAGCTTCACTTCATTTGTTTGTCGCTGGGGGAGGGGCCAATTTACACAGTTTCCTGGAACTCTGTAGCTGTTGTGGGTGCTGGGCAGAGGTTGGTAACACTCTGCCCTGTTGCCAGCACTTATGCTGGGGACTCCACATAATCCACTCCAGCTAACTGTTGGGGAGGGAGACCAGCTTCCTCTGTTCCCAGACTGTGGATCTCTCGCTGGGGAGGAAGGATGACCACCTTATCCACTTTACCACCGGAAAATTTTGCTGCCTTATGTCTAGACCACTTTTTGCAACTCTGCACTGCGTGACTTTAACTGACAATTGAGCGGTCATGAAATGTGGTACCCAAACAAAATTTTTTTTCCCACAAACAGAGCTTTCTTTTGGTGGTATTTGATCACCTCTGCGCTTTTTATTTTTGGCGATATTAATAAAAAAAGAGCGAAAATTTTGAGAAAAAATTACATTTTTAACTTTGTCTTTTCAAAAATATGCAATATACTCAATTTATGTCATATTTTTTGGCCAAAATGTATTTTTTTGTCACAGGTGTTTGAAAAATGACTAAAAAAAATATATATTTTGATATATTTCTCACACATGCTATGGGTATATGTGAAATGACACCCCAAAATACATTCTGCTGCTTCTCCTGAGTACAGGGATACCCCATGTGTAAGACTTTTCTGCAGTCTAGCCGAGTACAAGACCCAGAAAATCAATCACCACTTTCAGGCTTTACAAGGGCGTAAATTGTTGATTTTACTCCTGACTACCTATCACAGTTTCGGAGGCCATGAAATGCCAAGACAGCACAACCCCCCCCCCCCCCCCAAATGACCCCTTTTCGGAAAGTAAACACCCTAAGCTATTTGCAGAGAGGCATGTTGAGTGTTTTTCAGATCTCACTTTTTGACAAAAAGTTTTGGAAATTGAAAAAGAGGAAAAAAAATGCATTTTCCTGTATTTTCTTCATTTTCCAAAAAAAATGAGAGCTGCAAAATACTCACCATGCCTCTCAGCAAATATCTTGGAGTGTCTACTTTGCAAAATGGGGTAATTTGGGGGGGGGGGGGGTTGTGCCATCTTGGCATTTCATGGACTTCAAAAGTGTGATAGTTAGTAAGGAGTTAGTTCAACAATTTAAGCCCTTAGAAAGCCAGAAGGTGCGGATTGGTTTTCTGGGTCCTGTACGTGGCTAGACTGCCAAAAAGTCTCACACATGGGGTATCCCTGTACTCAGGAGAAGCAGCAGAATGTGTTTTGGGGTGTCATTTCACATATACTCATGGCATGTGTGAGCAATATATTATTTAGTGACAACTTTGTGTAAAAAAAAAACAAAAAAGGAAACAAATTGTCATTTTCCTAAAACTTAGGGCAAAATATAAAATACTCCATGGACTCAATATGCCTCTCAGCAAATAGCATTGGGTGTCTACTTTCGAAAAAGGGGTCATTTGAGGGGTGTTTGAACAGTCCTAGCATTTTATGCTCAATCTTAGCAACACATCACCCACTCTTCTAACCACTTGAAAACCAAGCCTTTTCTGTGACTTTTTGTTTATATATTTTTTTACAAGAAAATTACTTTGAACCCCCAAACATTATATATTTTTTTAAAGCATAGGCCCTACAGAACAAAATGGTTGATTTTGCTTTTTTTTTTTGTCACACGGTATTTGCGCACACATTTTCCAAACGCAATTTTTGCGTAAAAAAAGCACTTTTTTATATTTAATGCAGAAATACACTATATAATTCCTAATTGTTTGGTAAAATTTAAAATATGATCTTATGCCGAGTACACAGACACCAAACATGACATGCTTTAAAAATTGCGCACGCCCGTGCAGCGGCAACAAACTACGTACTGTTTTAAAAGCATTTAAAAGTCTTTATAGGTTACCACTTTGGACATACAGAGAAGGTCTCCTGCAAGAATTACTGCCCTTGACCTGGGGTTCGCGGCGATACCTCACATGCATGGTGCAATTGCGGTTTACATATGACAGTAGACCAACGCTTGTGTGCACATTTGCGCGCAAGCACGGGAGGACAGGGGGGCTTAATTTTTTTTTTTTTTTATTTGCTTTTTTATGTTATTTTGACACCTTTTCTTTCATTTTTTTTAATCATTTTTATTGTTATCACAGTGAATTTAAACTTCCCCTATGATAGCAATCTGTAGTGACAGGTACTCTTTTTTAAAAAAAATTGGGGTCTTTTAGACTCTAGCTCTTTCCTCTGACCTTAACGCATCTGACCACACCAAAATTGGTGTGATAAAATGCTTTCCCAATTTCCCAATGGCGCTGTTTATTTCTGGCGAAACAGAAGTCATGAATTGCTCGTAGCTTCCGATATCTTAGGCCATAGAGATGATTGGAGCCATTCTCATCTCCAATAAGCTCTATGGTTAGATAACTGAACCACTGACTGCACTCTCGGGTTAACTGGTGGGACAGGAGAGCCCGAGAAAAACCGAGGAAGGCGGCGGAAGGCGGCGGTGGGGGGGTTGTCCCTTCCCACTGCATGTAAAAGCAGTCTAGCGGCCAATTATCCGCTAAGATTGCTTTTACATGTAAGCCGACCGCTGGCTGTAAAAAACGATACCAAGATGATGCCTAAATCTGCAGGCATCATCCTGGTATAACCACTCAAAGTCCAGCAACGTACCAGTACATTGCTGGTCCTTTTTTGGCATATAGTGTAGGTTTTTTTTTTTTTTTTTCATGCAGCCTGTGGGCTGAACGAAAAAAAAGAGAACCTATCAGAAATCAGCACAGGAATAATGTGTAGTATTACCCACCATTAACCGCCCAAACATCCACCCACTTAATTTAATGATGGGTATACACAACACTATTCCACGTATACCAAAATAGGATTTTAACTGCAGTGCTGAAATCAGAAAATCACCACAGCTGCTGCCAGCAAAGGTATCCATATATGCTGAGCGCAAACGCTGTTTGTGTCAGAATATATAAAATCAATGTGGCAGCCGACGAGTACCTGCAAGAGAAACAGGTCACAAAAGAATGAAAAACAAACAAAGTACAGTAAAAGTACAGTAGGAAGTGTAGAAGAACATAAAAAATGACTGACACGACAACTGTTTTTGGCTTTTTTATGTATTTTTTTTTCTTCAAACGTCGAGTTCCAGGTTCCAGGTTAGGGTCTCTCAAAATGACGATAGCCATCGAACATCTTTTGAGACCCTGTGTAAATGTGCCCTAAACTGTGCCGTGCTGTACCCTACGCTAATAATCCACTAGTGTGTGTTGTAGCGACGGAAACAGTCACCGTGGCAAGGACAGTCGGGACAATAATTCCGGGTGTCATGCCTAAATCCGCGCTTGTGGCAGACACGGCATATTTTTTGGGGTATCTTTGGGTAGGGGTACTCGGGAGGTATTCCGGAAAATGCCTCTCATGCAGCCGGCTCACTGGATCTGGTTGGGGAATTTGGGCAGGAGCACCAGCTGGATACAGATTATCTCTTCTTGGAATTGAAAGAAGGATAATGTTCCGGCAGACACTTTGTATAAGACAAAAGCATTGTAAATAGCCAATTGAAAAATGTATACAGACACTTTTTTGTACCAGCGTCTGGCCTTACGGGCAATTAAGTACGGTCCCATCATCTGGTCGTTGAAGTCCACCCCTTGTATTTTACGGTTATATAGTCGTGGACACAGAGGGGCTTCTCAACAACAACACCGGTGACCGTAGTAATTTGGACTGCCGTGTCTGGGTGAATGGAGGACAGAACGAAAACGTTCTGTTTGTCCCTTCACTGCAAGCAATTCATCGCACCTCAAGCAGGCTCTCTCCCCTGAGCTCAGTGGGGCATTTACTAGCCGTTGGGGGAAGCCCCCGTGATTAGATCGCACGGTGCCACAAGCGCCAATTTGCAATTGAAAGAGGTGTCTAAAAAGTGGCACGCTTGAATAGAAATTGTCCACGTACAAGTGGTACCCCTTTCCGAATAAGGGTGACACCAAGTCCCAAACTATCTTGCCGCTGCTCCCTATGTAGTCTGGGCAGTCGGGGGGCTCCACAGTGCTATCTTTTCCCTCATAGACCCGGAAACTAACTGTATAGCCTGTGGCCCTGTCACACAGCTTGTACAGTTTGACCCCATATCTGGCACGCTTGCTGGGGAGGTACTGTTTGATAGCAAGGCGGCCAGTAAACTTAATCAGGGACTCGTCAACGCAGATATCTTGTTGGGGGGTAAACAAGGCTGCAAACCGCTGATTGAAGTGGTCTATGAGGGGCCGAATTTTGTGGAGCCGATCATATTCAGGGTCTCCCGAGGACGACAGAAATGCATGAACCAAAATATTTGTTTGTATCGAATCCTGGACACAACAGCAGAGAACACGTGCATTTGATGAATTGGGTCAGTGGACCAAAATAACCGCAATTCATTCTTTTTTGTAATGCCCATGTTGAGGGAAAGGCCCAGAAATTTTTTAAAATTGGGAATCGTTATAGGATTCCAGCCGAATGGTCTGGCAAGGGGTGAATTTGGGTTGGCGGCGATGAATTGTTGTGCGCATAAATTTGATTGATCCACAATAGATCTGAAAAGATCTTCCGTGAAGAACAGCTAAAAAAAAAGAGTTAATGGGATTAAAACCAGCTGTCTCCACGTGGATTCCAGGTTGGGCAGTGAATGGGGGAAGTACTGGCGCTGTGGAATCTGTGGGCTGCCAATTAGGATATGCCAGCACTTCAGGGAGGGCACTGTGGGCTCTACAGGCCTGTCTTCGAATTTGCGGTGGCTGCGGGCCACTACTCGTGCTAGCCACCGCACCAGCTTCAACTGCACTTATGGGACTCGCCACGTCACCAAGTGATACTGCAGTGCTGGTTGTACTAAGTCCAGGGTGTACTAGGCTGCTCGTGCTTGCCAGATCACAAGAAGTGTGAGCGGCACTAGTACTGGCACTCTGCTGCATGCCAGAAACTCCCGGTTCTTGCATCTCAGCAACTCCAGAACGGGGTCGTTCTGACCTTGGCAGGGACCCCTCTGTCGCCGGAGCTATCTGTCAGGGAGCCACTGCTGTCATCGGGTTCGTATATTGACCCTGATTCTGCCAGTGAGGCTTCCCCATCACTCCCATCTGACATGGCCAGTATACTGTAGACCTCTTCACCACTGTACCAATGTTTGGTCATTTTAGTAACTAAATTTACCGGTACAGTAGTGTGACTACTAGGTAATAAAAGCACCTGGTTGTCGAGGACTATTTGGTCGCTACAAAAAAAACTGCTAGTGCTAGCAGAGATCAGGCCTGACTCTGCTAACGCAGCGGTTTTGTGTGATATGTGTTTTTTTGGAAGTGACAGTAATCTATTGATTACTACACTTGCCTGGGTAAGGTGGGCTGGGCAGGGGGGCTAAACGCAGGTGCTAGCAGGAATCAGTGCTGATTGTGCAAACACTGCGTTTTGGGAACACTAAATTATGGGGACGCTAGTATAGTTCTGATCAGATCAGATATTGATCTGTTCAAACACTATACTAGTAATGGAGGTGTGTGTGTGTATGTGTGTTAGTGTACTTGACTGTAACTGACGCTAAATAACGGTGGTGTAGTGGGACCCTGACGCTATCTAGCCTAAGTTGTGTCACCCGTGACACTAATACAGTGATCGGTAATCACTGTATATAGTGAACACTGTTACAGGGCAGTGAAGGGGTTAACTGGAGGAGATCAAGGGGTTAAACCTTTATAGGGGATATATGGCGGGTGGTCTAAACCTATTTGGGCTTAGTGCGAGTGCAAATTAGGGTCGCAAGTGACACTAATACAGTGATCAGTAGTTATCTGATATACTGTATATATTAGTGCACTGTGTGATAGGGAGTGAAGGGGTTAACTGGGGGAGATCAAGGGGTTAAAAGTTTATTAGGGGAAAGGTGGCGGGTGCCCTAACCCTATCTGGGCTTAGCGCAAATTAGGGTCACAAGTGACACTAAATACACTAAATACAGTGATCAGTATTTACCTACAGTGGGTACGGAAAGTATTCAGACCCCCTTAAATTTTTCACTCTTTGTTATATTGCAGCCATTTGCTAAAATCATTTAATTTCATTCTTCTTCCTCATGAATGTACACACAGCTCCCCATATTGACGGAAAAACACAGAATTGTTGACATTGTTGCAGATTTATTAAAAAAGAAAAACTGAAATATCACATGGTCCTAAGTATTCAGACCCTTTGCTGTGACACTCATATATTTAACTCAGGTGCTTTCCATTTCTTCTGATCATCCTTGAGATGGTTCTACACCTTCATTTGAGTCCAGCTGTGTTTGATTATACTGATTGGACTTGATTAGGAAAGCCACACACCTGTCTATATAAGACCTTCCAGATCACAATGCCTGTCAGAGCAAATGAGAATCATGAGGTCAAAG
This sequence comes from Pelophylax lessonae, assembly GCF_965119305.1. Classification (NCBI taxonomy): domain Eukaryota; kingdom Metazoa; phylum Chordata; class Amphibia; order Anura; family Ranidae; genus Pelophylax; species Pelophylax lessonae. Next base: position 340,373,781 of record NC_138771.1, on the reverse strand, counting down.
GAACTGCCTGAAGAGCTCAGAGACAGAATTGTGGCAAGGCACAGATCTGGCCAAGGTTATAAAAAGATTTCTGCTGCACTTAAGGTTCCTAAGAGCACAGTGGCCTCCATAATCCTCAAATGGAAGACGTTTGGGACGACCAGAACCCTTCCTAGAGCTGGCCTTCCGGCAAAACTAAGCTATCGGGGGAGAAGAGCCTTGGTGAGAGAGGTAAAGAAGAACCCAAAGATCACTGTGGCTGAGCTCCAGAGATGCAGTCAGGAGATGGGAGAAAGTTGTAGAAAGTCAACCATCACTGCAGCCCTCTACCAGTCAGGGCTTTATGGCAGAGTAGCCCGACGGAAGCCTCTCCTCAGTGTAAGACACATGAAAGCCCGCATGGAGTTTGCTAAAAAAAAACCTGAAGGACTCCAAGATGGTGAGAAAAAAGATTCTCTGGTCTGATGAGACCAAAATAGAACTTTTTGGCCTTAATTCTAAGCGGTATGTGTGGAGAAAACCAGGCACTGCTCATCACCTGTCCAATACAGTCCCAACAGTGAAGCATGGTGGTGGCAGCATCATGCTGTGGGGGTGTTTTTCAGCTGCAGGGACAGGACGACTGGTTGCAATCAAGGGAAAGATGAATGCGGCCAAGTACAGGGATATCCTGGACAAAAACCTTCTCCAGAGTGCTCTGGACCTTAGACTGGGCCGAAGGTTTACCTTCCAACAAGACAATGACCCTAAGCACACAGCTAAAATAACGAAGGAGTGGCTTCACAACAACTCCGTGACTGTTCTTGAATGGCCCAGTCAGAGCCCTGACTTAAACCCAATTGAGCATCTCTGGAGAGACCTAAAAATGGCTGTCCACCAACGTTTACCATCCAACCTGACAGAACTGGAGAGGATCTGCAAGGAGGAATGGCAGAGGATCCCCAAATCCAGGTGTGAAAGACTTGTTGCATCTTTCCCAAAAAGACTCCTGGCTGTATTAGATCAAAAGGGGGCTTCTACTAAATACTGATCAAAGGGTCTGAATACTTAGGACCATGTGATATTTCAGTTTTTCTTTTTTAATAAATCTGCAACAATGTCAACAATTCTGTGTTTTTCTGTCAGTATGGGGTGATATGTGTACATCCATGAGGAAGAAGAATGAACTTAAATGATTTTAGCAAATGGCTGCAATATAACAAAGAGTGAAAAATTTAAGGGGGTCTGAATACTTTCCGTACCCACTGTATATACTGTATTTAGTGCACAGAGTGATAGGGAGTGAAGGGGTTAACTGGGGGTGATCAAGGGGTTAAAACTTTATTAGGGGATAGGTGGTGGGTGCCCTTACCCTATTTGGGCCTAGCGCAAGCGCAAACTAGGCTCACAAGTGACACTTATACAGTGATCAGTAAAAGATCTGTATACCACTGTATATAGTGTTCACTGCGAGGGGTTTGGGGGGGTGATCAGGGGTGATCAGAGGTGATCAAGGGATTAAATGTGCCTATGTGAAGTGTGTCAGTGTGCTGCTTGGTGGAACTCCCTTTTTTGATGTCTCTCTGTCTTCTCCTGGAACCGAAAGGGCTCCAGAAGGGACAGTGACGTCACTTCCCCTGCCTGTGTTTACATTACACAGGCAGGGGAGAGATTACCATTGGCTGGAACAGATCGGCAGATACAGACCAAAAATCATTGGTCTGTATCTGGTGACTGATCGGTTCCCTACCGAATCCGACCAGAATCGGCTCCCGCGGCTCTGGGAGCCGTGATCGCGCCCGGCTTAGGTCTACGTCATCAGACGTTATCGAGCCACTTTGCCACAGTAGAGGCACAGTGAGCAGTGGGCAAGTGGTTATTCTCCGAATCAGTGTACCTGAGTACCTGTCTGCAGCCCATCAGAGTACCTGAGTACCTATCTGCATCCCATGCCTCCTAGATTATGTGTTGGGGTGTTTTCTTTCCAAAATGGGGTAATTTTATGGGGGTTTGCATTGTCCTGGTTCTCCAGGGCCTTCAAAAGGGGAGAAGAGAGAGGAGGTTGTCGTCCTCCCTTCCAAACAGTCAGTCAGAGCAGAGGAAACAGTCACTCCCCAATGGCAGCTACCTGTCACCAGCCCATCAGAGTACTCGAGTACCTGTCACCAGCCCAGAGTACCCAAGTACATGTCTCCAGCCCGAGTACCTATCTCCAGACCAGAGTACCCGAGTACCTGTCTCCAGCCCAGAGTACACGAGTACCTGTCTCCAGCCCAGAGTGCCAGAGTACCTATCTGCACCCCATCAGATTACCCAAGTAACTGTCTCCAGCCCAGAGTGCCTGAGTACCTATATGCACCCCATCAGATTACCTGAGTACCTGTCTCTAGCCCATCAGAATACCCAAGTACCTCTCTGAAGCTCATCAGAGTACCCGAGTACCTTTCTGAAGCCGATCAGTGTACCTGAGTACCTGTCTGCAGCCCATCAGAGTACCTGAGTACCTATCTGCAGCCCATGCCTCCTAGATTATGTGTTGGGGTGTTTTCTTTCCAAAATGGGGTAATTTTATGGGGGTTTGCATTGTCCTGGTTCTCCAGGGCCTTCAAAAGGGGAGAAGAGAGAGGAGGTTGTCGTCCTCCCTTCCAAACAGTCAGTCAGAGCAGAGGAAACAGTCACTCCCCAATGGCAGCTACCTGTCACCAGCCCATCAGAGTACTCGAGTACCTGTCACCAGCCCAGAGTACCCAAGTACATGTCTCCAGCCCGAGTACCTATCTCCAGACCAGAGTACCCGAGTACCTGTCTCCAGCCCAGAGTACACGAGTACCTGTCTCCAGCCCAGAGTGCCAGAGTACCTATCTGCACCCCATCAGATTACCCAAGTAACTGTCTCCAGCCCAGAGTGCCTGAGTACCTATATGCACCCCATCAGATTACCTGAGTACCTGTCTCTAGCCCATCAGAATACCCAAGTACCTCTCTGAAGCTCATCAGAGTACCCGAGTACCTTTCTGAAGCCGATCAGTGTACCTGAGTACCTGTCTGCAGCCCATCAGAGTACCTGAGTACCTATCTGCAGCCCATGCCTCCTAGATTATGTGTTGGGGTGTTTTCTTTCCAAAATGGGGTAATTTTATAGGGGTTTGCATTGTCCTGGTGCTCCAGGGCCTTCAAAAGTGTGATTGGTTATAATTAAATTATATGTGTAATTTATGCTCCTAGAACACCTGACAGTACTCCTTGCATGTTGGGCCTCTGTATGTTACTATGCTGTGACAAAGTCCCACATATGTGGTATCGCCATACTCAGGAGGAGTAGCAGAATGTATTTTGGGGTGTAATTTTTGCTATGTACATGCTATGTGTTAGAAATATCTTATAAATTGACAACTTTGTGTAAAAAAAAAATGCGTTTTCATTTTCTTTTCACATTTTCCAAAAACTTGTGTAAAAAAATTACATGTTCAAAAGACTCATTGTGCCTCATAGAGTATACGTTGGGGTGTTTTATTTCCAAAATGGGGTCATTTTGTGGGTAATTCCATTGTCCTGGTGCTCCAGGGCCTTCAAAAGTGTGATAGGTCTTTAGGAAATTATATGTGTAATTTATGCTCCCAGAACACCTGACGGTGCTCCTTGCATGTTGGGCCTCTGTATGTGGCCAGGCTGTGTAAAAGTCTCACACATGTGGTATTGTCATACTCAGGAGGAGTAGCAGAATGTATTTTGGGCGTGTAATTGCAAGTTTGCATATACTGTGTGTGAGAAATAACTTGTTATTATGACAGTTTTGTGTAAAAAAAAAATATATATTTCTTCATTTTCCCAAGAATTGTGGGAAAAAATTACAACTTCAAAAAACTCACAATGCCTCTTACTAAATACCCTGGAATGTCTACTTTCCAAAAAGGGGTCATTTGGGGGGTATTTGTACTGTCCTGACATTTCATGGCCTCAAGAAATTAGATAGGCCGTCGGTACATCAGGTGTGATCAATTTTCAATGATTGGCACCATAGCTTGTAGACTCTATAACTTTAACACAAACTAAATAATAACCACTAATTTGGGTTATTTTTACCAAAGATATGTAAAAGTATAAATTTTGGCCCAAATTTATGAAAAAAAATTACTTATTTGCATAATTTTATAATAGAAACTAAAACAAAATGTTTTTTTTTTTTTCAAAATGTTTGCTCTTTTTTCACTTATATCACAAAAAATAAAAAACCCAGTGGTGATTAAATACTACCAAAAGAAAGCTCTATTTGTGTGAAAAAAAATTATAAAAAACTTGATTGGGTACAGCGTTGTATGACTGAGTAATTATCATTCAAAGTGTGAGAGCGCTGAAAGCTGAAAATTGGTATGGGCAGGAAGGGGGTGTAACTGCTCTGTATGGAGGTGGCTAAATCTGTGATCCGTGGTTGGGGAATGAAATGGCTTCCTCTTCTCCCATACCTTTATCCAGTGGCTGCACAGACGCATTTCTCCATCCAAGCTCGTCCTGTGAAGAAACAGGTTCGTCAAGGTGAGTCAGCACTTGCTGCAACCGCCATAAGACCTCTGCATCCAAATCCGTGTCTGCAGGTGAGCAAAGCACACTATTACTGTGCCACATTGTTGATTCTTCTGTCAGGATTTCTGGACTGTGAGCTGGTACTTCTGGATATTCCCAGGCAAGGGGAGCCCAGGCCTGGCACTGAGCAGAGTCTAGCAGCTGTCTGTGGGAGTTCTCCAGCTCCCATTCCTGAATGGCCAGAAAATCCAAATATTCCAGTGCCCAGAACTCTTCTGAGATGTTCAGGATCTCTTCTCTGTAATCCTCAATTTCCTCTTACCGCCACTCCAAATTGCTCCCAAAGTCAGGGTCCTTGGACTGCCTCTCTAATAACAGCCCCGAGCCGCCGTAGCAAAAGCCTTCCATTGGGCTGTCGTCCGCTGTCCATGGGCACATGGGTTACATACTAGTGAAGGGCTCTGTAGCTCTCGTCCTACTGCACCTCCACCTGGACCAGCCTGCTTAACTCAGCTTTCCATTCCTTGTGCGGTTGTCTCCCCAAAATAACAATTCGAACTTCGTGCTGTGACCAATACTTTTCCTGGAGAGATACCAGTGGATTAAATTATACCATCTTAGCAGGACCTTCTCTGACACTGGTCCCCTATGCTGTATCCGCATCTCTCGCAACCACCTTCCTAATTCCTCTTCCATGGCGGCTGATATCTGTACCTCTCCTCTTCTGCTATCCGGACCTTGAATCCCGGTGGAGGTTTGGATGTCGCAGACTGCAGGAAGCATCCCACCACTTGCCATCAATGTAACGAAACCGAGACCCACACTGTGTTTGTCGGCTTCCGTCAGTATATGGCTTTCTTCAGTCTTGAACATAGATATCAGATTTTCCAGCTGCCCCCCATACAAAGCTAGCCCACAACTCGGCTTGTTCTGGAAGCTTCCACTTTATTGAACATTCTGACACAGTTTATATATAGCATGGACATCCCCCTCCTGATCAAATTACCACACACAGGTCAGGGGTTGTCTGATTACATTACCATATGCAGATTAAATTGTATACAGAAATAAAATTAACCTGAACTAATTATCTAGTCATCTGGACAGAAACAATATGTGAGTTTGTTACCAATTAACAATGGGACAGACAGGCGTAACAGAATCCACATCACACCTCAATACACAGACAATAAGAAAATACCGCCAGGGACAGATTGTCTGTCTCTGACATTGAAGTACAATACACATCATCATAAGTGTAAACACAGAACCCATTTGAAGAAATCCAAACCATATTCTCAGTGTCCATTGAGTATCTGTCTCTCACTCCCAGTGACATTTCTCGTCCTCCCTTCCACTCTTCATCTAGACACTGCCCATAGAAGTCTCAGGATTCTACAGGATACAACTGAGTCAGGGACACATGTTGGGGGGGGCAGTAGGGGGGCAGTAGGGGGGCCATCTGTTTCCTGACATATAGAAGTGAATTGAAACCTGACACAATGGGAGAATATGATCAGGCCTCTCTGGTCTACACAGACAGGCCGCTGAGCCAGACTGATGTCTGAGAGTTGGAGAATGTGATGAGACGTACAGCCTGTTCAAACAGACCAGTGTGTCTGAGCTGAGTAAGTAGCGATATATATGTGAGTAGAAAAATCCCTATAATGCATTCTGTTGAGTGAAGTAAGTCCTTGGAAGAGTCTGTATATGAAGGCACACACACAAAAAAAAATAATACACAGTACTGAGTAAAAGTTTTAGGCAGGTATGAAGAAATGCTGTAAAGTAAGATTACTTTTAAAAGTACAGTATCTCACAAAAGTGACAACACCCCTCACACTTTTGTGAATATTTTATTATAAATTTTCCTGTGACAACACTGAAGAAATTACGCTTTCTAAAATGTAAAGTAGTGAGTGTACAGCTTGAATAACAGTGTAAATTTGATGTCCCCTCAAAATAAATCAACACACAGTCATTAATGTCTAAACTGCCGGCAACAAAAGTGAGTACACCCCTAAGTGACAATGTGCAAATTGGGCCCAAAGTGTCAATATTTTGTGTGACTACCATTATTTTTAGGCACTGCCTTAACCCTCTTGGGCATGGAGTTCACCAGAGCTTCACAGGTTGCCACTGAAGTCCTCTTTCACTCCTCCATGACGACATCACAGAGCTGGGGGAGTTGTGCTCCACCACCCTCCATTTGAGGATGCCCAACAGATGCTCAATAGGGTTTAGGTTTGGAGACATGCTTGGCCAGTCCATCTCCTTTACCCTCAGCTTCTTTAGCAAGGCAGTGGTTATCTTGGAGATGTGTTTGGGGTTGTTATTATGTTGGAATACTGCCCTGCGGCCCAGTCTCTGAAGGGAGGGGATCATGCTCTGCCTTAGTATGTCACAGTATATGTTAGCATTCATGGTTCCCTCAAAGAACTGTAGCTCTCCAATACTCATGCAGCCTCAGACCATGACACTCCCACCACCATGCTTGACTGTAGGCAAGACACACTTGTCTTTGTACTCCTCACATGGTTGCTTCCACACACGCTTGACAACATCTGAACCAAATACGTTTATCTTGGTCTCATCAGACCACGGGACGTGGTTCCAGTAATCCATGTCTTTAGTCTTCTTGTCCTCAGCCAACTGTTTTACGGGCTTTCTTATGCATCATCTTTAAAAGAGGCTTCCTTCTTGGATGACAGCCATGCAGACCAATTTGATGCAGTGTGCAGCTTGTGGTTGAAGCACTGACAGGCTGACCCCCCACCCCCTTCAACCTCTGCAGCAATGCTGGCAGCACTCATACAATCTATTTCCCAAAGACAACCTCTGGATATGACGCTGAGCATGTGCACTCAAATTCTTTTGTTGACCATGGCGAGGCCTGTTCTGAGTGGAATCTGTCCTGTTAAACCCCTGTATGGTCTTGGCCACCGTGCTGTAGCTCAGTTTCAGGGTCTTGTCAATCATCTTATAGCCTAAGCCATCCTTATGTAGAGCAACAATTCTTTTTTTCAGCTCCTCAGAGAGTTCTTTGCTATGAGGTGCCATGTTGAACTTCCAGTGACCAGTATGAGAGAGTGAGAGCCAAATTTAACACACCTGTTTCCTATTCACACCTGAGACCTTGTAACTCTAACAAGTCACATGACTCCGGGAGGAAAATGGCTAATTGGGCCCAATTCTGACATTTTAATTTAGGGGTGTACTCACTTTTGTTGCCAGCGTTTTAGACATTAATGGCTGTGTGTTGAGTTATTTTGAGGGGACAGCAAATTTTCACTGTTATGCAAGCAGTACACTCTTTACATTGTAGCAAAGTGTAATTTCTTCAGTGTTGTCACATGAAAAGATAGAATAAAATATTTACAAAAATGTAAGAGGTGTACTGACTTTTGTGAGGTACTGGTATTTATTTAAGTTTATTATTTTTATCAATCTACAAAATGCAAAGTAAGCAAACAAAATCTAAATCCAATCAATATTTGGAGTGACTACCCTTTGGCTCCAAACCAGCAACAATTCTTATACTTGCAGACTTTGTACACTTGTAAAAAGTCAGGGACTTTGTAGGATTTGAGTCAGATGTATGATTAACCAATTATACCAAGCAGTTGCTAATGATCATCAATTTTATATCTATGTTGAAACACAGTCAATAACTGAAACAGAAACAGTTGTGTAGGAGTCTTAAAACATAGGACATGCAGTATAAACATGGCTAAGTAACGCAATGGGGTGCAGAAAAAAGGCAGCTAGTGCTCTGGACTGATAAGTCAAAATTTGAAATATTGGGAAAAAGGCAGTTTGTTCATGAAGGGCTGGAGAGCGGTACAATAATGAGTGCCTGTAGGCAACAGTTAAGCATTGTGGAGGTTCCTTGCAAGTTTGGGCCTGTATTTCTTCAAATGGAGGTGGAGATATGGTCTGGATTAACAGTGTCCTCAATGCTGAAAAATGCAGGCAGATATTTATCCATCATGCCATACCATCAGAGAGGTATGTGATTGCCCCCAAATTTATTCTGCAGCAAGACAACGACCCCAAATATTCAGCCATTGTGATTAAGAACAGTTTTGAGTGTAAAGAAGAACAAAGAGTCCTGGAAGTGATGGTCTGGCTCCCATTGAATATATCTGAGCTTACAAGAAGAGACAGAAGGATTTGAGGCAGAGATGTTTGGAACAACCTACCTGCCAGTTCCTTCAAAAGCAGTGTGCATGTGTACCTAGAAGAATTGAATAATTGATGCTGTTTTAAAGGCAAAGGGTGGTCACACCAAATATTGATTTGATTTAAATTTCTCTTCTATTCATTTACTTTCCAATTTTTTAACTTATGAAATAAACTACTAACACTTCTAGTTCTGAAAACATTCCTAACTGCTTGCCAACCGCTTTATTGTATATAAACAGCAGCAAGGCGGCTCTCCTGCACAGGATCACATACCTTGGACACCGCGGGAGCCAATCAGTGAGTCCAGTGGACTCGATGTCTGCCTGAAAATGCCAATTCTGTATCAGACCCCTGGTGTATATGGGGAGCTCACAAAGCCTATATGAGAGGTATATGCATCCAACTAAATTCCAAAATTAAAACGCAATATAACCTCAAATTGTCCCAGATTCTAGCCCAAATGCATGACCTCGAAACCAGAAATAAAATCAAACCAGACCCCAAAACCACCGACGCCCTCACCAACCTCAGAACAGATCTATGCTCTGCCCTAATGGAACAAAATTACATCCAATTCAGAAGACTCAAACTACACTGTTATGCCCACTTTAACAAAACTGGTAAGGCACTTGCAAATAGACTGAAAACCCGACAAACCAAATCACGAATTTCCTCGCTCAGACAAGCTCGGACTAATGATAAAATAACACACCCCCAAGACATAGCAAACGAGTTTGCGGAATATTACCATTCACTATACAACTTGCATACAGACCCCACGACTTTCCAACCGTTAAACACAGATATAACTAACTTCTTAGACAATCTTAATCTACCCCGACTTACCAACTCACAACTTGAATCTCTAAATCAGCCCATATCAATTGATGAAATCAGGAAAACTATACTCTCACTACCTCAAGGAAAATCACCAGGCCCAGATGGTTTTCCTAGTGAATACTACAAATTATTTTACCAAACTCTATCACCCTTTCTCCTTGAAACATTCAATAAAGCCATTAGAACATCCTCATTTCCTAAAGAGATGCTGGGAGCGTATGTGACCACAATCCCCAAACAAGGTAAAGATCCTCTACTACCAGAAAGTTACAGACCTATCTCCTTACTGAACACAGATCTAAAAATTTTCGCAAAGCTTCTTGCCAAACGCCTACAAAAAATTATTCCCTTATTAGTTCAACAAGACCAACTAGGGTTTATCCCTGGTAGACAAATGTCAGATGCCACCAGGAGAATTGTCAACATTGTCAACATGGCTAAAAAACGTCGAACGCCTTCTCTGCTGCTAACGTTGGACGCAGAGAAGGCGTTTGACAGGATTAACTGGAAATATATGACAGCAGTACTGAACAAATTTGGTATAGAGGGTAACATCTACTCAGCCATCCTTGCACTTTATTCCCAACCCTCAGCCAGAGTCTACACCTCTGGGACCTTATCCAAACCCTTTCAAATCTCAAATGGCACTAGACAGGGATGCCCCCTGTCCCCCACGATTTTCAATCTGGCCATTGAACCTCTAGCTGAAGCGATAAGAATGTCTCCCATTATTAAAGGTTTTAATATAGGAAACACTGACCATTGTATTACATTATTTGCTGATGACATCATCTTAATGATGACTGACCCCGAAAGATCCCTGCCAGAAGCACATCATATTCTAGCTAACTTTAGTAAAATCTCCTATTATAAAGTGAATAACTCCAAATCCCAAGTCCTTAACCTACAGGTAACACACGATACCAAAATGCATTTACAACAAATTTGCCCCTTCTCATGGACAGAGGAAAAAATCTCCTACCTTGGCATTCTAATCACCCCCCGCATTTCCGACCTTCTACATGAAAACCTCAAATCCCTAAAACAAAAAATCTCTGATGATTTCAAATCCATGTCCAACATAATTCTGACATGGGGAGCTAAAATGGCAGTAATAAAAATGATTATCCTACCCCAAATCCTTTATATATTCAGAGCTCTACCCGTCTCAATGCCCAAATCTCAATTTAAATATCTCACCACCCTTATCACAAAATTTATATGGTCAGGGAAAAAAGCACGCATAGCTTACGAAACACTTACAGCCCACAAATCTATGGGAGGTGCAGGACTACCTAACCTCCAAGCATATTGGTGGGCGTCAAGATTAGACCAAATCAAACATTGGTTCATAGACCATGAAAAACCTAAGTGGGCCCTATTAGAGGAACATCTAGTCCCAACTAAAAACCTGATACATCTACTCTTGAGTGATCTTTGGATCCCCTGGCAATGGACGAATTTACCGATCACTATTAAAGCCTCACTCCAAGCCTGGAGAGCTATCTCTAACATTTCACCAAAAACAAACACCCTCTCCACCCACAACATCCCCATTCAACTACTCGACCATAAAATTAAAAAATTGAACACAATAGAGCTGGGGAACTATGGATTGTTCTCAACCTCACAATTCTATGCTGAGAAAAAACTAAAAAAAACAGAAGAAATTCTAGAAGAATTTTCCCTCCCCCAAAATCTGTCCATTACCATCTCTAAAATAACATTGTTATTGGCAAAACACCCGATCATAGACCTACCCACCAATACCCAAGTATGGAAATTCCTCACTACGTTTCCCCTCCAAACCAAAGGAATATCCGTCTTCTACTCCATTCTAACGGCCAATACCCTCACCACAAAATCCTCACACATGGAAAAATGGGAAGATTCACTAAACCTATCTTTCACTCTTAAACAGTGGCAAAAAGCACTCATCTCCACTCATAAATTGTCACATTGCACTAACCACTGGGAGTTGATGACAAAAATTACCAACAGGTGGTACTTCCCACCATATGGACTGTCTCAAATGAACCCAGCTATATGACCACTTTGTTGGAGAGAGTGCGGAAAAATTGGCACACTTCAACATATCCTTTGGGAATGCCCATCTTTAACAGCTTTTGGAATGCCATATTTAAATGTATAGCGTCCACCATGGGTATGTTATCCCCACCTAGACCAGAATTGGCCCTTTTGAACCTCAACTTAGAATACTATCCACCCAATTTCCGACAAATAATTCTTCACCTCCTCCTAGCTGCCAGAACTTTAATAGTGCGTAAATGGAGAACCATTGAAACGCCAAACATTTCTGAAACTATACGTTTAGTGAATGAGAATTATAAACTAGAAAAAGCTCTTTCTCTGAATAACTTATCCTACCACAAATTTAAAAAAGCCTGGTTGGCGTGGCCTTATAGACCACAGTAATTATTTAGCAATTTCTTACTCAATAAATGACTACGTTTTGTACAATGCTGCCCGTGCAGGGGGGGGGGGGGGATGGCTTCGCCACCCGACTCGGCGACATTGTTCCCCTTGGGGCTCTGGGCCGGGTGGGCGGGAGCTACCCCTTCCCTTCTCTTCCCATTTGGAAGTTTGAACCATAATTCCACCATTAAATATATATTTTCTCCTATGTATATGTTCTCTCTTGCTTATATATTTACTATTGCCATCTACTATTGTAATATTTTAATGACAATCTTTGAAATGAAGCTCCACTACCCTTTTTCTACCCCTGTTTTCTACATCCAGTTGATGTAACTTCATTATTATTGTCTTTTTTGATGAAACCAATAAAAATGTATTGATTGAAAAAAAAAATGTATATGCAAAACAATTCATCCCCGCCAACCCAAATTCGCCCCTTGCCAGATCATTCGGCTGGAAATCAAAAGCGGTTTCCGAATTTAAACTCTTTCTGGGCCTTTCCCTGAACATGGGCATAACCAAACAGAGTGAATTGCGGCTATATTGGTCCACTAGCCTACTTCACCATATGCGCATGTACTCTGCCTCCATGTCCAGGGCGAGATATGAGCAAATTCTGCGATTTATGCATTTCAACGACAATGAAATCTGTCGTCCTTGGGGAGACCCTGCATATGATCGGCTCCACAAAATGCGGTCCCTCATAGACCACTTCAATCAGCGGTTTGCAGCCTTGTTCACCCCCAAACAAGTTGTCTGCGTTGATGAGTCCCTTGACGAGTGCCAAGTAGGGGGTCAAGCTGTATAAACTGTGTGACAGGGCCACAGGCTATACAGTTAGTTTCCGGGTGTATGAGGGAAAACAAGTTGGGGGGCTGTGTGGAGCCCCCAAACTGCCCAGACTACACAGGGAGCAGTGGCAAGATTGTTTGGGACTTGCTGTCACCCTTATCCGGAAAGGGGTACCATTTGTATGTGGACAACTTTTACACAAGCGTGCCACTATTTAGTCACCTGCTCGAATTACAAATTGGCGCATGTGGCACCGTGCGACCTAATCGCCGGGGCTTCCCCCAACAGCTTGTAACATCCCGTCTTACTCAAGGGGCGAGAGCCTGCTTGAAAACGGACAAATTGCTTGCGGTGAAGTAGAGGGATACACGGGATGTTTATGTTCTGTCCTCCCTTCACGCAGACACGACGATCCAAATTTCTACGGCAACTGGCGTTATGGAGAAACCCCTCTGTGTCCACGAATATAACCTTAATATGGGAGGGGTGGACCTTAACTACCAGCTTTTGGCACCGTATTTAGTTGCCCATAAAGCCAGACGCTGGTACAAAAAAAGTGTGTCTGTTTATTTATTCCAATTGGCTATGCTGACCGCCTTTGTCCTATACAGGGCGTCAGGACGAACTGGATGCTTCCGGGAATTCCAGGAAAAGATCATCCTTGCCTACCTGTAACCAGGAGGCATGCCTGCCCAACTTCCCCTTCCAGATGCAGTGAGCCGGCTGCATGAGAAGCATTTTTCACATGTCCTCCCGAGTACCCCTACCCAAAGATACCCCCAAAGAAGATGTCGTGTCTGTAGCAGGCGCGGATTTAGGCGTGACACCCGTTATTATTGTCCCAAATGTCCTGACCAACCTGGTCTCTGCATCGGGGAATGATTCGAGCGCTACCATACACTAGCGGAGTTTTAGTGTAGGGTACAGCACAACACAGTGTAGGACACACAAACACAGGGTCTCGGAAGATGTTGGATGTCCATCCACATTTTGAGAGACCCAAGCTGAAAAATCGCAGTCACAAATCGAGAAACAACAGTTAGAAAGAAAAATAAAAGGATCAAAAAACCGTTGTTGTGTCAGTCATTTTATATGTTCTTCTACTCTTCCTACTGTACATTTACTGTACTTTGTTTGTTTTTCATTCTTTTGTGACCTGTTTCTATATATTCTGACACAAACAGTGTTTGCGCTCAGCATATATGAATACCTTTGCTGGCAGCAGCTGTGGTGATTTTCTGATTTCAGCACTGCAGTTAAAATCCTTTTTTGGTATATGTGGAATAGTATAGGTAAAGAAATCAGGTGAGCTGCCCTAGTGCATATGTGCAACATACAAAATGATGCAAACAAATAAACCAAAAATGCAATAATAATGCAAAAAAATGGAAACGTATGCAATTCATGTAAAACAAAAAATGTCCAGAAGGTGACTAGTGATACACCAATGTGCAATAAACGTCCATGTTATAAGTCCATAAATAAAGTGCAAAAAATGGTGACATAAACTTCCAGCTTGGGGAAAGGTGAACTATGGGGAAATGCACTATTGCGGTCCCCTCTGTTGTGTCCCCTATTATTGAGGTCAACCAGACTAAGGAGTTACAGCAGCCAATCAGAGTCTAGCCACCTTTGGCAGGATCTTCTTTCGTCAGGCTTTCTGACTGGGTCTGTTCCTCTTGGACACAAGCAACTACATCAGCCAGCCTAGAGTCCAGTAACCCCCGGCAGGACCACTCATCACTATTGAACCAGGCTTCTTGTTTGGCTTTTGTCCGGTAAGAGTCTAGGGAGCACGAGTGTGTCAGAGTGCCTTCTGTATTTCTGGGAACTTTTCTATCTGGCTGCATGACCTTTGGAGCGGTCGTATTCATATATGCCCTTAACGTTTAACTTCTGGTAAGAGGCCAAGCTGGTGGTGGGACTTTGCACCTTCCAATCACAGTTCACCTTTCCCCAAGCTGGAAGTTTATGTCACCATTTTTTGCACTTTATTTATGGACTTATAACATGGACGTTTATTGCACATTGGTGTATCACTAGTCACCTTCTGGACATTTTTTGTTTTACATGAATTGCATACGTTTCCATTTTTTTGCATTATTATTGCATTTTTGGTTTATTTGTTTGCATCATTTTGTATGTTGCACATATGCACTAGGGCAGCGCACCTGATTTCTTTACCTATTCTACAACATACACTCTAAGGTAGCAGCACACCCTATATTGAATCAGCGCACTTTCCTACCCACCACATATGTGGAATAGTGTCGTGTATACCCATCATTAAATTAAGTGGGTGGATGTTTGGGCGGTTAATGGTGGGTAACACTACACATTATTCCTGTGCTGATTTCTGATAGGTTCTCTTTTTTTTCGTTCAGCCCACAGGCTGCATGAAAAAAAAAAAAACCTACACTATATGCCAAACAAGGACCAGCAATGTACTGGTATGTTGCTGGACTTTGAGTGGTTATACCAGGATGATGCCTGCAGATTTAGGCATCATCTTGGTATTGTTTTTTACAGCCAGTGCTCGACTTACATGTAAAAGCAATCCTAGCGGATAATTGGCCACTAGACTGCTTTTACATGCAGTGGGAGGGGACTACCCCCCCACCGCCGTCTTCCGTGGTTTTTCTCTGCCTCTCCTGTCCCACCGGTTAACCCGAGAGTGCAGCCGGTGGTTCAGTTATCTAGCCATAGAGCTAATTGGAGATGAGAATGGCTCCAATCATCTCTATGGCCTAAGATACCAGAAGCTACGAGCATTTCATGACTTCTGTTTCGCCAGAAATAAACAGGGCCATTGGGAAATTGGGAAAGTATTTTATCACACCAATTTTGGTGTGGTCAGATGCGTTAAGGTCAGAGGAGAGGTCTAGAGTCTAAAAGACCCCAATTTTTTTTAAAAAAGAGTTCCTGTCACTACAGATTGCTATCATAGGGGATATTTAAATTCACTGTGATAACAATAAAAATGATTAAAAAAAAAAAAATGAAAGGAAAGGTGTCAAAATAACTTAAAAAAGCAAAAAAAAAAATATCAAGCCCCCCCCCCCCTGTCCCCCTGTGCTTGCGCGCAATGGCGCACGCAAGCGTTGGTCTAGTGTCATATGTAAACCGCAATTGCAGCATGCATGTGAGGTATCGCCGCGAATGCCAGGTCGAGTGCAGTAATTCTTGCAGTAGACCTCCTCTGTAAGTCGAAAGTGGTAACCTGTAAAGACTTTTAAAGGCTTTTAAAAGTGTACATACTTTGTTGCCACTGCACAGGCGTGCGCAATTTTTTTAAGCATGTCATGTTTGGTATCTATGTACTCGGCATAAGATCAACTTTTAAATTTTACCAAACAAATTGGAATTATATAGTGTATTTGTGCAATAAATTTTAAAAAAATATATTTTTTTTGCAGAAATTGCGTTTGGAAAATCTGTGCGCAAATACCGTGTGACAAAAAAATTTGCAACATCCACCATTTTATTCTATAGGGCCTCTGATTTAAAGAAATATATAATGTTTGGGGGTTCAAAGTAATTTTCTAGTAAAAAAAAAATGTTTTTTCATGTAAACAAAAAGTCACAGAAAAGGCTTGGTTTTCAAGTGGTTAGAAGAGTGGGTGATGTGTGGATAAGATTGAGTATAAAATGCCGGGACAGTTCAAACACCCCCCAAATGACCCCTTTTTGAAAAGTAGACACCCAAAGCTATTTGCTGATAGGCATATTGAGTCCATGGAGTATTTTATATTTTGCCCTAAGTTTCGGGAAGATGAAAATTTGTTTTTGTTTTTTTACAGAAAGTTGTCACTAAGGGCCGGATTTAAAGAAACTGCAGCTTCAAACATCTATGACGTGTTTCAGTTTCGCCACGTTCAAATCAATTAACTGGCGCTGCTGCGAATTGGCTAGTGAAACAGCAATAATGAATTCCGCCGTCAGCGGGATTCACTTACGATCGCGGCTTCGCCAATTCGCAAACTTATGTCTTCGTGCTTATAGCAGTTTCACATAGCGATGTGGGCTAGTGGATTAGTGCACACATCACACGTCTGTAATTCATCTCCCTCTGCTGTAGGTTAGAGGCTTACCATCTCCACCTACTTTTTTTATTTTCTTTTTTTGTTTATATTGCTAAAATGTAACGGATTACATCATATATATTGCTAAATAATGTTACACTCAGAAGCGCTTGCAAGCTTACACCATTTTAAGTGTTTTTTGATCTTGTCTGTGTGTCAAATCGATCTTATGATTGAAAGTACCAAAGGCAAGTGACCAAACCCCTACCCTACTTCAGGGCAAGATGAAACCTCACAATTTTACCATGGTCTTCTTCCCACATTCCATACAATGTTTAGTTCTTTAGCCATATGTGCTTTTTAGCCTTAACACACTCCTTTTTTTCCATCATACAGCTTTATTCTGCACAATAGCTAAGTGCTTTGCAACTTCACTGCAGTTAACAACGTCATGGGTTTAAATCACATCACTACACTTGGGATCTCTTTTCACTCTCATTTTTTTAACAGTTTTTTTTAAACTATCTTGAATTTGGGGGGGGGGGGGGGGTGTCCTACCCAAATTTCAAGCACATCAATGGAAACAACACAATTTTGATTTTATGAGTGTGGTCCTAGTTTTATCGAGATGCAATTCTTTACATATTTACCATGGTTCTTACAATTTCTTGACCAATAAACATAGGTGTCTGATATTGGACTCTCTCCATATTTCAACAACACAGACCCTCATAGTCCAACACTACATTTGCCTCACACCTCAACACAACACTGTAACATCCCTACTCTACATTACAACCCCTCACATCACCAGTACAAGCAGCATGCAAAGTGCAAAACTTCGGCCTTGGCAGCTTAATGGGCCACACACTAACAATTTGTCTAGACTTTTTCCTGTAGACTTAACCAAACCATATAATATAAGCTCAAACCTCAACACTTTCAATTTGGATGCAATCAGGCAGGCCCTTGCACTACATAGAAAATGTCAATCTGAAGGATAAAGTCTTCTCTAAATCTTACAGTGTGTATGGCCCTTTTGTCTGTAGGCACCCACACAAAACAAAAAAACACATGTTCAATTCTAAAGTCTTTATTTATTCTGACAGCATAAGGAGGGATGCAGCAAGATATTGTCACTCTCCAGTCCGTGTGCCTTTACAGCGCCAGACCACGATCTTTGCTCCATGGCTACGGGATTCTGATGTCTTCCACAACTTCAGGCAGAGTTCAGAATCCATTCTGCACCTCTACCAGCTCATAGGGGACAGGCATGGCAAGGTTGCTGATCAGCTTCCAAGCCACTTTCGAAGTTCCAGGGTGTTCATGTTGGTCATTGGCCATGTGCCTTACCAAATATCCACTGACCACAAAAGAAGATGAGTGGAGTCCATCAAGGTGGGTTTCTACCACCTACACCCGCAAGCAGTACCACTCCTGGAAAAATAAAACAAAGGATAAGACATTTCATTATGAAAATCACATCTTAATGCCTGTTTGCTTCATTCTGAACTTCATTTAATTTCGACATCACGAGTGAAATAACACATTTTATGCCAACTTACACAAACCAGAAATCATTAATGTAAACATTTGAATACACACCTGTGACGCCAGACAGCCCATCACCACAGGCTTCTCATGGTACATGCCATGATTCCAAGATGTTGACGTTCTGGAAAATTACAACACCATAAGATACCAAGCAGCCGTTCATGTTATCAATAACTACACAGGTGGCATAGACACAAATAAACACCTGCCAGCTCTTCTCAGCCCTTTACACTATTCACAATACCAACATGTTTATGGTTAGAGGTGCATGTTTTTGCTCAAGTAACACAATTTTACCAATGTTGACTACACTTTATCTACAATGGCAAGTATCATTGGCAGATGATAATGACCCTCTGTCTCCCTGTGAGTGGCACCTCTGCTAACTAGCTAATTAATACACATGCCCTATCTTGACCGGTTACAGTACTTACATGTAAAGTGGCTAGCAACCAGGGTATTCCGGGTGGCAAAACCTGCAGCGGTGCTCCGCCGCCTGGGGGCTGCCGGCTGAAGGACCTCTGGCTCCCTCTCCTCCGTCAGCTCCCAAGATTCATCCCGGGCAACGCACATGTTGTGCAACACGCAGCACGCCAGGATGATCTTGGAAGCCTTTGTAGGAGAGTACAGGAGTTCACCCCCAGGCCGGGCCAAGCAGAGAAACCGGGATTTGAGAAGACCTATGGTCAACTCAATGATACTCCGGCTTCTCCGCAAGGCCCTGTTGTAATTCCTCTCTGCTGGGCCCTGGGGGTACCTGATTGGAGCCATCAGCCACGTCAGCTGCGGGTAACCAGCATCCCCTGAAAAATAAGAAAAATATACATTAGTTCTTCATATCATGTGACTTTAGATGACTCCTCAAAATGGGAGACAATTAGGCATTTTACTAAACAACCTGCTCGTCTGTTTGCAAAAACTCATATGAAACATCTCAACTCTGTCTAACTGCCTAAATCACTAATACAAATGGGAAAAAGGACACACAAAGTGGTGGGTTTCTCTTGCAAGTTCCAACTTGGCCCCTATTTTGTTCCTATTACATTAGCCTAGGTATTACTTCTGGAATATATCTGCAACTAGAGTGAGGAAACCACTATTGACTCACTTATGCAAAGTACTTTGGGGATATGGCAATACCATTGGAATCATTTGTAGGTTTTCTTTGGGTGGCTAGAGGACACCATTTACACATTGGTTAACCACCTTCATTGGACTCAAAGACAACTTTGCAAATCTTTCTTTTGTGAGCTGCTAAGCTGCTGATCTGGTTGTGTGTGAACAGCCTGACAACTCCTAACACATCCATTTTAGGTAGGCTTTGCTTAAATCAGGGTGTACACCGATGTAGCTTATTCCTATGTCTATGTAATCTTACAGTTTATGTTGTTAAGACAAAATACTTTACCAATAAGCCACCCTTGGGGCATTTGTCCACTTTCAAACACCTCGTACAGAGTACTGGTTCTTAACATACTGGAATCATGGCACGACCCTGGGTGACCAGTGTTGACACTCATGATGCGCTGTTTGGCGTCACACACTAATTGGACGTTCACGGAGTGGTACTGCTTGCGGTTCCGGTACTCACTTTCGTGGCTCCTTGGTGGCCTAATGGCTATGTGGGTGCCATCGATTGCCCCTAGGATTTGCGGCATGTGTGCCCGCAGGTAGAAACCCAACTTGACTTCATTCCACTCATTTTCATTCTGTGGCCAGTGGATAAAATTGGGCACTATATCGACTATGGCATTAATGACCAACATGAACACCCTTGAAACTGTGGGCTGGCTAATGCCCATGATACTTCCCGAAGTGGCTTGGAAGCTGCCACGCCCTAAAATATACAAAGTGGCCAGCAATCTGGCCATGCCGGGCACCGCATGGCCGCGCTGTGTGTCCGGGTCAATTTTGTCTGCTATGAGCTGGTAGAGGTGGAGAATAGTTCCTCGCTCGAGCCGGAACTTCCTCCTGACATCAGAATCCCGCAGCTTGTCCAAATAGATCCTTGGAGCAAAAATGCGTGGCTGGCGAGGTAAGGGCACACGGACTGGAGGTGCTGCTGCTGGAGGTGCTGCTGCTGCTGCTGCAGCTTCCCCACCTTCTGCTGCAGCTTCCCCACCTTCTGCTGCCTCCTGTGCTAGGGCCTCCTCAAACAAGGCACCGATAAATGCCAGCATTGCACCATCTAATGCGTCTGGGATATCGTCCTCCATTTTGAACGCGCAAATTCGCGAATGCGCAGATATATATAGAAAAGGCCGCTAATTATCACACCTGTGAGCCAGCTATAAAAGGAGCACATGGCCAATATGGCTGCTGGATGTTATAGATCGATGTTTCTTATGTGCTAGCAAGACCCTGTGACCCACAACCTACATTATCTGGAGGTAAGACAATTGTATCTCTCTCTCCCAAAAAAAAAGGAAGGAGAGAATTTGTACTTATCTTGGGTGTGCTTAAGTTGTCTATGGTGAATCCCCTCCAACCCACAATAGCTTGGGAACCCCTCAAGTGTCTTTTAATCATTGGCAGTTGGCCCCATGTGCATGTGGTTTGGACATGTGTTTTCTCATGTTTGTTAAAGGTGTGCAGTCTAGATTTGGCATCTAAACCTGCCCCCTTACCTTCCCAGCTTCCAAAGACACCATTTTTGCTTTCCTGATAACTGTAATTTATTATGTGCACATATGTAGGTCATGCGATTTCTCATGTATGTTTAATGTTTGCAGCCTCCTTTTGCCTATAAAGGATTACACCACCCCCCCTCCACCAAGTCTGTTTGTGCCATTAGGTAAGTGTTTGGAGGGCCTCGTGTGATTTGTACCCATATGCGTTTTCTTATGTGTATTTTTTCCATTTCTTTGCAGCCTCTTCTGCTTTTTTTGCCACCACCACCACCACCACCGTCTTTGTGCCATTAGGTAAGTGTTTGGAGGGCATCGTGTGATTTGTACCCATATGCGTTTTCTTATGTGTATTTTTTCCATTTCTTTGCAGCCTCTTCTGCTTTTTGCCACCACCACCACCACCACCACCACCACCGTCTTTGTGCCATTAGGTAAGTGTTTGGAGGGCCTCGTGTGATTTGTACCCATATGCGTTTTCTTATGTGTATTTTTTCCATTTCTTTGCAGCCTCTTCTGCTTTTTTTGCCACCACCACCGTCTTTGTGCCATTAGGTAAGTGTTTGGAGGGCCTTGTGTGATTTGTACCCATATGCGTTTTCTTATGTGTTTTTTTTCCATTTCTTTGCAGCCTCTTCTGCTCTTTGCCCACTACTACCACCACCACCACCACCAAGTCTGTTTGTGCCATTAGGTAAGTGTGTTCTGTAACTGTTCACTAATTATACTGTATATGAGGAGCAATCTGCAAATCATGTTTTTTCTGTTTTCTCTTTTGTCATTTCAGATTTAGGAGTTTGGGGCTCTTTGCTGCTGCTGGACAGCCAGATTCTCTGCCCACCTCGTGCTCCCATGGCCCCACCCACTGGAAGGATGAGAAGGGGCAGGGTGGCCAGGGTGGCCAGGGTGGCCAGGGGGGGCAGGGGGGGCAGGGTGGGCAGATCGTCTGGCTCTGGTGTGAGGGAGGCTCCAGCTGTATCCATGAGGGAGTCCACCATCCCCATCCCGGAGGAGGAAGCCGGGGGAGGTGGTAACACACCAAGTGGACAAGCTGGCTCTTCTGACAGTAGTCCTGGAGAGGGTCTGTCCACCAGAGTCAGCTTGTCCACATTATCCCGGCTTCCCCGTTTCACCCACAATCAGTGCTGTGCCCTGGTCCACGCCTATATGGCCAGATATCAGGCGATACATGGGACCAGGGCCGCGTCTTACTCAGTAACAGAGAAGAACAGATTGTGGGATGAAATCCGGGATGCTGTAAATGCACTGGGTGAAGCACCTCGCCACCGTGACAGTGTGCGGAAGAAGGTCAACGACATCTGTGGGTCCGTTCGGAAGAAGCTAATTGCATGGGCTGCGGAGGGTCTTTATGACCGACAAGGTCGGCTGGATGAACGTGCACGAAGTTCTCTCTGGGATTATCAATTACCTTTCTTGAAGATCATAGGACCCGATACCATCTTTCCCAGAGAGGACTTAGATTCGGATGCTTTGCACCGAGGTAGGATATTATCTTGGATGTCAATTGTGTGAGTTGTTTTGAAAAGATTAACTACTATCCTATGTGTGACATGAATAGAATTTGATACTTGCCCTTACAATTGTCCTTTTTTGGTTTTCCCCAACCTGCAATTTGTTCATCTGTAGCACGGATCTCAGCCCCTCCACAGCCCATGCAGCTTGGCGAACCAGACGGACTCACAGGTGTTGACATCAGTGTTGACCCTCCTCCTGGTAGGTCCAATATCATACTGTGCCAAACAATTTGTTTTTTTTTTTTGCCAAGATAGCTCATATTGCTATGTCCTTTACAGAAGATCCACAGCAGGGAACACACCCAGTGCAGCAAGGCCTGGAGGAAGGTGTTGGTATGTCTAGCCAAATAATGTTTTTTGCTATCTTATTAACCCCATTAACACACATGTTTTTTCTTATGAAAGAGTGTTGCCTTTTAGATGTTTACCCTGCAAAACACAGTTGACAGCATTAATGGGTGCCGTCATTAGTAGGCAGACCAAGCCTTCTTAACCTTTGGGAGGGTTTAGCAAGTGTCCTATGAGCCCAGGAAAGCACTTTTGAATGTTTGGCCTCAATGCTTCATTCCTGAAGCTAGGAGGGCAATCTGGCCATAATCATTACTGCCTAAGGTTATGTACTAAACATGTTTTTTTTTTTTTTTTTTAAAAGAACATCAGGCCCCTCTTGACGTAGCAGCTGGAGTTGGATCAGGAGCTGGCGACGATTCTGCATCCAGTGCTGTGGTATGTGATAAAAGGGAACAAGGTGCACATGTAACATTTCAATGGTAGTAATGATTTTGGGATAGATGTGGCTTACATTGTGTGTGTTAAATTAGTGCTATGACATTCTGACGATGCACCAGCACAACAAGAGTTCTATCTTGAACATCAGGGAATTATGTTATAATTTGGCGTGGCACTAAGGTTCCAAAAACATCCAGGATCTTTAAAGTCCGGCCAGTCTTTGATTTTCCAGGTCCAAATTCATGGGTATCGTTTGGTTGGGTTGTCCTGTAGCCGATTGATGGCAAGATTTTAGACAACATACGGAGATGTATAAAGTCATTGGTGTAGTAACCGATTTACCAAAAGCATAAACAACCTACCACACCAGGGTTAATTGGGAACACCTTCATGTTGAATCTTTTTTGCCTTTGTCATATTAGTCATACCAATATAATATGTACCCATTATCAGAAGTGTTGCTAGCTTGGATAATCTTACAATGAACAAGTACTTATTAGAAGCACATCAAACTTTTCTATGTTCTGCTTGGGGTGTTAATTTGTCAAACTAATCTGAAATATTTAGTCATGATGTTTGATAATGATTTGGTCTATTTCTTCTGCTTTCAGGTAGCCTTAGATGCAGAGGGATTGTCACCTACCCAAACTCGTCCATCTATGCTGGATGTAGCTGAGAGGCTGCTTGATGAGTATCAGATCCAAAATGAGTTAAGGAGGCGTACTCAGCAATCTATTGAGGTAGTACGTCTGCTCGGGCTCATACAGGAATCTGTAGCAACAATGGTACAGGTTCAACAGGATATGCGTAACAGCTTGGTAAGTTTAGCAGACCAGCATCAACGGGATCGGCAAAGTGTTGACACTCAGGTGCTGGCCACACGCCAATGCCTGTTTGGATCTGAAGATGCCCCATTGGCAGAGCCCTCCCAAACATCTCACTCACCTGCCACTGCAGGTTGTGGTAGTGGGAGGGTAATGCCAGTGTTGGCCACTTGTCAGGCAGCTGGGGATGGGACAATTCCTCCTGTAGCCACTCCTAGCACTTCACACTCCATTCGGACTCCCACACCCCTCAATGAGCAATCCTCCTGCACAACCTCAATGCGCACTGGTTCCACAATGCCCCTTCTATCTGACTACATTCCCTCCACACCTTTATCACTTCACTCCTCCCCAGGCCGTCCTCCTTTTGTGTCACCAATGCGACATGTCGTTTCCCCCCGCACCGTGGACCACAACAACCAATCAACCACCACTCCCCACACATCTTCACAACCCTTGCACCACCAGCAGCATCAAATAGCCTCGGGGCAGCAACTATCCCATCTCATGGTAATGGCACACGTTCCCCAAATTCTTCGGCTGAGCACAGAGCAGATTAGACTATTGGCACAAGATCTTCAGTCTGGGACATTTCCACGGTTCAACACCCTGCATCATCAGCAGCCTCAGACACAAGATCTGATCCTAATGGGCCACTTGACCAGAACTCTACAGCTAACCCCAGACCAGATGGGACTATTGTCCCACCATTTGATGGCAGGAACCTTAACAGTGCTCACCACACTGCTTCAGGCACCACCACCACCACCACCACCACCAACTTAATTTTTTGTTTTTTTTGTTTTATTTGGGTTAGTTTTGTTAATGATTGTTACATTGGCCAATTTGTTGGGCCATTTTTTTGGTTAATTTGAGGGTGGCACAATATGATTTATTATAGTGTTTTTTTTGGGGATGAAATTAAATTTTATGCAAAATGATTAGTTTGTGTTTGATCTTTGGTTTTTTAGGAATGTTGGTGGCCAAGTAATGGCCCTGGTTAATGTAGGCATTTATACACACGTGCTTCTCTATCTCCAAACATATGATTTCCTGTAAATTTTGAAAACTCAATGTTCACATAATGCCCCAAGAAAAGGTCTCCCTTCAAATGTAGCTTCAAAACAAGTCTCAAGGCTAACATAAACCAAAGCCAACATACTAACAATTACAGACCACACCACTCAACTAAACAAATACAACACAAAAGACATTCGATGTGTACACCAAAAAGAAAACTTTGGTAATAAAATAAACGTTTTAATAACACATGTGGGTGTCTACCAACTGTAGCGTACAAAAAATATATTAAAATATATAATAGAATGAACTAAATTGCCAATGTAACATTTGTGTTGCAACGAGCAACATACTTTTATTTTATTTATATAAACATTTTTTTTGGTTTTACAATTTTTTTGTAGTTTCACAAAAACAAGGCTTTTTTGTAAACATTTTTGGGTTTTTTTGTTACCAAAAACAACAAGGCTTTTTTGTAAACATTTTTGGTTTTGTTTGTTACCAAAAACAACAAGGCTTTTTTGTAAACATTTTTGGTTTTGTTTGTTACCAAAAACAACAAGGCTTTTTTGTAAACATTTTTGGTTTTTTTTTGTTACCAAAAACAACAAGGCTTTTTTGTAAACATTTTTGGTTTTGTTTGTTACCAAAAACAACAAGGCTTTTTTGTAAACATTTTTGGTTTTTTTTGTTACCAAAAACAACAAGGCTTTTTTGTAAACATTTTTGGTTTTGTTTGTTACCAAAAACAACAAGGCTTTTTTGTAAACATTTTTGGTTTTGTTTGTTACCAAAAACAACAAGGCTTTTTTGTAAACATTTTTGGTTTTGTTTGTTACCAAAAACAACAAGGCTTTTTTGTAAACATTTTTGGGTTTTTTTTGTTACCAAAAACAACAAGGCTTTTTTGTAAACATTTTTGGTTTTGTTTGTTACCAAAAACAACAAGGCTTTTTTGTAAACATTTTTGGTTTTTTTTTGTTACCAAAAACAACAAGGCTTTTTTGTAAACATTTTTGGTTTTGTTTGTTACCAAAAACAACAAGGCTTTTTTGTAAACATTTTTGGTTTTGTTTGTTACCAAAAACAACAAGGCTTTTTTGTAAACATTTTTGGTTTTGTTTGTTACCAAAAACAACAAGGCTTTTTTGTAAACATTTTTGGTTTTGTTTGTTACCAAAAACAACAAGGCTTTTTTGTAAACATTTTTGGTTTTGTTTGTTACCAAAAACAACAAGGCTTTTTTGTAAACATTTTTGGTTTTGTTTGTTACCAAAAACAACAAGGCTTTTTTGTAAACATTTTTGGGTTTTTTTGGTCCCCAAAACAAGGGTTTTTTATTATTTTTCTAATTTTTTTGGTCCCAAAAACAAGGGTTTTTTATTATTTTTCTAATTTTTTTTGGTCCCAAAAACAAGGCTTTTTAATTTTGTTTTCAAATTTTTTTGGTCCCAAAAAAGGGTTTTTTATTATTTTTTAAATTTTTTTGGTCCCAAAAAAAAGGGTTTTTTATTATTTTTTAAATTTTTTTGGTCCCAAAAAAAGGGTTTTTAATTTTTTTCTTTTTTTGGTATATTTTTTTTTATAATGTAGAAATGTGACATTTAAAAAACATTGGAAAATTAACAAAACAAATTAAAAAATAAAAACTACAATCTTTTTAAGGGTGACACATTCCTCACAAATGGCTCCTGAGGGTCTGGATCCGCCCCATAAGTGTCTTCTAAAACTAAAATTCGGTCTATGCACCACGTAACATATTCCAAAAGGACCTCATAGGTGAGGTGGGTGTGTCCTGGGTAGAAAAAGACATGACAATTAGTTTTATGCAAAGTGATCCAAACAACGATTGTAATTAATGTGCCTCAACAAATATGCTTAGGAGTCTATTGGTTGGCTTTTATCAACACTTTGAAGCAAATATGCTAAATTGCTGGTGTAAACCTTAAACTCAAACTTTCACAGCAAATTGTTCAAAAGGTTACATAAGATCGCTTGGAATGTTAGTAGCAGTTCCACCAAAGCTAAGTAAAAGGCTTTTCTTCATGTCAACACAAGCAATCATTTAGAAGAATGTAAGGTGTTTTGGGTTCAATTGGTCAACACGATACATGTGCACACATTTATCTCTATCACCATTGGAGTTTGTGTAGCGTTCTCTCTCCCTCTTACTGTCTATAGATTGAGCCTGACACATAGTAGAGACTTACCCTTTGGAATTCGGAGGGCCAGTTGTGGCCGGAGGAGATGTGTCTGCTCCCCTTTTAGTTTTTCCGCCATCCCAGCTGTGTTAAGAGAAAAGAAAAAATTAATCTAAAAATCGAATCACGCTAACTGTAGGTTACGCAGTCATGAAAACGCTCTAACACCCACTCATTACCCCTCTCTACATTTCCCTGAAAGTTTTATTTAGACTTTGATATGGTGGTGATGCAGATTTGTACAGTGCAAGCGTCATTCTTCTGGGTGAAGCTTGTAGCGTTAAGGATACGTACTCCCTGCTTTTGTGCTGATTGTGTTTTTCGGATGTTTTTTGTGCCTCAGCCCTGCCTGTTTTAAGTGTTGGAAACATATCATTTTTGGAGGGCTGCGGAAAACTAATCAGGTTAGACTTACACTCTCTAGGTTTTTGGGGACGAGAGAAATCACAATCCTCCTTTTTACATGGCCCCTGTACACACCTCTAGGCACCTCCCTCCTGTTGGTTGACCCCACAGCAGGCAGCTTGCTATGGAGGCACATGAGATGAAGCCAAGCACCCTGTGCCTGTTCAGGCACTAGGCTGTGAGCCAGCCTTGCCCCCCTCCCTTCCGATGGTCTCAATGATTAAGAGTGACAGCATCAGGAGGCAATATTCGCATGCTGTCACCTCAGTTAAGGAGGAGGGGGAGTCTGTTCCAGACAAGTATTTGTGCAAAATTTTGGACAGTAAGAAAATGGTCCCAGTAAGTCTTAGGGGGAATATGCACACCTATCACTTGGAATACTAATGCATAGAATGCATTCACATAAAGAACCTGCTGCCTTTAGAACAACTTGAAGCCTGAGCGGGGACATACACAGTTAGCATTTCTCCACTTACTAAGTAGACACATTACTGCAAAAGCACACAACTTACCATCATCAGGTTTTTTTTGGGCCCCCGAAGTGGATGGCGTTGCTGGCTCTGGAGAAACTGCACAAAAAGAACACAAATTGTGAGCTGGAATGTGGTACATTACCGAGGAAGAGTATTTATGAAAGATTGATAAACACACATTTTCAGTGTTGACTAAATCAGGACATGATTAAATTACAATGTCCCCAAAAAATTTACAAGTACAAAGCACACCATTTCCACACCATGTAGAGAAACTAACACCAATTTAGAATAGGGTGGCTTGAGATAACTTACAAAAGATAACATGTCCTGTAATGCTCCCCAAAACCACCTTTCAAACATGAAGGTTAAGCAAGAGTGTTTCATGACCAACCTTCCTGTCACATATAGCAAAACTACACTTGCTTTGACTCCAACTTAGATTATCCTAGATACACATCATCCTAGCACACACAATTCATGTGAGAATCTAATTTTAGGTACTTACAGACTAGTTCAGGGGAGCCTGGAGTGGGGGAGGATGGGGGAGACCCTACATGGGGGGATGGTGTCCCTTCATGGGGGGATGGCGTCGTATCTCCTAGAAACACAAAGACACAAATACAATCCTTGAACCAAAGCTATTTGATAAAGGCACACAGAAAGTAGTTGGGAAACATTGAAGGTAGTAGTTACATTGGACTGGGTAAGCAGCGGCCCCTCTTCCCCAGTCCTCCACAACAAACATCCTCAATGTCAGCTGCTACATAACCCCAATGGCAAAATATATATATTACAGCCCTTATATTTCCCAGGACACATTGAACACACAAACACATGTAGAATACTTACTTCCCATTTGAGGAGAGCCCAGGTCCTCATCACTGGGTGTCAAATGGGCCTCTTCTTGGGCACCAATGTCCTCCTGCCCCAGATCCTGGCTACTTGGCCCTGCCTGAGGCTCCTCTGTTGCTGAAGCGACATCAACCACAAAAGAAAACAAAACAAACAATCATTCCTCCAAGTTAGACCTAATACACAACACACCAGCACATCCACATTACTTACAGTGGGCCTGAGAAGGCTGAGCCTCCACATCCTCATCACTGGTTTCTAAAATAAAAGAAAAACATTATATATTATTTATGGACACAAATAGGCAGTAACCTCTCATCATGCTAGCACCATACTCAATGCCCCTACAATTCAGAACATAGAAGTGCACTTACACCAATGAGATGCATTGACCATGTTTTAAAACAGGAGGGCACCATGCAAATTAAGCGGGCGCCTAAGGCCTCGCACCTACAGGGGCCTTGCGGCCAGTGGCGGAGCACCAACATTTCGAAGGGCGCAGTCAGGGAAATCTCCCAAGTAAAAGATTGCTTTCAATCCTCGGATATAAAATTTGCTGCAGTCCCTTCACTGCGTCTGCCAGGTGTCTGTTGTCCGCTGACACTTACTCCTCCTTCTCTGACTGGGGATTGGCCGTCTGATCATGTTATCCTAAGATGTGGAGGAATCGGTAGGTGTGTACCTGCACCAGTAGGAAGTGACTGGCCGGTCAACTCACTCTGCTATCATCAGTTGTTGCTCTGGGAGGAGAGCTCCGCCCTGGACCCGGAACATACAGGTAACCAGGCCCAGACTTGATATTTTGCAGGCTGGTCATAGATTTGTGGTGTCCACTATGCAAAGGGGTTGAGTAGCCCCAGGGAAGTTGGAAGAGTCTGAAAATGGTTGGTGGAGGAGGAGGAGAAGAAGGCCCTGGGTGGCTGGGGGACAAGGAGAGGGCCCCTGGGTGTTTTCTAGAGGAGGAAAGATCCACAATGACGCCAGAGTCAATTGCCAGGGAAGAGAGTGGAGCTGAGCAAGTCCTGCCTATCTGACCTGAAAGCCAAACATGGTGTAGATGGAGCCCTTTGCCCTACACAATGACAGCACCGGAGGTGGAAGGTGAGTGGTAGCAGGTCTTTGACATTATAGAGCATATGGACTCTGTCCATTATTGGTAGTTTTTTGTTTGGAGTTGTCCTATAGATGTTTAACTGTGTTGTTTTTGACCTGAGCTGTGAGGGACTGAGGTATGACAGCCCACTATGCTGAGACTTGTAGTGCCCTAGAATGTTGAGGACTGAGGAATCCTTAGTCCCTAACAGAGGGCACTACAAGTCTTAGCATAGCAGGCAGTAGTTCCTCATTCCCCTACAGAGAGCATTACAAGTCCAAGCAGGTAGCCTTCTGCAGTGTGACTTGTTGTGCCCTTGACTGTGGTGGACTGAGGAAGGGAAGTGTAAGAGGGTCTCTGTAAGCTCAGATGTATGGGGGAGCTTTGGGGACCACAGAGTTCCCTTTTACACCAGAGTCCCCAGCTTCCCCCCTCAAATAATGGTTCCCAGAACTCTCCTTACATCAGAGTCTTCACACTTCCCTCTTACAGTGTAGTAAGTCTGGAGACTCCGATGTAAAGGGGGCTCTGTAAAATGTGATTAGAGATTTGAAATTTCTACCATTTTTATTTTCTACTTACGATCCACAATTTTCAGCTGCTCAAATGGCTCGCTGTCTCTGAAGGCATATTGGAGTGTGGCCGTCCTCCTCCTCCCCTTCTTCACCAAAAGCACAAGAGGGTGCCGGCCGTCCGCTTTGGCTAGAAGCAGAAGAAAAAAAAGAAACATAAAAAATACGAATGTACATAGTAGTATTAAAGGTTGTGAAGAGAAACTTGATGGAGGTAGGAAAGGTAGGAGCGAGAGGGAGGGGGGGGGGGTGTTGGTATTAGTGTTGTTGCATAGCTAAACACATGTCCACCTACCCAAAAAATTGTAACCTATCTGGTCCCATGTAATGTATATTTTTACTTACCGGAGATTTGCTCCACACCCTTTAGCAGGAGCCTGGGTGAGCGCCTTTTGGCATCACTCCAGGCCCGCTGCAGATCCACCATCTCAGCCTGGAACTGGAATCTCCGCTGCAGCCTCATCCGGACACGACACATCATCTTGTGCTTTTGGTGAAGATGCATGTTCACCTTATCATACCCCCAGAGGAGGAGGAGCTGTGGAAAGAGCAGTGTATGTTTGAGTCCAAGTATGTCCAAAATAGTACAGTCTTCAAATAACATGCTAGGTCGTCTTTGAGATATTGTAGAACAAAGAATTCCATTTCTGGTGATACATATACATCGATGTCCAAATCTACCTCCATGACATAGGTTGCCCCACACTGGTGATTTCCTCTACATGATATAGCCATTTTCTCAATTGGCCTTTCATGACACACCCAGGGCCGCCATCAGGGGGGGATTGTCAGATTTTACACACACTTATCGCTAGCATCTCTTGTAGCCACTAGCAATAATCACTGTGTTTTCCTGGCAGGGGCAGCACCGGGAGAACACAATGGCTCCGCAGGAGTGTTTCCCCTGTCTGTGTTGATGGTGGAATCAAGGCAAAATGTTTTTCCTGCAAGCCACGGGACAAACAAAGATAGTTTTTTAATTAATCCATGATTTTGCCAAAATGGGAAAAAAAAGATGTTTGCTTTGTATATTCTTAAGTTTGCTACATAACTAGAACATGTAACAGTGTTATATCATTGCAGGAGATTTCCCCTCACTTCCTGTCTTGGTGTCACCAGGACAGGAAGTGAGGGAATCTCCCGTGGGGATATAGCCAGCAATTCTTTCCTTTTATATATACTATGGACATTATAAGGCAACAATTGCAAGCTATTTCCCCACAGTGATATTCCCCTCACTTCCTGTCTTGGTGACACTAAGACAGGAAGTGAGGGGAAATCTCATGCAATGATATCACCCTATTAGAAATTGGAGTTCCGTCTAAAAAGTATACATAAAGTAAGCACTTGGTTTCCAAAGTGGCAAAATTATGGAGGAGTTAAAACCCCATAGTGTGATCGGGGAATCTGACGGTGTGCTCCTACACTCCTCAATGTGTCTGTTCATTATGCTGTGCTGAATTATCCTTGATTCGCAATTCCTGCAAGAGTTGCACATGGTATGTGGGAGATGCGAATTTAAGGTGGCATAATTATTCACACATAATCCTTTTTAAAGGTCCCCAGCAGAATTTGATGGCATAGTGGTTCACAGCAGTGCCATCAGATTCCAGTTAGATCTGTCAATTAACAAAGCAATGGGATCTGGGGGTGTATTTAACTTGCAATGGACACCCCCATTCATTATCATATGGCAGTGTGAGATGGGTGTGTTGGGAATGTGATCCATTGAGACAAGTGATTATACACTCATGTGTTTCTTTTAGAGGTGATTTGTTCAAGGCAATCCTTTGAAGACATGACCATTCCAGATTTTTGTGATCACTGATTCCATCTCAGGTGAACCAATTAGCTGCTGTGTGCAGATCCAGCTTATGATGGTAAGAGTGTCAGACAAGACAAACGGTGCAGAGCTTGCAGTGTGTATGGATGTATGTAAGGCAATAATTTTTGGCATTATGTATTTAGGGAATATAATGTTTCTAATCTTGCATATATGAAAAGGGTCAATACATTTGTCTTTATCTAGACAGATTCCAAAGCGTTAGAGCAATCTGTCACAGATAATTGTGTTTCATTTTGTGTAAAAGTTGAAACTAATCAAATCTATCTATATACAGGCATAGCCCACTTTAAGTACACAATGGGACCAGGGCATGTATGTAAACTGAAAATGTACTTAAAGTGAAGCAATCCCTTTTTTCTTTTCTCAATGCATGAAAATACACCAGCTCCATTGTAAATTTTGGCCACATTGACATGGCCTTGCTCCCAAACCATGTGGGAGCATGTTAAGGGGATCCAGGACTATGACATGATAGATTACCTAGGCAAGCTGGCCAGACACAAAATGGATATGTTGCAGTCCTGGGTACCCTCTCGTTGCTCCCTAAGTTTGTTATCCCTGTCACTTATGGTTTGTGAGCAGTGTCATGCCAAGCTGAACAAGCTGTGTCCTTACTCACGATTGTATATAAAGTGAGTGTACTTAAAGCAGGGTATGCCTATCTATATCTATATAGAAAGTTCAGAGATGTGAACCTGTTCCCTATTATATACACTAATATATGGTATATAACATTCTATAATGTATATATATTGTATATAATATATACATAGTATATATATATATATATATATATATATATATATATATATATTTATATTGTCTCTAATATATATATTTTCTATAATATATATTTTGTGTGTGTGTGTGTGTGTATATACATATATACACATATATACATATACATATATACATATACATATATACATATATACACATATATACATATATACATGTGTAGGGAACAGGTTCACATCTAGGAAGTTTCTATAACAGGAAGCTTCTAGATCACGTCTAATAGGCAGAAAGTGCATGCGCAGATCAGCAGACCAAAAGTTTATTGCACACCCGCTAGATAAGCGAGCGACCCACCCATCCCCCCAGCCACCATCCCCCATCCCGCACATTCACACCCCCTCCTTACCTTACACACAAATGCCACTATTTCGGCAGTATAGAGCGCAGGAGCCATGATGCACACACTTGCGAGAGGGCCTGGACAATTTCCGGAAACGTGTGCACGCACCAAAAGTTTCGTTTCCGGTTTCAATGTATAATGTATAAATGTGAGAACGCGGGTTTGTATATTAGCGAATTCGCGAACAATAGTCAACATACACAACCATTAAGCATATTTAACTTACAAAAAGAAATACAAATACATACATTTGTGGACACCAGAAAACTTTATTTAGACACATGAAGACATTTGAAAAAAAGATTGGAAACATGCTGTTTATTACACAAATACACAGCTCAAACATTTCACATGACATATTTTTGGCACAGTCTCCACAGTATCCCATTGAAGCCACTGATTTGTATTTTTCAAAAAAAAAAAACAACCTTTGTACAACATTTAGACCATATACATCGACAAAGAGCCCATAATCAACAGATGCATGTGCAGATTGACAGAACAATACACTATTATGTTAACAGCAATAAATACTTACAGAGAGTCAACACACAACACAGCCAAACCTCACCTCCATAAATAACAAAGGCCCACAAATGTTAACCATAAAGCATGTGACACACAAATATATTGGACCTCTTCGTAGGTAAAATCTTTCCTGATGTCTGAGTGAGCTATATATAATCCAAGCAAACACACACCCAGAATGGTAACGCCCAGTCAAAAAATTAACTGTGTGTGTCCTGTGTGTTTTGGAGCATGCTCAGTTGCCAAAACAAGGGAAATAGAAATGAGGAGGAGGAGAGAGACCTAAACAGCCCAAATCCATGTATGTATGTATGTAGGTGTGTATATATGTGAATTGATAAAATTCTCTCTTCAAGTTTGCTAGTCATTATTTAGAATGTTTAGATACAGGAATACATACATATATATACAATTACATGAGAGAGCGAGAGAGAGAGAAATATATATTTAGGGAAACAATTGAAACACACCTTTTGGTATTTGGGAAGTGAGATTGTGACGATTGCCCAGATATGTAAGCCAACAATCTGACTCATCACTCATGAACATCCCTAAATTTGGCGTGGCAATTATATCAGGTGTTCTTATGGGCGTTTTTGCTGGCGTTTTCACAGGCGTTTTGACATGCATTTTTTGTGCAGGCATTGTTATATGAAATCACCTAAAAAAGCCCCAAAAACAGACCACAAACACGTACATGTGAACGTAGCCCATTTGGGGGCGTTTGAGGGGGATTTGTACAGCTCAAGGATCAACTCCCAAAACAGGCAAAAAATCCAATCCTATTAAGTTCAATGGCCCCTGTTCCCATGTGATAATTTTGCCGGCATGAGGAAAACACCCAACGCTCACTGAGAAATAGCACAATGATTAGGGAGTCTGCCTTCCTGCTGTAGGTTTGTAAGTTCGAATCCGGAAGGAGCCCTCTGTATGGGCAACACTTTGATATCTCCAATCCTCCAAATGTTGACATCATTAATTTTGTTCATGTTTGAAAAAGGCATGTGTATCAACAAACTTTTAATCTAAAGACATGAACAAAATACAAAAGATGCCAGTCAATATGTAGCAATATTGTGAGCTAAAGCTCTATTTGTTTGTTGGGCATACTTTGCTAATTAGCCAAGTATGAGGGATATATATATATATATATACCTTCAGTTAAATGTGTAGTAAAATGGTAACACTTGGCCATACCCATATGGAAGAAAATGTAGTATTTGCTCTATATTTCGCAAAAAATTCTTTTGAAACACATAAAATATTGTCAAAATTGTGACATTTCCTTGATATGTGTGAAATGCTAATAATCTTTCTTTGAAATATGTTTTCCATCTATTTTTGTTCTATCTGACGACCCGTTCCCCAATGTAATATTTTGTGGGTTTTTTCAGATAATGTGGAGGTTCTATATAAACACTGTAGATTTGACTGTTATGATTTCTGAGTTAGCAGGAAAGGTGTATGGAATGTGATGGTGTTTACTAAGGGATCCCTTGTTGGAAGTGTGCATGTTTTTCCAATTCCACCGGTTTTTGCCATTTTCTATGGGCGAGACAGCGGATTTCCAAGCGGTATTCAAAAAAAATTGGCCCAAAATCACGCTGGCGAAATTTTTTGAGCCTATTTGGCGTTGCGCATGCGCACTTTCGCGCGTTCGCAGCTCGGGCTGGAGGAGCTGTTTAACCTTTCTACACTTTCGCAGATATCTCTCTTTCTAAGTCAGTTTTTGACATTTTTTAAACGCAAGTCATCTCCAAATTGACTTCCACACCTTCCACAGTGATTTGGGATTTTTGGGGGTACAGGGGAAAATTTGGCTAAACTTTAGTCGAGCTTTTAGCTGGCGTGGTTTTAAGTCACGCTCTGACCATATTGCATCTTAATGAATCTCACACTAGGCGCTATTTTCCGCCCGCCGTTCTTTGAATACCAATTTCAGACTTAAACAATCGCCGGTTCGCAAAATCCCGCCGAAACGCCAATTCGCCGTACTATGAATCAGGCCCTAAATGATATATTGCTCACGCATGCCATGGGAATATGTGAAATGACACCCAAAAATACATTCTATTGCTTCTCCTGAGTACAGGGTTACCACATGTGTGAGACTTTTTGGCAGTCTAGCCGCGTACAAGACCCGGAAATCCAATCCGCACCTTACCACATGTGTGAGACTTTTTGGGAGCCTAGCTGTGTACGCGACCCCGAAAACCAATCCCCATCTTCAGGTTTTCTAATGGCGTAAATTGCTGATTTTACCACTGCCCTACCTGTCACAGTTTCAGAGGCCCTGAAATTTCAAGATAGCACAACCCCCCCCCCCCCCAAATGACCCCATTTTGCAAAGTAGACACTCCAAGCTATTAGCTGAGAGGCATGGTGAGTCCATGGAATAGTTTATATTTTGCCACAAGTTTTGGGAAAATTATTATTGTTTTTTTTTTTTTTTTACACAAAGTTGTCAGTAAATGATATAATGCTCACACATGCCATGGGTATATGTGAAATGACACCCAAAATACATTCTGCTGCTTCTCCTGAGTACAGGGATACCCCATGTGTGAGACTTTTTGTCAGTCTAGCCGCGTACAGGACCCGGAAATCCAATCCGCACCTTCTGGCTTTCTAAGGGCGTAAATTTTTGATCTGACTCCTTACTACCTATCACACTTTTGAAGTCCATGAAATGGCAAGATGGCACAAACCCCCCCAAATGACCCCATTTTGCAAAGTAGACACTCCAATCTATTTGCTGAGGGGCATGGTGAGTATTCTGCAGCTATCATTTTTTTTTGGGAAAATGAAGAAAATAGCTTCGGGTGTCTACTTTCCGAAAAGGGGTCATTGGGGGGGGGGGGGGGGGTCGTGCTGTCTTGGCATTTCATGGCCTCCAAAACTGTGATAGGTAGTCAGGAGTGAAATCAACAATTTACGCCCTTGGAGAGCCTGAAAGTGGGGATTGGTTTTCGGGGTCCTGTACTCGGCTAGACTGCAAAAAAGTCTCACACATGGGGTATCCCTGTACTCAGGAGAAGCAGCAGAATGTATTTTGGGGTGTCATTTCACATATACCCATGGCATGTGTGAGCAATATATCATTTACTGACAACTTTGTGTAAAAAAAAAAATGTATATATATATATATATATATATATATATATTTCCCGGAACTTGTGGCAAAATATAAAATATTCCACGGACTCACCATGCCTCTCAGCAAACAGCTTGGGGTGTCTACTTTCCAAAATGGGGTCATTTGGGGGGGTTTTGTGGTATCTTGACATTTCAGGGCCTCCTAAACCGTTATAGGTAGTGAGAAAATGCAATGAAAAATGTACGCCCTTTGAAATTCTGATGGTGGTGATTTGTTTTCGGACTCCCGTACACTGCTAGGCTCCCAAAAAGTCTCACATATGTGGTATGCCTGTACTCAGGAGAAGCAGCAGAATATATTTTGGGGTGTAATTACACATATACCCATGGAATGTGTGAGCAATATATCATTTCACTGACAACTTTGTGTAAAAAAAAAATATATATATTTTTTTAGTCATTTTTCAAACACCTGTGACAAAAAAAATGAAATATTCAATGAGCTCAACATGCCTCTCAGAACATTCCTTAGGAGGTCTACTTTCCAAAAAGTGGTAGTTTGGGGGGGTTTGTACTGCCCTGCCATTTTAGCACTTCATGAAATGAGATAGGCAGTCAGAAATTAAAGCTGCATAAATTTCAGTATTTACACCATAGTTTGTAGACGCTATAACTTTTGCGCAAACCAATAAAAATACGCTCATTTCATTTTTTTGTCAAAGACATGCAGCTAAATATATTTTGGCCAAAGAAATTACATAAATTGAGTATATTGGATATTTTTTAAAAGACAAAGTTGAAAATGTCATTTTTTTGCAAAATGTTCGCTCGTTTTTTATTAATAGCGCAAAAAATAAAAAGCGCAGAGGTGAACAAATACCACCAAAATAAAGCTCTGTTTGTGGGAAAAAAAGGATGTAAATTTCGTTTGGGTACAGCATTGCGTGACCGCGCAATTGTCAGTTAAAGTCACAAAGTGCCAAGTTGAAAAAAGGGGTCTGGTCAGGAAGGGGGTAAAATCTTCTGGGGCTTAAGTTGTTAATGGACATACTTTTCAGTAAGCCAACATTTCTGTATTAAAAATCCTTTTTTTTATTAGCCTTTTCTAGGATACCAAATTTTGGGTTTTTACTAGCTGTAAGCCATAATCATCCAAATAATCATCAGAAATAAATGCTTGAAATATATCACTCTGTGTAACATATCTATATAAATTGTATGAGTTACACTTTTTGAATTGAATTACTGAAATATGTTAACTTTTGATGATATTCGAATTTTATGAGATGAACCTATATTATATATTTATATATATATATATACATTATATATATTGTCAGAAATTAATAATAAATTAATAATATCTCACTGTGCCTCCATTATGTCAGAATGTTTATACTGCTCTGAATATAACAGTGTCTATTTATGTCAATAAGCAAAGATCTGTGCGGAAGGAGAATCTCGACTTATATCCATAAATCAATATGTAGCAAATTCTTTTTATTGATTAATTTCTTTTTAAAAGCATATACCAATCTGTAAGATTCTGGTACCTTTGGTACCCTTATTGCCCATTTTCCTTTTTATATTGCGTCCCACCTTTTTAGTTAGGTGGAACGCATATACCTTTAAGCCGGATGACATCATCGCTGAGCGCCGCTCTGAGCGGCTATTTCAATCGCCGGCTTTCTCTCTCACATTGTTCGTTCAATGTTACCGCATGCTCACAAGCCTTGTCTCATGCTGCCGGAGCCTCCAGCTATTCTCTTTACCTGGAACAGACCGGAACCTCGCTACTGATCCCATATCTCGCTACCAGATCACTCCCTCACTACCGGACCCCTCTACCTACTAACCTTACTAGTGATAAGTACCCCACAGGGGATTCCTCCATAACTACCTTACACTATCTACCTCTGCACATTAAGGACTGTTACTATCTATGCATACTAATTCTATCATCTGCACTGTTACATAGATTGCTAGCTCTTGAGTCTACTACCATCTATCCTTGCACTGGGTTAGTCTATCCTGTATATATCATCTGCTGTCCTCACCACCTGTTACCATACATGATCACTAACCTATCTGCATTCTACCTATTACCATCTACTACTCTCCTGAACATTTCTATCAAGTGCTTATCATTGCTGTCACTGCTCACACCTGTCCCTTCAGCACATCACCTCCATACTGTCATATACATCCCATCACTCCAGGAACATCTTATTGAGTGTGTGTATATCTGTATTTTGAAGCAGACAGGCCCACAGTGATGAGTCTGGAGAGTTGGATCTGGTGTTTCAACACATCTCTACATGACTACTGAGTGGAGATTCTGCAGCTGCAAATCCAGCTTACTATAAAAACGCAGGAGCGTTACAGATTGAACGAACCTTAAAAATGGATTCAGCAGAATTACCCACTCAAGTGACACAATTAACACAACAAGTAAATGCATCAATACTTGCTCTTACTGAAGTAAAAGATGAAAAACAGACTCTGAGACAGCAGGTAACCCGTCTCTCACAGCTTACTGCTGCTCAGCCCCCTGAACCTAAAATAAACCCTCCTCTAGTGTTTACAGGTGATCGGAAAAAATGTAGTGAATTCAAAAACGCATGTCAATTGCTTTTTTTGCTAAAACCCTCGTACTTACCCTACTGATCAAATTAAAGTTTGTACCGTTATTTCATACTTAACGGGTGATCCACGGGCCTGGGCAGACTCTCTCTTTGAGAAAGATGATCATCTTCTAAACTCCTATCCTTTATTCTTAGCGGAACTCGCTAGCTTATATGAAGACCCTAATAGGCAGAGTACTGCTGATATCCAATTGAGGGCTTTAAAACAAGGAAGGAGACCTGTTGAAGACTTTGTAGCAGAGTTCAAAAGATGGACCCTTGATTCAGGGTGGAATGATACATCTCTGCGAACTCAGTTCAGACTCGGGTTGTCAGAAGCCGTTAAAGACGAGCTCGCCTGAGCGGATTTACCTGGCACTTTAGATGCCTTAATACAACTCAGTATCAACATTGACAGGCGACTGCGAGAAAGAAAGGCTGAGAAAATGGGAATGCCATTGTCTAGTCCTTCTCGGATTTCGGCCGTTGACCCTACTCCTATGGAGGTAGGAACCATACGCCCACCTTTATCAACTACTGAACGAGCCAGGAGAAGATCCAGAAACCTCTGCATGTACTGCGCATCCCCGGATCATTTGATAAGCGTCTGTCCCCTTGTCCGCAAAAAAGAGGGTGAGTGTTCACATGTCTTGCTAGGGGGATTAACGACTTCCTTTTCTAATCCCTATCTCTTTGTTCATTTAACATTACAGTGGGACCAGACTAGGATTACCACCAAGGCTATGATCGACACAGGATCTTGTGGGAACTATATCGATACACGTTTTGTTACTTTAAATAAAATACCTATTATTTCAAAACCTAAACCTGTCTCTGTTAGTTTCATTAACGGTATTCCGTTATCTTCTGGTCCAATCACCAATCAGACACAAGCACTCCTTGTCACTGCTAACGAGTCTCATACGGAGACTACCACTTTTGATATACTATCTTCACCCCATTTTCCCATTATTTTGGGACTTCCCTGGTTACACACACATCAACCAACCATAGATTGGAAAACACGGACTCTAACTTTCCCTTCTCACTATTGCGAGATTACGTGTAACCTCCCATCTTATGGAAAGATCCTGTCTGTGGTGTCAGATGAGATTGCACCACTATGCTATCAAGATCTGTCCGAAGTTTTCCTTGAGAAAAATGCTCAAGTGTTGCCTCCCCATAGGGATTATGATTGCACTATCGATCTACTCCCTAACAGCAAATTGCCTTTCGGTCATGTTTATCCTCTTTCACAGGATGAACTCTCTCATCTCAAGGAATACTTGGATGAGAATTTGACAAAAAGGTTCATCAGACCCTCTACTTCTTCCACAGCTGCAGGACTTTTCTTTTTCCGCAATAAGGATTCAAGTCTTAGGCCTATTATCGATTATAGGCAATTAAATACCATTACGATAAAGGATCGCTATCCTTTACCGCTCATCCCTGAACTCATTGAACAAGTGCGTGGGGCTGCCTACTTCTCTAAATTGGACCTAAAAGGGGCATACAACCTAATCCGAATCCGTGACGGAGATGAGTGGAAGACAGCATTCAGAACCAGATACGGATTATTCGAATATCTTGTGATGCCTTTCGGGTTGTGTAATGCTCCCGCAGCTTTTCAACGGTTCATAAACGACATCTTTAGAGACTTACTTGATGTCTGTGTTGTGGTATATCTGGACGATATACTTATCTATTCTCGATCTTTGTCTGAACATATAAAACATGTAAGACTTGTGTTATCCAGATTACTCGCACACAATCTATACGTGAAATTAAAAAAATGCCTATTTCATAAAGAAGAAATATTATTCCTAGGATACATCATATCCAAAACCGGAATCAAGATGGATATGAGCAAGATATCCTGTATTCTGGATTGGCCTATACCAACAACTCGTAAGGCATTACAGCGATTCCTTGGATTTTCAAACTTCTATAGGAAGTTCATCAAGAACTTCTCTGCTATTGTGAGACCTCTCACACAACTTACAAGTATAAAGAAACCATTCAAATGGTCAGAAGAAGCAAATGGAGCTTTCCGCTTGTTAAAATCAAGCTTTACTTCTGCTCCCATACTACGCCATCCAGACCCATCCCTCCAATATATTCTGGAGGTAGATGCGTCAAACATGGCAGTAGGAGCAGTTCTCTCCCAACGACCAACAAATACTTCACCACTCCACCCAGTTGCTTTCTTCTCTAAATCACTAAGAAGCCCAGAGGTGAATTACCCAGTGGGTGAAAAGGAGTTGCTTGCCATAAAACTGGCACTGGAGAATTGGCAACATCTACTTGAAGGTACCCGATGACCAATACTCATATATACAGATCATAAAAACCTTCAATACCTCCAGACTAACAAAACTCTTTCCCACCGGCAGGTACGATGGTCATTATTCTTCCTAAGATTCAACTTCCTAGTGACCTACACGCCTGCAGACAAAAATAAAAAAGCGGATGCGCTATCACGATTAACCGAGGATAACTGCACCGAAATCCCTTCTATTCCTATAATACCCTATGAACGTATTATTGGTGTTGTTCGTTCCCTGAAGGAAGAGATTTTGCACAGTATAGGATTGGATTCACCTCCACCACAACTAAGTACTGATGCAGAAGGCTTCCTCTATTACAACGACAAACTCTACATACCCCCTACTATGCGCACCAAGATCTTGGAGTTATCACATGATGTGCCTATGGCAGGACATATGGGTATGACGAAAACCCTTAATTTGCTTACCAGGCAGTTTTGGTGGCCTGATATGAAGACATCTGTACAAAAATTTGTTTCTTCATGTGACATCTGTGCAAGGTCCAAAATTGACACTACAAAACCATCTGGTCTACTCTGCAGTCTACCAATACCCCAGGTTCCATGGGAAGTTGTGTCCTTAGACTTTATAGTAGAACTACCACCTTCCAAAGGATTTAATACCATTCTAGTGTCAGTGGACCATCTGACAAAGATGGCTCATTTCACTGCTATTCGCAGATTACCTTCATCTAAACAAACAGCAGAACTACTAATGAAACATGTGTTCAAGTTACATGGAATTCCAAAGACTCTTTTATCCGACCGTGGTTCACAGTTTATCTCCAAGTTTTGGCAAGCTCTATGTCAAATACTACGGATTGAGCGAAAGCTCACTTCTCCTTACCACCCTCAGACCAACGGACAGACTGAAAGTGTATAGAACAATATCTGCGTTGCTACACATCATACCTACAGGATGATTGGGTGGACCTCCTCCCTCTGGCGGAATTTGCTTATAACAACGCAACCCACAGTACTACTAAGCAAAGTCCGTTCTACTTGAACTATGGGTTTCATCCCACACTTCTTCCACCACGCATCCTACCATCAAGTAACCCAGTAGCCTCGGATTATCTTACCCAAATAAAAGACTCTCTGGGTTTACTTAATACCACCATCTCACACGCTCATAGTCAACAGAAAAAGTACTACGACCTTCGTAGAAGACCTTCTCCGCAATATGCTATTGGGGACCTCGTTTGGCTATCGACAAAAAATTTAAGATTAAAGATCCCTAGCAAAAAGCTTGGACCTTTATTTCTGGGACCCTTCCCAATTAAGAAACTCATTGGTAAAGCTGCAGTGCAACTCACCTTACCGGCAGATCTCAGAATACATCCCATCTTTCATGTGTCGCTACTGAAACCACATGTTCCTAACCAAGGAATAAGGCCTACCATCTTGCCCCCACCTCCAATACAAGTTGAAGGCGGAGAAGAATATGAGATTAAGGAGATTTTGGATTCTCGTATCCACAGAGGAAGACTCCAATATCTCATAAGATGGAAGAACTATGGACCCCAAGACGACACCTGGTTGGATACTTCTGATGTTCACGCACCTAGGCTTATACGAAGGTTTCACTCTAAATACCCGGAGAAACCAGTACTATAGGCCTTCCGGAGCCGGCCTTAAGGGGGGGGGGGTACTGTAAGATTCTGGTACCTTTGGTACCCTTATTGCCCATTTTCCTTTTTATATTGCGTCCCACCTTTTTAGTTAGGTGGAACGCATATACCTTTAAGCTGGATGACATCATCGCTGAGCGCCGCTCTGAGCGGCTATTTCAATCGCCGGCTTTCTCTCTCACATTGTTCGTTCAATGTTACCGCATGCTCACAAGCCTTGTCTCATGCTGCCGGAGCCTCCAGCTATTCTCTTTACCTGGAACAGACCGGAACCTCGCTACTGATCCCGTATCTCGCTACCGGATCACTCCCTCACTACCGGACCCCTCTACCTACTAACCTTACTAGTGATAAGTACCCCACAGGGGATTCCTCCATAACTACCTTACACTATCTACCTCTGCACATTAAGGACTGTTACTATCTATGCATATTAATTCTATCATCTGCACTGTTACATAGATTGCTAGCTCTTGAGTCTACTACCATCTATCCTTGCACTGGGTTAGTCTATCCTGTATATATCATCTGCTGTCCTCACCACCTGTTACCATACATGATCACTAACCTATCTGCATTCTACCTATTACCATCTACTACTCTCCTGAACATTTCTATCAAGTGCTTATCATTGCTGTCACTGCTCACACCTGTCCCTTCAGCACATCACCTCCATACTGTCATATACATCCCATCACTCCAGGAACATCTTATTGAGT
Organism: Pelophylax lessonae; assembly: GCF_965119305.1. Taxonomy (NCBI): domain Eukaryota; kingdom Metazoa; phylum Chordata; class Amphibia; order Anura; family Ranidae; genus Pelophylax; species Pelophylax lessonae. Next base: position 340,329,228 of record NC_138771.1, on the reverse strand, counting down.
GTGTGTATATCTGTATGTTGAAGCAGACAGGCCCACAGTGATGAGTCTGGAGAGTTGGATCTGGTGTTTCAACACATCTCTACATGACTACTGAGTGGAGATTCTGCAGCTGCAAATCCAGCTTACTATAAAAACGCAGGAGCGTTACACAATCTTAGTGAAAACAGTCTATAGTATGGAATATATATAAGAATATTTATTCACCAGACATGTAATCACAATAAATGATCAAACTTGAGATGACACAAAAAAAATAACCTCACAAAAATACAAACTTCAAATGATTAATGCAATGTGATTTGTAGCTCAATAATAAAAGTGAAAATAAAGCAAGATTACGTTTTCTCCAGGTATAGTATAAACCATAAATGAATGTTCTATATAATCAGACCACAATTGTCTGCGCAATGCACAGCCTGATAGTCACTCCACTGCAGATGAAGCGAGAATAGCCTATGCAAAACAAGAGACTTATACGCCAATATGTGCTAAATCTGATATTAATAAAAATGTTATAAAAACAAAAATCATCTCTTTAGAGAAAAATCTACATATGGTTTATACGGCTGGGATTGTACTCTCGTTACCCTTTAAATATGCAATGTAAAACATTTAAGGAAGTACATAAACAATATTGAATAATAATCAAATAATTAGCAAGGAATATTTACCATATTTAAAATGGCTGCTAGCTTAGAACGGTCGTTACCAGAGTCCTTAAGATGGCTGCATTTCCAAGATGGTGGCCAATTAGGGAGGAGTTTCGTTTGGCGTCCCTCAAAGGTTCAGATACATGATGGAGCAAAATGGAGTCTGTGTAGATGAGTCTATGCATGGTTGTAGTAGCATGTATGTTGTATGTGTGATGTATATTGGGCAAAAGGTCATGTGTCCTGTCTCATCTGGGCTTTTTCTTTATATATGATATAGAACAAAGGACTAATAAAATTACCATAAGTTAAACCCAGAGGGAGTAACATGATCCCCATTGGTTGGAACATCTTATTCATTAACTGGTGATGTCATAGGGTGACACCTCTTGGTTGACCAGTATATTAAAATTAAATGATGATATCTCCATTTAAGAATATTATAAAACAACATAAAAAGTATCCATGCTCTCATCTATTAAATGTCCATTTAATATCCATCAGGTATCTGAATAAAGATTAAATCTGGTAACACCATTATAATATTTAATATATCTTATTTAATATTTATTGGATTTTACTTTTTAACCCAAGACTTCAATTACCGTAGTAGCATTCAGTCACCAGTGATGGCAGTATTGCATTGCTCTTAGGTTCAGTATATAGCAATATAGCAGCATTATTTATCTTCAAATAAACTTTGCACCTTATATTGACAAAAAGCTTACAATCCAGACCTCCTAGACTAAACACCTGGCAAGGCCAGAAAAGTTTTATGATGCTTTACCACTTACAAGAGCTTATTTACTGAAGCCTTACTAAACATGCAGTGATGAGTCATCAAAATCAGTAAAGTTAGAATTTAGCAAAATATATGAAACAAATATAATATATAACGCTTTCCTACATATTTATGTATGTTATTCATATATATTTCATTGTTAATATTCCTTTACATAGGATTATAATATATCCGTACATCTTATTTTTACATAGGTCTAAGCATAGAAAATACTAACTAAGGTTTTATGATTCCACACACAGATAAGATTACTTTGGAATAGTGTCTTAGACTTTATCTTAAAGAAAGTCAACAGACTATTTATTTATTACCTTAGGTCAACACAGCATGTCTGGGGTAAACCTGTTTAAGAATTTCCTGAACAGGCACTTTTAAAGGAGATTTAACCTTTCAGTAACCTAACAAAAAAAATGGATGTCACTGCTTCAACTTTTTATATAAAACAAAATATGACATTTCATTTCTTTTTTTATATTTAACCTCCCCAAATAAACCTGACAATATATATATATGTTAAGGTCTTACCTTGCCCTCCTGTTGGCAGCCATCTTGGACATGTGCAGATTGCTGCCTCTTATAGACTCTGATTGCATCATCACTTGCCTGCTGCCTGGTTGTCGCACAGTGATGATGCTGCACACCTGACTATATCTATCACCTGATGGGTTGCAGTCCTTGCCCTTGCATTTGTGCTCCAAGGTGCATTCTCTGTGTTACTCTCTGTATGTCCTGGCTTGGCTGACAACTCTCCTGGCAGATGAACCGGCATCAGCATACTACCCGCTTGTGGACTCTACCCCGGCTTGGATAACTACCCACTTCTGAATTTGACTCCTGCTTGTTCCTGCTCTCACTTCCTCACTCTTGCTGTGCATTTATTGTTGTTTGCTTCAATAAACTGCTTTATTTTTCCTGCATCACCATGTGGTCTGGTTTCCTGGCTCCCTGACAATATGCAAGGGTCACGCAGGTACTCCTACGCTCCCCATGCTGGTTACCAGGCTCGATCAACAAGATCACCTTTTGGGTCAGTTCGCTCAGGTGTTTCAGACGTTGCTTGCATGCATAGAGCACCTTGCTCCTGGTGCTGCTAGGCCGGTGGTTCCACTTGTTGCAGCTCCTGGTACCACTCCTGCAGTTGCAGCTGGAGTCGCTGTTACCAGAGGGATGACTGGTTCAGCCCCCCTTCTGGAGCGCTATGGGGGTGAACTAAGTCAGTGTCGTGGCTTCCTAAACCAAGTGGGCAATTATAATGAGATGGTTTTTCAGGCGTTTCTTTCTGATAGGTCCAAGGTGGGCTTCCTAATCTCGTGGCTCTCCAACAAGGCCTTAGCCTGGGCAAATTCCTCCTAATGGGAGAACAATAAGCTAGTGATACTCGATTACCCAAGTTTTTATTGCCTCCTTTCGCAGGGTATTCGATGTGCCTGCTCACTCTGCCTCTGCTGCAAAGCAGCTCCTGTCCATTCAACAGGGTATAAGAACCATTGCTGAGTATGCCATTGAATTTCGTACCCTAGCAGAGGTGGGCTGGAATAATGAGGCTCTTGAGGCTGTCTTCTTCCATGGTCTCTTTGATGAATTGAAGGACGAGATTTCAGCCAAGGATCTCCCTGACGAGCTTGAGGCTCTCATTTCCTTCCTGGTTTTGATCAATACCTGGCTCGGGGAGAGGCCATCATTTAAGAAGCGCCTGCGGAAGCCTCCTACCAGATTGCCTCCTACGTTTTCTTTCCCACCCATTTCTCCCTCACCTCCCATGCCTCCAGTGGATGGTGCGTCTGGCTGTGAACCCATGCAGCTGGGGTTCACTTGCCTTTCCGAGGCTAAGTGGGCATTTATAAGGAGGGAGGGCCGATGCATATATTGCGGTCTTGGTGGGCATTTCCTGAAATCTTGTCCGACCTGTCCAGGAAATGTTTGCACCTCAGGTCCTGTCGGGGGCAGATCTTATGTGGAATTTCCTCGTCCCCAGTTTCCTGTAAAGATGGACCGCTAATCACAGGTGTCCTTTCCTGGACAGCAAGGTCGGTAGTTACTCAGGTGCTGATAGACTCCGATGCCGGCGGTTATTTTATTGACAGTACATTTGCTACGACAAATTCCATACCCTTGCAGCCTCATGTTTCTGCACTAGTTATCAAGGCAATTTATGGCAGACCCCTGCAACCGGCACAGGTTACCCATGAGACTGTTCCGGTTGATATGGCAATAGGGGCTGTTCACAGGGAGGGACCCGTTTCCAGGTTATTTCATTCCCACACTACTCTGTTGTTTTGGGGTACCCTTGGCCTTTAGAAACACAATTCGACCTTTGATTGGCAGTCGGTCGAGATCCTCTCTTGGTCTCCACAGTGGGACGCTGTTTGTATCCATAGGCCTGTTAAGGTACTTTGTACCTTCTCGGATTTATTGTTGCCTACTGAATATCAAGATGTACTCTTCCTCCTCATCATCTGTACAATTGTGCCATAGACTTGCAACCTGGTGCCATTCCCCCTTGTGGCAGGGTTTATCCTCTTTCAGTTATGCAGAATAAGGCCATGGAGGAGTACGTTGTGGATGCGCTTGCCCGGGGGCACATTTGCAAGTCCACTTCTCCAGCGGGTGCCATTTTTTTCTTCGTAAAGAAAAAGGGGGGTGAGTTGAGACCTTGAAATTATTATAGGGGCCTCAATCGCATAACAGTTAAGAATGAATACCCGATTCTGTTGATTATTGAATTGTTCGACCGCCTCAAAGGAGCAACGGTCTTTACCAAGCTTGACTTAAGGGCTGCGTAAAACCTTGTAAGGACCAAGGAGGGTAACGAGTGTAGACTGCGCTTAATACCAGAACTGGTCATTACGAATCTCTGGTTATGCCCTTTGGCTTGTGCAATGTGCCTGCTGTCTTCCAGGAGTTCATCAGTGATGTCTTTCGTGATATGTTGCAGCAATGCGCGGTAGTCTATTTGGACGACATCTTGATTTACTCGGACTCCAATGAATCACACTACCTGGATGTCAGACGGGTGCTGCAACGGTTATGTGAGAATGGGCTTTTCTGTAAGCTTGAGAAATATGAATTTCACCTGTCTCAGGTTGCCTTCTTGGGCTACATCATTTCTGCTGAAGGGTTCTCCATAGACCCTCAGAAGGTTTTGTGAAAAAAAGGGTATGAATACCAAAAACTGCGCAAAGGAATATATAAATCAATAAATAAAATAAAAATAAAAACGTGATTTAAAGTGGAATTTCTCTCACAATGTAAGCTGCTACATAAACGTGAATAACTTAATGAAGTGAGAAAAAAAAGGGGGGGTAGTAGCGCTCAACAAAATATATCACTTGATTAAATCAAATAGCATCGTGCAAATGAAATCGTGCAATAAAGTCTCTAGTGTCCAAAGCAATTGGATCAATCAGAACGTCCAATAATGAGAACACAGACTTGATAGGAGTGATTCTTTAACAAAGCCTTCACCTCCACACGATCACCCAGTGAGATGTGTATAAATACCGCTTACCAGATCCACTGGACCCCTTAATTACAAGGGGTCAAACATGCTGTGTATTTCACATCAACATCTTGTGCATCCCATTTCCATAGGTGTATATACAACAGCCAGAACGATGCCACAATCAGGAAGCCAAGCCATAAATAGAGACATAAAAAACGCTCTCATGATGCAGTAATTCTTAATATATGATCATTTATTTAAGATATATTGCACTTACTACAAGTTTGTAGATAGAAAGCCTTCAAAGTAAAATCGTTGGCTGGGAATAGGAGACGCCGCTCCACGCTGCGCTCCTCAGACCCGGAAGTGTATGGTCTCACGTTCCCGACGTACGTTTCGTCAGTCACGGCTGATGTCATCAGGGGATCATGTGACTGTACCTTACTCTGCATTATTTATGCAGATCATAACCATGTCCACACCAATCACTTCCTTGATGTGTATTTCCTGAACCGCCCATGCCTCTCGGCTTGTAAGGTTCAGCCCCTCTGTTACACTTGCTCACTTATGACATTTCTAGATCAATACGATCTGTCATTGCTGGCATTTAAAAAGCGAACAATAAATACACTAAGACCTTGAATGTATAAATTAAATTGGACACATATAAAAGGTGCCAAATACCATAGCCAAATTTGGAAGTGAATGGGGGATGAAACCAAGCTAAAATAGAATTAAACAACAATGGCGCAATAAATATTAAATCACAAATACATAAATCTTTAATACTTTATATAAAAAATAAAAATTAAAAGATTTACCTAATATTAATTAGTCAATTAATTTTAGTCAATCTTAGGTAAATCTTTTAATTTAATTTTTTGTATAAAGTATTAAAGATTTATGTATTTGTGATTTAATATTTATTGTGCCATTGTTGTTTAATTCTATTTTAGCTTGGTTTCATCCCCCATTCACTTCCAAATTTGGCTATGGTATTTGGCACCTTTTATATGTGTCCAATTTAATCTATACATTCAAGGTCTTAGTGTATTTATTGTTCACTTTTTAAATGCCAGCAATGACAGATCGTATTGATCTAGAAATGTCATAAGTGAGCAAGTGTAACAGAGGGGCTGAACCTTACAAGCCGGGAGGCATGGGCGGTTCAGGAAATACACATCAAGGAAGGGATTGGTGTGGACATGGTTACGATCTGCATAAATAATGCAGAGTAAGGTACGGTCACATGATCCCCTGATGACGTCAGCCGTGACTGACGAAACATACGTCGGGAACGTGAGACCATACACTTCCGGGTCTGAGGTCTAAGGAGCGCAGCGTGGATCAGCGTCTCCTATTCCCAGCCAACGATTTTACTTTGAAGGCTTTCTATCTACAAACTTGTAGTAAGTGCAATATATCTTAAATAAATGATCATATATTAAGAATTACTGCACCATGAGAGCGTTTTTTATGTCCCTATTTATGGCTTGGCTTCCTGACTGTGGCATTGTTCTGGCTGTTGTATGTACACCTATGGAAATGGGATGCACAAGATGTTGATGTGAAATACACAGCGTGTTTGACCCCCTGTAATTAAGGGGTCCAGTGGATCTGGTAAGCGGTATTTATACACATCTCACTGGGTGATCGTGTGGAGGTGAAGGCTTTGTTAAGGAATCACTCGTATCAAGTCTGTGTTCTCATTGTTGGACGTTCTGATTGATCCAATTGCTTTGGACACTAGAGACTTTATTGCACAATTTCATTTGCACAATGTTATTTGATTTAATCAAGTGATATATTTTGTTGAGCGCTACTACCCCCCCTTTTTTTCTCACCTCAGAAGATTTTGGCTGTTCTACAATCGGCTCGCCCCAGTGGTCTCCGTTCCATTCAGCGTTTCCTTGGGTTTGCCAACTACTATCGTAAATTTATCAGGAACTTTTCCTCTTTGGCCAAACGTATCTCAGATCTGACCAAGAGGGGTAGCGATTCCCACAATTGGACACCTGCTGCCATCCAAAATTTTGAGGCACTCAAGTTTGCTTTCGCTTTGGCTCCTATTCTGTTTAATCCCAATCCTGGTTTGCCCTTTGTCCTATAGGTGGATTCGTCGGAGATGGGAGTAGGCGCCCTCCTGTCTCAGTGTCGGACACCTGATGGGCCCTTACTTCCTTGTGGGTTCTACTCCATGAGGCTGTCTCCAGCTAAATGCAATTATGAGCTTGGAGACAGACCTCTTGGCCATTATCCTGGCTCTCATAGAGTGGAGACACTTGCTTGAACGTTCTGTTGTTCCAGTTCTCATTCTCACTGATCATAAGAATCTGATGTATCTCTCGGAGGCCAAGAGGCTCACACCCCGTCAGGTCAGATGAGCCTTATTCTTGTCTCGTTTTAACTATGTGGTCTCCTATTTGCCGGGCTCCAAAAAAGTTAAGTCTGAGGCCTTGTCTCACCAGTATTCTGAGTTGTCCAGGGAGGACTCCTTGCCGACACCGGTCATACCTTCAGATCATATCCTGGCTGCCATCCGCACCAATTTAACCTCTTTTCTTGGGGAACATATCTTGGCTGCCCAACCTGATGCTCCCACAGAGAGACCTGCTGGCAAATGTTTTCTACCTGAGGTGGTTGCACATCAGACTGTTGCACACGTACCACAATTCCAAGACTGCCAGTCAACCTGGTTAGAACCAGATGTCCTGGGCTATTTTTCATAAGTTCTCATGGTCATCTCTCTGCACTGATGTTGCTGCGTATGTGGCTGCTTGTTCGGTCTGTGCCAAGAACAAATCTACTTGGCACATTCCCTTGGGCCTACTGCATCCCATTCCAAATGGGGAGTATCCCTGGTCTCACCTGGCCATGGATTTTATCAGGGTAGGGTTTGGTTGTTGACCCGTAATCTCAACCTCAGGGTGCCAACTCCAAAACTGGCACCCCAATTTGTTGGGCCTTTTTGCATCCTCTGTAATGTGAACCCGGTGGCATATGCCCTTGGTCTTCCCCCTGGTATGCGTATCTCCAATGTCTTTCATGTGTCACTTTTGAAGCCACTGGCTTGCAATCGCTATACTTCTTCACTTCCTCACCCTCGTCTCATTCCTGTGGGCAATCATGAGGAGTATGAGGTTAGCAGCATCTTGGATTCTCATCTGTTCTGAGGTCAGGTTCAATACCTGGTGCACTGGAAGGGTGATGGTCCTAAGAAGCGCTCCTGCGTTCCCTCCACTGATGTTCATGCTCCTGCCCTTCGTCACGCTTTCTATGCTCGCTTTCCTCAGAAACCATTTTTAACTCCGCGGAGGAGGGGCAGCTGAGGGCAGGGTACTGTCAAGGTCTTACCTTGCCCTCCTGTTGGCATCCATCTTGGACATGTGCAGACTGCTGCCTCTTATAGTCTCTGAGTGCATCATCATTTCGTTGCTGCCTGGGCATCCCACAGTGATGATGCTGCACACCTGACTATATCTATTACCTGATGGGTTGCAGTCTTTGCCCTTGCGTTTGTGCTCCAATGTGCATCGTCTTCTGTTCTCCATGTTCCTCCGTATATGATCTGACTTGGCTGACAATTCTCCTGGCTCTCGACCCCCCATCGGCAGACGACCCGGCATTGGTAGACTACCCGCTTCCGGACTCGACCCCGGCTTGGATGACTACCTGCTCCTGGACTTGACCCCAGCTTGTTCCTGCTCTCACTTCCCCACTCTTGCTGTGCAATTATTGTTTTTTGCTCAAATAAACTGATTTATTTTACCTGCATCCCCATGTGGTCTTGTTTCCTGGCACCCTGAAAATATATCAATTATACACATGTTTTAAATTATTGCAGAAAGTTAACTGACCTTGTATACTGATATTTGGTGGTTTGTTTCTCTGTGGATATGAATTCAACAATGTAAAGCTCTATAAATGAATTATGCTGTAGCATTACAAATATTTTTTTTTGTTTTTCTAGTTACCAATGAGATCTCTGCATTAGAACATCACCAGGTTTTATTCCCCCATTGGCCTTGTTTTCAAGCTCAAGAGTGGGTAATTAATTATTGTGTTGTCTCTATTGTAATGTCTATCCTGTATACATGTGTTTTTTTTTTTTTTATAATAATTGTTATCAACAAAATTTGTATATTTTAAATATCTGTGCCTTCAAAGTCCATATTTCCGACTTTCTGTATATATACTCTAGTTACCCATAAATCTACCAAAAAACTTAGCTCACATTAAAATGTTATTTTAGCTCCATATATGAGTTTGCATTCCAAGCGATTTAAGAGGCAGAATTTCAATTCATAAATTCATTTAGGGTGAATATATATACCTTCTTCAAGCTTTTAGGATGTGGTAGAGCAGGCAATTTATGATTTATTCATGAAGCATTTCCCACCATGCTGCAAATTCACTTAATAAACTATTTTCTTTGTGGCTTGACCTAGATGGTTACTAAGAACACTTATATCAGAATTACATTTGGGGACTCCTTATTTTGTTTAAATTGCAAAAATGAAAATAGATTTGAAAACAAATGTCAATACAGTCACCACTCACCACCAAAAAGAAAAAATTTACAAATTCTATGTGTTCGGATTGCTTATTAGATTACCTGTAGAGGGGAGACATATCATCTGTGATTACAAAATATATATATATATATATATTTTTTCTCTTAATGGTCATTTGCTAAGGTACATTCTTCCTGCTTTGCTTAATGTGGTTAGTGTTCATTTCACATTGCTTAGTAAGACAATTGGGAATCCACAGGTAGAATTCCATTAAGTAGTAACATTTAAGGGAGGCTGTTGACACAGGGAGAGGTGAGCTTTTCTACATCTGTGGTCCGGAAACCGCAGGGAGAAGAACCAAGGGATCCACAGTCAGGGAAGTTAGCTGGTTGGAGAGGCTGGGAGAGAAGGGAGGTCCAAGAGTCACCAGGGAAGGATCTGAACATGATGACTGGACCCCTGCATTAGGACAGCTGCTGTATGGCCCACCCAGGTCCACCACTCTAGGCCCCCAGAGATACAGAGAAAAGCATCACTTATTAGGATCATTGAACATCCACAGGTAGAATTCCATCAGCTAGGAAAACTTCAAGGAACACAATTCCTTGAAATAAAATGTCTTTAAATAGCATGCTTGGTGATGCCTTAGGATGCGCTACAGAAAAAGCAACATTTGTAAAAAAAATATTGCTGCTAAATTACATTTCTCATCTGGTTTTGTTCTGTTTGTAAAGAGGATGTGGAAACTCTATCAACATTTATACCAGACCTTTATGCGAGGCAATGGTGTAGTATGAATTGTAAGGGGGACCTCACACATACAAAAAAACAAAAAAGTTGTTGGGTTTTCCCCAAAATTCATACTAGACCCCTAGATTAGAGTCTGGAATAGTTTTAAGGGGAACCCTATGTGTGAGAGCTAATGCAAAAATAAAAAATAGTGATACTGCACCTAAATGAATCACTTATGGCTGCTGCAGATTTCACAGTTTTGGACAGGTGAATAGCAACTAAAGTTTGGCCATTTTGGTGGGGCAAGACCAAGATGGCGACCTGAGCAGATGTGCTCTCCCGGAGCTCTGATAGGAAACATTCCAAATTACATCCTGTGCGTGACTTCCTACCTCTGGTGGCTACCTGGACCCTCTGCATGCCCTACAAATCTTCTGCGATCTCAGAGGTTCCCCCTGATGCTGCCTGGCTTTCTGACTCAGCTCCTGCTCTCTCTCCCCCAGTGATGTGGCAGTGTGTCCAATATGGCCTCACAGATGGACCTGGCATTTCGGAGGTCATGGCTGCAATTACCACTTGTCAGACTGCGCTGACATTTAAAATAGAGGCTGTGCAGCTTGATGTTGGTCTGCTCCACCAGGACCTTGACAAGATTCGCTCTCGGCTCTCTTCGGTGGAGACCATGGTGGAACACTCCACCTCCATCTGTTCTCTCCAAACCAAGCTACGAGCTCTGGAGTATTGGGCAGAGAATGCAGAGAACAGGAGCAGATGCGACAACCTCCTGATCTTTGTGGAGGAACTGCTGAGCATCCTGCTGCTCACTGCTGAGTATTCCCCATATTTCACTGTTAAACTGCCCAGAGGGCTCTCCCCCCGTTTGCTCATCCTGCGCCTGCTAAACTTTAGGGATTGGGATGAGGTCTTACTAGTTGTACATGCATTGGGGCCCCTAAGTTACCAGAATCCTAAGCTACCGATCTTTCTGGATTACACTGTGGAGACACAGAAGATGCGACGGTCGTTTGACTCAGTGAAGGTGGCCATGAGGGCAAAGGGGTTTACCTACAGCCTCCTTTCCCCAGCAAAGCTCAGGGTGGTTGATGGGGAGACTGTTTGTTTTTTAACCACAACGAAGGATACATCTGCCTGGTTGGAGATGCTGCTACCGCAGGGATGAGAGTACTCTTACCTAAGGTCTGATTACTTTAATGCCACCACCAGTTGATGTCTGTGTCTGCAGTGCTCTACATGACTGTTGCACCTTGCAGGGAAATCCTTACTGTTTTACGGCCCATATGTACCAGCTACTGTATTGCCTACAAGGGCTCCTTGAGATGGATGGTTTTGTTGGCTGTTCCTGCTGATTGCTCTGGCTTGCTGCCTGCTGACAACTGTCCTGCCATCTATTGTAGATATGTTCAACAGTGCAACCCCTGTCAGTATGGTGTTGTTGCACTAACCCTACCCTTCAATTGTGCTCAGTGCTGAGAGAAGATGGCTCGGTTAGGAACTTTTACAGTTAGCACTGCACTCAAACCCGTATGGAGGTTTGCTTGTTCAAGTTTGCGCCCCTGCCCTTGTCCAGGTGATATTGGTCCTGCCGATGTTTCCTCAGCACCACTCCGGTTGGATACTCTATTTGGAATGCTCTCTACTGGTACTTGAAACATCTTATGTCTTAGCCTTTAAGGACTTACTAGCTAGTTTTAGACTACCCCACTGGATGTATTTTAGATATCTCCAACCATGACATGCTGAACGTTGCTAATTCCCTGATTTACCCACGCTTGCAGCTGACTATAGCAAAGATCTCCTGGCTTAGGAATCACTGACTGAGCGTCCTTCCGTCACTTCCGCTTGTACCTGTGAACCGCATTTCCAGCGCTTGGAGCTCATAGCGTTCCGGAAGCACCCGGGAACGGTACTGATATCATCTGTATTTGTACTGCTTATACCTCACCGCTAAATTGTGATTACCTTTTCAACTTTTAATAAAAAAGACTCATTATACAGTACTTCACTATTGTGAGCCTTTTTCCTCCCTATTCATGATCCGGACCTCCTAATGTATACATGACTGCTATATGCCATGAGGATTAATGGGATTCTGGAGACGGTACATATTTCCTATTGAGGCTATTGTGAACTCCTACCCTTGATATTCAACGCTTATAACCCCTGTAGGAGTACCTTTATCTGGTGAGTGCGTAATTCATTGGGGGAACATAAGGATTCACCTGCACGCATCACCGTATACAGAAATCCCACTATAGATCATCACGCCTGCTATTGGATGATTGTGATTTTCTTTGGATTATGAACTTTTGATCCCATATGGACTCACTTGCTGTTAGGAACGCTTCCTGAGCACACTGATGTGTGTCATGATGTGCAGTCTGCAACCTAAAGGGTTAATCCAGAGCAGACTAATTGCAATAATTGGCAAACAGGCTGCCTTATATAAACAGCTCAACAGCACTGCACATTGCTGTGTTGTCTTCAGCTTCCTGTGTTCTGAACCTGCTTCCTGTTGATTTCCTGTCTGATACCTGTTGACCTTTGGCTCGTCCCTGACTTCGCTTGTTTGCTGCCTGTCCTGATCCCGGCTCGTTTTGACTACTCTTCTGGATTCTCCTTGTCGGCTCATCCACCTTCGGACCTTGACCGGTTACCCCCTGGTGGGGCGACCCTGGGGACCACGACCTGGTATCCACCTGCAGCCAAATCCATCCTCACCTTCAGAGGCCCTGGTGAAGACCGGTGAATGCTTAGACCCCGCACCTCAGGTTAGCCTGTGCTACTCACCTCGGGTTTCCAACCAAGCTCCGCCCACCGGCAATGGTAAGCCTTCTCTGCACGACAGGCTTCCACCTGCCTCATAACACTTGCTTAGTCACTTTTTTCCCTATACAGGACACCCATCAACTTTTAAAAGTGTCACTGGTTCTTACCTGTATACCATATTGATACTTTTGTTTACTTCATGTCACTATTTAATATATATTTTTTTCCTTATTTTTTCCACTGTATATTTTCTTTCTTACGCAAATATTTATTTGTGCACCTTTTATCACTGATCACCTTATGGTATTTTTTCTCAGCACTGGCACTTTTTCCTTTTTTGTCATCTCTGGGGATACTTCCAACCCCTCCCCCCTTTCTTACAAAGGAGCACTATCATTTTCTTTTAGTGCACTTAGCCACTTTTATTTGCTATTGCACTTTTCACTGTTGCACTTTATTACCAATCACGATTCACGAGACATCTGTTGAACTTTATTTATTTTTAACATATTCAATATATTTGTATATGATTTTATTATGCATTGATTGTATGTTTTCTTGTATTTATTTACTGCCATTTACCATTTGCATATTTTGATTATTGCCATCAGCACCTTATTATTTATACTCACCACCCTTATTGAGGTTTTGCACACATCCATGCATTCTAATTTATTCAGTGGCAGCGCCAAGTACCTTCCTCCCCCTTTTTTTCTACTGACTAAACCTTTGTCTGCACTTTATGTAGCTCTTCTTAGTGTAGAGTCACCCAGGATGGATAGGCTGTAGGAACAATGGCAGGCTGGATAGAGAGGTTTGGGAGGACTGTTCTGAGGACAGCTCCAAGTTGGTGATAGCTTCCAGGGACAACATTTCTACACAAAGTTTTTTTTTACACCACAGAGGTTGCACAGAATATAACCCCAGAGGTCATCTCACTGTACTCAATGTCTTATGGCGGAGGGCACTTATTATCATATGTTCTGCACATGCCCATGGGTGGCACAATTCTGGATGGAAGTTTTTTTATCTCTTCAACACCCGCCTCCAGCTGTCTCTTCCCTGGAATCCTGAGTTGGCACTCCTGAGCATGCATGATGATGACCTAGATATACCAAGCGATTGGTGTCGTGCCTGCTGTATCATGCTAAAAAGGAAATAATCCTCAAAAGGGCTTCCCCTTCCCTTCCCACATTATCTTTATGGGAATCTATCATAAAACGGGGTCCTACCAATGTATACGTTGACATATATCAATAGGAACGGCCCAAAAAAAAAAAGAGAAAATCTGGCAACCATGGCTGGATTGTTAATTGGTTGCTCCCTATAGGGAAGAATGTACCCCTTCTTCTCTCCTATTTAGTGATTATTAAATGTATGTTCCCTATGTTCTTTAGATAACATCCTGCTATATATTAAATTGTTAGGATATCTCCTTCTTCACTTTTGTATTATGTAAACCATGAATGCCTGCTGTTCATATACCATCTATGTTTCTACTGAAGAGCATTTCCGTTTGTAAAAAAAAAAAAAGTTTGCCCATTTACTTCACCCATGTGGTGATCTTCAAACATCTAGAGTTTAGTTGCACACTCCCTTGAGCGGAATCCAAAGCTCATTCCTAGTTACAACGTTTCAAACCAATAGCAGGATTGTAAACATAGTCAACTTTAAATAAAGTTGGCCAGCATTTCAAAAAGGGAGAGAGCTTGAAGGCAAATAGCATATGCAATGCTCTTTCTTTAGAAAACTCATGATGCTCTGTGAATCTCATAATTAAAAAAAGTGAATAGATAAATAAACATTACCCCCCACTATTATGGTTTATTTATTTTTAAATGCAGTAATACGCAATACTTTCATTACCTAAACCCCTTTACGACTCGGTAACACATACAATATCTCACAAAAGTGAGTACACCCTCACATTTTCGTGAATATTTTATTATATCTTTTATGTGACAACACTGAAGAAATGGCACTTTGCTACAAGGTAAAATAGTGAGTGTACAGCTTTTATAACAGTGTAATTTTGCTGTCCTCTCAAAATAACTCCCCACATAGCCATTAATGTCTAAACAGCTGGCAACAAAAGTGAGTACACCCCTAAGTGAAAATGTCTAAATTGGTCCCTATGTGTCAATATTTTGTGTGGCCACCATTATTTTCCAGCACTGCCTTAACCCTCTTGGGCATGGAGTTCACTAGAGCTTCACAGGTTGCCACTGGAATCCTCTTCCATTCCTCCATGACGACATCATGGAGCTGGTGGTTGCTAGAGACCTTGCGCTCTTCCACCTTCCGTTTTTCCGGGCTTTCTTATGCATCATCTTTAAAAGAGGCTTCCTTCTGCCAGCCATGCAGACAAATTTGATGCAGTGAGCAGCGTATGGTCTGAGCACTGACAAGCTGACTCCCCACCCCTTCAACCTCTGCAGCAATGCTGGCAGAACTCATACGTTTATTTCCCAAAGACAACCTCTGAATATGATGCTGAGCACATGCACTCAACGTGCTGCAGCGCAGTTTCAGGGTCTTGGCAATCTTCTTATAGCCTAGGTCATCTTTATGCAGAGCAACAATTCTTTTTTTCAGATCCTCAGAGAGTTCTTTGCCATGAGGTGAATAGCTAATTGGGCCTAATTTGGACATTTCCACTTAGGGGTGTACTCACTTTTGTTGCTAGCGGTTTAGACATTAATGGCTGTGTGTTGAGTTATTTTGATGGGGCAGCAAATTTACACAGTTATACAAGTTGTACACAAAAATATCAATAGGGAGCAAGCGCTATGAGTTCACAAGCTGCTAGCACTAAAAAGGTTAATATATACCTCCTAGACAACAAGAGAAAAAGTTCCATTTGGTGAGCAATCTATTTAGTGTATCCAATCTGAGGACAAGGATGTCTCTATAGCCTTAAGGGGTACCTCCACTTACCCACTGGAATTTGATTCAAGGCTTGGCTCTTTGGGAAATCTGGTGAGCATTAGTGATGGACGAACATCGGCCGGGGCGGTTCGCGAACGCCAGCCGCAAATTTTCTAAAAAGTCTGCGAACCGCGAGTTCGCGGCGGGCCCCTTTGACTTTAATGGGAGGTGAACTTTAAAAACCTTTAGGTCATAAGGGCAGCCACAAAAGACGTACTAGCTGTGCACAAATAGTCACAGCACATGGACAATGTCATGACAGAAGTATTGCAATTGAAAAAGTTGCCCTAATTTTATTTTTTTTTACAGCAAAGAATATATATATATTTTTTTTATAAATCAGCCAGAACTGACAGCAGCCGGTAAATACATTATCTAATACATATAGGGTCCATTCACACATCTGTAAAATGGGTCTGCATCCATGCCACAATTTGGTGGAACCTTTACAGACCCATTTTTTTTTTATTTCCAGTTTGAAAAATTAGGCATTCACAGGATAAAGAAGTAAGTGTCGGCCATTCCAGGCTCCAAAAATTAACCTACATGCGTTTACCTGACAGCTAAGAACGTAGTATTCTGTGGCTGAAGGTACATTACGCATTCACAGGTAACAGAAGTAAGTGTCGGCCATAAAATGCACCAAAAAATAGCCCACATGAGTTTACCTGACTGCTAAGAATGTAGTATTCTGTGGCTGAAGGTACATTAGGCATTCACAGGATACAGAAGTAAGTGTCGCCCATTCCAGGCCCCAAACATTAGCCCACATGGGTTTACCTGATAGCCAAGTACGTAGTATTCTGTGGCTGAAGGTACATTAGGCATTCACACAGTATACAGAAGTAAGTGTCTGCCTGTATAGGCTGCAAAAATTAGCTCACATGGGTCGAACTGACAGCAAAGAACATAGTATATGATGGCTAGAGGTACGGTAGGCTTTGACAGTACACAGAACCATAAGTGTCGGCCTGTATAGGCTCCAAAAATTAGCTCACATGGTTTAAACAGACAGCAAAAAACGTAGTTTTTGATGGCTAGAGGTACGGTAGGCGTTCACAGTACACAGAACCGTAAGTGTCGGCCTGTATAGGCTCCAAAAACGGGGTCCTACAAATGTATACGTTGACATATATCAATAAGAACGGCCCAAAAAAAAAAGAGAAAATCTGGCAACCATGGTTGGATTGTTAATTGGTTGCTCCCTATAGGGAAGAATGTACCCCATTCTTCTCTCCTATTTAGTGATTATTAAATGTATGTTCCTTATGTTCTTTAGATAACATCCTGCTATATCTTAAATTGTTAGGATATCTCCTTCTTCACTTTTTTATTATGTAAACCTTGAATGCCTGCTGTTCATATACCATCTATGTTTCTACTAAAGAGCATTTCCGTTTGTAAAAAAAATAAATAAAAAAAAAGTTTGCCCATTTACTTCACCCATGTGGTGATCTTCAAACATCTAGAGTTTAGTTGCACACTCCCTTGAGCGGAATCCAAAGCTCATTCCTAGTTACAACATTTCAAACCAATAGCAGGATTGTAAACATAGTCAACTTTAAATAAAGTTGGCCAGCATTTCAAAAAGGGAGAGAGCTTGAAGGCAAATAGCATATGCAATGCTCTTTCTTTAGAAAACTCATGATGCTCTGTGAATCTCATAATTAAAAAAAGTGAATAGATAAATAAACATTACCCCCCACTATTATGGTTTATTTATTTTTAAATGCAGTAATACGCAATACTTTCATTACCTAACCCCCTTTACGACTCGGTAACACATACAGTATCTCACAAAAGTGAGTACACCCTCACATTTTTGTGAATATTTTATTATATCTTTTATGTAACAACATGGAAAAAGGTAGGGGAAGGGAGGGGAGGGGGAGAGGGAAATGGAAATAAGGGAAGGTGGGACTTTAGATGAGACTCTTGCCATCGAGTCTCCATCCCTATGTCTATAATCAAACAATAGAACACATGGTGTTCAAAATTAATAAATGGGACTTTGTATGAGGTGTGGCCAGAGTGCGAATATTAATCTGGTGTATACATATGCTGGTAAGCAAAAGAATGTATAATTGATCAACATTTCGCATTTATTAATAAACATAACATGGCAGTTAACAACATTACAAATCAAGGTAAAAACACAGTAAACGGACATACATGGTATGTAAAAACCACAAAGGGTATGTGTGATAATAAGAATTGTTAGATAAACCCATACACAATGAAAAAAGCAATAAAATGATGATTGAATGGAAACTAGTTGGATGCATGATGTAGCAATCCAATAATAAGTTTGGATGCATGATGGAACTTGTAAATAGTGGTTGCCTCATAAGCTCGACGCGTTTCGTGAAACAATGTTCACTTCCTCAGGAGCAGGCATGGTTAGGATGTCTAAAAGGATACAAATGAATAAATGTTGTATCCAACAAGACGGATATAATAGGAATGTTAAATAGGAATATAACTTACATGAGGGTATTGGCTGTCAGTGAGGATGCAGATCCCCCAGTGGTAGGTCCCTGTTGGGAACTGAGAGAGTGTAAACCCCCGCACAGAGCCAGAGAGCGTGGTCCATATAGACAGTGAACATCTCCATAATGGGTCTTGGAGGGCTTAGCTCGGTAATAAGGTGAAACTGTATAAAAGTATAACAATGGTAAGTTATGTAATTAACATGAAATTATGTTAATGTGGTGAGCAGGCCCAGAACCAAGATACCAGGGTGTGTGGGTGAGGTCGGATCGAAACCAGGATACCAAAGGGTGTGGAGACAGTGTGTATAGAGGCTGTGTAGCAGCCAACCAGGGTAGGGTGAAAGGTAAAAAGTGTGTGAGCATAACAAAGCAAGGCTGAAACATAGACCCAATAATATAGTGCTGACGCAAACAAGTAGAGACTGATACCAATGAGTGTGCAGGGAAAACCTATTAAAAGAAGAAGTGGTGTAGTCATAAATACATGCCTGGGTGGGGTGCAGAGAAGTGGATAAAGAGAGGACCTGCGCGGTGCTATGGTGGGGGCGGCTCTCAGCGTCACGGTGCAATTCAAAGTAGTAGGAGTACCATCGGGCATACATCTGTTGCCCAAGAAGTCTGCGTCAGCACTATATTATTGGGTCTATGTTTCAGCCTTACTTTGTTATGCTCACACACTTTTTACCTTTCACCCTACCCTGGTTGGCTGCTACACAGCCTCTATACACACTGTCTCCACACCCTTTGGTATCCTGGTTTCGATCCGACCTCACCCACACACCCTGGTATCTTGGTTCTGGGCCTGCTCACCACATTAACATAATTTCATGTTAATTACATAACTTACCATTGTTATACTTTTATACAGTTTCACCTTATTACCGAGCTAAGCCCTCCAAGACCCATTATGGAGATGTTCACTGTCTATATGGACCACGCTCTCTGGCTCTGTGCGGGGGTTTACACTCTCTCAGTTCCCAACAGGGACCTACCACTGGGGGATCTGCATCCTCACTGACAGCCAATACCCTCATGTAAGTTATATTCCTATTTAACATTCCTATTATATCCGTCTTGTTGGATACAACATTTA